>NC_041403.2:107002236-108202236 GCF_900747795.2 Erpetoichthys calabaricus
CATAATATTTCTACAAATAAAAATAATGAACTCTAACAGTGCACAAAAATAACTACTACTAATTAACTACAAGTTAAACTAGAACACTAAAAGAGTTCTTAAATCTGTTGGTCTTGAATTGGATTAAACAGGTGTGGATTATTATGAAATTTAACTATATATGAACAGACAGATATGGCAGTGTTAAGATGTATAATTAGCTCATGAAAAGTAAATTAAAAAAAAATAAAAAGAAGAATTAGCAGAAGTACAAATATCCATCCATCCATTTTCCAACCCGCTGAATCCGAACACAGGGGTCTGCTGGAGCCAATCCCAGCCAACACTGGGCACAAGGCAGAAACCAATCCCAGGCAGGGTCCCAACCCACCGCAGGACACACACACACCAAGCACACACTAGGGCCGATTTAGAATCGCCAATCCACCTAACCTGCATGTCTTTGGACTGTGGGAGGAAACCGGAGCCCCCGGAGGAAACCCGCGCAGACACGGGGAGAACATGCAAACTCCACGCAGGGTGGACCCAGGAAGCGAACCCGGGTCTCCTAACTGTGAGGCAGCAGTGCTACCACTGCGCCACCGTGAAGTACAAATATATACACATAAAATTTAAACAACTTTTTTCAAAATGAACTGAAACAATTCTTACCACAAATTCTTGGAAAAGGAGTAACAATGAAACAAACAACTGAGCTTTGCAAGTTTACTCCTTAACATTTAATAAATGAATTTCACATATGACAAATCAAGGAGTCAAGACCTCCTGGAGTCACCTTTTTCTCTTTTGCAGATGACACTGGTATTTGGTGTGTATTTAAGGGAGAAGCCAACTGAAGTCCTGTAAGATGATGTTTGTTTCTCAAACTACAAACTATGATGAACTATTCTTCTTATGCAGTAAAGCATCTTGGTTCTGTCCTGGTTAGATCAAGTTTGTTCTCTTCTCTCAAGACAGCAGTGGACAGCATTGTATGAAATCTTCAGTTTCTCATAAGCTGTTTCATTTTGGCCATTTTTGAACCCAGAACTGAACTTTAGGAATACCAGTGCCCTGCAGCCCAAGTGGACAGAATAACAGGTTTCAGTGGTGCTGATGCCATTACAAAGGTTTCTCTAATAACCAATTAACATTTTAAATAACTAATTAAGGATAAGCTAAAGGAGTTTATAATTAGGACACTGAAGAAATGGCTGCTGTAAGTGGAACATTGAGATCGTATGTGAATAATAAATTAAAATTGACTCATTTCAATATGTAATAGCCATTAGCAATACTAGTAATGTCTTGGTACTTTTAAATAAATTTAGCGGTATCATGATATAATTTCTATGAAAAATTTGAAAATGTCTGTGTGTGTCGAAACAATTTTATATATTAGTTGGTGATTCTCTCCTTATTCAAGCATTGCTATTTATTTGATTTCTTATGTTATAATTCCTGATAATCATCAGAGGCCAGGACATATCTACAATACTACAAAGAGTCCCTCACTTTTAAATCCTTTCCAATGCTTTTCTTATGTGAAATGAAATTCCAATAATCAAGTACAGTTGGAGTTGAGCTCAATAATTATGAAACACACTGTTAGCAGGGTGAGAATGAATGACCCACCTCTGAATGTTATGTTGCCATATTTCAATTAGTTAATTCTTCAGTGATTTTTAAAATCTGCCTCAGTGTTTTACTTACTGGAAAATGTGCAACTTTAAGTGTTTTTAGAGAGTATCTTCAAATAAATAAGAATTAAAGAATTACTCATGTGGTTTCAGTATATGTTCTGTAAGGCCAAAAAGTTCATTAAAAGTTTATACTGTAAACCAATTTGTGAAACTGATAAGCTGTATAATACTGGATTTATTTTTACAGAGATGCCATTTTCGAGTAGACGCCAGGATGACAAATGGCTCGCGCTATGTGCCATTTGATTTTGGTTTTTATGGAGTAAGAGTCATGTTTGCATACCTTACATTAATTCAAGTCCAGTTAACGTGGGAGAAGTGGGTGTGTGTTGTCTCCTTTCCTGTTCATTAATTTTATGCACATGATATCAAAACCAAGCTGAAGCTTAGAGGGTTTCAACTCAGGAGAACCTAAGGGTGGCAGCTGTGATTTTTTTGGATGATGTTGTGGTTGGAATTCAAATTAACACCCCAGAATCGGAGGTAAAACTGTTCAGTAGGAAAGAGTGGCTTGCTCTGTGCATTTTAGTGGGGAGTTGCTTTCTCATCTGGAGGAGTTTAAATACCTTGAGGTCTTGTTCATGAATGAGGCTATAAGGTGATTGTGAGATTGCCTCACTAATCACTGTGTTTGAAGCTTTTGCATGTCTTTCTGGACTGTGATGGTGGAGCAAGAGCCATATGCTCAGATGTCTTTCTGTTTACCATCTCATTCTATGTCCTCACTCTCTCCAAGGCTCAAAAGACTTGGGAAGTGACTGAATGAAAAGAGCTGAGAGGACAAGCAGCTTGAAAGGAGTTGC
The DNA here is from genome assembly GCF_900747795.2 of Erpetoichthys calabaricus. Taxonomy (NCBI): domain Eukaryota; kingdom Metazoa; phylum Chordata; class Cladistia; order Polypteriformes; family Polypteridae; genus Erpetoichthys; species Erpetoichthys calabaricus. The sequence goes on from NC_041403.2 coordinate 107,004,722, forward strand.
TGGGCTCACTTTATCTGACAGGTAGGGTGATATAGTCAGAAATGCAGGTGAACCTCAGAGAAGAATTGCTGCATCTGTGGAATCACAGTAAGCCATTTGAGTTGTTTTGGGCCTGGAGAGAAGACCCATGAGCAACATTCCCCTCCTCTGGCCTGGCAGAATATGGGAATTCCATGGCAGGAGATGAAGGCTGTTGCTAAGAATAAGGTGACCTGCTCTGTCCAGTTCAGTCCATTGCTATCTCATCTTTTACCAGAGCAAGCAGATACGTTGTAAAATGAAATAAAGTTTTGAAGCTGTTTTCTTTTGGATTTTAGTCCACCCCCTTAAGTTAAGAGGCCAAAATGCTTTATCCATAACCTTGCAGATTTGTTATTGTAAGCATTCTTTGTTCTCAGCTTGTAGTTAGTTCTTAAGAGTCCCTCCTTTCTGGAATAATATGCTGATAATAAACTTTACTTTACTCCTGTGCCTGCTACTGACTGGGGGCTGATATACTGTAACTGATTTAGCAACACATAACCCTTGGCATTAAAATTCCTAAAAGAATTGCATTCTAATGATCTTTTTTCATTTGAACTGATTTGTGTTTTAAATAAATACTACCCAGAATAAATCCTTTGTTGTCAAGAGCTATAATGTATCTTGTAAAATTCAATTTGTTTAACTCTGTTAGGGGGATATATCTTGGATAAGAATAAAATGAACTTGTAATAACAAATGCCAGAGGTAAATCGTGTGCTGCACTTTGCAAGACATGGAATGGTCCGGCATTTATTTATCAACTGTTAAGGAGCATGTTATGCAAATCTTGTAAAACTCCACTGTGTATTTCATTGTTGGCTACTTTTCCTCAGCATTTCTAGAGGGAATGTTTTTTTACATATGTGTGTGTGCGCGTGTGTGTGTGTTTGTGTACATTCTTACTTCTGTACATTTTTGTGTTTTATTATTTTGAATTACTTACTTTTCTAATTTCATGATTTAGTTTTACATTTGGTTTTACTAACACTGGCATACCTGTTTTTTTACCTCTAACAAAATATCATGCCATTCCCAACCCTGTTTAATCCTATTGGGAATTGCAAGGGCTGAAGTTTAACCTGAAAAGTACAAGGTACAAGGCAACCAACCAACTCTGGATGGGATGCCAGCCCATTTTACAGCCCATTCTGACACACGCCAACATGAGGCCAATATAGAATCATCAAATAACCTTACATGCATGTCTTTGGGATGTGGGAGGACTGTCAGATATGCAGAGCTACCCCTCGTGCAGACATGGGTGGAACATACATATCCCACACAGATAACGAATGCACACAGGATTGAAATCCAGGATAGTGAATCTGTGATGCAGCCATGCTAACCACTGGGCTATCTATAATTAAACATATAGAAATGAACAGCAAGTTGGCAAACTGAATGAACAAATTTTATAAGTATAGCCTTCCATGAATTGTACTTCTGTGCCTTCTTGTATTTTGTCCCATTCAATTGCCATTTTGATATGAGACAGCTATTCATTAGTAACTGAGAAATGTAAGGGGAATGAAACAAGACTGAAGAAGTGTACATACCCCATATTGTCAAGTTCAAAGGTGTTCTTGACATAAAAATTCTAGTAGGGCTATTCTAAAACTTTACTGTATGTGTGCAGACTTCTCTAAAGTAAAAATGAACTTACCTAACTAATAATGTCTGTCGATCTTTTGCAAATGACTAGTGAGACGTGCAAGTCCATGTACGTTTCATATCGTAAAAAATTAATCAAACAGTGGGATGCTGGTGCCCGATCTCCCTCATTTAGAATAAAATGACATTGTCTTCACCTGTCAAAATACTGTCACAGAGATTTAATGTCTAAGTAAAGTAAGAACCTCTCAACCACCTTGATGAACATACTATGGAAAATATACTGGCCATGAACTACCCAAATTGAAAATTCAGCACATCTAGTTTAGAATCTGACAGCACTGAAGTGAAAAAGGACAAGCCACACAAACATGGAAAGAACAGAAAGTCTACACAGACTGTACGACTAGAACTGTGTATCTAGCAGCTACTGACTACTGTGCATCCCATTGTTGGTTGAAGCCAGCAACAACTGAAAACCAATCTTCCACATACAAACTTGTGTTTTTTCTGCATAAGGATTCTAATTTTATTTGAAAGATGACCATCATATAGCTGGCGTCTTTTTCACAAAGTGGAAGTGGCACATGTAGGCGTCATTGGTGGCTTTTTTAAATTTAGAGGGGTTCAATTGAGCGGTGGACAAGATCAAGATATAGTGTAATGTCTTGTGAACAATGTAATCCTAATATTGATATTCTTTCTTTTTTTTTTAAATTTCTGTGACTACCTTTAAGGGTGCAAAAGGTACTGGAGCTTTCATACCTTTTTGCTGATGTGTGCTGCATAGTCTTAACTGGGAACAGCTGAAACCATAACATTAGAACATTAGAAAAATCTAGATGAGAACAGGCCATTCAGCCCAACAAAGCTTGCTAGTCCTATCCACTTATTTCTCTCTGTTTATAAAAAAAAAAATCTTGGAAGGCTTGGAAAGAGACGATACGTGATCTTCTCAGAAGACAATTTGACTTCCCGCGAGACAAGGCAGTAAGACTAAAGGACAGCTGCTGTACAGGCTTTTAAATGATTGACGAGCAGCACGAGAAGCAGAACACGCAGCTTGACAGCAGCAGCAGAAGGACAGCAGCTGATCAGACCACATCTCCTTAGCGTGCGTTCAGCCCACCCCCCCCTTCTCCTTCACAACACAAGGGGCAGAGACGCAGAGAAGTGGCTGGAGCATAGCGCGCCTGGTTGGGGTGTGGGCTTGCAAAGTGAGCAGGGGGAAAAGCCGCCTAGTCTTCCAAAAAAACATCAAGTCAAGTTTTGAAAGTCCCTAAAGTCTTAATAAATGCAAATACATGATAAAAAAATACAACAATAAGTGATCCTCATTTTAATATAGGCTATGGACCTAAACTAAAAAGAGTAAAATGCGCACACAAACACACATCCCCAAGGGTAATAAGAACACTGGAAACAGGCGTACAGCACCCGGCATGAATATCACAATATTACATACTGTACTACAAGATGCATTTTTCTAGTTATGTAATCACATTGAGTATTGATAGAAAATTGGACAAAATGCTTAGAAAGGATTTGCTTATTATAAAAATTTGAATAAGTTGAATAACTGAGGGATATTCTCCCACTGGTCCTTGTTGCAGAAATACCACTGATCAAGTGCATCTTTCTGTTTTTCATAATCAATGTAAGGATTGGTGCCAATATTTTCAACATTTTTTTTTTATATTGATAACATATTACAGTAGTTTAGAATATGTTACACAGATTGCAAACCTTACTGTGACAACTGCGGACTTTACATATAAAGTACGGTAAGAGGAGACATGGGCACATACATTTAGGGTGGAGTGGTGGCTCTGAGGCTAAGGATCTGCGCTGGTATCCTGAAGGTTGCCGGTTCGAATCCCCGTCACTGCCAAAAGAGATCCTACTCTGCTGGGCCTTTGAGCAAGACCCTTAACCTGTAATTGCTCCAGGGGCGCTGTACAATGGCTGACCCTGCGCTCTGACCCTAAGGGGTATGCGAAAACTAACAAATTTCTAATACGAGAAATCGTATAAGACGAAATAAAGAACAAAAAAAAAAAAAAATACAGTTTATAATGAAGAAGATTCACCATGTTCACACAGTTTGTCTATTTTGCTTTAAGCCACATGCCATTTGTCCCTTACATACTGCATGACACTGGACGTCACTGACAAATCTGTACTGAGTGAAGTGCAAGGTTTTAGTTTTAGAAAAAAACACGCAAAGATGGACAATTTCTGTCCCAGAGACTTAATCTGGCTTCTGGTTTACTTTCAAGGGAAACTCACAATGAAAATCTAAATTGGGCATTTAAACTGACCCATTGGTTATTATGGCATCTGATTTAATGTATTCTTTTAAACATTCACACAGATTTGTCATTTTGGAAAATAAAAACAGTTTGATTTTGAACACTTCCGTTTAAACGAAGTCACCTTTTCTCTAAAGTTTCAGTGAAGCAATAAATATCAGATGAGGACGCATGAGTGGAAATATCCTAATCAGTATGTATCATTCACACAGAGGTGATTTGTCTTTTCATCAATAGTGAAAATCAAGTACTTAAAACAGCAGAGTAAACATCAACCTGTGATCTGGAAAACAGTAAAAAATTGTATTTTGATGAAAGACTAAATACCTGATAAATATAACAAAGGAGAAATGAAAACTAAATCTGGGCAAGAAAACCTTCTGTTACAATGGCCTCCTGTTTTCAGTCTGTCACCATGAGATGCAATAAGTGAACAGAGGAGGACGAGTAATTATGTGGCAAGTCAGCCTCTACTATTTGTTACTGGAATGTTATCCAAGGTGACTCAAGATGTGTTACAACTGTTTACGGTTATTTTGAAAGTTATAATGTTAAGTGACATGCTCAGGGTCACACAGCGTTCAAAAGACTCGAACTGAATTGGCAATCTTGTCCACTGCCTTAGCCACTAAAACATACTGCCTGCTTCTATTTTTATCTTGTCTATCACACTGAAAATACCGTTAAGTAAGCCATCTTCTCATTTGCCTTTAGTCTGTGTTCTGCTTGAGCACTTCAACAGCTTGATCACATGAAGTATGGCATGAACTTCTTGACACCCATCTCTTAGGCCAGATCCCCATGGATTTCAAGCTAAAGTTAAGCATAAAGGTTCTGCTTTTCTGCAGTCTTTGGGGATAAAATTTAGATACACTCCAGGTGTTCTAGCCATCTCACTCTGAGCCCTGGGTCGGGAACGCTCATTTAGAATTCACCACAAGACATGCAACAACCATTTTTCTGTTAAGATGGGGACAGGCTGACTTTGCTTTTCTCTGATACCAGACAGGTTTTCGAGTTTCTGAGGACACAGTGGCAGATGGTACAGAAAGACACAGTGTTTGGCACTAAAGCCCTTCAGTCTGTGAACAGAAACTGTGATGCACTCAAGGGATGAAGACAATTACCAGGCTTCCATGTCCTTATTGTGGCCAGGGTGCCTTGAGATAAAACGCATATTCTCTGCTCAGGGGGTTGTGGATGAAAGAATCTGCCCGGCTTCCATTAAGTTACTATGGAAATTATTGCACATGCTTCCACCCAGCTATCATTAATTTTTTACGCAGCGTATTGTAGTGGAATGAAGCTGGCATCTGAGTAGAGGCAACATTTTGAACATATTTTTGTTCAATCCTCACAAACAAAAATGATTCATTAAAATGAAATAATGAGGTAGGACAAACATGAATCAAGCAGTGTTAAAGCATATATTGGAATAAAGATAAAAAAAAAATAATTGTCCCATACATGCTAAATCCAGTACATGTTTATTTATTTTTTGTTTATAACAGAAAGCTAGTACAGGTGCAGTTGACCTCAGTACATGCTACAGTACAGATAGCAGTGGTAGTCAATATGCATATTTTAAGGGAATGAATATATTTATCATGTCCCCTAAAGGACAATTTCTGACGACCTACAAAAGGAATAACATAAATTATGCACAGCATGGCTGGTGTGTCTGTCTTTTTTATGTTTTTTTTCCACATGAGATTATGCTTCCTCATCCAAAGTATGATCAGGAAATGAAGCAGCCCAGCAAAGACCCAACTGACAAGCAGGTTAGGGTTCATTATGTTAAAAATCCTGAAAGAAACTTCTAGAAGCATTGTAAAAAGGAAAGGGGATGATCAAGATTTAAACAGACATTTAGTGGAACAAATCAATGAAACAGTTAAGTGTCTTTTTATTTTAATTGGCATAGTGGGGCTACTAAGGAGGTTAAATCTTCCTTGTCTCCTTTAGCAGTATACAACAATATTGAAAACAATTGTTCTAGAATAGGAACATTAATTAATGGAGTAGCCTTTCCTTACTATAGTCTGTTTAAGATGAATTAGGGATGAATGGAGGCAAAGCCTATTCCTCCAACACTGGACCAAGCCAGGTAACAGCCCTGGATAGAGTTCCAGTCCGCCTTAAGGACCACTCACACACTCATAATCACACACTCTCACACTGTGCCAGTTAACCTAAAGTAAATGTCTATGGGGATGTGTGGGAAAGAATTTAGTATTTCAAGAAAGCTCACACAGACATTGGGGGAAGTACAAACTCCATATTCAGGATTCAAAGCCATTGTGTTTGATTTATAAAACAGAGGCAGCACCAAGATGCAGTTTTAGCTCTTAGTTTATATGGAAACTGTAAGTTTGTATTTACCTTTCCACATATTACTTTTGTGTTACTGTATTTATGTTGAATAAATAGACTTTTTTGCAAGTCAAGGGATCCGGTGGTACCCTTTTCTTCATCCTAGGACCCTCCATGTAGGCCTTAGTATCCAAAACCTTTAACTTCTGCTCTATTAAGTCACAATTGCCTCCCTGTCATGGAGATGCAGCTGTGGTCAGCTTCATGATTAACCAGAGTAGATTGCTCCTATACATGAAATACTTCCTCCCTTCTCTTATCTCTAGACCCCAGATGGTTTATTAGAAAGAGTTCAAGGCAAAGCAGAGAAAGGAGTTCAAAAGTTTATTCACTTAATATAAAATAACATTCTCTCAACTATGGTTCTTAATGTGCCAAAAGCAGAAACAAACTAAATAGATATGAAAAGTCATAACCATACAACCTGGATGGATAGCAGTTCTTCTTTATAGACGTTTAGGCACCCAATGTTTAGATAACAGGAGGCTCTTTCAGTCTTACGTTGAGTTTCTGAACTCATAGGTCCTTGATCCAGCATGGTCTCTGGATGGAATCAATGGATAGAGAGAGAGACAACCAGATGCTGGCATGTCCTATATATATATATTTTTATTCCTTACTTTACTCCTTGGACTAAGGTGAAGTCGTAGTTTGGGGTCCAGCTCTCTTCCTGTGTTCTGTCCTCATGCCTTTCGATTAGCCCTGGCTAGGCAAAAACCTTCTACTGATCAGCCAGCATTCCATTTATAGCTGTGAGTTACAGTAAAACATTTCATTTTGAATTGTAGCCTTGAACCTGTGGTTAATGTGTCAATTCAGATGACCTCAAGTTCCTCTTTTAACTGGCCGTTATGCTTTGAGCAGAGCAAGCAAGCATGTTCTCATATGCAGGTCAAATCCCATTATAATACTGAAGTAATACAATTTTCAGAATAACAAATACTTCTTGTTAGCCTGGACATATGTTCATACAACTTCATGTGTATTGGATTTCATTTTAACGAAATGTAAATTTCAGTATCACAAATATTTTTTCAACCAAAAATTGTCACCAAAGATAATAATGCAATGCAAAAAATATGTAATGCCGAGTCTCGGGAACGTTGCAACAGGCTGTCTCTTTCTTGTTAGACCAAAAGAAAGTTACAGCCTGTTACCGGTCTCAGCAGGGCTCGACAAGACATCATACAGGTATAGCAAGATTCTGAGTCAGTATTTCACTGAGTGTCTGCATGGGTAGCTGTGTCGTGTACAGCTACTGTACTGTTCAAGTTTCATACCACTTCTCAAAGTTTTCTTTGCGATGAACAAAAAATGTGAAAAACAACACCAGTTTATGCTGGAAAAAAAACCTACATCTAAAGTCTCATTTTCATTCTGTATTCATACCTGTATTTCCATAAAAACAAAGCAAAAATTATATCTAACGTCTCATTTTCAAATAAAGTATTTTTTGCAGTTCAAGAATAGCTGTTTTTTATACAGGTATTGTCAAGCTTGGGTCACTGAGTTGCACGAGAGACAAGAAGGTGAGTTCAGATTTCCATGGAAAATACAGGTACTTTATTAATGTGTAGAGAAGGCAGGTACAGTCTCGAGATGTCAACATTGGTGCTATTACTTCGGTTCTCAAGCACATGAGATAGGAACTGTGATGGAGGGCAATTGTCCTGCTTTAGCTCCCATCTTCAGATTAGAAGAACACCAGCAGCTCAGAATCACCACTTTGGCAGACCAGGAGAGTTTGAGGAAGAACAGGTCAAAGCCCGGTGTTAAATGTTCAAAACGTTGTGCACAATACGTGGTAAGCCTGGCTATGTAATTTGCTCTGTGATGGACTCACGTCTCATCCTTGGATATCCTCTGTCCTACATTCACTTATTCCAGGATAATATAAGCCTTCGCATGACCTGGAAGTGAGTATGGGGATACACACAGGCTCTTAGTGTTTCATGTCCTCCTCATGCTTGCAATAATTTTTGTAAAGATGCTCTAGTTTTCCAACCACATTGTAAAAGATTTACCTGTTAGGTTAAATGATGATTCTATTCTAAATTGATCCCAAGTGCAGGCAAGTGAATGAGTAGGACCTGCAATAGACTGGCATCCTATCCAGTTTTACTTCCTACATCGTGCTCATTGCAGCCAGAATAGACTCTGACTTCTTGTTTTCCTGAACCATACAAAGCAGGTTTCAAAACAGATGGATTACTAAGTAGTGCTTTGTATGTAGTAATAAATGTAAATATATTGTACAGTAGATAACAACGGTAAGCGCACTGCTAAGTACTTTCTTGAAGTGCCATTCAATGTATTATCATGTATTATTAGAGAATTATAATAAATCTTCTCAATAGTCTGACCCTTGTAAAGATTTCTGTGGCGGCCGTGGAATCTGTATATTTATTAAGTGTAGGAATGCCTATGAAAATATCATTAAGGATCTAGAAATGAATTGCCATTTGATGCTTGGATGTGGAAGATTTACTTTGCATTCGTGGTTCCTGAAGAGAAATCGGTCACAGAAAGCAGTGCACTGTGTTAATTATAGTAAAAGTCACAGTTCTGTCAAGATTGATTGATATTGTAAATTTTAAGACCTAATAGCAATTTGTCCTCAGTAAGCTTATCTCAGCTTCTTTTGGTTTTTCTACCAAATAGGGCTAGAGTACATTATAGGAGTTAACTTGTTAAATTCAAGCACATATTTCTATAATCTAGTGAGGAGGCTGTCGGTACTAGCTGTTTTGTTAACCATTGATTCATCTGTTCATCCCTTCCTCCATTTTCTAGATCTGCTTCATGGTTGCAAGAGTCCGGAGGCTGTTCTAGGTGAATCGGGCTGAATCCTTACTTAAGTGGGATACACGTCCTTCACAGGAGACACTCAGGCACAGGCACTCATGATCCTCAAGTTCAGATATAATCTAGCAATTAACCCACACATCTTTTGAAGTACTAAAGGAAGGCAGCGTACCTAAAGAAAATTCACACAGACACCAGTCAACATGAAAACTCCATTCAGACAGGGACTGCCCCAGAATTAGACACTTGTCCCTGGAGCTGTAATTCAGCGATGTTACTCACTGTACCTCTGTGCTGTGCATAGATAATATTCTTTTAGTTATACAAAAGTAAGAAAGGATTCGCATCAAGAGATATTTTGTTGTATTAATTACAGTGCATCACCAGGCTGCTTTAAAAATCGCAAGTGCAGCTTACTGTATAATATGGTGCAGCTGTCGGGAGGATAGGCTTGTAAACAGGCATGTGCAATTAAACTGCATAGCCATTCCTCGTCAGCTATACCAGGAACTAATAGAGGCAATGCCTGTATTGCATAGGTTGAATAGAGTGGGGAAAATATGAGGAGGAGTTCAGTTTTTGGGACGTTGGTTACAAAATCAGTTGGAGGTAGTATGCATTCCGTTTGTTATGGTGACACAATGAATCTGCAAGGCCTGAGGAAGCAGGGGAGACAGCTGATCCAGTTTATACTCTGCGGGTACCAATTAGAGGTGGCAGAGAGGGCTCTCAGTGAACCATCCACAAGTTGCAGTGAAGGAGCTGAAGGCATGTCCAAGTTGGGGGCGATGAGCTTTAGTGTTGCTTAGTCAGAGCAACAGAGATGGGTGAAGTTACCAGGTGATGAACTGCTCAGTCTGGCCATTAAAGATGCAGAATTAAGTAAGCTGGGTGAACAAGGCAACACTTGTATTTTCATCAGGAAGGTGGCGAATGAAGTAAAATGGGCACTGCTTATTGACTGAGTGCATGAGTATACTTCTTTGGTGGCTGGAGATACAAGGTGAACATTATTAGAGATACTGCTGAAGGGAACAAGGGTTTTTAACTATTTACGACATTTTTATTCCACTGTGTTTTATGAATTTTTCTTTATTGAATATATTTTAACTGTATCTTTGACTCTTTTCGATTTAAACAAATTTGCACTTTGGACCCTATGAACCTGGTTGTTGGCTTTGACTCACTGCTGGCCCATCCTCAGTTACGAAGAAGGTGGTCAAGAAGACTATTTGGTGTTGGGTATGCATCCCGGACCATGGCCGATGACAACTGCATGTAAAAGAATTATAAGTGTCTTCAGAAAGCGTCCATGAATAGTTCAACAGTTCATCCTTTGTAGGAGTTATGAGGAAGTTTTAGCTGCTTTAAACACTGGGAAGTCTCATTGAGGCTTTAACATACAGAAAGATATTTAGGGTAACTCCAGGTGAGTTATTACGCAAGAGTGAGGGAAAAGTATGTTGTGTGAGCAAATGGGATATCCATAGTCATGTTTTAGAATGGAGCGTGTTATTATTTCATGTTGGTGTAGTTTTGTTTACTGTTCTACTCATTTATTTTCCCACCATATGTTATCAACCATTGAAATTCTAACCCTAATACATCTGTACACACTTTATTTTGCTTTAAAAAAAAAAAAAAGTTTATTGGCATAATCAAATGGTTGCTGTCCTGCCTGTATTCTGCTAGCTCTCCCTATGTGCATGCATACACTCCTTCTTATACACTATCAGCCTCTGTTAGTGAGCCTATGCCCTCTCCATTTTGTAAATTCTGTCTACAAAACATTAATGCATAAGTCTGTTAAATGAACTCTTTGTTTCAGAGGTATAGGCCACCTTGGACTGAAAAGCTGCGCCCGCAGCACTGGATTTACTTTCCCATAGTGGTTCTTTGTAGCAGGCAGCAGAACTTCTAGGAGGGACATGAAGGAAACAATGTGGTTTATGTAGTCCATGCCTGGATTACAAATGTGACTGCAGTTAACTGCTCCCTTCTGATTACTTTGGCTTTTTCATCTTTCCTAAAACTCTCAAAAAAATTAAGGCACAAATATCCCAGGATTAAATTATTTATTACTCTGGTTGCTCCCTATATGAATCATTTAAGGAGAGATTATCTGGGGAGTGCTTTACTGTACAATTACAGCTCCAATTGTTTGAATTGTGATTCTGGTCTTCAGAGTCTCCTTAAGGGTGGGCAATGCTTCACATCTGTCTTGCAAGAAATTATTCTTTTTTATGGAGCTAGCAGAAGCCCATTAATTACACTTTGTCCTATTTTTTTCTGGATAAGACTAGATGCTCTGACTTTATGAAGGCTACTCAACACACCACCAGTAAGCAGTAAGGAGGTTGGAAGGTTTCACCAGAGATGTATTCTTTTTAAGTAATGATGCCACCTTATTTATTAGAAAAGTGGAAGTTTTTTTTAATGAAAAACAGTATTTACAAACAGACATATGCCACCTTAGTGCCCAATTATTTTATAAATATGTTCATGCCCCTCATAGTACTGGTCCATACAGGAATGATTTTTAACTCTCTTCTCTCTTACCCGTCATTTCTCCTAAAAATGCATAAAATAATTGTAACACGTGTTTCAAATTCTCTTCAGTAATGGACAATAAAGTATATGTATGTGAAAGTGGACATGTTGAACGGAGCCCACTCTAGTCTAGGCCTCATTTAATCTGGTGCTTTTCATCTGCACCAGTTTTTATACTGTTGGGATTTCATCTATAATAAGAAATTGGATTTATATTCAGCTTCAGATAGAAAAAATGGATATGTGTACATAACATAATTTTCTAAACCAAGGCAGGGTTGTGGGGCTGGAGCCTGTCCTGTCAGGACTGTGTACAAGGCAGGAAACAGCTATGGACAGGATGACAGTCCACACCTACACTGACATTGACATAGGAGACAATTTTAAATGGTCAGTTAAACAAACCTGCATGTCTTTGTGCATATGGGAGGAAAGCCTTAGTACCAGGAGGTTAGCCCATACACACACGAGGAGAGATGACTACTGATATTTTATAAGCCACTACTTATTAATAATGATATTTTGTGTCTCTTCCCTTCTATCATCCAGATCATAATTGCTAATAATGCTCACAAACTAAATGTAAAAGTGAGACACCTACTTGGGTCAGTAAATAGTGTAATAGATGGATGTATGACAATTATATTCAGGGTTCAATTCACATTTATTAATAATGTAAATGTTCCCCAGTCCACTAGGGGGCTTAAATTTGCATGAGTACTCGGAGGACAACTAATCTGATACTCCCTAGTCTCACTCTTTCATTGAGCACTGGAGCTATAGTTGGCTGCTCTTTTGAGTGCTGGCTTGGAAATCCAGAATTATTCTTGAAAGGCTACCAGAAGAGTTTCTGACCCAGGGCTTTAAAGCTGCTCCTATGGGTGCACAACTATGACAAAATTAATAATTGACTATTATTGTCTTTGATATTATAATTGCAATTATTTATTTCATTTAACAGCACTACAGTGAAATACAGTATGTACTTTGTGTTACAAACTGCATACGCTATATTCTGTATACATACAGTGCACTTCATTTTGCTGGAAACCTCTTAAAATTTCTCTAATGTTAAATTGCTAAATGATGGATTAGTTGAAAAATGTAAAATTTAGTGAGATACAGCACATTTATTAAACACGTCTGTCACAGTTTTTGTAATACAGTAACTCATATTGAATGATTGAAGAATAACACAAACATTCCTTTTTTAACTCGAAACAAATGTCTCATCTAAAAAGCTAGCCATCACCACCACTCACCACTCAAAGATGAAAAATGTGGAAATATGTTAAAACATGGGAATGTTAAATTGTGTCCTGTTGTATTAAGAAAATAAAAGTTGCATGTATATGTAAAAATTAAAGTACATAATGCTAGATTAAGAATTGAATATAAACACAATTTGATAGTTCTGCTGTACAAGTATGTAAACACTTTAACTGTATTCATATATAGCAGGCTCAAGAAGTATTTACATGGTAGCAAACTGTTATATGCTGCTGCCAAAGCTCTGCTGACTGATCCAGACACTGTCCTTGAGCGGTTGTGTCCCCATTCTGGAGGAAAGTATTATAAGGAAAGAGACCCTCATTGAAAGAAAACGGCACTGCAAGCATCTGCTTTTCGTGGTGTATCAGTCATCAATATATGGAAACGTGATAGTCATGCATGCTTTCATAGTTCTACTTAATCATAAGTCGGGTGTTTTAGATCTATTTCAATTGGGAATAAAGTTAAGGCAATGTAACTTTAAAAATAATTGCAGGAAGGGATGTGTTTAATCGCAGCATTGTATTTCGATTAATATAATGCAGTGTTTTATTTTTATCTGAGTTTGCTTTTGATAACATTCTGGATGTGTTATAGAGTAAACAGGTAATTAATGGTTATCAGTGTTGCAGACCTAATGTTACTGGGACCTGGTGCTGCTAGCTTATCTTTCATGCACACTCTGTAATGAATTTTGTAGTTGAATTTGAGACTGTTGCATAAAAGTGTGCTTCAGCAGTCTGCACCGTATGCTTTTTTTGATCAAAATCATTGCTATTGAAAACAATATAAGAACAAATTATAAAGAATTCCTTTCATTTTAGCAAAAAACTTATATAAAGTATCAGGCCAACATTGCTTCACAGGTACACTTTTTAAAACATATATTAGTTATCAGACTCCTAAAAATGCTTCCCTCACGGTCGCCTATAATTATTTGTATTATGTCAGTTCCTCCAAGCGGTGCCATCCCCATCCCACCAAGTAATGCACCAAATGGGCTTTGACTGGCACTGCTGTCGTGGTACATAAAACATGAGACATCAGACAGACAAGCTTCTCATCTGTTTGTGATGTGCAAAAACACGTGTGTGAATTGTACTTCTGGATGAGCGTTCATTGTTTGTCAGTTCTCATGCACCCTACAGCTAAAACCAAAATCAAACTTTTTAATTTTGTTGGAGTGATTCTCAGACTAGTAGGAGTGATTCACTGGGCATGTCACATAACACAGCCAGCTTCTCGGGTGCATGCCTCTGACTGCCATTGACTTTCTAAGATTATATAAATGAATATTCCAACTGAAAAAATCACAGGAAAAGTCGTTTAATGTGACATGTCTTTAGGGAGACCAGAAGGCTTTGGCTTTATTATTTTAACCCCCTTATAGTGCTGTTAGTTAACTGGGTGTATCAGAAGTATTATGTAACTAGCTAAATGCTTTTCTGTTTATAGTATTTGAAGTTTTTTATTTTAACAAAGGTCTAATATCATTGGTAGGCTATGTGTTGTAATGGTTAAGGCTTTGGACTTTAAGCCCTGAGATTGTGGGTTCAACTCCTGTCACTTCTACCTGTGCTTCAACGGGAAAAAATGCAACCAATTGTATCTGAAATGTTGTAAGTTCTCTTGGATAAAGGCATCAGTCAAATAATAAGTAATAATAAAAGCATTATTTGGTCACTGGAGCTGCTTACTCTTGAACATGCTATACAGTCTTCAATGAGGAAAACATTCCTGCGTTAGATCAGTTTCTATTTTTTCTGCTTTTCCTAGTGACTTGGCTTTTGTTGATAGTCATGGAAAAAGATATTTTTACAGGAAAGTATATTCTTTTGAATCGAATGGGTAATCAGGTGGAATAATGTGAAATTTGACAATATGGTTATCATTATTAAATGTTTACGATTTTCATTTGTTTACGCCATTCACTCAAGTACACTATATCTTTTCATGTTTTTACCAGTTGTTTGTAGTTCCCTTTAAAGTCCATAGATGTGAATGTACAGTATATGCAAAGCTGTGTGTGAAGCGAATAAACATAAATGCCAGTAACCTAAGTGTTCCACTGATGTATTAACATGAAGAGCGAGGAGCGAGGAGCGCGGAGCATTTCCCCATTAGAAATTCAAGTGCCACTATCTAATGCTGAGCATACACTGTGCAGTTTTGGCGCAGTTTTAAGACTACTTTGCAGTTGCCAACTGATTTTCTGAGTTGGCCCAAATTTCACCTTCATCAACCTTTGTTTTTACATGTAGTATGAGAGGGGTTGCAATGCAACTTACGATTGGTATGACGTATGATCAGAAGAACTTCTGTGATGTCTGTCTTGTAGTGTGAGCAGTTCCACAACTCGATTTTCTGACGTCGCTACTAAATTTCATTGATCACAGTATATTGTACATTGGGTATTGCCACTGTCATGCTCAGTTTCACACTTTTGACTTCAAAAATTTAAAAGTCATATAGTGACATACATACAACTAATGGCCAATTATTACTGTGGTCTTTCTGGTCCTAATTTTGTTTTTTTTAGGTTCAGGGATAGCTCATAGGTACCCCTTAAATTTCACAACAGATCATTGTTTATGGCTTAGTGAAATCACATGCAGATGGCTAACTGTTCTGCTCTGCTTTTAGTTCTTTTTGTGCAGCTGACAGGGCATGTACATTTTAATTAAAGTATCTTTTTGCTGGTACATCATGCTGAGATTAGTGGTAAGATAAATTATGCCTAAATGTATTGCCACATATTTGACAATAAACTCCATATAATAGTGCAGTCAGTTTTGTATGTCTTCTGGTAATCGTCTGTAAAATACAATCTGAAGGGGTGTGCTGACATACAGAAACAGGGCTTTTTTCAACAAAACTGGGATTCTCCTTAGCAGTGGTAATGAGATGCTCATCCTTTAAGCTGCTCTGTCTTTCTCTCTGTCACTCACACTATTTTACTTTGTATGTCTCTGTTTCCAAGCATGTTTTCTTTGTAAGGCTTCTTAGCTGGTATAAATAAAACTGCTTTATATTATTGAATGTCTCCACACCTTCACCATTCATCCTCAGCTGTCTGTCCTTATTGTCTGTGAAATGGACACATCAATCATACTGTAAGAAATGAATGAGAATGACACTGGTCAATTATGTCACATTTTATCTCATGATTGGGAGAATTTAAGCATTATATATATATATATATATATATATATATATATATATATATATATATATATATATATATATATATATATATATAAAATATACACAGTGGAACCTCGGTTTACGAGCATAATTCGTTCCGGAAACGTGCTCGCAGTCCAAAGCACTCGTATATCAAAGTGAATTTCCCCATAACAAATAATGGAAACTCAGGTGATTCGTTCCACAACTCAAAACTATTCATATAAAAATGATTAATACAAAATAGAAAGTAAAAATACATAAAACAAACTAACCTGCACTTTATCTTTGAAAAGAATCATGGCTGGTGTGAGTGAGTTTCTAAACTCTTGTGGGATTCCACCCAATGGGACGACATGCGGAAGAGCGTCCCAAAGCAATTGCAGGCTCCCAGAGCTGTAGCAGTTCGCCGTAAAAGCGAATCCGAAAAGATCGTGGACATGCTATAAGCGCCTGTCGTCGATGGGTGATACAAAGAACAAGGAACATTATAAATGTGCAGGGCACAGTATTACTTGGCCACGATCCTGCCCGACTGTTGTCTGTGTATAGGAGAGTGGCAGATCCCGCTACAATAAATAACCGCACTGCTGCTGTTTCAAGCTGAATAAAGCTGGTGTTGCTAAACTACTGAGACTCAGCCTCATGTTTTGGGGTGCATGACAGGGACTCGCACGTCACAGCACACACACGCGCGCGCGCGCGTGTGCACACACACACACACACACACACAGTCACAATGCTGTAGTAAACAGTATATGCTCGTACAGATGTTGACTATATGAGTGAGGCACACCGACTCAGACGGAGAATAGGAGACGATTGCCCACAATCCCGCGGCGAGAGAGAAAGAGAAGAACCATCAGCTCAGTTATGATCACATGACGCTCAGCAGACAAAGTTTATACATACTACTCATACTGCAAGACCTTGCTTGTTTATGAAGTCAAACTTTATTTAAAATTTTAGCTCGTCTTGCAAAACACTTGGAAACCAAGTTACTTGCAAACCGAGGTTCCACTGTATATATATATATATGTGTATATATATATATATATATATATTATAATTTAAGCATTGGTTAAATTGCATGCTGAATCAGTAAAGACTATATAGGCAAAACAGATGCCACTCTGTATAAAGGGACCAATCTGTGAATGCCTTGCAAGGCCAAATGAGATGAATACAATTGTTGGTAGTTCGAACATCCACAGTGGGCCTTGAGTGGAATTGAGTACAGAGATTTTCCAGTACACACTATGGACAAAGGTCCCAAATACGGTAGCATATATAATAATAAGTGGTCGGGAGTGATGCAGGTATAATTTCCCTTTTGTGATGTGCAAGTTAGTCTGTTGAGAGAATAAAATGGTTGTTGTAAACCTTCCAAAGGCAAAGGAAAATGAATTAATATTAGATGGGCTAAGTACTTACAAGTTGAATAATAAAGTGGAAAGGAGGTGAGAGAGAGAGATAAGGCTCCATTATACTAGACAAGTGAAGGTGACTGCTAGTGAAGTGTCATAAAAGAGAAAAGTGCAGCTTCAATGTTTTTTTTCAAGTTGTTGATTGAGGGTTTACATTGGCATGCCACTATGTGGCACATTGCTTTTAGCAGGTATTCCTATAGTGTGTTTCATGAGTTTTTTGATCAAAGTAACCCCTTCATTTTTGTCAGATTTCAGATAGAGGTTTCTTTAAATCCCCTAGCTAGTGGTCATTGATCTGAAGTAGTTTTTTCCTTCAGTAGAAGCAAAAGGCTGAGCAGATCAATGGCATTTTATTGTAGTTGCTTAACTCTGTCTATGGTTGAAGGCAAATTGCTGTCTGAAGGAAAAAATGGCAGTTAAATAGACTGTAAAGAATCAAAAGCCACCTGGAAAATTTAATCATGGCTGTTACAAAGTAAGCCAACAACTTTCCAATCTGCTGTCCATGCCTGTTCATATTGTCACACTTACTGAATCCATCACAGTGGTGTTGAATATACAGTCATATGAAAAATTTTGGGAACCCCTCTTAATTCTTTGGATTTTTGTTTATCATTGGCTGAGCTTTCAAAGTAGCAACTTCCTTTTAATATACTGTATGACATGCCTTATGGAAACAGTAGTATTTCAGCAGTGACATTAAGTTTATTGGATTAACAGAAAATATGTAATACGCATATCATATACAGTATATGTATGTACATATATATATATATATATCTATACTAATAAAAGGCAAAGCCCTCACTGACTGACTGACTCACTCACTCACTGACTCACTCATCACTAATTCTCCAACTTCCCGTGTAGGTGGAAGGCTGAAATTTGGCAGGCTCATTCCTTACAGCTTACTTACAAAAGTTAGGCAGGTTTCATTTCGAAATTCAAAGCGTAATGGTCATAACTGGAACATATTTTTTGTCCATACACTGTAATGGAGGAGGCGGAGTCACGTATCGCGTCATCCACGCCTCCTACGTAATCACGTGAACTAAAAAACAAAGAAGACATTTACAGCACGAGTCACACGCGGGAACGAAGGTAAATGACGTTAATTTTTGACTGTCTTTTAATACTGTGTGAGCATACATATTAACACATGTGCAATTAAAACGTGTGCATTTACGGGGTGATTTCTGAGGCTTAAAAGCTCACCTTTTATCAAACGCGGGAAGAAAGGTAACTGACGTTGTTCACTGTCTTTTAATACTGTGTAACCATACATATTAACACATGTCCAATTAAACGTGTGCATTTACGGGGTGATTTCTCAGGCTTTAAAAGCTCGCCTTTTACTAAAAAGGTAAATGCAAAACTATTTTCAATCAGTTTATTGAAACGCTCCCGTTAAGGATTGCAATAACATATTCGCGAGATAAAAGAACGAAGTAGGGGGAAATGGAGGAACAGCCGCAAACAGCGAAGAGCAAAAAATTAATTAAACAATTGAGAACGGAGCGAGTTAAGCATACAAGCATGTTCATAAGGGAAACAAAGCACGGTGTAAAACGTAACTTTAAATTAAGTTTATAGAAACGCTCCCGCTGCGGATTGCAATAACATATTCGCGAGATAAAAGTTTAATGAGAAGACACGAGGTATAAACGAAGCACACGCCGTGGCGCAACGTTAGGGGCAACAGTTTCAACCATTCTATGATCTGCTTCTCGCAACTGAAAGACGGCACATGGCGGATGTTAGCCGACTTGCTGACCGCAACGTTAGGGGCTTCAACTATGGCGCTGACGCAACATCTCAGTGCCAACACTTTGCAGACTGTACTTAAAAGACACGCCCTCCTCCCTGGACAGTTAAAAACACCAATCAAACTAACGATGACATCAAGTATTACCCAATCAAAAGTAGGAAAGGAGGCATCTTCATAAAATGCGTGTGGGATGATTTGCATGAGACGCTGCTTTAAAAAAAAAATGATAAAAAAAATACGGGATAAATCCCGTCCAGTATTGATTCAAAACGGGACGCGCAATTTCATTCTCAAACGCGGCACGATTCCGTATTTTAAAGGACGGGTGGCAACCCTACAGTGCCAGGTAACCACCCATACAATCAGATTGTGATTCAGACTAGGAATGCAATGAATGTAATTACCCCGATCTACATACAAGGCGAAAGTCTTGCAACATTCAAAGATGATGGTTTGGGATAATTAGTACTTATTAAGTACAACATTGAACATAAAAGAGCTTATGAAGCCTTGAACGAAAAAAGCAAGATCTCAGAGATCGTAAAAAAAAAAAAGGTGGTAATGTCGTTTTACTCGCTGTAGATTTTAGTCAAACATTACCAGTTATTCCACGAGGGAGACCAGCAGATGAACTCAACGCGTGTTTAAAATCCATGCTTCTCCCACGGTCGGTTATATGTCGCGTGTTCTCGGGTAGGTACACCAAAAAATGTATACATTTAAGCATGTAATGGGCAAAGAAAAAATGAGGTATACCCGAAGGCACTGCAGTAGTACTCAATGTAACTTTACTTCTTAAATGTTAATGTTTTACTGTTTAATAATTTATACGCTTCTTATATATTGTTCAAATTCTTTTATCAAAATACCAGTGACAGCGCAATGCACGATAACATGGAGTGAATACACCATACGCATCTGCCCACGGCCGCCCTGGTGTGCGCAGATAGGAGTTGATTCTAAAATAAAATAAACATAAAAAGAGTAATACATTCATCACCCATAAAGCGGATAGCAGACGTGACGTATTATATGTGTACCACATTTCAAGTCAATACGTGAAACGGTTTGCAAGCTACATGTGATTTAAAATCCTGGACAGACCAACGAAAAGCCACGGTAGCAAATTATAGAAGAAGATTTTACTGTTTAATAATTTATATTTATATGAAATGTGCTTCTTATATATTACTTCATATTCTCATATGATAATGATGTTAATGTTGTTTATATTGATTTCTATGTTATTGTAAGTGCATCTATGTGTGTATATGTATGTATGTATGTGTATATATATATATATATATATAAAATATATATATAAAAAATATGTGTATATGTATATATAATATATCTGTATATGTGTGTATATGTGTGTGTATATGTGTATATGTATATATATATGACAGCAACACTCATAACAATGACAACACAATTACATTGACAATCATGTTACGTTATTTTTAAAATGTTTCCTTTACTTTTTCATAACCTCTTTAACACACTACTTCTCCGCTGCGAAGCGCGGGTATTTTGCTAGTATATATATATATATATATATATATATATATATAATATACTGTATATGTAATATCGGTGTGTTGTGGTGAAAAAGGAGCTGAGCCGTAAGGCAAAGCTCTCAATTTACCAGTCGATCTATGTTCCTACCCTCACCTATGGTCATGAGCTATGGGTAGTAGGGATGCACCGATACCACTTTTTTGTAAAACGAGTACGAGTACTTGCATTTCAGTACTCGCCGATACCGAGTACTTGCCGATACCGAGTACTTAATAAAAACATGATTTAAATTTACAGGTAACAGCTTTAGTCATATAATTTAACAAAAAAAACAAGAAACTCTCGTCTATCCACTGGGAGGTTAGGCTAATTAGCGACACGGGGCTAACACTGCTTGTCCAAATATCCGTGGTGAAACTAAACACAGAGGAGGCTTGCAGTAGGCTGTGGATATGTTTTTTCATGGAGTCGTGTAGTTTAGGCAGCTCCGTGTCAGTCATGTAGCGGCAGCTTGGGACATCATATCTGGGCTCCAGAACATGGAGGAGACGCAGGAATCCCACATTTTCTACCTCCGAGAGTGGCTGGTCACTCAATGCAATGTACTCGATAATTGCCTGTGTTATTTTCACAGCACGTGGATTGTCTCTGGACATTTTCTCTCGTCTTGCAAGAGTTTGCTGCAGCGTGGGTTGTGTTGGTTTAGAAGCGTGGGTAAACTCTTTGTACTCGTTGTCGTGTTGGGATTTTAGGTGCTTGATTAAATTACTTGTGTTAAATACGCTACCTTTTGAGCCTCCTCTGGACAATACCGCTGAGCACAATTTGCAGTCCGCCTTTGTTTTGTCGTCTTCATTCACTTTGAAATAGTTCCACACGGCTGACATGTCTCGCCTCGCCTTCTCCCCGCTCTGAGCTGCAGCCGGGGCCTGGGGGCGGGCAGTCGGCGCCTGTGATTAACCCCTTACACGCCGCTCAAACATAGACATTTCTCAGACTGTGGTATCGGACCCCGGTATCGGGGGACTTTTAACGAGTACGAGTACTTTAGAAAATGTGGTATCGAGGCCGATACGAGATACCCGTTTCGGTATCGGTGCATCCCTAATGGGTAGTGACCGAAAGAACGAGATCACAAATACATGTGATTGAAATGAGTTTCCTCCGCAGGGTGTCTGGGCTCTCCCTTAAAGATATGGTGAGAACCTCAGTCATCCGGGAGGGGCTCAGAGTAGAGCCACTGCTCCTCCGCATCGAGAGGAGTCAGATGAGGTGGCTCGGGCATCTGATCAGGATGCCTCCTGGACGCCTCCCTGGTGAGGTGTTGCAGGCACGTCTAACTGGGAGGAGGCCCCGGGAAGACCCAGGACACACTGGAGGGACTGTGTCTCCCGGCTGGCCTGGGAACGCCTTGGGATTCTCCCAGAAGAGCTAGAAGAAGTGGCCGAGGAGAGGGAAGTCTGGGCATCTCTGCTCAAGCTGCTGCCCCCGCGACCTGACCTCGGATAAGCGGAAGAGGATGGATGGATGTAATATGCATCATAACAAAATTAGACAGGTGCATAAATTTGGGCACCCCAACAGAGATATTACATCAATACTTAGTTGAGCCTCCTTTTGCAAATATAACAGCCTCTAGATGCCTCCTATAGCCTTTGATGATTGTCTGGATTCTGGATGGAGGGATTTTTGACCATTCTTCCATACAAAATCTCTCCAGTTCAGTTAAATTTGATGGCTGCTGAGCATGGACAGCCTGCTTCAAATCATCCTATAGATTTTCGATGATATTCAAGTCAGAGGACTGTGACGGCCATTCCAGAACATTGTACTTCTCCTCTGCATGAATGCCTTGTAGATTTCGAACTGTGTTTTGGGTCCATTGTCTTGTTGGAATATCAAACCCCTATGTAACTTCAACTTGTGACTGATGCTTGAACATTATCCTGACGAATTTGTTGATATTGGGTTGAATTCATCCGACCCTCGACTTTAACAAGGGCTTCAGTCCCTGAACTAGCCACACAGCCCCCACAGCATGATGGAACCTCCACCAATTTGACAGTAGGTAGCAGGTGTTTTTCTTGGAATACGGTGTTCTTCTTGCACCATGCAAAGCGCTTTTTGCTATGACCAAATAACTCAATTTTTGTCTAATCAGTCCAAAGCACTTTGTTCCAAAATAAATCTGGCTTGTCTAAATGAGCATTTGCATACAACAAGCAACTCTGTTTGTGGCGTGAGTGCAGAAAGGGCTTCTTTCTCATCACCCTGCCATACAGATGTGCTTTGTGCAAATTGCGCTGAATTGTAGAACGATGTACAGATACATAACCTGCAGCAAGATGTTCTTGTAGGTCTTTGGAGGTGATCTGTGGGTTCTCTGTAACTATTCTCATAATCCTGCGCATATGCCGCTCCTGTATTTTCTTGGCCTGCCAGACCTGGGTTTAACAGCAGCTGTGCCTGTGGCCTTCCATTTCCTGATTACATTCCTTACAGTTGAAACTGACAGTTTAAACCTCTGAGATAACTTTTTGTAGCCTTCCTCTAAACCATGATACTGAACAATCTTTGTTTTCAGATCTTTTGAGAGTTGCTTTGAGGATCCCATGCTGTCACTCTTCAGAGGAGAGTCAAAGGGAAGCAGAACTTGCAATTGACCACCTTAAATACCTTTTCTCATGATTGGACACACCTGTCTATGAAGTTCAAGGCTTAATGAGCTAATCCAATCAATTTGGTGTTGCAAGTAATCCAGTATTGAGCAGTTACATGCATTCAAATCAGTACAAGGGGACCCACATTTTTGCACAGCCAGTTTTTCACATTTGATTTAATTTCATACAACTAAATACTGCTTCACTAAAAATCTTTGTTCGGAAACACCCCAGGAATCAGATGTTCCTAGGAAAGGAAAGACATACCGCTGTTATCTTTACTGTTGAAAGTAGAGTCAATTATTATGCAGGCTGAGATGGGTTCCCAAACTTTTTCATATGACTGTAGCGCTGATCAAATACAATGTTTGAAAGCCAAAGGTACTTTACTACAAAGAACTAGCACAAAAGATGTATGTGATGAAATATACCAGGAAGTTGTATAATCATTCAATTGAAGACCATTAACATGTCAGCAATACTGTTCTGACTTCTCTGTCTTTAGTGGTGTCTCCAATAACAAGCTTGTTAGCCTCTGTTGACTACACAGGGCTACATAAGATGTAATAATCATCATTAATATTGTTGAGAGCATAATTGTAACTCACAATTTGGCCAGTTCAGTCTAGCCATCTTAAAATTCTTCTTCAGTTTTACCAATGGATATAAGGCCCAGTGATTAGAAAGGCTGCCAAGATGCCCTTCAGTGGAGCATGAAATGAGCCTCCATACATGAAAATGTTAGAGTATAAATGCATTTTTAGCAAAATCTATTTTCTATTATGGATGTGTAAAACTTTATTACCTAGCTCAGACAGTCACAGTGTGTCTTTTCTGTAACCTGATTCAATTAATCAGTTGACATTGACTATATTCATTTAGTCCATTTAGAAATATAAAGGACATGAGAACACAAGAAAATATATATTTTTTCCTTCCAATTGTTATATATTTATTTTATATTTGGACATACCACAATGTTGATCGTCAAAAGTCGGCAAAGTTTTTTTCGCAGTGAATATGCAGTCACCTTGTTCGCTGAATACTTTCCTGAAAATTCACAGTACGATCATCTTAGGTGACAATTTTTTTTTTCAAGCACCCCATGATGCTTTGCAAGGCCAGTGTGACATCACAGAGCTGTAGCAGATTTGTGCAGAACTTTCAGACACACTTACTGTAAGATCTTTGCTGATGTGAATTTTCTATATTGCACTTGACAGTGCTGCTTGATATTTTCACCATCTCTAACTGTACTTATTTCACCAAGGGGAAACCCTGCTCTTCCACTTGTGGTTGTTTCAACCCCCTGGATTTCCATCCTGCATGCATTTACAAAATAAATTAAGAAATAAAAAAATAAATAGAAATAGCATGTCTCATTAGAGTTTCCTAAAAGTAGATCAGGCAAAAATGCAAGAGTTTGGTCTCAGGTATTTCTTTGGCCTTTATTCCATGAAGCAGATATGTCTTTATCACTTCTATGGTAATGTTCAGTCGAGGCCGACCTGGTGCTGCACAGGTTGCCATGTCCACTGATGCCGTACTCAGGTGATATACAACCTCATGTAAATTCCACCATCCAACATCATTTACTGTACCCCCATGTTGGTGAAAGCCTCGACATCTCCAAGCCTATCACTTTGCATCTAAGTCAGGCATTTCAAACTCACTACCATTGGTGGGCCACTTCGACTGCCATATGTGTGTCAGCGGGCCATACTGTAACAAATACTATTATACTATTATACAGTTACTGTAGCTTTCTTTCCAATACTAAAAACTTTAAAAAATGTAACACTTAATGTTTAAAGTTTAAAGAAAAGCAATTTATTTCCATGCAGTCTCCATACAACAGTGTAGAATTAGAGTCTTAACCTCTTAGCTAGGTCCTTATTATATTACTAGGCTCACCCACCTTTTAAGGCGACTGACTTTTATCCTCAATTTGTGTGCGCTCCATGTGTACATCAGGCATGTAAGTGTAGGGAATGAGAACATCAAAGTGCCCATTCATAACATCTCCCGAAAACCTAAGTTTTTTTATCCCCTGGAGTGCCTGTCCAAACTTGGAGTGTAGGACTCCATAATAATATACTTGAAACTCATAGGGGAACAACTCTCCCGCTGCCATTAGCTCAGAAATGGTACCATAAGTTTGAGACTTTGACATTTCAGTGAGATACTGAAGCTCATTTGTATAAGAGATTCCTGACGGCATCATTGTAAATGGCTGAAACCTTGACCAATTACTTAAAACATGTCGTACAATGTCAGCCCGAATCTGTACCGCTAAAGACGGAGTTTCATGCACTAAATAAGCTATAGATGAGAATAAGCAAGCACCATCTCCCCTGATATTTACTACGCGGTGAAGCATTTGTACTCCTTCAACATTAATTATTTCCAGAGACATAATTTTGTCTATTTTTCCAGCGCATCCCACACAAAAGCAAGGGAACGATGGGAGCACCAGAACTCTGCTCACATCGCGTCGCTTCATACCGCAAGCCGCAAGTAGTAAGTCTGTGATAAGAGGAATACCGCTATGCTTTGCACTCACGGGACGGAAGGACAATCCCGACCACTTTTATATAGTGTCTTGATGATTGATATTCATTATATTATATTCATTACTTATATAGGAGCCTTACAGTGTGAGATTTATTTCTTTTGTCCCGACACTTGGCATCTCTTGTTAGTAACCAGTTCGTCAATATCAGGCTTGAAATCTTGTGCAGCTGCAACTTTTATGAGGGATGAAAGGTGCTCGACGGTAAGTCTTGAGCGATGTGGGGTTTTGGTAGCTTTCATTAACAAAAACAATTGCTCACAAAGGTAAGTGCTTCCGAACATTGACAGTACTCTCGATGCCAACTTACGGATCTGCACATACGAGGGTGGCAGGTAAGCATACAAGCCTGGCACACCAACTTCGTTGTATTTTGCCTTCAGAATAGAATCTGACTGCACTTCAATCAATTCCATTTGGATATTCTCAGGCGCATTCTCAACGTTGTAAGAGAACAGCACAATGCCCTGCATGTTTGTGTGAACTGAAATCACGAAAATGCTCAGTAATTCAAGTTGGAAAACAAATCCTCCAAAAATCAAATTTTACTTTACTAAGTTTACTTCAAAGTTTATATTGTAAAATAAGCCGATATGCAAAAAGCCACCTGACCTGCAATAATTTTACAAACTCAAAATCACAAAAATATGTTAATAAACAACTCACCAACTTCTCACGTCCACTTCAGATCTTCAGCTGTAGTCTGTACTAACTGTTCGTTACAATACTAGCACAAAATTACATGAAACTAGAGCAAAAAGATGTGAAAATATGTGGGCTATTACTACTCGTGATGGTCAGTTCTGCCCAGTGGCCAGTCTCAGTAGCCCAGTCAGTAGTGTAGCCTTAGTAGGGGCGGTTCTAGGCTCGTGGCGGCCCTGGGCAGAGAAAGAATCGGTGGCCCCTTCGCCTGGCAATGTCAATATGGTATCTTATGCACGGCGGATGGCCACATCCATTGCGGACACTGCATAGCCGCCTCGTGCTCATGACATGCTTCTATATACGCGTGTCCGTAACTTGAAAACCAAGTGGCGGCCCATGATATTCTCATTACGGCAAAACATTATAATACTACATATAGCTTACTGCTCCGACCCTAGTGACATTTGTAAATACAGCGTACTAATTAACAAGAAACAGAATGTTTTTCGGCCACATTGCCGTCAGCTGTGTCGTTATTTTCTCTTTCTGTATTATATTCAATATATATTGGCGTGGCGGCCCCTGGGATTTGGCGGCACTGTGCAGGTGCACAGTTTGCACATGCCTAAGGCCACCCCTGCTGCAGCCTAGCACTTCAGTTGTGACGCTGCGGCTCATTAACTTTGGTCAAGGCTCGTGGCTATACTAGCAGATGATGTTTCCGGTACCTTTTGCTCACATAATGCCATGGGAAAACACGCTTTTGTCAGAAGGCAGAAGTAAGAAAAGTCAATAAGTAACACCGAAGATGCAGAGTGATTCAATCACAAACGATAGTAATCATTTTGTACAAGTTCAGTGCTAACTAGGATCTGTCATGCGGGCCGCACAGATTTCTAAGTAATATAAAATTTTCATCCTCACAATTTGTCAGCTCCATTAACTTTCTTGCTGTTTCTTGCAACTACTTTCCATCTTCCTTCCAAAAATGATTTTGTCACATGTTGAAGTCTTATTCCCGCCCAATGACCTGTGATTTTTGCATGTTGAGAACTTGAAAATGAAAATGCAAAGTGGAAAATGAAAATTCAATGAGCAGCAGCTTATTTGCATTTTACTTTAAAATTTTGCAGCTTCATTGCAGTTCAGGTTGAAAATTATAGTGCAGATGGAGGTTTTTCGCAGGATCTCAGATTAGGACCCGAGTGCAGCCATGCAGTGGGTGACACCTCAGCACCATACTAGTTCAGATGGAATGGAACAGTATGAGTTTTTTTATGGTGGCCGGAGTGCCAATTCTGCAGAGCATGCAGGGCTGGATGCAGATTAACGTCATACCCAGGATGGAGCAATTGCAGGTTAAGGGCCTTGCTTAAGGGCCCAACGAAGTAGAGTCACCTTTGGCATTTACGGGAATCGAACCGTCAACCTTCTAATTGCCAGTGCAAATTCCTAACCGTAGAGCCACCACTCCGCCCAGTTAAAAGGCAGCATGCTAAAATTGTGTTACCTTGTTGTGTATATGTGCATTTCAGTCGATATACATTCAATGTGGTGACCAGCTTATTTTAGCATCTATATGCTTACCATATATAAAAAATCGCCTTTTCTTGACTTTCTGAACTGAAACACTGGTAGACATGATGCCTTGAAAATGAAAGATTGCTGCTTCCCCATGCCATGACCTCTTTGGGAGCCTGTTGAGTTAAAAACAAAAAAATGATCGTTAGCTGGTAATTTGAACTGAATAGGGAATAGCTGGATAATAAGGAATAGGGAATAGTGAGATAAGTCACAAGAAGCAATCTTTGTCATTACACGCTAACAAAAAAGAAAATAATGACATAGAAAATTGGTAAAATTGCACCCTTCTGTTAAATGTGATAAATGTGAAGTTTAGAGTATATTTCATCTCTTTTTTACTATTATCTCATTTTTCTTAATAAAATGTATACATTATGTCCTTGAAACTTATTATGGATTGGCAGACTGCTTTTGCTCTCTTATTTTTGCCCAGAATGTGAAAGATCGCTCCATTGCTCTCCTGTAAAAGTCTAATTATGGTGACTTTAGGTAGTCTAGTTTCAAATGTGAGTGACACAAACATGTGTATCCAAGTCCAGAAGAAAGAAATCCCAGTTCCTGTGTGGTACAAAGCTTCTCACCACCTGGAATATATTCTGGCTTCCTTTAACGAACGGAACGTTCTGAGATTGTGCCAAAGCAGAATAATTGTTCACATCATAGGATGCAGCTAAGTGGGAAGACAACAATTTCTAAAAACTATTTTCTGAACTGTAAGAAATTCAATTGCTGATTATTCTCTGCCATAAAATATTTATTTGCTTTATAGGCATTTACCCATGTGTGAAATTGTAAGCCTTGCAATTAGGTTTTGTTATAAATTAGTAATGATAAGAGGCATTCATTATCTGTCTGATGATAGATGAGGAAACCTGACCGTTTTACTGGCGGATTTTCAGCATCCTTCAAGGACTAGAGGTTAGAACTCTAATCAATAGCAGATTTATGGGGATAGCAAGTTGCCGCCTGCAGAGTCCGGAGTCTTAGTGTGTGGTGTTATTTTTGTCAGGGTGGAGGAGATATGCTGTTGTGGGAACACTTTCAAACCTGCATACTGCTTGAAATCCTGAAAATGATCCAAAGCTGGTATAAAAACTGTAGCAGGCAACTTTAAGCTTTCAGACCTACTGTGATACTTCCTGTAAATGCAGATATGGTAATCTCAAGTTAACGTCTCACCAGTACTGTATGTAGCTTTTTCTGTTTTTCTTAATCACATGACAGTATGCAATCCAGGACAGCATCTACAAAACCTGATACTGCTTTGTTTTCATGTTTGCCTGACACACTCCAGAGTGATTCTCATTAGATTAGATACTTTGCTTCTTTCATTACTGTCATTTCTGTAGATTTTAATTAATTTGTTTCATGCTGGTTTTTTTTGATATGTTAAGAAGCAGAATTTTATTTTATGTGCACATTTTTTATGACCATGGTCGTGGCCATAGTGGCTTTTAACTGCTATGCCCATTGCTATTCATGTGATCACCTGTGCCATGATGGGTTACATCACAACACAGTCCAAATAAAAGATGACAACAAAGCAACAAAGGTATCCAAGCTTATATTCAACACTATTTAGCTTGTAAATTATTGTAGCTAGAGCTAAGTACCTCTAGCAGAAGTTAAGGCATTTTTGCAAATGTTATTTCTCAACCTCAGTTCTTTCTTTATTAGCCTACTTCATTATTTTTGTTCCAATTTGTCCTGTAGCCATGGTTTAGTCACCTCCATGAATGAACGCCAGTCTCTCTCCCACATCAGACACTCAGCACTTTTCATGATGTTCATAACGGCACATTGTAAAGCTCACTCAAGCATGATTTTCACCAGCTTTTATCAGTGCTTTGCCATGTGCAGTACAGCATGTGAAGTTTGGTTTCTTTATCAAATTGCTGCCCTCACACCACAGTGGTTTCTGTCACATAGTATTGTAGCATTGTAGTGTATTCTGTAAATCATTACCAGCAGATTTCATACTTACCGTATTTTTTGCACCATAAGACGCACCTGACCATTAGACGCACCTAGGTTTAGAGGAGGAAAACAAGAAAAAAAATATTCTGAACCAAATGGTGCACTAATATGTTTAATAAAATATAGCAGAATAATATTTCAACCATGTAAATTCAACAGCGGTATTAAGAAACATCATCATTGTCATTAACAAATAAGGAGAGACTTTAAGGTTCAAGCATTCTTCTAGTTTTATGGAAACCCCAAGAACTCCTCATCGCTAGTGTCAGAATTTATTAAGCTCAGTTGCTCACAATCACTTTGCAGCATCACGTACCTATCATCACACGACATAACCTGTCCAAAGCCACCAGTGGACAAAGCACGTTTGGACCAATGCTCCCTGAAGTTATATCGCCAGTCTAGTCCCATCTATATTTATAATGCCACAAAGCCCTTCATCTCGTGTTTTGTTGTGGGTTTCCAGTTTGAAAAATGAGAATGCGGTGCAAGCACAGCCCTCGATTCAAAAAATTGCTCTGCATACCTGTTTGTCTCGTCTGACAGTAGCTGAAAGGCAGCTTCAGGAAAGAACAGCCTGAAGTAGTCCAGTGGCTGGTAATCTATCGAGTCCAGAGTCCAACTCAGTGATAATGCGCTTCGCTCCCTCATGAGATGTAGACGCTATCTTGCCTTTGTTTATATTTGTTTAGATTTCGCAACTCACGCACACGCAAGGATTAGATGCCGAGTCAATGAGTCTAACATTCCTCCAAGCACAGAGGGAATGCCTGTAACGTAACAGTGAGTTTTGTCGCCCTCTAGCCCTGGATGTCGACTTTTGTCAGGTATTACAAAATCACATCATGGTCTGTGATGCAATATTCGCACCATAAGATGCACAGACATTTCCAACCTTCTTTTGGGGAAAAAAAAAGTGCGTCTTATGGTGCGAAAAATACGGTAGTTTTCAGCTGACTCATTCAGGTTTTCCTTAAAAGTTACTGATTAATGGAGATGCTCCATAGGACAAAGAATCATAGTCAGAGCTCTCTGAAAGAAAGGTGTTATTGTGGAAAAGAAATTGTAATTTTTGCTTATTTGCTTGATTCTGTGATTCTTAATGCAAAAGAAGCTGGAGTCTGATGTGTTTGTGTGTTACTCCAGTCTTTCCTTCTGATCTTCAAATATTACATTTCTGAACCCTTCAAGAATGTAAACAGAAAAAGATAACAAAGTTATCCTTATGTTTCATTTCTTACACCATTCCAACTCTCATTTATATTCATCCCATTGTTCTGAAAGTAAAGTAGAGCATTTTATTTGCACTTTCTTGCACTAAAAATCTAAAGCGCAGAGCACCATTTGGTAAGAACGTGAAGGGTTTTTCTCCTATAGACATGTGAGCACAATATGGGGCACATGGTGAAAGGATTGGTCATGGAATAAATTTACATTTTGGACTTCACTGAGTCTGTTCGTGCTATTTTGGGAAAAATTTCATGTTTTTTTTTTATTGCTTTTTTATAATATTGATGTTCTGGCGATGGTATTTTGAATGTTCAGTGCCATTTTTGGACAATGCTTGTGTGATTTTGGCAGTATTGTTTACAGTTTTTTCACTGCTGGTCATTTGACACAAAAAACTCATGACATATTGCATCATCATGTCATAGCTATAAAAGATGGCAGCACACCGGCTTTAATGTCTAAGTAGTGTTTCTGAAAGTAAACTTTGTGGTAGTAATAATTAGGAAAAAGAACCTCAAGATACGTTAAGGATGTTGCTGGAAAATGCAAACACTAGAGATCAAGGAACTAAAAAGAAATTAATCAGTGATGTATACTAAACAGGACCATGCAGAGACATTATCCAGTGAAAAACTCAAGGTAAAAATACCAGGGAAAGTTAGAAATACCAATTGCCAAAGCCAGAAAAGCCAAAAATAAGTCAAAATACACTTAATTTCATTTAAGAGCTTTTCCTTAATTCATCTCCAGCCACAGGATTTAGTTTGCATCCCAAAACTGGAACATTTAGACAATCTCGCCACCTTTTTTTATTGTCCACAACTAATGGATGTCATGAGATGACGTGTTGTGTGATAGATCTTGTGTTGTGCTACTAATAAACAAAATGGCTGCACTCATTTTCTGGTCACAAAATACCTGCAACCAAAATAAAAGCCTAAAGTGGTAACTTTGAGATCCAACAGAATTCTTTTGACAGAACAGTGAATCTTACACTCTGGGACACCAATGGAAAGTAAGAGGAAGTGCATTTAAAACTGAAGCTAGGAAGCACTTCTCAACATAAAGAATTGTGGGAATCAGGAACAAACTACTGAGACATGTAGTTGAAGCAGAAACCTTGACAAAGTTGTAAAAGTGTCTGGATTAGATATTGGGACAGCTTTGCTATTAGCTAAATCAGACAAGCCTGATCTCGTGTTCGTCAAATTTCTTATGTTCTTAGATAATTAACGTGTGCAAAGACAGAAACAGCATACAGTAATCCCTCCTCCATCGCGGGGGGTTGCGTTCCAGAACCACCCGCGAAATAAGAAAATCCGCGAAGTAGACACCATATGTTTATATGGTTTTTTTTATATTGTCATGCTTGGGTCACAGATTTGCGCAGAAAACACAGGAGGTTGTAGAGAGACAGGAACGTTATTCAAACACTGCAAACAAACATTTGTCTCTTTTTCAAAAGTTTTAAACTGTGCTCCATGACAAGACAGAGATGACAGTTCCATCTCACAATTAAAAGAATGCAGACATATCTTCCTCTTCAAAGGAGTGCGCGTCAGGAGCAGAGCATGTCAGAGAGATAGAGAAAAGCAAACAAATCAATAGGGCTGTTTGGCTTTTAAGTATGCGAAGCACCGCGGCACAAAGCTGTTGAAGGCGGCAGCTCACACCCCCCTCCGTCAGGAGCAGACAAAGAGAGAGAGAGAGATAGAGAGAGGACAGAGTTTGTTTTTCAATCAAAAATCAATACGTGCCCTTCGAGCTTTTAAGTATGCGAAGCACCGTGCAGCATGTCGCTTCAGGAAGCAGCTGCACAGAAGGTAGCAACGTGAAGATAATCTTTCAGCATTTTTAAACGAGCGTCCGTATCGTCTAGGTGTGCAAACAGCCCCCCTGCTCAATCCCCCTACGTCAGGATCAGAGAAAGTCAGCGCAAGAGAGAGAGAAAAGTAAGTTGGGTAGCTTCTCAGCCATCTGCCAATAGCGTCCCTTGTATGAAATCAACTGGGCAAACCAACTGAGGAAGCATGTACCAGAAATTAAAAGAACCATTGTCCGCAGAAATCCGCGAACCAGCAAAAAATCCGCGATATATATTTAAATATGCTTACATATAAAATCCGCGATGGAGTGAAGCCGCGAAAGGCGAAGCGCGATATAGCGAGGGATTACTGTATACCAAACCTGGAAAACACAAATTCTTCTAACGAAAACTTTCATATCAGTTAGGAATTCTGGACTGAAACCATTTTCTTAATTTGCTCTTGATTTTTGTGGTGTTGCTTGGGTGTATTGATATAATTTTGTCTCTTCAAGTTTTTAACATCTTACCTGTATCCTGACTATGCCTATTTTAATGATGCCTTACATTTCCTGGTTTACAATCAAGAAATATTTCAAAATACCTGGACCTTTCGTGATTTTCACAACAACTTGTCTTTTATTACCCTTACTCCTATTATATGACTACCGTACAAAAAAATTATATGAAAATCTTAGGCTCCTAATCTCCACCCTGAAGTTACCAAAACTCAATATGTCACTTCTATGCCCTGACACATATACAACCCATTATCTGTTCCCAAGTCCTCCTTATGTAGTTTATGTTGGCAGAAGACTTGTTCCAGTCCTGATTATTTTGATTTCCTCAAATAATAAACTTCTGCATGTGCTGGTATAGCAATATTAGACATATATTGTTTGTTCAGTATAGATTGCTTTGAGTGTTTATCAAAGCGCTATATAAATGTAACTGTCTATCATATATACAGTATTACATATAATATGTATGAGCTTGCATGGATAGTCCACATACAGTATCTGCACAGGGTGATGCATATTTGATGAGAGGGTGGGCCACCCCTGTTTAATAGAAGAGGCAGCATTTGAGGAATGTGTAATGGATTATTTTTGTAACAGAACAGTTAACAGGCTGGTTGCCTTTTTGGGGCATTAAAACATAAAATGAAATGTAATCAAAGTGAAAACCATATGAGTTAATTAAGTGATCCTGCAGGAGTCTGAATTTTTATTTGACAGCACTGGTCCTACCCACAACAGAGTGAGACATTGCACCTAACCTTTTTAGAATTGCTTAATAACTTTCATTAAATCTCTCTTAAAAAGGCAAGTGAGGGAGGGGAAATGTTTGTCACTGGAAATGAAAAATGAGCTTGTACAAGGAAAACAAAATCAAAGCTTGCTGTTTGCTAAATTTACTGTAGCCTGTAAAGTAGTTACTGTCAGCATGAAAAGGTTGCAGGTAGTTGATGATGCTGGTGAACATAATGGGCCAGTTTGTCATCGATAATGCAGTTAATTAACTGTAAAATAGTTTTCAAGAAATGGTGATGTTTTTGCGTACTTGCTCTTCAGAGAGCAAGTTCTTCTTTTAAGAATGCTGCATTACACACACGAGAAATATTCATAGTGCAGTATTGCTATGAATGGTAAATTGCTATGCAACGAATTTACATTAATGGCAAAGGGGTGAAAAATTAAATATATATTAAAAAAATGACACACCAGTAGCAGTTGAGTGATTTTGTATATCATGACGTTTAGTCAGTGTTCTAGTCCGTTCCATAGCAGATGTAACCCTTTATCATAATTCCTAGAAGTTAGCATTAGTGTAATTTTACAGGCTAATGCTCCCAGTGTTTATTTGAAGTGGTTTTGAGTTCTTTTGTCACAGTTTGTTTGTTGAAATTAGACACTCGTAAGGTCTAATTGTTACCCATTCAAGATTAAGAGACTGGAAGTTTGTGGTTGTCTAGCTTGTACTTGTCAAAGACTCACTCTGTGTGGTTAGCCGTTAGCAGAAAAGACAGCGAGAAAGGTTTGCTTGTGGTATACCTGAAATGCAGTTTATCTTAGGTTAAAGCCTCAATCCACTAGACGAAAGTATGCTAACATGTACAAAGCATTGCCTGTATAATGGCCATTCAAAATCCTCACAAAGGCACAGACCTCCGAAAATCTTATTTTTTATATATTTTAACAATTGTAAGACACTTGCCTTCAAGTGCAAATAAAGAAAACAATCAATATAATATTCTCTTACTTAATCTAAATAATGGTCAAAGGGAACTGGAACGTCTTTGGGACTAAGGCAGGAGCCAGCTCTGTAGAACAATCTGTTAAGTGATCCATTCAAATAAACACTAATACTAATGTTACAGTATCCAGTAGATGATGACCTGAAAAAATGCAAACATTCCTAATATTCAAAAATTAAATTTCACTCGACGTATTGTCACGCACAGCCTCTTGGATGACATCTTCAGGGCTTTAGACCAGGGGTAGGCAACGTCGGTCCTGGTGAGCCGCAGTATGTGCAGGTTTTTGTTCCAACCCAGTTCCTTAACGAGAACTCAATTATTGCTGATGAAGCACATATTGCTTAAGTGACATTTTGATGCTTCATTTTAGTGGTCTCGCTTGTTAAGGTTCTCCAACCTTAATTGCTTATTTCAATCTTAAACTGCTGCATTCAGTGCTTTAATTGCTCCTTATTAGCAATAAGATGTAAAAGACAAAGCAGCCAGCAGTTCTCCAGCTAGCTTTTTTCCAATTACATCTGTGTGTGTTCATCATGCACTGTTTGATTTAATAAAACACTTAATAGAAAAATGTGACAGACTGAAAATGATCTGTTTTAGGCTTCATATCATTTGGATGATATCTTTGGAAAGGAAAAAAATCTACGATATAAGAGCCTTGCATTGCACAGACTAACAAGCCATAAAATTAAATAAGGTCTGAGAGTGGCAATGATTGGTTTCTAATTAAGCAATTGGGTTGGAATGAAAACCTGTAGCCACTGCGGCTCACCAGGACCGACGTTGCCTACCCCTGCTCTAGACAGATAAGTAATACCACTACAGACCAGGAGGGAATGCCATCATTAATACTCTTTCCTGTTTCATCCACAGTCCGGAGGCTTCTAAACCAGAGGAGTTCTGATGACACTTTCGCTTCTGCCTTCTCCAGAATCCACCCCTCCTGCTTTCCATCATAAAAGGAGCCAAGTCATGTGGTAATGCGCTTGCCATGCACTACCATATTATACGAAGAAGTTCAAAGACTAGGGCAAAACAATATAAACTTAGTAAAGTAAAGGCAGTTACCTTTTTAAACAGTCGAAGAGTGGGTATACGCTCCCGTGAAGATTTTTCCTTTCGCTCTGTCAGGACCGCACTGTGTGATGTCGAAGGCGCGGTAGACACGTGTCCAGGAAAGGCCTACTGGACTTCACATGGGCCTGGTCAAAAAAAAACTGTTGTCTCCATAGCCACCCACCACTGCAAAGTAAGAAGCCTGGAGCTTTAGGGTAAAGCATGCATTATTTTCAAGAAGGGAATGCCGAGTTATAATTTCAAGAAGGTAACTTACTATAGTAAATCCAGACAATATATCAGCTTGTACGAATGAAGCCCATTGTGATAGTGCTCATGCTTGCGCATGCACATGAGGCCGCAATACAATTTAATACAGACCTTGCAGGAGCTGGCCGTAGCACATACGCAGGAGGAAGGGAGTGGCGTGACGCAGGATTGGCTGGAAGTTTTGTTCCTCGTATAACGGGCACTTCCTGCCTCCAGGGGTCGTCTTTTGACTCATTCGTGGGGTGCGTGAGTTTCATGTAGCTAATCCTAACAGTACGTCAAGCATAGTGGCTTGTGCCTTATTTTGTATATAGTTTCCTTTAAGTATAAATATAGATATCTCCTAGTTATAGTAGAGTTATGGTGGAGGTATTTATACGATTTGGGTATGTGATGCACTTTTTGCCTTTTTTTTTGTATATACATTGAGTTTTTTCTTTGTATATATTTTTGGGGATCTTTGGAAGGACTTTGTTTTTGTGTAGAATCTTTCTGACTGCATTTTTTATGAAGACTACCAATTTTTATGTGTATATACATTTATTGTCAGTTTGGGGACTTGTAATTTACTGCAAATATTATTCACTATTTTTTTGAGACATTGCTTCTTTGGGTTTTGTGTGTCAGTTGCCGTGAGGACTGTGTTAAAAAAAGGCCACCCGACACTGTTTTCTGTGCACCTGTAAGTAAAACCCACTTTTGTATCTGCAATACCATCTTTTCATTTCTTTGTCTCCCTGTTTGACACCTCTCCATTCTGATCCCAGTCGGTCCCTAACTACATAGAAGACGCCCAGTGTGTAGTCTGGTGCCATTCTTCTAATTATACGGGGTGTCACAAGCCACTAGAAATCCTTGTTCACTGTGGACCAGAAGACCATCCTCTGCACAAGGACCACACTTCTTTCTTTTCATACAACAGAGGCTGTAGTTTTACACCATAGTGTACTATATATTTTGAACAGTTTTTTAGGGTTTACATCATTAAATGGGGTTTTCATTGG
The DNA here is from genome assembly GCF_900747795.2 of Erpetoichthys calabaricus. Taxonomy (NCBI): domain Eukaryota; kingdom Metazoa; phylum Chordata; class Cladistia; order Polypteriformes; family Polypteridae; genus Erpetoichthys; species Erpetoichthys calabaricus. The sequence continues at coordinate 107,042,633 of NC_041403.2, forward strand.
ACTACCCAGCTCTTTGTGGTTTAAACCCATGTTTTTGTCATTACAATATCTAGGAAGGGGTGGTACAGTCACTAGTTCTTCTGCTTCACAGATCCTCTGTCCTGGGTTGATATCTTTTCCCAGTGGTCTTTGTAGAATGTGCATGTTCTCCCTGTGTGTCTGTGGGTCTTCCTCTGGGCTCTCTGGTTTTTCTCCCTCATACCAAAGATGTGTATATTAGATTAATTGGCAGTCCCAATTTGACCTTGTGCGAGTGAGAGTGTGCCTGAATTATCCCTGTGATGGACTGCCACCCTGTCGAGGGCTGTTTTCTGCCTTGCTGCCAGGATAGGCTCTGGCTGCCTTCAAGCCTAACTTGGATTAAGCTGTTTTGAGTATTGCATAATATTTGTATATTAACTTGGTTTTTAGATTGTATTTGATTGCACTGTAAGAACTGAATTTAAATGTACAATGCATTTTACAAAAAACATTTAAATTATAAAATAAGGGTGTTCATTCCTATATATCAGTACAACCGAATTCACTTCTAATGTTTCTAAACATGTTTATCTAACTGTGACCATTCATGTAGAACACCATTTGTAAAAATAAAAAAATAAAAAAGAAGAAGCAAATCAAGACTTGTCAAGGTCACCCAGTGACTTTGCGGTGGGATGTGAACCTGTAACCGAGTGTGGTAGCATCTTAGCTACCAGACACACACAAACTACATTGAAAAGGCCATCTGGATTCTGAGTGGTGCCAACCCAGCAGGTGTAATTCAAAAGTGTGAAAACAGCAATTGGAAAAGTGCTTGCCTGCTGGATACAAATTTTACCAATTGACCTATTTTTTTGAAATTGCACTTGGAATGTCAAGCAGCAAACCAGAGGTGAAGATTTTCAATCATTTAGATCCTCTGTGTTTCATATCTAAAGCTTACATTTCCTAGATAGTGAACAGTAGTACACCTTAGAATGCTATTATACAATATGAATGTGAGCATTAATGATAGAAAAATATTTTTATTTGCATTGACCATGCTTTGTAAAAATGTATGGTATATTTGTGTGTGTGTTTAGTACTTCTTATGAAGGCAATTGAACATTTTTTTAATATCATTAGGATTCATCATTCATAAAGGCTCAAATTCACTACAGCTCTGTATCAGAGTATATGGATCCAGGAATGAATGTATAAATGACTCTTCAAGGAAAAATAATGAAGAAAGTTAGGGACTCTTTTTTTTTCTGGATTGTCTAATAACTATGCCTTTTCCATATAAAAGTATACTAATTTACAGTAACTCTAAGAAAACCCCATATAAATAAGCATGCGAGTTTTGGTCAATGCGTTCTTCTATGGTCTAGAATCCTGTTCATGGTTGTGTAAGTCCTTTTGCACTGGTGCTGGGATAAGCTCTGGTTCCTCATGACACTATAAAGGAAAAGGGAAGTTCATAAAATTTATGGATAGGTGAAAAATTAAACAGCTTTTATTTGGTTGTGTCTAAAATGGAATAAATACAGATATTCCATATGTAAGATAAAGGAGGGAAATGATGAAGGAGATGGAAAGACTTGCAGGCCATATTTGATTTAAGAGTAAGAGAGCTGAGTAGATTAAAGGCGAGTTGCTCATTTCTAGCTGTGGGAATGTGTGGGCCAAAGTAAACCATAAGTACAACCTGCACATTTTTTTTAGATTGGAGTCTCACAACTTTTTTTGCTACCATCAAAAATTTGAGGTGTTGTTTATACAGTTAGGTCCATAAATATTTGGACAGAGACAACTTTTTTCTAATTTTGGTTCTGTACATCACCACAATGAATTTTAAATGAAACAACTCAGATGCAGTTGAAGTGCAGACTTTCAGCTTTAATACAGTGGGGTGAACAAAACGATTGCATAAAAATGTGAGGCAACTAAAGCATTTTTGTAACACAATCCCTTCATTTCAGGGGCTCAAAAGTAATTGGACAGATTAAATAACTGGAAATAAAATGTTCATTTCTAATACTTGGTTGAAAACCCTTTGCTGGCAATGACAGCCTGAAGTCTTGAACTCATGGACATCACCAGATGCTGGGTTTCCTCCTTTTTAATGCTCTGCCAGGCCTTTACTGCAGCGGCTTTCAGTTGTGGTTTGTTTGTGGGCCTTTCTGTCTGAAGCTTAGTCTTCAACAAGTGAAATGCATGCTCAATTGGGTTAAGATCAGGTGACTGACTTGGCCATTCAAGAATTTTCCACTTCTTTGCTTTAATAAACTCCTGGGTTGCTTTGGCTGTATGTTTTGGGTCATTGTCCATCTGTATCATGAAACGCCGCCCAATCAGTTTGACTACATTTAGCTGGATTTGAGCAGACAGTATGTCTCTGAACACCTCAGAATTCATTCAGCTGCTTCTGTCCTGTGTCACATCATCAATAAACACTAGTGTCCCAGTGCCACTGGCAGCCATGCACGCCCAAGCCATCACACTGCCTCCACCGTGTTTTACAGATGATGTGGTATGCTTTGTATAATGAGCTGTTCCACGCCTTCTTCATACTTTTTTCTTGCCATCATTCTGGTAGAGGTTGATCTTGGTTTCATCTGTCCAAAGAATGTTTTTCCAGAACTGTGCTGGCTTTTTTAGATGTTCTTTAGCAAAGTCCAATCTAGCCTTTCTATTCTTGAGGCTTATGAGTGGCTTGCACCTTGCAGTGCACCCTCTGTATTTACTTCATGCAGTCTTCTCTTTATGGTAGACTTGGATATCGATACGCCTACCCCCTGGAGAGTGTTGTTCACTTGGTTGGCTGTTGTGAAGGGGTTTCTCTTCACCGTGGGAATGATTCTGCGATCATCCACCACTGTTGTCTTCCGTGGACGTCCAGGTCTTTTTGTGTTGCTGAGTTCACCAGTGCTTGCTTTCTTTCTCAGGATGTACCAAATTGTAGATTTTGCCACTCGTAATATTGTACCAATTTCTCGGATGGGTTTTTTCGGTTTTCGCAGCTTAAGGATGGCTTCTTTCACCTGCATGGAGAGCTCCTTTGACTGCATGTTGTCTGTTCACAGCAAAATCTTCCACATGCAAGCACCACACCTCAGATCAACTCCAGGCCTTTAATCTGCTTAATTGATAATGACATAACGACAGACTTGCCCACACCTGCCCATGAAATAGCCTTTGAGTCAATTGTCCAATTACTTTTGAGCCCCTGAAATGAAGGGACTGTGTAAAAAAAATGCTTTAGTTGCCTCACATTTTTATGCAATCGTTTTGTTCACCCCACTGAATTAAAGCTGAAAGTCTGCACTTCAACTGCATCTGAGTTGTTTCATTTACAATTCAATGTGGTAATGTACAGAACCAAAATTAGAAAAAAGTTGTCTCTGTCCAAATATTTATGGACCTAACTATAGATATGAGGGTGCTGAATCCAAATCTAGCAAAAGAATTGCTCAGTTACATTAAGTTTTTAGAGATGATGGTTTAAAGTGAAAAAACACTATTTGAGAGAAAAAGTTTAACATATTTTTAAAATTAATTATTTAGACTTGAAGAAAATGAAAAAATAAATTACACATGTAACTGTTTTAAATATAATTTATTATCTCCAAAAAGTAGTTTGTATCCTCTGAAGGTGTTTCACGTTGGAATGACCAACAGATGTCTGCTAACATAGACTCACTCTACTTTCCACTATAACATCTCTTCATTTTCACAATGTCCTAGTGGAACCCCTCTCCATGTTAATCAGAGAGCTCTCCCATGTTTTCTGGCAAAAAATTCAAATGCAGGTGTAGAAAATTAATTTTTAAAGACATGTTTCACCCAAGTGCTTGGTAGGAACTAGCTCCTCATAATTTTCCATCTTTATATTCTCAAGAAAATTGTGGCACCCACTTTTTTAATAAAGGAAGGGTGTGAATTCTTTAACTGTTTGCTTACACATGACCATTGATGGATCAACTTAACTTTGATCTGGACAATAAAAAGACATCTTCTAAATATGACTTCTATATGGTTATTTAAGAAGAGCAGAAAAAAATGCTGATTGAGAGCAAAAAATCAGATAATTGATTTTAGGTGCTCTCCGTCTCAACTAGTGTTTAGAACAAGAAAGACTGACATTTTTCAGCTCAAAATACACTTCAAATTTTGATTTGATATGCTTTGTTAATCTCTGAGAGGAATGTCTTTTCATATGACATTTGGGGGTCAAAGTGCAGGGTCAGTCATTGTGTAAATGACCTGGCTGACTCTGAAAAATACTTATGTCATAAAACAAATATAATTTACCAGTAAAGGCGTATGATAATGTCCAGTGAATGCACTTGATTTGAGCGTTCATAGTTTTCATCCACTTTCTCTGTACGTTTAGCATTCATTTGGTCAGAGCTTGATCCTCTTGCTGTTTCCTGAGCAGCGCCTATGTTTCTACACTCTAGTGGTCTGCTTCTCTTCTTTCATCAGCATCTTTTCGCGTTAAAACTGACTGTCAGTGTTTGTGTTACAATTCCTTAGTACATTTTCTTTAATTTTTCACTTAAGCTGGCATTTAAGTCTTAAATCTGCCTCAAGAATGATTTAAGATATGAAGAGGTAGGGGAAGTGACAGTGAAGGTGGTAGGGATGAGAACGGGGCCCGTACGTATCTGCCCTGCTGGCTGCTGCTGAGAGTTGATTCTACAATAAAATAAAAAGAGGAATAACCTTGGAGGTCAATCATCACCCCAAAAGCGGATAGTAGACGTCACGTAGTGTATGTGTATCAAATTTCAGGTCAATAGTTCAAACGGTTTGGGAGCTACAGGTGATTTAAAATTCTGGACAGACAAACGAACAGCCACGGTAGTGTATTATATATAAAGATTAATAAAAATTCAACAATTTTATTCAAAATTGAGTTATTCACTGAATCTGATATCTTGCGGAAATGGTTAGTGGTAGAGAAATTACAGATTCAGAAAAGACTTTAGCACACCAAAATTTATAGAGTGCATAATTTTTTTTTAATGGGAGGACTTTGGTGCAGACCAGTGTAATAATGGTAGCAGTAGTAGTAATGCTTAGTAAATCAGTGAAGCAGTGTTACTATTTGTGATGCATTGCGTTTATCATTCCAATAGATGGCGCATGTTTTTGTGATGTATTGTCTTTTTAGAATGACAGTCCTAACACCCTGGTGCACACACAGACTCTCCTCCTTTTATTAGGGTGGATATATATAAATGTACAAAAAAATGTCATTTTCTAAAACACTTAGTCCTGAATAGATTTGCGGGGGTCTACTGGAGCCAACCCCAGCTAGCACAGGATGCAAGACAGGAACAAACCCTGGGCAGGGTGCCAGTCCATTGCAGGGAATGAAAATGTGCCATTGTCATATGACTTGGTCAAAAAACTTGACTTTTATTTTGTTTAGAATTATCCATCCAAGTGTAGTTCCTGTTGTTCTCTTCTGTTTCCAGTTTCTGAATGTACACACGCACCTACAATCAAGAACTTGTACAGTATATTGATATAGATGTAGTTTAAGTATGTTTACACTGTACATGCAGGTGAGATGTGTAATCTTCACAGTAATGCTATTACAACTACTACTAAAACAAAGAGACAAATGTATAAGAAATTTAGGAAAATCACAGGGTGTCCCCATAGCTGTTGTTTAGGCTAGAAAAAAAAAGAAAAAGGCTTGAAAAAAAAAATCTCACTGAGTTGGACAGAATTGATGAGCCCTTCTGCGCTGATGGTTGATAAATGAACGATGACTTCATATTTGGCTGTAAATTTACAATGGGGAACTGGACGGGGAGGAGTCAGGAGCATAGCTGGAGGCGTTTAATTGACTCTTCAGGCCTGTACTTTAATAGACTAATGCATTATAATGGGCACACTACCTGGGGACTACCTGACGCTGTAAATATGAGCCGGTGTTCTGAAGTACAAAGACATCATGGGCTGCTAAAGGGAGTCAAAGGAGGACAACCCCCAGGAGTACCACGGGGCATTTCTGAACTCAGAAGTGTTTACTGGGATATCTCTGAAAGTAATTCCTGGGTAGGGCTGTGAAGCATAGCCAGTACATCAGTAAACGTGCAGTCAAGAGGCAAACTAAGGGAAGGGCTCTTCAGGTGGGTGGAAGAAAGGCCAAAGGATTGAAAGAAGGTGGAGGGGATGGTAAATTGTAGTATTTCCACAGTGGAAGTGGACTTGTCATCCCCTGTGTTAGAAACATCCTGTACGGATAGGCCCAGAAGGAATATATTAAGTTGTTCTTTTCTGTTTATTTTGGTATATTGTGTGACTCCTTATGGTTACCCATCCTTTTCCAGCTTGTTTATAATGAAAATAAATCTTTGTACTATTTTGGCCTTTTTTTTGGTTTGGGTAGTGCGCCTCCTACATCTTATCCTGAAATTTAATTGAAGTGTAATGGCTAATGTGCAATGTCATTTACATTGTGGTGTCTTAATGTGGATCAATTTGAAAAAAAAAAGACCAAAAGATGATCATGTATAATGAAGTGAATTAAATGCACAATAATACTGTATAAATTATATGCATGTATCAAACTGCACATATTTGTGTCTAGTTTTTTTCATTACTGTTTTGCTTGTAAGTGATTGATGAACCCTTGAGTTCTGAAGATTCTCTTGTCTTTATGTTTTCTTGCAGCTCGTGGGATTTGTCTATGCTTGTTATGTTGTAAGCGCCTTCACAGAGGAGGAGGACAGCTGTAAGTATTGACGTGCATATGCTGATTTGCTGAAGTTTAATTATCATCTCCTTCTCCTTGTCACAGCATGATGAGGACCAGCTGGTCTGCTTCCCACCGCTAACAGCTGGGGATTCTTATTTCAGTCATCAGTAACCCTCCTGGAGCACCCAGGGTCGAATCACATCCACTCCCCTTCTCATGAAACATAGTTCAGATTCTTATTAGCAGCTGTCTCAGTTCCATTTCAGAAAGGCCTAACAGGAATGTACGCACCTCGTCTTCACCCAAGAGTTAAGAACCCTGGTGGTCTCCTTGCTGAAGATGTTTGGAACACCACTTTGCAAAACAGAATGATGTGAAATAAACAAGGGTTGGTTTGAACTCTTACATACTGTAGCTAGAAAGGGTGTTAAGAACAGAAAATCAGAAATATTTCTGCATTACCTGTATCATGACAGATCTGCTAAAAAGCACAATATGCATTGATAGGCGCTTGTTCTGTGGTAACACTGTGCTTTCTTCTCATGTTATGGTGATGTTTTATGTGGCAAGTTCATAAATATACAGGTATGGTGAAAGACAGCCTTCATTTCCATTGTTTTTTTAGATACAGGGAATTGACCTGCCGCTTTATTTCCCACTGGGAATCTAAAAGATCCAGCTCTGTAGTTTGCAGCAGAGTTCCTGTGGAAGCAAGGGCGGGATAGAACAACTCAAAAGGAATTATAGATCTGAAGCTTTATCAATTATTAATTGAAGAAGTTTATTTTGCAAAAATGACATATGTGCATGTGCAAGGTTATCTGCATCATGCCATTCCCAGCAAGGGTAACCTAAATATACTTCTTTAAAAAATGAAAATTGCATACATTACAATCCAGCTATGGATTAGAAACATTTTGCTGTGTACAACACAACACATGAAAGTCACATGAATGGCAATACAATACAATACAGTTTATTTTTGTATAGCCCAAAATCACACAGGAAGTGCCGCAATGGGCTTTAACAGGCCCTGCCTCTTGACAGCCCCCCAGCCTTGACTCTCTAAGAAGACAAGGAAAAACTCCCAAAAAAACCTAGTAGGGAAAAATGGAAGAAATCTTGGGAAAGGCAGTTCAAAGAGAGACCCCATTCCAGGTAGATTGGGCGTGCAGTGGGTGTCAAAAGAAGGGGTCAATACAATACAATACAGTACAGTACACAGAACAGAACAATTTCTCAATATAGTAAGAAATAAAAAAATATAAATTTTAGAAGTACAGAGCAGAATTTAACAGTAGATGATATATCCCATAATAAGATTTGGATTTGTATAGAGTCCTGGAGACCTCATCCTTCAAGCTGCCTCCCCCATTTGGCCATTCCACAGCTGAAACAGTGCTGGGCCAGCCAATCCGATGAAAGGACCCCTCTCTCCCACGATTCCTGCAATCCTCCATCTGGGATGACTTTTCCTTAGGCAGGCAAAACAACTTGGCAGGTGGGCCACGGCACCAAGTGCCACATTTGAGTACCGAGAAGAAAAAATGAATAAGTGAGGGTTAGTATACAATTATAACTGTCATGTTACTTATGTTTAAGTGTTAATGACTAACAACAGAGATGCAGTCTGTACAGTTAATCAGCAGCTCTAGTCAGGATATGCTAAACTGAAGTAGTGAGTCTTCAGCCGGGATTTAAAAGCTGAGACCGAAGGGGCATCTCTTATAGTAGCAGGCAGATCACTCCACAGTTTAGGGGCCCTGTAACTAAAAGCTCGACCTCCCACTGCTATTTTATTAATCCTTGGAATCATAAGCAGACCGGCATCTTGAGATCTTAATGTGCGCTCTGGTTTGTAAGTCATGATAAGTTCAGACAAGTAAGCCGGACCTTGACCATTTAATGCTTTATATGTTAAAAGAAGGATTTTGAAATCTGCCCTAAACATAACCGGGAGCCAGTGTAAGGATTTAAGAACTGGAGTTATGTGTTCATATTTTCTTGTTCTTGTAATAATTCTCGCAGCCGCATTTTGGATTAACTGGAGGCTGTATAGAGAACAGTTTGAACATCCAGTGAACACCGCATTGCAGTAGTCAATCCTACTAGAGAATGGCAGGCAACAGTAATTTATTTTTTAAAAAATGCAGTGCTGTTTATGGTTTTTATCCATGTGCTAATTTTTTTGTTGTTATGCTTACAACATTTGAGGAGTAAAAGAACATCTCAGTAATAAAAGATGAAGTGACTGACCAGCTCCACTACCATCTAAATGACCTGCCACTACAATTTCAACTATCAATTTCATGCTTAGCTACACTCTTTTGTGTAATGGTTCTCTGAATAAATAGAATGCTTCTTTGTATGATATGGCTCATCTGCTTGGTGACTCTGGCCTGCTCATAGAGTCTTCTTCTTCATGCTTTGTATTGTGTCTAGAATAAGACATAAAGTCAGAGATTGGTGTGTGGAAAAATTGTAGTTTTATCTCAGCTAATTCTTCCAACACCTGGGATGTGCAACTGAATCTTGACTGTTGCACTGTATAGTCCAGCTGTGGCCACTCTGGGTAGTTGTAATTATTACCAGCTAAGTCTCCCAGCATTTCCAGGATGAGAAACTAAGTAAGACAAATTGTAAAAATTATAAATTATGTACTAATGAATTTTATTACCTTTAACTTGTTGCATTTTATCTTTACTTAAGAAATATTAACTATTGCTACTGTCAGAATGTTCCTTTGTTTACAATATTCTTGGCTTTACTTTCTGGAGCAAACAACCGTGGATTGCAATAAATACATAATTCTAGAAACAATGGCATCAAATTAGAGTCACAGCAAAAATAGTAATGAATATTCTTGATTAATGAAAACATAATGGGGGTTTCTTGCTCACATTTAATAACGTTGTCTGTCTGTCTGTCTATCTATTTCAAAAATTTTTTAACTTTTGTTTAGAGAAATGTGGATTTTACATGATCTTCCTGTTTCTACGTGAGATTTTATTTGTGCATTTCGGCTTCTACCCACATCACAGTATAATGCTTATAAAATAATCATAGTGTGAGTAAGGTTGGATGTGTAAATCAGTAACAGAAACATTTGGATTGCTTCCTCCCTTCTGTTGGTATCTCCTTGGTAAGACTCCAGTGTCCATGAACCCAAATTTCACAAAGTGAGTGCTGAAATTGATGGAAGAATGAAGGCAGAAAGGTTTGGAATATTACCATAACTAGAGGATCGCAGTTTTTCCTTGACAAAATGTTTCCATGTTCATATGGACTTTCCTTGTCTACACGTAATTCAAAGCACTATAGCTACATTTAGCTATGAAATTATTTTGGGCTTCACTGAAGCTCCACTCATTTATTATCTGAACTGCTTATATATACAGATTACCTGTAAACTGGATCAGATCCAGGCCAATAAGATTTAGGAAAGTATCCTGAAAATTACATCTGTACATCATATACTGTTATCCAGAGATATTAATTTGAGTCTCTACAGACTTAGGGATTGAATGATTGATTAGATATGATTTGAGTAAACTAGTAAATGCAGTTTAGTGTAAACTAGCACAAACAGATACATGCATACACCAAAGGTGATTGAGGACTGTGACATGCTAAAAAAGCACAAACTTACGTAAGAAGGTAAAATGACAGGTTGTGTTAGTCAACAGCCTTTTTCTTCATATCTACAGAAAGCTGCTCTGTTCACATCAGCTGTTTATAAATGTCTAACAGGTTGGTGTATCTTACCTGCTTTCATAAGATTCTGTAAAGTATGTGATCTGAAGTTTAAAAGCAAACATCTGCTCCTTGAGCAGATGGAAATTATTACACTGCAAGTGAGACACATTCCACAAAATATTAAAATGCTACAGATGGCTGCATTAACTCCCTGTGTCTATTTGTCTGTCTGTGTATTTACACAATGCTTGTGCCATTGTTACATACACCTTGAGAGCACACACAAAGCCAAAACGAAAGAGTATAAAAAGATCAAGAGATGAAGTGAATTGTTCGGAGCAGACAAATGTCCTAGTCAGTGGACAACAGTTATTAGATACAGTAACTCCCCTACATACGAACTTTCAAGTTACGAACTTTGAAAGATGTGAATCTGTATGTCAATAAATCAAAAATTATTTAAACAAGTGAAAAATGAAAACTTCAAGTTTCGTGGAAGCACGTAAGTTAGTTCACGTGTCTGGTGCTAGGTGGAGCACAAAACCCACGCTATTATCGTAGATGTGAGGAATGGAGGTTGCATTGTTTTCGTTGAATGTCTATGCTAAATGCTGAACTTACTGTACTAGAAAGATCAAAATAACCAAGAAATTGAAGAAAAATATTATTTTTGTGATTGGTTTCATTATTTCATTTTTCTAGTTCTTCCTTGAAATGTTTGGGTCAATTTATGCATCATTTATGGGGTTTTAATACTCAAGGAATGCATTTTTGACCTTTATTTTGTCATCCAAGTTTTCCCAAAAAAGTTACTCATTTTTATCATTATGTCATGACACCGTTTTTTTTTCTTGTGGAAATCTCGTTCTGGCAACGGCATTATGGCTGCCATGGTGATGGGTCCCAGAATTCTCTGAGGTTGTGCTACATGTGCTGTCATACCATATAAATATCAACACATAGTTTATGTTATATCTGAGATTGGATAAGCCTTTTTAAAATACATGTGATTGTTTCTTTAGTGCTTTGCTGGTTTAAGTTTCCAAACTCCTGAATACAATTCTTGTATCGCCCTTGTTCTGACAGAGGATCAGTTTGATTCCTGGTTTTCAATCCTTGTGTGGTTTTACAGTTTTCTTCTGGTCTGTTACAAAAAAATTACATCTTTTTCAGAGAACAGTTAAAAGTCAAGCAAAATGACACATTTATTGGCTAACTAGAAAGATTACAATATGCAAGCTTTCAATGCAATTCAGGCTCCTTCTTCAAGCAAGATGTAATTGTAAAGATTGTAAAGATGGATTTATTAAAGGCCGACACCAATCTTCCAATCTCTGGTGCTTGTTTAATGTAATATATTCACCAGCAAAATCAAACACCCCAGAGATATTACTATCATTAAACGCAGAAAAAGCATTTGATATGATTGAATGGAATTACCTTTTCACTGCATTGGAGAAATTTGGGTTTGGCCCAAATATTTGTGCATGGATCAAACTACTGTATACCAATCCAGAAGCTTCAGTTTGTATTAACAACCTTTGTTCAGACTACTTTAAGCTAGAGCGTGGTACCACACAAGGATGTCCCTTCTCACCACTGCTGTTTGCAATCGCCATTGAACCACTGGCGGTTCACTGTCGAAATTCTTATCAGATAAAGGGGATTATCAGAGAAGGACTGGAACAGAAAATTTCTCTATATGCAGATGATATGGTTTTATATATATCAGACCCAGAAAACACTGTGCCTGCAGTTTTAACAGCACTCACAGAATTTCAAAAGATATCTGGTCTTAGAATTAATCTGAATAAAAGTATACTCTTTCCAGTGAATTCACAAGCATATAATATTAGATTGGACACCCTACCTTTTACCATAGCAGATCAGTTTAAATACCTAGGGGTAAATATCACAAGTAAACATAAAGTTCTTTATCAACAAAATTTTGCCGTCTGTATGGAAAAAATTAAGTAAGACTTGCATAGATGGTCAACCCTTCATCTCACTCTAGCTGGAAGAATTAACGTTGTTAAGATGAATATCCTTCCTAAACTTCTTTTTTTATTTCAAAACATTCCAATATATATCAATAAACTGTTTTTTAAGGATTTAGATTCAACAATAACCTCATTCATTTGGAACTCAAAACACCCACGTATCTGAAGAGCGACCCTACAAAGACCTCTGGCAGAAGGTGGCATGGCTTTACCTAATTTTCAGTTTTATTACTGGGCAGTAAACATACAAGCCATAAAAACCTGGGCACAAATAAATGAACATACACAGGCTTGGTCCACAATAGAAGTAAAATCCTGTAGTACTTCTTTATACTCCCTGCTCTGCGCTCCAATAAATGCAAGTTATCGCAAATATACTAATAACCCAATTGTGCTTTACTCACTCAGAATATGGAACCAACTTAGAAAGCATTTTAAGATGGAAAATCTTTTATCTGTGGCACCTCTGCAAGAGAACCACCTCTTTCAACCCTCGCAAACATATCCAGTTTTTAATACCTGGAAAAGTTTTGGGATTAAAATGCTCAGAGATCTTTGTATAGACAAAATATTTCCATCTTTTGAACAATTACGTTCCAAATTCAACCTTCCAGCTACACATTTCTTTCACTATCTTCAAATTAGAAATTTTGTTAAACAGAAACTGCCCGATTTTCCTCACCTCGTACCCTCCACCATGCTGGAAAAAATACCGCTCAGTTTCGAGGAATTAAACACCATTTTCGCATTATATAAAATCTTATTAGAGTTCCTACCTTTCAAAGACCCAAGAGGACATTGGGAAGAAGATCTCTTAATCAATATATCAGAAAAGGAGTGGAAGGTAGCAAAGCAGAGAATTCACTCGAGCTCCATATGTGCAAAGCATAGAATTATTCAACTAAAAATTATATATTGAGCTCATCTGTCTCGCTTAAAACTGTCCAAAATGTTTCCAGGGCAAGATCCAACCTGCGAACGCTGCAACCAAGCTCCTGCCTCACTGGGCCACATGTTCTGGGCCTGCACCAAACTAACATCATTTTGGACCAAAATTTTTAAGTGCCTTTCAGACAGCCTTGGGGTCACAATCCCTCCTAACCCATTAACAGCTGTGTTCGGTGTTCTTCCAGACGGACTTGAAGTGGAGAAGGACAAGCAAACGGTGATTGCATTCACTACACTTTTGGCACGCAGACTTATTTTGTTAAATTGGAAGAATCCTAACTCTCCTCTGATAAGTCAGTGGGAAACCGATGTTTTATATTATTTGAAATTGGAAAAAATCTAATTCTCAGTTAGAGGATCTGTACAGAATTTATTAAAAACTGGCAGGATCTAATCAATATTATTTTAGAATAAGAGAAATAACTATTACCACATTTATTTCCCTTCTCCATTTTTTATTTACCTATGTATATTTCTTCCTTTCTTTTGTTTATTGTTACCTTATTAAAAAGCCCTAAGCAATTCTCCTTTGGCTAAGCTCTCCTTCTCAGGGGTAGGGTTTGATTTGTCTTCAATTTTTTTTTTGTTATAAATTGATCAATTTGTTTGGAATGATTACAATAAAATTAATAAAATTTAAAAAAAAAAGATTATAAAGATGTAATTGTAAAGATTGTAAAGATTTAAGTGTAAAGATTACATCTTGCCTTAAGAAGGGGCCTGAGTTGCCTTGAAAGCTTGCATATTGTTATCTTAGCCATTAAAAGGTGTCGTTTTGCTTGACTTCTCACTATTTCCATAATAGCTAACACTGTACAACACCCTAGTACTAGTGAGAACAGTTAAGAAACAAGACAAGGTCAAAACTAAAACAGACAAAACAAACCCCTAACCAAGGTTGAAAGAATTTTTGAAATTTGAATGAATGTTTTTTATCCAGTAGGTTGGATGCCTGTATTTCTACTGTGCCATCTTTTATACCGTCCTCATAATGATAGCAGCAATCGCTGCGTGGGAATGAATATTGTTGCCAAACTGAACAAGGCTCAAATAATACAGCTTGAATAATAAACAGTGATAACATTGGTATTTGGTGATGCCACCAAATTAACAATAAAACCAGAAATAAATTAGGAAACAAACTGCCAAAAAGATTCCCAGAAGTATAAAACTAAAGTTCATCATAGCTAAGGAGGCACGCTGTTCCTTTCTTATGCCACTTTCTAAGATAAACTAACTAAACTGTTTTCTCAAAATTAAAAATAATTGATGTAAGTTTATCAAAAAATATTAAAATCGAAAACTTTATAAATGTAAACTGAAAATAAACTGTAAATAAAGATACTGGTGAGAATTGTACAGAAATAAAAAAAACTAAGTGAAACAAATTGAAGCAGAATAACCCTAATGCAGACTCATTAGTAGTATGGTGTAGATGTCACTTTGTTTGCTGAAAATATCTAAGCGTAAACTGTATAAGAGACCAGACAAACAACAAAGAAGAGTTGGGGCACCACCTTTGTGACCCTGTATAACTGAAAGCAAAGCATGCAAGAAAAATACACAATATTTGAAACTAGTGGAGTGTTTGGGTTGCCTAAAAAATACTGTACAATACATTTGTAGAGATTACTATCACTGGAAAAGAATTGCTCAGGGCCTTACCCCTTTCCATTTCTCGTCCTCACACTGAACGGCTGGCTGTGATCCACGGCCCCCCAAGTCACATACTGACACTGTGCAGGTTCACAAAGGCGACGCCTGCTTGACTGAGCTAGCAGTCTTCTTACATTTTGTGCTGCAACAGTGGCAGGCTCTCTCTATCAGCCTCGTTTATTATAGATCAGTTCCTTTACTTACAGTATGCTGATAGTAAGTAGGTGTTATCATTTCATTCTTTTATTTTTGTACATGGGCGGCACAGTGGCGCAGTGGGTAGCGCTGCTGCCTCGCAGTTGGGAGATCTGGGGACCTGGGTTCGCTTCCCGGGTCCTCCCTGCGTGGAGTTTGCATGTTCTCCCCGTGTCTGCGTGGGTTTCCTCCCACAGTCCAAAGACATGCAGGTTAGGTGGATTGGTGATTCTAAATTGGCCCTAGTGTGTGCTTGGTGTGTGGGTGTGTTTGTGTGTGTCCTGCGGTGGGTTGGCACCCTGCCCAGGATTGGTTCCCTGCCTTGTGCCCTGTGTTGGCTGGGATTGGCTCCAGCAGACCCCCGTGACCCTGTGTTCGGATTCAGCGGGTTGGAAAATGGATGGATGGATGGATTTTTGTACATTTTTGGTAATTAATTTTAAGCAGGAATTGTCTTTTAATTAAGTAAATCTCCACTCATCAAAATAGTATTTTCCTTATTTAAGTGATCACTAGGGATCTTCTTGTTAGGTCAAAAAATGTGCAGTAGGAGAAACTGTTAAGCAGAGGGGAGTTCACTGATTTCCTTCTTCCAGTTAAGCCTACCAGTAACTGCAAATGAATAAGCGATCACCTTTAGGCTCTTTACATGCTCTCTGCCTGTAACTGAATCTCTTTAATGAAATACTGGCACAAGCATACTATAAATCAGCTATGGTCAAATGTGCCTGATGGGAGATTTTTGATCTTGATTATAATGAGCTGTGCATGAAAAGTGCATTAAGTCTGCTGGTTATGTGGTCAACACTTCATCAGAATTTGGTGAAGCAGCTTATGTCTTGCCCTGGATTGCTTCCAGCAGATGGATTTGTATAAAAAAGAAAGACTGTTTTCTATTCATGAGCCTTTTGAAGCATTTTGACTATGTGACATTGCATTTTTCAATGTGTTGACAGTAACAGAGTTTGGGCTGATGTAAATTCATTACAGGTCTTATACAGCTTGAGTCACTGCTAGTGCTTACAATGGCCTGGTGTTAGAAACTTGCCTGGAAATCCTTTCAACTGAATTTGCCCTTTGCACCCATTACTGCTTGCCTCCCACCTAGATTCGAACCTTAAGTTCCCAAACCCTAACCTCATACTGGATAAAAAAGTTACTTAACGAGTTAAACTTACATAAAGGACTTTGATAGCCATAGCAGCAGACATTTTACTTGTCTATAGGGCAGTGGCGTTACTTGACTTTTTAAGGTTGTTACACTGGTCTTTCGCTTAACTTCACTGTCCTCAACAAAGCGTACTCCCACTGCTGACACCACTGTAGATAAGATTCTGTTGTGAATCATCACTCGACACTAGTTGTGTCTAGTCTTTTTGCACTCGGGTCTTCTTCTGTGTCAAGCCACACTGAAGCAAACTAGACAGGGCAAAAAGCATGTCACTGTAACAGGCTCAGACATCAAATACAATTCAAATATCATTTTTGTTGATCTGCTGTTTAATTTGAATGGCATGATGGTAGAGTGGTTAGCACTCCTGCCTCCAAGCCTGGGCATTGTTTGTGTGGCTTTTTCTGTTTAAGTTTTTCTCCAGGTACTCTAATTTTCTTCACGTATTTTGAAGACATGTGGGTGAGGTTAACAGGTACCTTTAAATTGGCCCATTCTGACATAGGTGTGTGCATGTGATGGGCTGACCTTCCTATCTAAAGACAGGGACAGGCTCACACAACCCTGAGTTAGAATCAGCAGTTTTAAAACACTGTTAGTTTATTTTCATTTTCAATCATTTGCTCCTATTTTTGTTTTTGCAAGACTATATTTTCTTGATTCATGCCATTTTGGATTGAATTTCTTCCAAATCTGAATTAGGGTTTTCTTAAAGTGCCTGCCTCTATTTTGTGAATCCTTTATTTTTTATGTTTAGTAGCTATTTCTATATTTAAAATCTTGATTATATTTTGATCGGTTTCCTGAACGGAGAAATAACTTCAGCCTTTCTCAGTCAGTTTTGATTGTTTTAAAAGATGAGATTTAATGCAGGCGTCAGCCTTTCCTGGTCTTATGACAAACTGCTTGAGGAGACAATCATTTCCAATTTAATGTTAGAAATCCTGGAATCATCCGTAATTGCCAATCCCTGTTTGCAGCATGTGTGTTTTCTTTGGTAATATCTGTGTTCCCAAACTAATGACTTTTCCAATCACAGTCCAATCATTAAACCTTATCATTTGCTACTTACTTGCTTAAACAACAAGCGTTCTAATAACTAAATCTAACTATTATACTCACATTATTTCTTCCAATGAAGGCAACACCAAGTCATTGTTTTCACTAGTTAACAATATCACACAACCTCCGGATTCTTTACCTTCTCACCTTTACTCAACTGAATTTTGCAATTCTCCTATGTCCTTTTTTAATGAAAAAAAAAAAAAAAAAAAAATATATATATATATATATATATATATATATATATATATAAGATTCACCAGTCTCTCTATACGGATTCCTCCAGTACTTCATTTGAATTTCACCCACCTACTCACTCATTTTCCTCTTTTCAGCTTCCTACTTTCTCAGAAATCTCAGATCTTGTCTAAGTCTAAGCCATCCACCTGTCAACTGGACCCCTCCCTACAGTTCTGGTCAAAGCCTGCCTCCCCTCTCTGGTCCCCCTTATCTCTGCTATAATCCACTCTTCTTTCACTACTGGTACTGTTCCTTCATCTTTTAAAACTGCTGCAATAACCCCAATACTGAAAAAACCTGGTGTCGATCTGACTAATTTCAGTAATTTCCGTCCTATTTCTAATCTACCTTTCATTTCCAAAATTTTTGAAAAAATAGTGGCCATTCAACTTCATTCTCATTTATCTCAAAATAATCTGTATGAACAGTTCGTCTGGTTTTCGTCCCCTCCATGGTACAGAAACGGCACTTATAAAAATTACTAATGACCTCCTTATGGGAGCTGATTCTGGTTTAATTACTATTCTCATCCATTTTGAACTGAGATCTTCATACTATTTGTCACACTACTCTTCTCAATAGATTATCTTTGATTGGCATTACCCACACTCCTCTAGATTGGTTCAGATCCTACCTCTCAGGCTGCACTCAGTTTGTTCAGCTTAAAACTTTCACTATTACTCCTTTTCATTATTTACCTCCTTCCCCTTGGCAATATCTTTCATAAATATAACATTAGCTTCCACTGTTATGCTGTTGGCACCCAGCTCTATCTCACTAGCAAACCTACTGTTTCCTTTTCACCCTCCTCACTTATTGATTGCATAGCAGAAATCAAATCCTGGTTTTCTTCAAATTTTCTTAAATTAAATAATGACAAAACTGAGGTTCTCCTCATTGGTACAAAATCAACATTATCCAAAACTGATCATTTTTCATTTGTTATTGATAATTCCTCTGTCTCCCCTTCCCCACAGGTTAAGAGTCTGGGTGTCATCCTTTCAAACCCACATCAATAACATCTCCCGGCCTGCATATTTCCACTTGCATAACATTAATCGTATTCTCCCCTCCCTCACTCCCCACACCACTGCTATCCTTGTTCATAGCCTTGTCACTTCTCGTCTGGATTATTGCAATTCCCTTTTCTTTCTCGCAAATCTCTTTATAAGCTTCAACTAGTCCAGAATTCAGCTGCCCGAATCATTACTACGACCCCCTCTATTCACCATATCACTCCCGTTTTGCAGCAGTTTCACTGGCTTCCAGTTCAGTTCCAAATTCAATTCAAAATTCTCCTACTAATTTTAAGGCTATCCACAACCTTGCCCTCCATATCTGTCTGACCTCCTCCATGTTGCCATTCCCTCCTGTACCCTCAGATCCTCTTTCTCCATCCACTTGACTGTCCCCTTCGTCCATCTTACCACTATGGGGAGCAGAGCATTCAGTTGCTCTGGAACTACCACCTGAGCTTAGAAATATTGAATCATTTTCACTTTTCAAATCTAAACTTAAAACCCATTTGTTTAAGACTGTTTTTTCTTTTTGATTACAATTGCTCTCTCTGGTTTTAACTTTTGTATTTTACTATTATTTATAATCTGTGTTTTGTCTATTGTTCGGTGTCCTTGAGTGTTTAGAAAGGTGCCTACAAATAAATAAAATGTATTATTATTATTAATATTCTTATTCATACTTTACGGACCTTGATGCTGCTTCTAATATTAAAATCCCACAGTTCCTTTTCAATGACCTGTATTTCTCTCATTTCAGCAATGCCACAATCCTAAAGTAATGCAATCACCTCTAACTGGTCTATTTCATGTTAGTCATTCCTTAAAATATGAATATTGTCTTTTGAACTAACTTAAAGCAGTGATGGAATGGGATGCCAGTCAGGGGAGGGTGGCAGGAGACTAGGATAAGATACAGAAAGCCCTAAGAGATGGAACCAAAAGGGTGCAGTCACTGGAAATTCACATCATTAAGTCACTGCAAATGACCAGACACCAGTATGCCCCAAAGGTAATTAAGTCAAGATATTGTGGGGGATTTTCAGAATTCTAAGAGAAGTTGCCCCATTAGGTGGCAGTAGAGGCCTCTTCAATAGAGCTTGTGGCACCCAAGTCTGATCAGAGCTACTCCCCAGGTCACAAGAAAACACCCAGTTTGTCTAGTTATGTCTGGCAGTTCTTTCACTTCTGTTGGGCTGCTGCAGTTCTATCATCTTTTGAAGCTTTTAGCTCAAGACAGCTGTGGAAAGATATGTCTTATACAACATCCATGGATGTGATGATGCTGGAATTGAGCAGTGAGTTTTATAAGCTCAGAGTGCTTTAAAGCAGGGGTAGGCAACGTCGGTCCTGGAGTGCCACAGTATGTGCAGGTTTTTGTTCCAACCCAGTTCCTTAACGAGAACTCAATTATTGCTGATGAAGCACATATTGCTTAAGTGACATTTTAATGCTTCATTTTAGTGGTCTCGCTTGTTAAGGTTCTCCAACCTTAATTGCTTATTTCAATCTTAAACTGCTGCATTCAGTGTTTTAATTGCTCCTTATTAGCAATAAGATGTAAAAGACAAAGCAGCCAGCAGTTCTCCAGCTAGCTTTTTTCCAATTACACCTGTGTGTGTTCATCATGCACGGTTTGATTTAATAAAACACTTAATAGAAAAATGTGACAGACTGAAAATGATCTGTTTTAGGCTTCAAATCATTTGGATGATATCCTTGGAAAGGAAAAAAATCTACGATATAAAAGCCTTACATTGCACAGACTAACAAGCCATAAAATTAAATAAGATCTGAGATTGGCAATGATTGGTTTCTAATTAAGCAGTTGGGTTGAATGAAAACCTGTAGCCACTGCGGCTCACCAGGACTGACATTGCCTACCCCTGTTTTACATCTTATTGCTAATAAGGAGCAATTAAAACACTGAATGCAGCAGTTTAAGATTGAAATAAGCAATTAAGGTTGGAGAACCTTAACAAGCGAGACCACTAAAATGAAGCATTGAAATGTCACTTAAGCAATATGTGCTTCATCAGCAATAATTGAGTTCTCATTAAGGAACTGGGTTGGAACAAAAACCTGCACATACTGTGGCACTCCAGGACCGACGTTGCCTACCCCTGCTTTAAAGTGTTCACCCTGACAATGACCACATTCTGTTCTCGTGTAACTGATGTAGTTGGCCAAGCCCTTACCATTACAACCTATTGGAAACCCTCCTAGTTCATTGTAGCACATTTATTTTGTTATTAAAGCTATTTTCCTTGTAGTTATTAAAATGTGTTGTCATCATTGTTAGATCATGTCTTACGTCATAGCTTAGAATGTGGTATGCTGCGTTGTCTTTCCTGCTTTGGCACAAAAATTCATTTTGTAAGCTTTCCACATTATAAATATACTTAGACCGAAAATATACCACTTAGTGTTTTGACTCCTGATTGCGTATTAATTAGGCATTGGCTATGTCACATTATCCAACTTTTCCAGAGATTTTCTGTCCTAGCATTCATTTACATAATCTTCGCAAGTTGAAGGCAGTCAATAGCGCCACTACTGTGAAGCTGGTCTCATAATGTGACATACCCAGTGACTCACTCCTAATAGACTGCAACTCTTTCCAATAAGGGTTTGTCTTTAGTCGTAGGGGCAGACTCTATGTGACTGAGAGCACAACCAATGAAGGCTTATCCAGTGGTACAATTCATATAATTCTGCAATGAGGAATAAGGAACATGGGGGCTTTGGATCTGGATGACAGAAGAGAATCTTGTCTGTCTAATGTTCTTCATACCACAACAAAATGGAAAAAAGAAAAAGTTTAAATTGTGGCCGAACTTACCATAGCTGTTAAACCTTGGTACAGTGTCGGCTTCGCAAGGCAGGAAGGTATTGGCTGATTGAACAAGACTGAGTGCAGGAAGGTCAGATATCAGTTAGCAATTTAGTAAATTTAGCACTGCTTCAGGATCGTAACACTTAACGTGGCATGGGAAATCTTTAGTGTTACTATACCATCATACCGAAAAAGCACTTGTATGCACTTAACTATAACACAATACATTTGGTGTCAAATAAAATTCATAACAAATATTGTTATATTATAAAATAGGTTGGCACTTAAAGGTGCAATCCAGGTGTTAAACATTGATGTTCAGGCACAGGGTCAGTTAGGGCTACAGTGGCCCAGGCCCACCTACTTTTCTAACTGTCTCACCCCATTTTTTAGCTTAGCTTTTTATTTTTTTTTCCTGAAATGAAAATGATCTTATACTGAATACCTGCATTTTAATAGAAATCTTCCTTGATTAAAATATCAGTTGAATATAAACCTACACAGGAATATCTCCAGTGTCAACTTTATCACTAGAAAAGAGAATTTAACTCTTAAAACATTTTTGGAAAGCACGTTTCTGGACAGCTATTATACAGAGTACGTCTGCGTAACAGGCTATCAGCTAGTGACTTACTGCAGTTACTAGTTGGGGTACATCCTGTTGGAAGACAACTTGAACTGTGTTTCAAGAAACAACTCTTTTAAGTTTTATTAGAGAGAGGAAACAAACAGAAGTACAAAACCTAACCGAGTCTGATTTCAGCCTTGAATTTTAGTGAAATCCCCGTCACTGTATCTGTGTTCACTTTAGTGACGGATTTGTTACCAATGTTAGTACTCAGTGTGCTGGAAAATATACAGCACGCAGCCGACAAATATCAAAGGGTCAGCCAAGTTATGAATTTGTTTGATATTCATGACCCATCAACTCAATCAACATTAAAGTTTCTACAGCCGGTAAGGAAAACAGGTTTGTGGCTCATTGATACAACAAATACAGTACCTTGTTGGAACACGGAATATTGAATGATGCAGATTTGGCTATTTTGTAATAATCTGTTTGAGGACAGACTCACTTGTGTATTCAAAGACAGCAAATTCACACATCAGGTATAAGTACACAAAATAGCAAAATGGCAATTGGATTATTTGCTGTTATACCAATTGTAACAGATACTCTGCCATTTGTACCTTGTATAGAGCTGGCATCTTAGATAGATAGATAGATAGATAGATAGATAGATAGATAGATAGATAGATAGATAGATAGATAGATAGATAGATAGATAGATAGATAGATAGATAGATAGATAGATAGATAGATAGATAGATAGATAGATAGATACTTTATTAATCCCAAGGGGAAATTCACAAATCTTGTCAACAAAGGGCAGGCAGTCAGTTTATCTTCACCATTTGTAAGTGGATTTACATTTGTGTTAACAGAAATCATTAAAACGATACAAAAGATGCAGCTATTTGTGACGTTGTGACTGGACTTCTAAAATTTTCTTAAAGAATGTGTATTTAAAAGTAATGAGAATAACATTAAGCTCAGTTGTGAGTTAGGCCCACCGTTGTATGAAATCCTGGCACCGCTAAATGCTGCACTTCTTCACTGACCCCAACTGAGATACACAGGGTACTGATAGGGAATGGATGGCCTCTTCAGTTTTTCAGTGATTCCTGGCGTTCAGTTTTAGTAAAAAACAAAGTGAAATGGAAGCCAGCAGAGTCTGACTCTGCCTATTGTTAATGCCTCATTACATCTGATGATCTTTGATCATTAAACATGTGGCATTCGCTAATGAGTTCTTAAAATGACAAACTACCACGACAGCTTTATTAGCCAGCCTATGAAAAAGGATGAATTTCCTCTGCATCCCTTTCTTGTAAGAAAAATACTCTTTTTCTTTCTAAGAAATGACTTAATTGGTATTTTTGCATTAATATTTCAAGTTAAAACCCAAATCAAAAGCAACCCAGATTTGTATACATGGAGCTATGCTGAAACACAACATAATATTGGCCATGAGAAAGGTGCTACATAAATAAAATGTATTATTGTTATTACCTAATTTCTCTAACCATGGTGAGCAATTACATTTATCAACATACCTGTGGTGTTCACCTGAAAGATGTTTCCCAAAGAAATGTAGTTGTACACAATTCAAAAGCAGAAAAATAAACTTGTTGATCCTTTATCATTTGGGGTCTATCAAATTCTCATACTGTAAGAGTTAAATCAGGCAATCAGAGCTTCCACCGCAGCCTTTGCAGTACAACTTGCCCAGCCATAGGTTTGATTGTCCTCTAACCTTTAACAGTGATATTCACTCCACAATCAACATGGCTACTGCCAATGCGGTTTTGTGTTTGGAGGTGTCAATGTTTACCTCTTGCTGTTCACAGATTTAGGGGTCAGCCTTATACCACTTATGCTGCTGCCATTGAAGTGCTGAATCTCACAGCTCCAGCTTTTCTATGTTCACATTTTTTGTCACATTAACAAATTTTGGAAATAAACAATTTGATCACTTTTATTCAACTGTGATAAAAACCACTGAACAAAGCCCATTTTCCAGTTTAGTGCCACATCTCCACTGTTTATATTTAATCCTTTCCATCCCATTCCAGCAATTAAAATTTTAACTCATTCATTATTCAGTATTTTTGCCTTTGGAAAACTTTGATCCCTTTATTATGTCTTTCAGTTCCAATTAATTTTAAATCAGATAGATGAAAGAGAAGCGCCCCCCACATACACCCCAACCTTGTGAAGAGAGACCAGAAAAAATGATAGAAGATGCCAGAAAAGTCACAAGAGGAAGTATATTGGTTTTGATTCTCTTCATGTAACTAGAAGTGACACCTTTCCTTGTCTTTTAAATACTAAATGCCCCAGTGTGCCATTATTGCAACCTGAAGACACCAGAGCCAATGCAGAATGCTGTGACTAACACCATCCAAAATGGCCTGATACTCTGTGCAAGTCACAAGATTACCAGTAGGTGCTGCATCAGCAAAAACTGCATTTTCATTTTGTAAGCTAAATTCCATGATAATTATTTTTTGCCACATATCCTTCCTCCAGCTGCAGTACTGGCAGTTATGAATGCTTTATTGAATAGATGGTCATGAATAGGAAGGGCCAGGAGAATGTGCTTCTCACTGCCTCCTCACAGCTCCAGGGTCCAGTGGTTGCATCCTGGCCCTGGCAGTGACTGTGTGCAGTTTGCATGTCTTCCCAAATTGTGTATGTGTTGTTCTATGGGCACTTCAGTTTTCTTACCATATCCCAAAGACGTCTGTGTTAATTGCTGACTCTAAACTGACCCATTGTGTTGGACTGGTGCTCTGTAGGGGGCTGATTTCTGACCCTGCGATGGATTAGATTTGTTTATGTGATTTCAAGTATTTGTGTAGGCACAAGTAAATAATGGTTGTGTTTTTCTTATATTGCTGTTTACTAGA
Source organism: Erpetoichthys calabaricus (assembly GCF_900747795.2). Lineage (NCBI taxonomy): Eukaryota > Metazoa > Chordata > Cladistia > Polypteriformes > Polypteridae > Erpetoichthys > Erpetoichthys calabaricus. The sequence goes on from NC_041403.2 coordinate 107,067,606, forward strand.
GTCTTTGTAAAACTGATACGCAAAAATCTCCATATCTGCACACCTCTGCTTTTTCTTTTTTTTTAACAACGGGACTTTCATCCTGAGAGACAATAAAGCGGCCCATGAGGAACTGGTGGCTTATTAACGTCCCACTAGAGTGTTCTTGTCAGTAAACGTCACAGCTCTGGTGAAGTGATACACAGATAGCTCAAGAAGACAACCAGCCAACAGCTGTTGAACCAATCGCCTCGTCCCCATCCCCCCACTACGGAATCATAGGCAAGGAATGGTGAAAGCGACCAGTCTGATTTTGATGAAGCTGCTGATCAACAGCATTTGACAGCCTCCATAGCAAATCCCACGAAAGCTGGACTAATAAGAATGTGGCATTTGGAAAAAAAATAAATAAATAAGCCGTATAATGCTATTGCACAGCCTGGGAGCTGACATTGTACTGTATCATTCTGTCTTCCAATTAAAGGAGTTGCACCGAGTTACAGGCTTGCTGACATATGTTACGCTGTCTCGAAGATTAAATGTGCATTATTATACCAAAAGTAATATTGATGTAGCAGCCACTATTCCCCAGGAGTCACCAGCTTCTGCTGAAACAAAAGGGCTAGATAAAAAAGTTTTTGACAATGGGCAGTCTTTTTAATTGCATCTCATTTTACAAAACTGCATTGATTAAAAAGACAAAACTGAGAACTGCTTTATTTAATGACACCAAGAAAAGATTTTAATATAAACTGAGCTGTAACACCAAGTCTGGTTTTAGTACTTGTGCCACTACAGCCTGGATACTGGTACTTGAATCCTGTTGGCTGTTTACACAAGGGAGGGATGATCAGCAAAAATCTCTGTCCTACTTAATACACATCTCAGGAAAAAGTAGTGCAAAGTGGAGCTCATCCATCAAGGAAAGCGTTATGAATACGGATACCTTTCCTCCGATATACCACACATGTGATTTTTATGTGTTTATCTGGTTCTTCCATGATTTTTTTGCTACATAACCCTATGTAGATGAACATTAACACTGACGTTTGGTGGTCTGTTAGTTATTCACACCTCTGGGATCCAGGGGTTAACTCTTGGGCAGGGTACTGTTGGTGTTCAGTTTCCATGCTTTCATTTTATCTGTACGAGGTTTCACTGGGTCCACCAGTTTTTTTCATCTGAATCATATATTCAAATAAAGTTAAACCGCTTTATTACGGAACTTTCTGTAAACACACTGCCTATCATTTTTAACTGTGCTAAATTATAGTGATGTTTGCTTTCAGAGCCCAGCTCTACTCCAGCTGCCCACTTTATTATTTGTCAGTGAAAAGCTAGCGCTATTGTGGAAAGAAACTAAAACATTGCTTTCTATAGTGAGTGGCATGGTAGCATAGCTGCGGCTTCACAGATGTAGTATGCTAGGTTTGAATCTTGCATTTGGATGTTGACTTTGTGGAGTTTGCATATTATATTTGTGTCTATATGAATTATGTGTGGATTTTCCACAGTGTATTCTTGCTTTTCTCCCACAGATGCTTGGTGATAAGTGGGTCCTATGATGGCCTGGTACCTTGTCCAGGGCATTTTCCTGTCTTGTACGCAGTGTTACAGGGATAGGTCTTTTGCCCCTTGAATTAAGAAGGTTTGGGAATGATCTTCAAAAATGCTAGGAATTTGTGTATCTCATGGCAGGGTTGAAAGATGTGATTGCTTCCTTTAATATCACTGCTTATCAGCTGACTTTCAGGTTTGCGTCCACCACTTACAAATCAAGCCATCTTCTCTTCCATTTCTAAATTAATTTCTTTTATACAGATGCTAAGAAAGGTAAGCTGTTTGTGGAGTAATGACCTGTTGCAAATGTAAATGTCAGGTCATCTAATTGATCACAGTTTTGGACTATTTTGTGCATTTTATTGTCTGCTCCTTTTTTACCATGTCTTTTTTTCTGGCTGGCAAAAATGACCAGTTTATCACAGCGTCACATGACACATTAGTCGTAATATTCTAGTTAAAGCTAGACAGTGCAGCCCTTGCGGGCTCATTTTAGGGCTACTCACTTCCATCCATCCATCCATTTTCCAACCCGCTGAATCCGAACACAGGGTCACGGGGGTCTGCTGGAGCCAATCCCAGCCAACACAGGGCACAAGGCAGGAAACAATCCTGGGCAGGGTGCCAACCCACCGCAGGACACACACAAACACACCCACACACCAAGCACACACTAGGGCCAATTTAGAATCGCCTATCCACTCACTTGAATTTCTAAAAGACTAATGTTTAGGGCTTATGCATGCTTTTACAGTATATGACATGCAGCGTTCTTTTCTTTAGCCACTTTGTCACTACAACAACCTTGTGCATTTAGTTGTTTTGTGTTTTTCTGTTTTTTCTGCTGGCTGTTGAATCATGACAGAACACTACAATTCTAAATGGAATACATTCTATGCAGAAAATGTGAGATGAATTGTTGTTTGCTTTGAAATGATCTGTTACACTGCTCAAGCAAATGACTAGTTTGCAACTGCAGTAGTAAGACTGGTTATTGGCAAATCTTTTCCCCAAAGGCTACGTATTAAAGCCAAGCACATATTTTATATGTTCCTTTTTTCTGCTGTCATCTTAAACAGGACATTCTTGTGTTATTTACTATTCATCCATGCTTTTTGTCTCTGTTGGCTGAACTTCTAGTGTCCCATCTGTTATCTACAGTACCTCTCTATCAATTTCTTTGTTCTTATGAGCCCAGAATTTGTTCATTTGTGTATGATTCGATTCCATTATTGGCGTAACTCTTTCCTAGGTTGGAACCATAAATGGTACTTGTTCATATTTCCCGGTTAAGTTTGGTTTCACAAATTGATGTTTAATCACGAATGATTAAATTGGATGTCTTGTTGAATAATTGAATCCATGGACAGCGGAAAGCATCTACAGTAGCAGGGATCGAGGAGGATTAGGGTTCACACACATTGCCACAGGGCTCCCTCCGTATTATTACAGGAAACAGCACAATTGTCAGTATTCAATAAGGTTGTAAAGTTTATTCAAAGTTGATTCATTGAACATTGATTTGAAATTGCTGATAAACATGATGCTGTGTTGCCATCAAAGCCTAAAATTATAACCTATGAAGAAACAGTAAAAGTTACTAAAGTCATCCTTGGTCATTCTCATTCTACAATATTCTGTACAGCAACTCCATTGTGCTAAAGAAATTGTGTTTTATGCGTTTCATAATGGCTTTTATCACATCTTAATACATAATTCGCCAGTCTCCTCACTCACTCACTCACTCACGTTCGTCCGAAGCCGAATGCGCAGTCACCTTCTGCGCACGTCGCCTTCTGCGCATGTCCGAAGCCGAATGCGCAGTCGCCTTCTGTGCAGCTGCTCGAAAAACCTTACGAGACCGACATCACGGCAGGCGGCGGATTTACGGACGCAAAAATTCAAAGAGAAAGGCGACTACGGCCGCGAAAATTTAAAGAGAAAGGCGACTACGGCCGCGAAAATTCAAAGAGAAAAGCGACTTCGACCGACATCCAACCCCAACATCGTGGGAGGCGGTGGATTTAGGGCCGCAAAAATTCAAAGAGAAAGGTGACTTGGATTAAAGCTCTAAAGGCCTGAAAGGCGATTTCAACTACAGCTCAAGGCCTAATTACGCATTCATTCAATACACCTATATCAGGTTTGTGGTGCTTATACTTATTATATATTATACTATTCCACTTGTGCCCGTTTCATCTTATGTTGTTGAAACGGGCTCTTTGTCTAGTTTAGTAATAATATGCTGGTGTATGATAGTGTTGGCTTTTTCTAAAATGTTAAGTTTTTCCTTTGATAAAAAATATAATGTCATCAGTTCATTTCAGTGTTACTGTCACATGTACACAGCGCAATGAAATGCACCAATATACAATATATCCAGTATATACAGCATGCCACCACTCTCCTTGTCAAGCAGCCTCATTCTCGCTTCATTGGTTATGTATAATAAACATAACAGTGCAAAATAGCAAGTAGTGGAGAGTTAAATAGCAGTTTCTTCACATGTACAGTTTCAGGAAATTGATGCTAAACTTTATTTTGCAAGTTTTTGCAACAATGAAACTCACTAAAAAGGGTGACTTGGAATTTTAAAAGTTTTTGGGGATTTGAAGAAAGCAAATATTGCCCCTTAAGGTTTTGGCAACACCATACACCCCCTCTGGACGTGTATAATTCTCAGAAAACAGTTGACATGAAAATAAACAGGAAAAAATTGTCTTTTGAAAGTTCAAAATGGCTAAACATAGCCTATGATGAGACAAAATGATGTACTCAAAGACAATAAAGTTGTTGTCCAGATTAATTGAGAAAAAAACACCCTAGGCTTGTCTTAGATGAAATCCCACTTGAGTTGGTCCTGGTAACAGTGGCCTGTCATTGTCCCAACACTGTCCTGTGCCTGATGGGAATTGTAGTCCTTGCATCTATGATGGGTTTTTGGGTTCCTCCTCTCTGTTACAACCCGTGTTCCTGATATGCCATATACCCTGGATTTTAAATTGAACCAAATGGCAATACACATGCAAACTTTTGTGAAAATTGGTTCAACCATTTTTGTGTGATTGGTGAACAAATAAACAGAAAAATAGTCATTTTATTTATATAGATAACAAAATATTAGAGATAATTGAATGAGCAATATAACATTCTCTAACCCGTTGAATACAATTTAGTGTCATGGGGGCTAAATTCAGAATTACCAATTAACCTAATGGGCGGCTTGGTGGCGCAGTGGTAGCGCTGCTGCCTCGCAGTAGGAGACCTGGGTTCACTTCCTGGGTCCTCCCTGCGTGGAGTTTGCATGTTCTCCCCGTGTCTGCGTGGGTTTCCTCCGGGTGCTCTGGTTTCCTCCCACAGTCCAAAGGCATGCAGGTTAGGTGGATTGGTGATTCTAAATTGGCCCTAGTGTGTGCTTGGTGTGTGGGTGTGTTTGTGTGTGTCCTGCGGTGGGTTGGCACCCTGCCCAGGATTGGTTCCCTGCCTTGTGCCCTGTGGTGGCTGAGATTGGCTCCAGCAGACCCCCGTGACCCTGTGTTCAGATTCAGCGGGTTGGAAAATGGTTGGATGGATAATTGAACGGGCAATATAACATTCTCTAACCCGTTTAATACAATTTAGTGTCATGGGGGGCTAAATTCAGAATTACCAATTAACCTAATGGGCGGCTCGGTGGTGCAGTGGTAGCGTTGCTGCCTCGCAGTAGGAGACCTGGGTTCACTTCCTGGGTCCTCCCTGCGTGGAGTTTGCATGTTCTCCGTGGGTTTCTTCCGGGTGCTCCGGTTTACTCTCACAGTCCAAAGACATGCAGGTTAGGTGCATTGGCGATCCTAAATTGTTCCTAGTGTGTGCTTGGTGTGTGTGTGCCCTGCAGTGGGCTGGGATTTGTTCCTGCCTTGCGCACTGGGATTGGCTCCAGCAGACCCCCGTGACCCTGTGTTAGGATATAGCGGGTTGGAAGATGACTGACTGACTGACTGATGACAATTAACCTAATATACATGTTTTTGAGATATGAGAGCAAAACTGGAGTCATCAGAGAAACACTAAAGCTGACATGAGAAGAACATCAATCGCCATCCTGGCAGTGAGTAGGTGCAGGATTTAATTTCAGACAACTGGATCTGTCAGACAGCAGCATTCATAAGTGTGCCACCATGAACACTTAATGTATGTTTTATCTTGCACTGAAAAATCAAACTGACTCACTTTTCTTTGCATTTTTAATTGCATGCACTTTGTACAACTACGGGCATGCTGAACAATTCACTACCTCATGAGAGTCCCTTTTGACATGCTAAATGAAACATGAAACAGAATGAACCTAAAAAGCAATACCCAGAATGACTGATTGATCTGTTTATCCATCTGTTTCCTCAAAGAGCTGAACCCTAATTTAGCAACACCAAACACAAGGTGGCTGCCTTGTTTGTACCGGGTAGAATAAAGAACATAATCGTTGAAGAAGCATGGAGTAGCTGCTGAAAGTGTGCGCTGTGTACAGCCAGTGGTCAGGCATGTGAGAATTACATTGAAACAATGCAGAAACCATGGCCGAGTGCAGCTCTGTAATCAAGACATGCTGTTAACCATGCATTTTTTGAGGGTTTCCTTCCAAATGCAGGTACTTTTTAATGCTTAAACTCTTTAAACTAAGCACAGTGCCTGCTGTTGTAGACAGAAAACTGGTAACTGGTTGTGTGTGGCTCAATCCTTCTCAAGTGAGATATCTTTTCATAACCTTACAATCCCCCAACCCAGCCCCCAGTGCATTTGTGGATAAACTGTTTTTTGTGTTCAGAATGCAACTGCAGAGAGATTAGAGCACGTAACACAATCTCAGGACTACGTCCCCTCACTCAATTTCCCCCTCTTGTGCCATCGCTCTTCATGCAAACCTCAACCATTAAAAATAAAAGCTCTTCTTAAAGCATTGGCAAGCTAAGCACTTTATCAACACTGACACCTTTCGGCTTCCTCAGATCCATGTGGATAAGGCTTGTTGACCTGCCGACAGTACAGAGGAATTGAGAAGCTGCAGTCTGGCATTTTCACACCTGGTCTCTGGAAACATGAGAAACATGAGAGCTGTAGTTTTGAAGTACAGCCTCTTGTCAGCAAGGCTCAAATCAGGGTTAGAGGAGCTGTAAATAATAAATGGATTAAGACAGCCAAGGTGAGCTTCAGAGACAGACGAGGCAAAAGAGTTCTAGTGATTTGCCAGGTTTTAGTGTTCATTTCTTTTGGAACAATTTCCTTTCCCCTTTACCAGTGAGGTTTATTAATAAACCTTAATTTGCCTCTTCTGGGCTTCAGCTGTAAAGTAGGACTGGCTGGCTACATGCAATGAAGGTCTGAAGGACAAGCAACAAGCCAGTAATGGGGAACGCCGCTCAGTCCTGGCGTTCTCACAGTCTGGTAAGGAGCAAGGCAATCAGTCAGAGTGAAAACGTTCTGACACAGCTCACTCAGAAGCACCACATTGTAATCGGAGGAATCTAAGAGAGCTGCTAAGTCTACAACTGCTGGTACAATCTCGGTGGTAATGCTGTGGTAGTGAGTGATGGAGAAATCTTCACTGCTTTATCTATGAAGTTGGGAATTTCTCATTTTGTTTCCATGGCCTAGTGCAATTTCCTAGAAGTAGTCTTTGTTAACAGAGAGTGGAGGTTGTGTGCGGTCATTTACTTTTAAAGTCTTCATTTAACTAACAGTGACACTGAGTTATCAATAAAACAATGGCTTTGAACAATGAATACCGAAATGAAAAAAGTGACTTCAAGAAATGAGTACTGAAATGCATTGTCTGTGATGAAAAATGAAATTTTTATTAGGTGTATTTCTCATTGTTCAACTGCTTCTGGAATTATTTGTGGAAAAGACCAAAAAAATTAGACAATATGGCACTGAAAAACAAAAATGCTTTTATGGTAGCATCATTGGCAGGTACGATGAAGGAAATGCTGGTTCATAATAAAGTGTCCTGCAATCGCAGTCATATCTTGTAATAGAAAACCTGTAGGAACTCTTTGTTCTGCAGTTTAGTTCTGCCTAATAACAGAGAATATTCTGACAAGTTTATTGGTAAGGATTTCTTCAGTTGCTTTCTCTTTTGGTACATCAACAAGACAATAATGAAGTTTCTTTTCAAGTCTTAATGGGCCTGGCTTTTAAAGCCTTTTTTTTTTTGCTGTCAACCTTTTCCTCCACATCTGAATAAACTATCTTTGACAGGTAATTTTGCTTGCTTGTCAAAATTCCTCAAGATAAATAATTTGCTTCCTGTGGAGAGGAGAGCCCAGCAGGATGGTAGAATATTAATGAACAGTGCCCGGTGAAAGGGTAGCACAGTGGCATAAGGGTTAGCGTTGTTGCCACATTGATCCGGGGTAGTTGACCGTGTGGATTTTGCACATTCTCCTGGAGTTTGTGGGTTTTCCTTCCATATCCCTAAAGATGTGCATTTTCGGAATAGACCATTTTGTGAGTTTGGAATGTCTGCCTTGCAACAAGTGCTACATGGATAGTCTTGGAGTTCCAACAATACCAGAATTGGATTAAATTTGTTGTGTTGTTTTGCCCGGTCAAAAAGAGTTGAATATACCCCTTGTAAGTTGTCAAGCAGAGTTAGTGAGATTATTTGAAATGAGAAAATGTACTGTCCAGATAAGTGGCTTTTTTCCTTATAAAGTTTGGACTCTTAATATCATGACATTTGTCAGATTTTGAGTTCTGAAGGGTGGTGTAGCAAAGAAGCAGAACATAGTCTTAACATCACAGTTTCAGATTCCATATCATGCTTGCTGAATAACCTTGAAGAAGTCACTTCTGGGAAGTCGCATTCTGGGCTGTCACCGAAAACCATTAGATGCTGAGCTCAACTGTTTATTCAATGTAGTGGCGTCTTTCAGTCATCAAGTACTGCATGAAATTTTGAAATAAACTCGATGTAATATCTGTGTTTCACCGAGCATGCTGGAGCTTCTGAACACTGAAAAGTTTTTAAATCGTTTCTCCTAAATGTTTAGATACTGTATAAAAAAATTACATGTATAGAATACTAACAAGGATTTGCATTTTGTACTTGTGTCTTAGGATTCCAGTGCTCAAAAATGCATGTACTGATTTAATGATTTACATACTTTCATCAGATTTTTTTTTTTATTAGAGGGTTGGGGTGGACTATCATTGTAGCAGGGGAGGCAAGAAAGAAAGGAACCTTGTGCATTCACACAAACTGGGGCAATTCAGATTGGCCAATCAACTTGGCTGCATACTTTGGAATATTTAATATAATAAAAATACAGGTGCTGGTCATACAATTAGAATATCATGACAAAGTTGATTTATTTCAGTAATTCCATTCAAAAAGTGAAACTTGTATATTAGATTCATTCATTACACACAGACTGATGTATTTCAAATGTTTATTTCTTTTAATGTTGATGATTATAACTGACAACTAATGAAAGTCCCAAATTCAGTATCTCAGAAAATGAGAATATCAATTAAGACCAATGCAAAAAAGGATTTTTAGAAATGTTGGCCAACTGAAAGGTATGAACATGAAACGTATGAGCATGTACAGCACTCAATATTTAGTTGGGGCTCCTTTGGCCTGGATTACTGCAGCAATGCGGAGTGTCATGGAGTCGATCAGTCTGTGGCACTGCTCAGGTGTTATGAGAGCCCATGTTGCCTTTAGCTCTTCTGAATTGTTGGGTCTGGCGTATTGCATCTTCCTCTTCACAATACCCCATAGATTTTCTATGGGGTTAAGGTCAGGCGAGTTTGCTGGCCAATCAAGAACAGGGATACCATGGTCCTTAAACCAGGTACTGGTAGCTTTGGCACTGTGTGCAGGTGCCAGGTCCTGTTGGAAAATGAAATCTGCATCTCCATAAAGTTCGTTAGCAGCAAGCAGCATGAAGTGCTATAAAACTTCCTGGTAGACGGTTGCGTTGACCTTGGACCTCAGAAAACACAATGGACCAACACCAGCAGATGACATGGCACCCCAAACCATCACTGACTGTGGAAACTTTACACTGGACCTCAAGCAACGTGGATTCTGTGCCTCTCCTCTCTTCCTCCAGACTCTGGGACCTTGATTTCCAAAGGAAATGCAAAATTTACTTTCATAAGAGAACATAATTTTGGACCACTCAGCAGCAGTCCAAAAGTGAGACGCTTCTGACGCTGTCTCTTGTTCAAGAGTGGCTTGACACAAGGAATGCGACAGCTGAAACCCATGTCTTGCATTTGTCTGTGCGTGGTGGTTCTTGAAGCACTGACTCCAGCTGCAGTCCACTCTTTGTGAATCTCCCCCACATTTTTGAATGGGTTTTGTTTCACAATCCTCTCCAGGGTGTGGTTATCCCTATTGCTTGTACACTTTTTTCTACCACATCTTGTCCTTCCCTTCGCCTCTCTATTAATGTGCTTGGACACAGAGCTCTGTGAACAGCCAGCCTCTTTAGCAATGACCTTTTGTATCTTGCCCTCCTTGTGCAAGGTGTCAATGGTCGTCTTTTGGACAACTGTCAAGTCAGCAGTCTTCCCCATGATTGTGTAGCCTACAGAATTAGACTGAGAGACCATTTAAAGGCTTTTGCAGGTGTTTTGAGTTAATTAGCTGATTAGAGTGTGGCACCAGGTGTCTTCAATATTGAACCTTTTCACAATATTCTAATTTTCCGAGATACTGAATTTGGGACTTTCATTAGTTGTCTGTTATAATCATCAACATTAAAAGAAATAAACATTTGAAATACATCAGTCTGTGTGTAATGAATGAATCTAATATACAAGTTTCACTTTTTGAATGGAATTACTGAAATAAATCGACTTTGTCATGATATTCTAATTTTATGACCAGCACCTGTATGTATAAGTTTACAGTATGTATCTACTGTATGTCCATCTTCTCAACCTGCTTATTCCATGGAGTGCATCTATATAATAATATTCCCAACTCCACTTAATCCAATCCATTCCTCCAGTAAGATGGTAGATGCTGAAAGAATTTGGCAAAATATGCTAAATGTTGACTGTAATGTGGACTGTGCTGCATATATTGTGTGGAAAAACCTAGTGCTGCTATACATTGCTTTACATCAGTGATGACTGCTCAGCGTACAACATTACCCCAACATTAAGGGAGCTATTGAGCAGCCTTGGCATTCTGTAATGATCAGACTACAAGAACGCAGCTTCACACAAATCGGCTATCAAAAGAAACATCCACCAAATCACCACCATCACCATAAACCATGTTAACAGGAACAGAAATGAGATAAACAAGGTGGTGTTCACATAATGATTGGTAAGAAATCCGTTCAAGTCAGTGCTCCCTTCTATCCTGTTTTCAAATGTTCACTCACTGGACAACAGGCTGGATGACCTCAGACTTCAATGGATAACCCAGCGAAAGATGGACTGTTCCATTGTTGTTATTACGGAAATGTGTAGCATGATAACATCTCTGATGCAGCCATTCATTTGGATAGACAGACCATTACCTGAGCTTACAGAGTTGCTTCGTTAACAGGGAAGGTGCGTGAGGCCGGTCTGTGTCTTTATGTGAACACCAAATGATGCAGAAACCCTGCAGTAGTGTTAAGCCACTGCTCTCCAGTCCAGTGCTTTATTGTTATTTTTAGTTGTGGCCATACACATCCTCCAGGGAGTTAATTCTAAACAAGCACTGCGTACAGAACTGTTACAGACAGCAGCAAACCGTATATCCCAGTGGTTTTACTTTTGTGACTAGAGATTTAGATCATGTGAACCTGAAGACTGTTTTCTCTAACCTTTATCAATGCATGAACTTTCCAACCAGGAGAGAGAACAAATTGGATCTTGTGTGTACAAACACTGTCTTTTCCTGTCATGTTTCCATTATGCTACTGCCTGCATACAGAAAACTGCTTAATGGTCCAAACCAACTCTCAGTGTCATCACACTAAGCATTGGCTCCCCCCAGGGCTGTGTATTCAGCCCACTTCTGTTCACTCTGCGGAGTCACAAATGTATGGATACGTACAGCTCTTAATACCATCATTAAATCTGTGGATGAGATGAGTCAGCTGACATAACGGAGATATGACAATTGGTGGATTGGAGTAAGTGCAACAATCTGTCTCTTAATGTGGACAAGACTAAGGAGATGATTGTTGACTTCAGGAAGCCCCATGCTCTCCACACCCCACTGTACATTGAGGGCTCTGCTGTGGAATTGGTCAAGAGCACCGGATTCCTTGGTGTACTCCCGGCAGCTGACCGTAACTTGGTCAATTAACACCACCGTCATAGCTTAAAAGGCACAGCATCGTCACCACTTCCTTTGGTGGCTGAAGAAGGCAAGCCTACCTGTCTCCATTCTCACCTCATTCTACAAGGGCACCATCGAAAGCGCTCTGATCATCTGCATCACTGTTTGATTTGGGAACTACATTGTTTCTGACAGTAAGATCCTACAATGGATAAAGATCACTGGGACCTTTCTGCCCTCCATTAAAGACGTCTCTATTAAAACGTTGCATACACAAATCCTCTGTTCTGTGTTCTGCAGCATCTGAACCAATTCTGAAAGGTTCTGCAACAGCTAATCCTTGGTAACTCTGTGTTACTCCCGAGCCCACAGATCTGCTCCTATTAGCTTATTTGTATTCAGTACATTTGTTGCACTTGTTACTACTGTTGTTTTTTTATTAGTAGTTGTTGTTATTATTTATCTCTTATTTATTGCTATGTATTCACTTACCTTTTTTTTATCTATTGTATTGTATAGTATAGTTCTTTACCTGTCTTGCTGTTGTCCTGTGTTTATGTGTATGTTGCACGGGCAACATTATTTTGTGTCACTGTACGCTGTAATACTGTACAGTGTATGGATGATATGACATTAAAGCCACTTGACTTGACAGTGTTGCATGGGTACTTCAGACTATCCCAGCAGCTCTGGTCTGAAGCCAGTGAACAGTCTGGGGATGGACATCTCTCCAGCGCAAGGCCAACTCACGTCTATACTCACATGCATACAATATAGTAAAAATGAAGGTGAAAGGTTGGGGTCCCAGGTGTGAAAAAACCTGTTTAACGAATTTTTGCGTGTACCCTAGAAGACTGCCAGCAGTGACTGTTGCATTAGGTAGTTAAGGTCATTGATGGGAGCTTTTTTACGTCTTACTTGTGAGGTAAATGGGCTGAAGAACGATAAGGCTTATAAGGGATAAGAAGGTGGGAAAAGTGAGGTGAGGGTCGTTTTTTCTTTCTGTGTCAGTGACTTCTGACCTGTGGATACAAACAGATAAGTATGTCATCTTTCCATTGTTGGCAACAACCTGTTCGTATATTCCTTTTAATTTATTCCATTTATGTCCAAACAAATGTTCACATTCCTGACTATATATAGCTTTTCATTTACACTCCACTCATGTCTGTACTTGCCTTTCAGTACACTAAATGACCTGCATTTATTTATTTGTTATGGAGTGCTGAACAATATCACTCAATCTATACGAGGATGGCTCAGCTGCAGGAAAGGCTTTTGAAATTGTTGGGCATTCAGAGAAGTCCTCTCTTGTGAAGTGAAAAGCCAACATCCTGTACTTTGCTGATTTGCTAAAAAATATTCAGTTCACAACCAGGGCTTTCAAATGTCAATGGGATTTTTATATGCCTTGCAGTGGCTGGTACAGAACCTCTGAAAGGCTACAGCTTATAGCATAGCTAGAGTTTCAGAAATGTATAAAATATTTGTGAAATCAAATGCATTTAACTTTCAGTTTAATGTTCACAGACAGTAATGGCAAAACGTTTTTCTATTCCTCGGTTAATGCCTTAAGCTTACACTGTTTTCATTCAGAAATGAACACCTTCATGTTGTATTATACATGTATTGTAACTGAATGGTCTTATGCGTTTGCAGTGTATGCTATTTATATAGTGCTGTTGAAAATATGTTTTGTGTAATTATAAAAATCAAATCATTTCCTCTCCATCTGTTTTTTGGGACCTACTTTATCTTGATAAAGGTCATGTGCAGTACCAACTTCCCCTATCAGAATTAAGCATATGTAGAAATCAGTCGTGGACCAAGTGGGTCTCAACATCAGTAGTCACATACAGGTGTCTGAGCCACAATGCGAGGAGAACGCCCTTGTGGATATGGAGAGAACATACAAACTTATCTCGGACAATGACCAGAAAAACACTTGAACGTAGCTTTCTGGATATACTGTATAAGGCAGCAGTTCTAGCAACTCACCGAAGCCATTTTAAATTAGATTTTTTTTCCATGTTGGTTGTACTTGGGAGAAACTGGGATTTTCAACCTTTTCTCTTTTTAATTCTTACCATTTAGTGAAAGTAACTTAGCCCATAAAATATTTTATAACATCTGCCTTCCTTATTTGTGGTAATCTGGCTACATGAAAAGATTTAAAATCTTACCTGTTTTCTTAAAGATACCTTTTCTCGTTTTAAACCAAAATCAGATTATTGGAACTCAAAACTAGTATTGTCTGTACGGCACAAGCTGCGTTCAATGAAGAATGGGGGATAGTGGCTTTTTTGTTGAACTTTATATATACAAAGCACATTCGTCCAACACTTAAGGCAATTTTGTCTAGTGCAGAAGGTCTGTAAACTACGTGCATCAATCAAACTACAGTATTTTTCACCTATACTTATAATTGAAGTTTGTTCTGTTATAAACAGTGAGTACTTACCAATGGCCAGGACAGAGGCCAGTAGCCACTTCAGCTCTCCATGATCTCTCTCTCAGGACCTACTCTGAGAGGTGGACCTCAACACACATTAGCAATGTCTATGCAACTTGACATGCCATTGTGAGAAGAAAGGCACCCTGGGGCTTGTAAGCCCTGTAAACATACTGGGTGCCACCAAAGGCCAGCTGGTAGGGGCAAAAGTGAGGGAAAGATAGGGATGTGCAAGATGAGACAACACGTGATATTTCCCAAAAATGAAAAGAGGTGACCCAGCTGTTTCCAGATACGCCTGACCTTCAGCAGAGACAAAGTGTGAGGCGATGGAAGCTTGTCTGAAGATCAGAACACCTCCCGGCCAAACTGTGGATATAAGAATAGGGACGGTGTTGCCCTCTTAAAAGTTAGGAATGGCACCAAACTGTTCAGAATTCAGTCCATGAGTGGAAGGAGAGGGACTTTGTGACCATTTTATATGAGGAATTACAGAAGCTGAATAACAATACTTTTCCATTAAGAACTTAGTAGTCTCAGATGCAGCCAGGCTTCATAGTTCCATCCTGGCCTTGGTTCTGATTCTAGGTTTAGTCAAGTGTGAAAGCCACAAGGAGTTCAAAGCAACCTCAAGCCATAAACGCAGTTGGAAGATGAGTTTGGAGCATGGGCTCATCAGCAAGACTCAGAGAAGGCAAGTTTGAGAGAGAGAGAAATGGAAAGTGGGAGAAAGGCTTGTTTTTTAGTAATTGAGAAGTGGTAAGTGGGTGGGATATCCCATCAAGTCAATACCCTTGAGAAGTAAAGTGTTTTAAACTTTGTGTTGTTGCTGTGTTCATTCACTCCCTTCGTGTTTCTTTTATAAACAAATCATCTGTATACGTTTGACCTCCTTGTTATTTGTTCTTGGTTAGGACCTCCCACCCATCGTGATATATGCAGTTAATAGCTGGGGTGCATTGCCTGTGGGAGTTGCAGAGTTTTTGTACATTTTCATCCTGCACCATTACTGTCTCTGTGGAGTGCGAACATTCCCGCTGTGCTTGTTTCTCTTTAAGTATTTTTATTTTTCCTCACATTCTAAAAACTCAAAATTTACCTTCTGTGTGTATGACAGACTCAGTAACTTATCTGTTGCACCCCCAGGAGCCTGTGATGGCAAGTGGCCTTTTCACCAATACTCTCAATGAAGCGATCGAGTCTCCATGTGCCTGACACACCGCGCTGTGTTAAACTACTGGGGGTTTGGGCACCACATTATTAAAAGTATGATCAACTCTTTGTTAATGGAGACTAAGGTCTGTGGGGATCTTAATCTGGGCTTGGGTTATACCTGAGATGGGCTGCAGCCTTACACCTGATGCTCGACTTACAGCAACCCTATATTAGAAAAAAAAAACACACTCGGGGATGAATAAATTGTTACACTAGTCAGAAATCAATGAAGCTGGCGTGCTTAGGCAGATGTGAATATGCGCTTCTACTGTTTCCACAGTATTTAAAGCTGCAAAGTTAAATTAGTTATTAAAAGAGTGCTTGCATTAAAAAGGGAGCTTTTACTGAAATTGCATATCCAGCTGATTAAAAAGATGAACAAAACGCAAGTGGATATCTATAGCTGGGCTCCTAATCTTGGATGTAGGGGTTTTTGTTCAAAGCCTTTTCCTAATCCGAGGCCAGTTGTTCTCTTTAATTGGATTTCTAGCTCAGGTAAGTTTGTTGATCTTCTGTTCCAGCATTTAAAGCCTAACTCCACATTGTTAAATTGTTTAAGGATTTATTATATTTGCTTAAGTAATTGAAAGAACTTTTTTGAGATTTTTCTCTCTTATTTATTGAAAAATCATTTAGGTTAATAGTAGTTCTTTGATGTTTATATCCACAAGTGCCATTCACAAGATAATGCCAAATGACGCACTCCTGTTTAGGTTATATTTTTATTTTCATCTGGAGTAAATTGCAAGTATTAGGAAGTCCTTTGTAATTGCCGGGATTTATTTTATTTAATTTTTGGATTTGTTATGATTGCTGTTTTCTTCAGTGTTTATTTTTAGCATTATTTATGTGATGCCATCATGGTGTCAATTTATGAGGTGTTCTTTTCTTGGCTGTTGCCATTTTCTGATTTTTTTGTAGCCTCTGCTATATTGCTGTTGACAATAATGTTCATTGCTAAAAGACGGCAGTGTTAATGAATGCGACCAAACCTTTCTTCCAAACAAAGGATCAAGGTGTGTGTGTCCAAAACAATGGACTTCTAAAACTCAAAGAAGTGAAGCAACTGAAAACAAAAGCAAACAATCCTAACCCAATTTACTCTGTTTCGGTAATTACTTTCAAACTCAACTTCCCTTCTTTCCTTTGCTCACCTACAGTAGCTGTGCTCAGTGAGACTGACCGTCTGCCTACTTAAACTAGCCCCTAATGGATGAAAAAACGAAAAGCGTTAAATGATGGCTTAAAATATGAGTGTGCAAAGACGGAGAAGAAAATGTGTAACAGTCCAAAAATGAGCAAAAAGGCAGAGTCTGATAATTTGAAATTAATCAGAACGGCTGTTGGTCTTACCATGGTTCCACCTTAAAATGACCACATCAAGTAGCCAAGTGCCTAAAACAGGGGTCCTCAATCACAGTCCTGGAGGGCCGCAGTGGCTGCAGGTTTTTGTTCTAACCCGGTTGTTTAATTAGAAAACAATTCTTGCCAATAATTTAATTTCATGGTTTGTTAGTGCTTTAGCTCTGCTGTGTCAGGTAATTCTCATATCCTAGATTTTCTTCCCCTTTCTAAGGATATCATCCAAATGATCTGAAGGCTTATTCTCAGTCCTTCACTTTTTTCTCTTCACTTTCCTTCCAAGTATTTAATTAAACCCAATAGTGCATGATAAATACACACCGGTGTAAATGGTAACAAGCTAAATGGAGAAATGCTGGTCTCTTTTGTCATTTGCATGTTATTGCTAATTAGGAGCAAACCAAGAATACAGCTGTTTAAGACTAAAATAAGTAGTAAATGTTCAAAATCGTAATGAGCGAGACAACTAAAGTGAAGCAGAAGTGTTACTTGAGCAATAAGTGCTTCTTATTAAGCAATTGGGTTGGAACAAAAACCTGCAGCCACCGCGGCCCTCCAGGACTGTGATTGAGGACCTCTGGCCTAAAATGTCAAAATGTTGCAACCATCATGGAAACTGGAAGTCAGTAAAAGCAAAGAAAATAGAATGGATAAAATACAGTAAAAGCCAAATACACACACACAACACCAGGGTATAAACCGTGGGAATTAGGATTTTATGTTGGTATTATGACTTTTCCTACATTTTTCAGTCATAGGTTTTACTTACATAACCTTAAGAAAAGCCCAATAAGTTGTAGATAGCTATTTAAAAATCATTTTTAAACTCAATTGAATTTATTTTAGTATGTCATAAGATGTAGGAATGGCCTTATTTGTCCTTGAGAGGTAACAGTCAATGAGCACTCATCTGAAATTACAATGCATACTGTACATTACCCACAAACATAGAGCGAGCAACTATAGTGATTTCAAATTAAGAAAGAAAGTGAGTGTTTTGGATTGTGCAGATAGCTGACATCCACCGCTGACGGAAAAGCAACGGTTGAGAATTCTGAATGCAAAAAACTCGGAGACAGACTTGCTGCTGTGGAAGATGGATGCAGAAGGAATAATATTAGAATCAAAGGTCTACCTGAGAATCATGAAAGTCCAAACTCAGTGAAATTCGTAGCTGAACTATTCTGAAAAATAATTGGAGAGGATTTCAAAACAGACACCGAGATAGCAGCAGCTTCCCGCATACGTGGATTGAATACCTCAAAGCCTAGAACTTTCATCGTGCGCTTTGGAAAATTACAGTTTAAACTGCCTACAACATTACTTCTCAGACAGAAACAAGAGATTATATTTGAAAATAACCACATTAGTTTTTTCCCTGATTTCTCACCCTCAACAGCTGCTAAATGTGTTGCTTTTTTCAACATTAAACAGCGTTTACGGAAAGCCGAGATCAGATACAGCCTCTTGTATCCTGCCAAACTGAAAGTGGACATTCAAGGCAAGCATTACATTTTTACCACTACGGAGGAAGCAGAAAAAGAACTAAGAAAACTGAGCCCGACACTTTTTTAAAATACGATTGCGAGTCCCATTCTGTCATTGCATGGCAAAGAAGATCTTACCGGCTGTCTGATCCGCTTGTAATGATACTGGTACCTTAATTATACATTCTTTTCCCTTCTCGGCCACTTTCTGTTTATGTTTTAATTACAATTATACACGTATAATACATATGTATGTATATGTGGAAGAAATTAAATTAGTAACTTTTAATTTTTTATTTATTTTAAAGGAAACTGTTTAACATCATACCCTTGGTTTATTTTTATTGTTATTATTGCATTAGGGTTTACTATGCTTATCCAGGGCCACTTTTTAACATCATTCCCTGGGTTTATTATCTTACTATTTCAAGACTGTTGAAGATTATGTTTTATGCTTATAGTATTTGGACTGTATTGGCAATAGATACCTCAATTTTAATCCTCATACGCCGCTGCTGGGTGCCTTTGTGTTCTTTTTGGGCGTGCTCTGTCTCTAGGTATATCAGAGGACTGGGACTTTGTGAAGTGGGGTCCAGCCTCACGTGGGGAGGCAAAATGGGGGGGCGGGGGGGGGGGATTGGGGGGGAGAGAAAGGGATTGTGCAGATAGCGATCTTCAGACTGAGCATGTTTCATGTTTGCCGTGCTACAACAGAGAGGAAAAAGAAAAAGATTGTCCGAGACTGCTACCTATTTTGATGTGCTTAGTTTTTGATTAGCTGCCTAACAGAAGCAACACAGCACTACTTTCATGGTGCAGTATAACATTTGCTACTATGATGAACAGTCATGACAGAGTCATGTAATCAGTCACACTTCCTGCAATACCAAGCTGTATAACTTGACATCCTTACATCAACACGATTCAAAAACCGTGCTCATTAAATTTGATAGGCTATCCGACTAGAAGTCGTGTTTAATCTTGCAGCAAGGTGTGGCCTCACAATCTTGTACCTTTCAAGCATAAGGTGGAAAAGTCTGATTCTGATTAAAGTAACATTTCCGTTTTTTGGCCTGACAGATGAACTCATTCAGCATCTGTTGATAAGGTGCCGAAATAAAGAAAGCTCTTATATCTTCCTTGAGGCAGTGGTTTGGAAACAAGACAGCAAAATCTTTTGAAAAAATGGAAACTCTAAGGTTTTCCTTTTATCATATTTGACTGATCTTCCCACACAGCTTCGGAGTCGAAAGGTGCCTACAAATAAGCAGCTGTAACTATTTGCGCAAATGTGTGCAGTGCTGGTGTGGAGTTTGATGATTTAATCTACATGAAATATTGATCTGCCTACAAACACATTTTAGTTTTCTTCATTGCATTTTGAATTTACATTGTTTTTTTCTCATTTGTATCATTTTTCTTTTGAAATTTTGTTTTTATTTAATTTTTGTTTTACACATGTTCATGTTTGTTAATTTTTTTCTTTTTATTTGATCCTTTTTTTGGCTTTCAGTTGATTTTATTGGCGGATTTGATCCATTCCCACTCTACCATGTCAATGAGAAACCATCCCATCTACTCTTAAAGCCGATGTACCTGTAAGTACTCTGTAGAAACATTTTAACTGGTACTTCATAAGTAGTCTATGGCATCCTAACTCTTTAAACTCCCATGCATCTGTTTTATTTGTCTGCTTTGTTTCGTTTTGTCCCATATTCTTTTTGCTGTGCAAAACTACAAGAGGTTCCCTTTGTTAACTGACAAGGGACTGACTGCTTGTCAATGAGCTCATCAGTGATATTTTAGGGTGTAATGCACCACAAAGAATACACTGGCAAAAGCGTGTTCAGCACATTAACACCTCAGACATGCCCACATTTACTTGTTTTACAATAGGGATTCTTTTATTAATCCATTAATTTATCGATACTTCTTAATGTTATTGCTGAATATGGAGTTAATATATGAAATTCAATTTTTTTTTGCTTTTGGTTGATGTGAAGATATCTAAAAGACAAATGTAAATAAGAAATTCCACACTTTTGTCATAAAAATAGATATGTATGAATTACTAAATCTATAATTATTCACGACTTTGCTGCGGCTAACCTAAGGAGGCTCTGGTTTAGCGGGTGGCATGGTGGCACAAGGGTTGGAGGCACTTTCTCATAGCTCTGGCAGAGTTGATTACAGTTGGTTTGCATTTTCCCACTGTTTCTGTGAGAGTTTAATGCAGGTGCCTCGTCCAAAATCCCAAAGAAATGCGGGGGAGATTAACTCTGGTGACTCTGAATTGACCCCATATGAGAGAGCATGTGTGCACCCTTTGGTGGACTGGTATTTTCTGTCATGCTTTTGATGATTTTGGGATAAAATCCAGTTCCTTGTGCCCCTAAAACTGTATGTCGCTTGTCCACTGGATGGAAGAATGTGTGGTTGAAACTAGAGGCCTTTGAGTTCCCATTAGTTCAAGTGTCCATATGTGTGTAGTGGAATAGATAACCTAGAGTTCAGGTTAAGCCCCATGATCATTTAGTGCAGACCCCCTGAGAGCTACATAACAGAGCTATTGAACAGTTCCTGTCATGTAAAGGGTAAAAGAAAATTTCCAAAGCATTGAAAATCCCCCAAAACACATCAATGTCCATTATAAAGAAATTGAGAAAAATCACAGCACAACCATACATCTGTGTAGAACAAGGTGTCCTCTAAAATTGAGAATGGCAGTGAAAAAAACTATCAGGAGACCTAATCCAATTCTAATGTAATTACAGTCGACTGTCACCGAAATAGGAGAAACTATTCATGAGACAGTAACTGCTGGGTTCTTCACTGAGCTGAACTTCAGAAAACAGCGCAAAGTGAAACCAATTATTGGAAAACTCAGAATTGATCTTGGCTTCTGTTTTTAATTAGAAATGTATCTGACTCTGAGATCAAGTGGAAGATGATTTTGTGGTCTATTAAGATCAAAATTGAACTTTGTCTGAGATAAGAGCTACATTTGACACTAAGTGTGACAACTCACCAGTGGCCTAAAACAGTAAAGTCAGTGTGTTGGAGTGGCAGACCTCCATTTACTTGAGAATGTGTGCAAGGAGTTAGAAAAGAGTGTACAAAAAGCTTAGGATCCAGACGTGCTAAACTAGTGAGAGTGCTATTCATTTCAGCCAAAAACTGACTCAAGTGGCATGAGTGAGCTTTAGTGTACACATGAATGTGGCCCGAGAGTGACTGACACCCCATCCAGAGGTGGTTTTTACCCCACGCCCAAAGTTCAGTTGCCTCCTGGCCACCCTTTACAATGTAATAATAATAATAATTCATTACATTTATATAGCGCTTTTCTCAGTACTCAAAGCACTATCCACACAGGAAGGAACCGGGAAGCGAACCCACAATCTTCCACAGTCTCCTTACTGCAAAGCAGCAGCACTACCACTGCGCCACCTGTGAGGACAATGTACAGTGCAATGCAAACATTTGGGCACCCTGGCTTAAAATGTCTGCTACTGTGAACAGTGAGTTTACACCAAAAGGTATAAAGTTAAAGATGACACATTTCTTTCCCGCATTTTGTGCAAGATTGGTGTATTGGTTTTGTTTTGTACAATTGTACAGAAAAAAAAGAAAAGGAGCACCATGCTAAAGTTTGGGCACCCCAAGATATTTGAGGTCTCAGATAACTTTTACAGAAGTCTCAGACCTTAATTAGCTTGTTAGGGCTATGGCCTGTTCACAAACCTAGGTGACGCAAATTGGAAAGCCATATAAATTCTCTGAATCCTCAAACCTTGTCCCAACAGTTAGCATCCATGGGCTCCTCTAAGCAGCTGCCTAGCATTCTGAAAAATCAAATGCCGCAAAGCAGGAGACGGCTACAAGAAGATAACGAAGCATTTTCAGATAGCTCCTTCCTCAGTTTGTAATAGTATTAAGAAATGGTAGTTAACAGGAACAGTGGAGGACAAGTTGAGGTCTGGAAGACCAGGAAAACTTTCTGAAAGAACTGCTTGTTGGATTGATAGAAAAGCAACTAAAAACCCAGGGCTTGGCTGCTTATGACCTTCAGGAAGATTTATCAGACTCTTGAGTGGCAGTGCACTGTTGTACTGTGCAGTGACACCCAAACAAATAAGACCTTCCTGGTAGAGTCAGAAGAAGAAAAACTTTCCTGGATCTTAGCCACAAAATTCAGCACCTGACGTTTGCAAGTAAACATCTAAACAAGCCTGAAGCATTTTGGAAACAAGTCCTGTGGACTGATGAAGTCAAAATATAACATTTTGGCTACAGAGTACAAAGCTATGTTTAGAGACAAGAACACGTCTCTAACTATTAAGCATGGGGGTGGATCGATCATGCTTTGGGCTTGTGTTGCAGCCAGTGGCACAAGGAACATGTCGTTGGTAGAGTGAAGAATGGATTCAAACAAATACCAGCAAATTCTGGAGGTAAACACACCATCTGTAAAAAAGTTGAGGTTTAAAAAGAGAATGGGTCTTACAACTAGATAATGATCTGAAACACAACTCAAAATCTACACTCGAATACCAAGAGGTGCAACCTGACAGTTTTGACATGGCCCTCACAGCCCCTCCGACCTAAACATCATTAAAAATCTGTGGAAAGATCTCAAAAGACCAGTGCATGCAAGATGGCCAAGGAATCTTGCAGAATTTGAAGCCTTTTACAAGAATGAATGGGCCGAATAACCCCAAGTAAGAACTGAAAGAGTCCTAGCTGGCTACAAAAAGCTTTTACAAGCTGTGGTACTTGAACAAGGAGGTGCTACTAAGCACTGACCATGTCGGGTGACCCAAATCTTTGCTGCAGGCCCTTTTCATTTTTTTTTGTATTTTGTACCTGTGAATGATGGAAAATAAAAATGTAATCTTGCTTAAAATAGTAAAGAAATGTGGCATCTTTAACTTCATGCCTTTTCGAGATCAGTTCACCTTCTGCTCACGTAATTATTCATAATAGCAGACATTTTAAGCAAGGGTACCCAAACGATAGATAGATAGATAGATAGATAGATAGATAGATAGATAGATAGATAGATAGATAGATAGATAGATAGATAGATAGATAGATAGATAGATAGATAGATAGATAGATAGATAGATAGATAGATAGATAGATACTGCATCTATGATTTTGATGCATTTCGAGCTCATAAAGTGGTCTTGCTTTACTCTCACTGACACAGAAGTAACATTCTCTCCTCTTCAGCCACATGTCTGCACTACCTGCCTATGCACGCAAGTTCAAGTTTGCTTTGTAGTTAATGAAGCAGAAACAGCTGCCATATCAAACTTTAAATTATATGTGAAAGCAATGGAAAAGTCTGCCCTATTAGTGCTTGACTTGTGCTGCATTCCTCTAATGAGCTGGCAGTTAACAAGGGCACACAATTTATTGTACTCCCAGTTGTTTGCATATTCAGGTCAAGGGCTTGCAAATTAGGCAGTGGCGAAATCCTTCTGTGAAAAAATCCAATGAAAGCTTGCAAATGTGCTTTATGACAATGAGAACATATCATATACTGTATGCTTTGCCAGACCCCATTACTTTGTTTCCTCTGGTGAATGTGTGCGGCTCAGATCTGTTTATGCGCTTCCTGAGCATGATTGGGAAAGCCATTCTATGCTTCCTGTACAGCTGAGGTCTGGTACACAATATCACTGAAATTTGACACAACCAAACTTCTCAGATCGCTCAAAGGTCGTGCTCCTTTGCCAATGCTCGTCTGTATTCTTTCCTCACCGGTTCTTGCGACTCAGTGTCTGTAGTTCATGAAAACTACAGATGTGGGTTGGCAAAGCTCTTGTGACTTTTCCTCTGTGTGTATCGGCACCGCTGGCAGTGTGGCTTTTTTTTAAAGAGGAGGCCGTGTCCTCAGTATGTCCAGAACTTGTGCAGACAATAGAGGCACACAGGCCTGAACTGGCTCTGCTTCACCTCGTGGAGTTGAATTAGGATTCACTGTTCGTGGGAAGTCCAGTTTCACAGCACAGGCTGACTACAACCAAACAAGATCACCCATTTTCCAGATCTGCATCACAGGGTGTTGGTGCCCATCATGGCCGTGGAGGCTCAGAAGTTTTAAACTTCCTGACTTTTGAGCAATGAGACAATACAAAACTGGTTTTATGTGATTATGTTACTTTGTTCATCGGTTTTAAAATACTTTTGTTTGATTTCTTTGCACTTATATATACCTGAGAAATAAACACACTAATCACAGACCAAATGATTGTAAGAAATGTATAATATATAATGGAATTTATTTACTCATCATCAAATAAGAATTATGGAAACATGACAAATTAAATACATACACAAACACTTTACAAATGTGTCTGAAAAGGGAGTAAGGGTATGTTACAATGTGCAGGTCACTCGTGTGTTTCTTCTCGCTGTTAGGATGCTGCTTCCTCAGAAAACAACAACACTCTGCTGTCATCTAATAAAGAAGAACAAGCTTGTCTTTAGAAAGTGTGGCACTCTTTCGTATTAGTTTCAGAAACAGTTGGTATCGGATGTAGGGTTCGTTTAATTGCTTTGATTAAATTGGTTATTAGATAGTAGACGGACAGACTGGCATCCCAACCAGTATGGACGCCGCTTCCTTACACTGGTCAGGAGGCCTTGATAATAGAAGGCCAGGGAGGGAGCGATACCTCCTTTATATGCCAGCATGAAGAGGTGGAAAGATGTAACAGCAGCTACGTCGGGAGTGGCGTCCTAACAACCACTGAGTGGAGTGATGGACTCAGGAACCTGGAAGGTCAGCACAGAGATTGACTGCTTGCTATGAGCAGAGCGTCTCCCCTACACTGTGCGGCAGCATCCCATCTGGCAAGCCCCAGTATGGACAACTGCAAGGCAGCATGGGAGTTGTGGTCCCATTAGCCTGCCCTGTCAGGTTCTGTGGGGGCCACCAGTGGGAGCTCTTTGGGTACTGATGTTACAAGAAGCTTGGTGGTCCTGCCTGACTTGAAAGTGCTTCCCAGGGGCAACACTGGAAGTTCTTTTGGGTTTGGAGTTAAAGAGAGCCCTCTATTCAACTCGGGAAGAGTTGGAGTCGAGTGAGGAGGAGATAGTGAAGGTGAAGAAAAAGAAGAGAAAGAGTTGTGCTCAGGATGCCTGCATGAAAGGAGTGTTTACATTAAAAGCACTTTAGTTGAACTGGGACTGTTTGGGGCTCAGTGGTGCCCCCTACAGGCCACAATCATTAATGTTATGTTGTCTTCGATTAACTTTTCACAACTTTATTTAATCCTAGTGGAAGATC
Organism: Erpetoichthys calabaricus; assembly: GCF_900747795.2. Lineage (NCBI taxonomy): Eukaryota > Metazoa > Chordata > Cladistia > Polypteriformes > Polypteridae > Erpetoichthys > Erpetoichthys calabaricus. The sequence continues at coordinate 107,093,234 of NC_041403.2, forward strand.
AAAAATGACACCCTATAATTAAAGGATTGTCAATCGATTGTTTTTAATGGACTCGTGAAGCTTTTCGTTAAGTAACTTCCCTGGCATAGCTAACAAAAGAGTGCATTATACTGTCCGGTTATTTGGGGTTTTGGTGGAACACATGGCAAAGTTGCACACACATTACATACAGTACGTACATCGTAAAGGTGTTTGTAAACCTCTCAGAGTCCTTGTTTTCAGGAACTTACCATTTTGTCTGCAGAGGGCGGCCTGTCGCAGGACTTCATTGGCGTTTTGTATCTGCTGGCGCACCAGGACTTTCGGTTTTGTCTGTGACTTTGCGTACAGCTTGCTTGCTAACATTTAATGGGAATGCATTACTTCAGTGTTTTAAACATTTTATAAGCACATATATTGTTCTGTTAACGTATTGGGACAGAAATTGTTTTGAAGAGAATTTCAACGCAGAGAAGTTTGAATTCACCAGAACTGGTGTGTAGATCTTTTGGCGTGTATTTTATATTTGTCACCCTGCTTGTGACATGGCTCGCCATGACAACCACCAGAAAAAATAGGTGCCATTAAAATGTTGTTTTAAATTCTTCACAGTCGGTAGCATCCAGATTGTTTGAAACAGAAAGCAGGTGTTATGGTTCTCATTATAATTTAAGCAAATCAAGAAGACGTTCGATAAATATTAGAACTAGAAAATGACCCAAAATGTAACATTTATTTTAATGTCAGCCTTACCTGCCTTGTGCCTAATGCCGCTCAGGTAGGTTCTCCCCACCGAGCCCCTGAATTAGATAAAGTGGGTCTTGCCAGTCTTTATAGCGCCTTTCTTTGGAACTCCAATGCAGCAATATTCAAATATATTCAGCTCTACAGTGAGAGAACAGACACGGAAAGCGGCTTGTTCACTTGGGATTTGAATCTTAAACTCTGCGGTTCCCAGTCCCCCTGGCAGTCCCCGTCTGCCTTTTAGAAATTAATTGCCTTGCGAGGTTTAGAGACAGCAAATGGATCTCACTGAACTAATTAGTCGATCAAGTCAGCCTTGACAGAGCGCGCGAGGTGCAAGTCAGCAGACACGTAGTGTACTGTGCTCCATGCAACAACGAGTTTAAGACCACAGGCCAAGGATTTAAACATTTTACTCTGAAAGGGACTTTGCTCATCTTTTCACTTTGCTAAATCTCTCTTCATTTTTTTTTCTTTTTATCCCCTCTTCTCTCCAGGTCTACGTAAATAGGAAAGCACAATCCTGCAGGGAGAGCTCTTTCACTATGGCCTACATGAGGATCTTCTGGACAAGACTCTCTCGAAGCCTTTCAATGATCCTAGGCACATAATTGAGGAGAGAAAACCAACATTCCAATTATAATTTTTTTTTCTGTTTATAATGAATGAATTATGTTAATTTGATATGTGTGCTTGTGCTGTCCAAGGCGGACGTGTTTTACTATCAAAGGAAAGAAGAAAAGTTAACAACCGCGTGTTTTCTGGTATCATAGAATAATAGTTGTGACGACGAGAAGGACGGAGATGAGCAGTCTGTAAAATGTCAGTATGGAAAATGTGAGCCTTTATGTATTCGCCGACAAGGTAAAAATTAAGTGTTGTTCAAAATTATATAGTTTTCCAAAACCTGAAAGCAATGCTAACTCGTTCCTGTTGGCATCATTTACTGCTTTGTCAAGGTGCAACTTTTTTCGTTGTGCTTATTAACCCCTCAGCAGGTCCGAAATGCATGTGTAGTCAGCGCTTGCCCGGCGTAATTTCTTGTTATGGCGTATGCTCTGCAAACTATCGAATGTTTTTATACACAGAAAAGAACTGCAGGGCAGAGCAAACGCATACGTGATCATAAACTCTTCATCTTTTTATTGGTGCTTTGTTCTCATTATTTTGCAAATATTCTCTGACCATTAAGTCTCTACTGCCCCCTAGTGTTTATTGTGCCACTGTTTTGGAAAAAAATGAATGCTTTGAGCCAGTATTTCATATCAAGTTTTAAATGAGCCCATTCTTGGTCAAATGGTACTTGTGTTATTAGTTACTGGTGTAAAAATGTGAAAGTTAATTTGTAATTGGGCGGAGTGGTGGCTCTGAGGCTAAGGATCTGCGCTGGTATCCCGAAGGTTGCCGGTTCGAATCCCCGTCACTGCCAAAAGAGATCCTGCTCTGCTGGGCCCTTGAGCAAGGCCCTTAACCTGTAATTGCTCCAGGGGCGCTGTACAATGGCTGACCCTGCGCTCTGACCCCAAGGGGTATGCGAAAACTACCAAATTCCTAATACAAGAAATTGTATAAGGCGAAATAAAGAACAAAAAAAAAAAAAAAATTGCTGCCTATAAAAGTCGGGAGAATATAACAAAGTAATAATGGACCGTTCTAATTTTAAGAGGCTGTTTGTAACTTGTGCTGCAGGATGACGATCTCTGGGCAACTGGAATAGCTGCAGGAGATTGAGCAGCGGGGTCAAGAAGGCGAGCGTGTTAAGGGAAAAAACCTGAAGGCACTGCACAATCAATAAAATATGGCCAGTCCATCAAGAACCTCCGGGGGATTCCACTGAATTTCTAAATGTACTGGATAAAGGCGATGCCTAACGCCATCCTTGTTAGGGATAGTGTGCAAAAGTGACAGGAGGTGCTTATTTGTCCTTTTATGTTGCATTAAGTAAAGCTCAGTGTTACTTTTTTATTATTCAGGTCATGGTCTTGGCTGCTAAAACATATCTTAGCCAAGCTAAAGAAATCCTCAGTGCTTGCACATCATGAAATATGCGAGAAGATGGTGAAATCTGTCAGTGTCACCAAGTTAAGAACGAGTTCTAGAGCTCATCAGTTTGGGGAAGTGCTAGCTGTGACGTTTCTGAATAAGGCCGCTTGCTGTCTTTACTCTTATCATGTAAAGTTTAATGTGAATCTGGAAAGCTCATCTTAGATCTCTGCGTTGAAGGCACAGACGGTGTGTTTCGCTTTAATCTTTTTTAGCCTATTTGTTAGAATTAATTGATTTCTAAGATTTTTCTACATATTTGTTAGTTCCATACATGTATAGTTGTGACCATGAGGCTGCCTTGCTTGCTGATGAATGAATCTGTTACCAGCCTTTCCAGACTTGTTTGCCTCTTTTTAGCCGACATGACTAAAACGCTCCATCTGGAAAAGGGGGCCATCCATGCAAGTTCTTCTACCGGTTAGAAATCCAGCAGCAGTTGGACTCTGTGTGTAGGTTGGAGAAATGTTGGATATTCCTGTGGCTCTTTAATGCCCATCATTGTGTGTTCAGAGTTCAGTCGAAGGATCATAAAGCCAGCAAGTCTTCAGCCCAGCTCAAGGACATGTAAATGACTGTACATATAATCGAATCGTGTGTATCATTAGCTAGATCTTCCTGCCACTGATACCATTTTCCCTAATTCTGAGGTGTGGAATGTTCGGACCCGGACACAAACAGGCAGACACAGAATGTCTCGAAGCACACACGTTTTATTGTACAACACACAATAAACCCCACAAACAGTGCACTAACCCCCAATAATACGGTCCTTTAGACACTTATTTCTCTCTCTGTCGCCTCCACTCCTCTCTTCCATGTTCTGTCTACTTCCACCTGACTCTGGCTCCTGAGTGGAGTAAGCCAGCCTCTTTTATACAACACCCGGAAGTGCTCCAGGTGCTCCCCAGTTAACATCTGGCAGCACTTCCGGGTGTGGTGGAAGTGCTGCCTGCTACTTCAGCTCCTCTTCTGGCAGCACTTCCGGGTGTGGTAGAAGTGCTGCGGACCACTGTTCCAGAGCTGTCCAGGCACTCCCTTAGTGGTGGCCACGTCCCTCCATAGGGTTGAACTTCCAAGCTCTGTGACTCCAATGTAATCCCAGGATTGTGGTCCTGGTCCTTCCCGTCTTCCGGAGTCCCGGTGGGGCAAGGTCCCTGGACATCTGTCACAGAGGTCACTATGGTTTAGCAGAAGGCCATCTCTTTCACTTTTTCTCATGTTTCCACTGGGCGAGCCTGATCTTTTCGTTGAACACAGACTGGCTACGTATTCTTTGCGTCCAGTTAAGGTGTACTGGAATGGATTTTCTTTTATTGTTGTCTTTTAGAGTGTTAAGTGGCTCAAGTGTATCTTCTGCAGTAACCGATTCCTGTTTTTCTCTAACAAACAGAAGCATCTGGGCAATGCCCTCCAATGTTCTTCAGAGCAAGAGGCTGCCAGTTTCACTGAGGCCTTGGTACCCATCATGTGTCTTTGTGGGTTTTATCTTGGGACATTTACGGGTTCTGAGAGCACACAGATGGACTCCTAGTATGTGAAGCCCACCAAGGTGACTCTTGCTAGTTTTCACATGGGTTCCCATTTTCCCCAATGTCCTAAAATGCTGTGGTACACATTTCCTTTTTACCCTTATACCAGAACTGGGTGTAATTTTAAATACATACATTGTACCTGAACTCGTGTACCTAAAGTAAATTTATGTTCTCCAGCTTATAATCGCGGCCAGATGTGTGGTGCATTTAGCAAGACTTGATTTCTGGAATGTCATATTTAATTCAGAAAGAAAATAACCCAAAATTACAACAGATAAGCCAAAAGGTAGATAATTTGCCACACAGAGGAATGTACTGTATAGTGCCCTCCATAACGTTTGGGACAAAGCCACGTTTTTCCTTGATTCACCCCTCTGCTCCACAGTTTAAAATTATAAATCATGCAGGTGTGATTAAAGTGTACTTTGCAGACTTTCATTTAAGGGTATTTGCATACATTTCAGTCACACCATGTAGAAATGACAACACTGCTTATACATGGACCAGCACTTTTAGACACCATGATGTTTGGGACATCACAATGGCAGGTCTATTAAAGCAGTCATGTTAAGTACTTTGTCGCTTATCTCGTTGCATGCAATGACTGCTTGAAGTCTGCGATTCATAGACATCATCAGGTGCTGAGTGTCTTCTCTGGTGCCAACCCTCTAATGCAGCCATCTTGAGGTCCTGTTTATTTTGGGGACTTGCCCCCTCACATTTTCTCTTCAGCATATGGAAGGCCTGCTCAACTGGATTTAAATTGGGGGACTGGCGTAGCCATTTATGATTTTTCAGCTTTAAAAAGCTCCTGCCTTCCCAGTATGTTTGGAGTCATTATTTTGTTGTAGAATGAAGCGCCGTCCAGTGAGATTGGAAGTATTTACTGAAACTTGAGCAGATGTTGCTATCTATACACATCAGAATTTATTGTGCCACTGCTGTCAGTAGGTCCATCATCAATGAGTGTGCCAGAATCTATGGCAGCCATAACATCCCCACCACCATGTTTAACCATGTGAGGTGGTCTGCTTTGGATATTAGGCAGTTCCTTTTCGTCTCCACACTTTGTTCTTGCCATCACTCTGATACAGGTTCATCGTTGTCTCATCTGTCCACCCAAAATTCTGCAGGCTCCTTTAAGTTCTTTTTCACTATCTGTAATCTGGCCATCCAGTTTTTGTGACTAACTAGTTCTTTGCATCTTGCAGCATGGCCTCTGTATTTCTGTTCGTGAAGTCTTCTGCTGATTGTTGTCTCTGACACATCCACATCTGCCTCCTGAAGTCTGTTTCTGATCTGTCAGACAGGCATTTGGGGCTTTTTCTTTACCATAGTGAGGACTCGTTCAGTCATCCACAGCAGAGGTCTTCCTTAGCCTAGCAGGCCCTTTGAGAGTGTTGAGCTCACCAGTGCGTTCTTTCTTCTTAATGATATTCCAGACAGTTGATTTCTAAGGTTTTACTGATATCTCTAATGGTTTTATTCTTGTTTTTCAGCCTTATGATGGCTTCTTTCACTTTCATTGTCCTCATGTTGAACAATGGCAACTACAGGCTCTAAAGAGTAGAAGCAACTCCGGGTATTTTATTAAGCAATGAAACCCACCTAAAGATTCCCAAACACCAGTGATGCCAATTGTCCCAAACATTATGGTGCCCTCAAATGAGGGGGTCATGTAGAAAGAGTGTTGTCATTTGTACACGGTGTGACCAAAATGTATGCAAATATCCTTGAATGACAGTCTGCAATGTGCACTTTAATCACGTCTGAGTTGTCTGATTTGTAATTTTAAACTGTGGAGCAGAGGGATAAATCAAAGGAAAAACGTGGCTTTGTCCCAAACATTATGGAGGGCAGTGTATTTCAACTAACCTCTGTCACTGACCTTACTGGTTTGTCTTGGACAGTAGCAGGAGGGTGAACTCCTTGGTAGGTGACAAACCAAATCTGACGGCCTTGCGGAGGCCAGCTAGCTGCTGTATGCGTACAACTCCACGGTGACAAACCAAAACATTTCAGTTCTGATGGATTTCTCAAACGTTAGCTGAGTGCAGGCAGAAGTATCCATTTGTGGTGTTTTACAAGAAGGTGAAGCTGTTCTGATGCACCGCATGCGCTTCATCCTGTCAAATTGTGAAGCAAGATTGGAGGAGATGCAGTAGGAGGAATTAAAGTGGTCTTGCTGTCAATAATTTCACCGGCTGTACTCCCCGGTAACTGAAAAGCGGTGTTTATTTGAACTGCAAGAATTCCCTTTTTAATACTCTGAAGTAGACAGTATGTTATACACCCAGTAAAGTGTTCGGTTCACGAGGGAATGACATTGCAAGCCAAACTTGGGGGCTGGAGCTCTAACAACACACAGAAACTGTTAGTAAGGAAGATGGACAGATCTGAAATGAACATGGCCATTGGGCCAGGAAGAATTCCATGTGCAGAATGTTGCTTTACTCTGCAAAAAGATAAATGTGTTTTTTTTTCCCCCAAATGCAGATAGTCTTTGTATAGTGCAGTGTTCCTGTAAAGCAGCAGTTTTTAAAACTGAGTGTTACCTCGTCGGCCACTCTCGTGGTTTGTGTTTTCATGTGTAAATAACAGTTTGTTAATAAAACTGAACAAAAGTTGTAATGTGTTTCTTGACTCAGCGGTTAAGATTAAGTATTTTATCGTGTCTTTGCCACGGAAAAAATAAGTTCAGCAGATTTTATAACATTGAAACTAGTGTAGAAATAAGAGTACAGTATGGAATTATAGGAAACAGTCGATTAAATATGAACACTCTGAGAAACCCGAAATTTAACAATTTCTGCTTTTCTATTTCTATGTGCTTCTCAGGATTAAAAGCATCATCATGACCATAAAGAGACAGCCCACCCAAGAATAATATTTATTTACCCGTCACTTACTCGTGTTGCTTGTACTGAGGCTCGAGAAAAATTTTTAATGTTGTGTTTTCATGGAGAACGGCGATAAACGAAATAAAGCAACAGAAATGTGAGAAAATGTGTTTACCTTCATATTTTTAACACTGCCTGATGAATGTCTAGCTTAGTGCTCACTGGGAAACAAAATGGCAGAAAAGAACACATTTCTTAGTAAAGCCAGAGGAATTATTACTTAAAGCAAAGCCATTCTGGTTGACTGTGACATAAAGCAACAAACAAACATTAAATTCTAAATTCTCTATTAATAATGATAGATAACTGCTGTAATTCAAATGCAAATGTCTCCATATAAAGAATTTTCATTCTTTATCTGCTAATTTCCTTTATCTTTGACTGTATTATTATATCATAATGCAACATTCTTAAACCCACTTAATCCAATTCATTGTTGGGGGGGGGGGGGGGGTGTGTGTGATTATATTATCATATTATATCCACACTGCAAGTTAGATTAAGAGGGTTTGAAAACGTTAAATACGATAGGCTGGTGTGTATAATTTAACGTGACATTCAGGGTGGCTTTCTATGTTGCTGCTTGAGTAGGCCGGGCCTTCCCAGAACTCTCCGCGGAATAAGGAGGATACAACATGAATGGAGGAGTAAGGGTACCTGGTGAAGGCATGGCTGCATTTTGGAAAGGAACACACCCTTTGGTCTTCCCCTCTACAAATGGGGAGTCCGTGCAAATTGTGGCAGAGAGAAGTTGGACGTTGTGGATTTGTATAGCTGATAAACACACGTTCAACGTTTATAGGTTAATTTTATTATGGTGGCCTGGCTGCCCACCCAGTTCTTCTAAATGTCGAGCTGCTGAAAGTAGCATGGGCTCCACTCAGCCCTGAACTTGATGACTTGCCATACACTCAATGGCACAAATGAAGAGCAAGTTAGATTATGGATGAAAGAGTTTGAGGGTGTTATGAGTCCTAACAAAGTTATGTATGGTCCTGTTCAGCAAGGATGACTGGTATGAAGAAGGTATCATAAAAGAACACAAAGAAGTAATGTGTCCACGGCGGCCATGCCACACTCACTTAAGAACGTCTATGCCTGTTTGGGCCTGGCCAGTACTTGAATCTAGGATAAAGACTGTGTTGCTGCTGGGAGAGATGTTGGTGAGGCCAGCAGGGGGCACTTACCCAGTGGTCTGCATGTGGATCATGATGTCCCAGTGCAGTGATGGAGACAAAGCTGGTGCCGTCCTTCACGAGACGAAAAATCGAGGAACTCACACTGTGGTCATGAAAGATCCCTGGGCGTCCCTCGTGAAGGGTAGGGTGCTTCACGATGTTCAGGCTAAATTGCCACCACAGCCTGGTCATTCTGGCCCCCTAATCATCCCCCTTCAGCACCTAATAACTAAAATGGAATGGTGTAAAATGGCTGCCGTCGCCTCATTCAGGTAGATGCTGCACATCCGTGTTGCTTGAAGTGTTTCTCTTCCCTTTCAAAGTAAAGTGCTTTAGGTGTCTTGAGCAGTGCCATATAAATGCAATGTTGTCTTCTTCTGACACAATCGACAGTATGTAGGACAGAAGAGAAAGTATGAATAACAGCCTGTGCCACAATAAGGAAATGTTAATAAAGAAAGGAGAACCCGGATAAACGATCTGAGCAGGGAATAAAGGCAAGAGCGGGTGACGGGAGTTTTGGGCAGAAGTTGACTTTATTAACAAAATATGAAACACTGAAGTTAAGAGACGTTACAGCCAGCTGTTTAAGGGGACTTCCAAGTCGATTACTTTTGCACATTTTCAGCCTTTCTCACACGTTGCAAATACACCACACCATGCTGCAATGTGTTTTCTTCTTGACAACAGTGAAATTGGTTGTGGTAGTACAAAACATTAGCAGGAGCTTTGAATTACAGTGCACTATAATGGTAGTGTATATATATATATATGTGTGTCTTTAAAAAAAAAATAAAAGATTTGAGCTGCATCAAAAAATGAATAAATTAAATGAAAAACTAAATGAAAACTTACTGTAAATAAAAAACACAAAAGTGGTATTTCCACCCCAATTCTTCAGAATCACTGTGCCGTCTTCTTGTTTCGGCTCACTTAGCCTGAAGGAGACTCACAGCTGCCTTGATGTCAAGCTTTATATTTGTCAGCACTGCCTACAGTCGTCTCTATCGTGGGATACAAAGTGCCAAAACCAAAACTAGTCGCCTAAGGCATCAGTGGCAAGTTAACAGAGAAAACCAAATATCTTCTATCCACTCTATTCAACTCTAGATAGTGGATGTTATGAAAATGTACAAATGCTTGTGTCAGTTTGCTGTCGCTGTGTATCTGTAGCCGTATATTTGTCTCTAGAACGTGAAGTAATCAAATGTGTCTAAACGCACAACGTGTGCTTAACATCAAAGTGTTCAAATGGCTCTGGTTGGTTCAGCAGTTTGTCCTGTAAACAAAAAAGAAAAAATTATTTGAAAAGACATGAATCAGGCTAGTGAAGGCCCTGGCATTTGCTTATTCAGGACCTCTGGCTGTCACTAGAAGACACTGCTTTCTCTAAAGGCAATGTCACATTACGTGACTTTTTAAGAGTTTTAGTCATAGCCTTCATATATGTAGCACAAGTGTGTTGGAGGCCGTCGGCGAGGTGGTCCCCTGACACGACATGCCCAGCAAATCACTCCAATTACACGGTTAAATCAAACAGTCGTATGGGTGGGCTCTGTGTGCATGAGAGCTGACAACCAATGAACGCTCATCCAGAAGTACAATGAACAGAATGGACCTCACAAACAGAAGAGAAGTCACCTGCCTGATGTCTCGTATTTTATGTACTACAACAGAATGGGAAAAAGAAAAAAAAAAGAAAACTGCAGGTGAAGTCACCTTACCTGTTAACCTTTCACACAACATGGGCTCCATCAGGCAGTGCGCTATTGGCTGTCAGTAAAAGGGGCTGGCACATGATCGCTAGATGTAATATGGCCAGTGATTTCCAGTCATTTAAACTGACATGGTCCAGCGATGAGGTCAGCAGCTGCGGTTGACAAATCTGACATACCCCATGAGCACAAGTCACGTAATGCGACTCCAGCTTAAAACGCATATGTAGTATAAGCCAGCGGCCCCTTTTGACATATACAGTAATCCCTCACTATATCGCGCTTCGACTTTCGCGGCTTCACTCCATCGCGGATTTTAAATGTAAGCATATCTAAATATATATCACTGATTTTTTGCTAGTTTGCGGATTTCTGCGGACAATGGGTCTTTTAATTTATGGTACATGCTTCCTCAGTTGGTTTGCCCAGTTGATTTCATACAAGGGACGCTATTGGCAGATGGCTGAGAAGCTACCCAACCAGAGCGCGTATTACGTATTAAATAAAGCTCCTCAATGATATACGATATGCTTCCCATGCGGTGCTTCGCATACTTGAAAGCCGAACAGCACGTATTGATTTTTGATTGTTTGCTTTTCTCTCTCTCTCACTCTCTCTGACATTCTCTGCTCCTGACAGAGGGGGTGTGAGCAGAGGGGCTGTTCGCACACTGGCCTAGAGGATACGGACACTCCTCTAAAAAATGCTGAAAGACTACCTTCACATTGCTCCCTTCCTTGCAGCTGCTTTGTCCTGCGGTGCTTCACATACTTAAAAGCCCAAACAGCCCTATTGATTTTTCTCTCTTTCTGTCTCTCTCTCTCTCTGATGCGCACTCCTTTGAAGTGGAAGATATGTTTGCATTCTTTTAATTGTGAGACGGAACTGTCATCTCTGTCTTGTCATGGAGCACAGTTTATACTTTTGACCAAAGGGTGTTATTTCATGTCTAGAGGGCTCTAATAATGTTAAAAAACGTATTTAGAAGGCCGTAAACAGGTTTTCTATGCTCTAACTGTGAAAATATTCGATTTATAAATAAGGAATCCTACTTCGCGGAAATTCATTTATCGCGGTAGAGTCTGGAACGGATTAACCGTGATAAACGAGGGTTTACTGTACATTCAACGAGAATTCATTCCATCAAAGCTCACTTTAAAATAAGAGTCTGGATAGTGCATCCTGTTTGTAAATAATACTTTACAAGCAAAAATAAACACAAGCATTTTGTGATCAGAAATACAAAACAAATTTATTTCCTAATTATTCCCCAACAGTCCACTGTATGCCTAGAAAGAATTTGAAAAAATAAACAAATCATCACCTTGCAACTCCTGGTCAAGACATAAAGGTCCGCACACTTCCTCGGATAACAGCCCGACAAATGGGGCAGTTATGAAGACTGGTGGCACAATCTGTGCAGACCACCAGATGGCCACATGGAACAAAGACGACAGACACCACCTTGTCCATGCAGACTTTGCAGGTCCTCTCTTCCTGCAGCTGTCGTAACTGCTCTTCTGGACTCAGCCCTGTCACGAGGGAGACACAAATCAGGAGCTTTTACAAGCACGTCAGGTTGAGAAAATGAGCAAATGCATTTGGAGGATTTCAAGTCAATCTAGATCAGCGGCTCCCAACCTTTTTTCTCTCCCGTACCCCTTGATTAGAGCTTTCATTTATGAGTACCCCCTCTCTTCGTTACCCCCACCCATCCCTCAAAAAAGTTTTTTTTTTATTTTCTTAGGTTAGCTAAATATTCAAATGACTCAAATTAACCTAATCACATTTATAGGCTTTTCTGTCCTCCCTGGCCATTGAAGCTTACTTTTATTTTATGTTAATTAGTGTTCTCATTATCCAACCCGCTTTATCCTAGCTACAGGGTCATGGGGGTCTGCTGGAGCCAATCCCAACCAACACAGGGCGCAAGGCAGGAAACAAACCCCGGGCAGGATGCCAGCCCACCGCAGAGTGTTCTCTTATTTTAATTCTGATTTTGTCTTTTTTTTTTTTCTCTTTCTTCATCATGTAAAGCACTTTGAGCTACGCTATTTGTATGAAAATGTGCTATAGAAATAAATGTTGTTTATTTTTGATTTTACATTTATTTCAATTTTTTATAATAGCAGCCTAACATATGATCAAAACAAATAAAAACAGCATTAAAATAATTTTTACCCACATTAACTTTGATATACAAGTCTTCCAACATGGCTCTTAACAATTTTAATGTGATCCTTGAGCTTGTTTCACAGATCCGAGTTCTTTAAAATCAGGTTCAAATGAAGACAGATATAACCCCAAATCAGGAGCTGCGTCAAGCTTATTGCGATATTTATTCTTAATATATGCATAAGAAGAGAATGCTCTTTCGACAAGCTCGGTGTCCGTGAAAGGTAATAAATATTTTATTGCTTTATCACTGAGTTCTTGGTACTCTTCTTTCACTGCTGCCCAGAAGTCAATGACATTTCTTTTTTTGAAATAGATTGTAAAGAAGAATCAGTCGAACGTTCAATCAATTTTTGGCTGTATCAGTATTGGTATCATCAATACTGGCCTCAGTATCACCCAGTATTGGATCGAAAACAAAATCAGCACAATCAGCCATCACCACTTGACAGACAGAAAGAGGGAGACGTTACCAGTAAGAGAGTACTCAACCCCTTTGAAGTTTTCACATTTTATTATTATACAACATTGTATCCTAGTGGATTTAATTTGGCTTTTTTGACAGTGGTCAACAGAAAAAGACTCCTTAATGTCAAAGTGAAAACAGATCTCTGCAGAATGGTCTAACTTAATTACAAATATAAAACACAAACAGTCACTTAAATCCTCACTGGTAATAATAATAATAATAATTCATTACATTTATATAGCGCTTTTCTCAGTACTCAAAGCGCTATCCACACAGGGAGGAACCGGGAAGCGAACCCACAATCTTCCACAGTCTCCTTACTGCAAAGCAGCAGCACTACCACTGCGCCACCTGTGAGGTACAGCCAGTTGGTTTTTCAAAGTCTTATAATCAGTTCAATGCAGTCTGATTGTAGTATAAAATGCACCTTAGTTAGAAGGTCCATCTTGGAGGGAATCGGTATGGTGGCCTAACCTACACAATGAAGACAAGAGAACACTCCAGGCAACTCTGAAAATGTGATAAAAAGGCACAAGTCAGGGGATGGGGACAAGAAAATGTCAGTGACTATCCTTGGGAGAGACTGTGCTAATAACAGTGGCCTGGGTGCTTCACCAGTCACAGCTTTTTGAGAGACTGTCATACGGGAGGCTCTAGAGTCGGCTGGAAGAAGGTTCTTGTGGTCTGAGGAGACCAAAACGGAGCTTGGTCATCAGACTAAATGCCAGGTTTGAATGCTGTACTTTATCAAAAATAAAGTTTGGGGTGGTGGAGCTACTTCTCTGCAGAAGGCTCTGGGTGGCTTGTGAGGGCAAAAGGTACAATGAATGCAGCAAAACACAGGAAAGTCCAGGGGGACAGCCTGATGTAGTCTGCAAGAAACCCGCACCTTGGCAGAAGAATTGGTTTGCAGCAAGGTAACAACCCCAGACATAAAAATGGCTGTTCACTCATGATCTCCATGCAACCTGGCAGAGCTTGAGAAGTTGGGCAAAGAAGAATATGGAAATACTGCAGTGTCCAGATGGACAAAGCTGACATAGACCTGTGCACACAGGTTCATGGCTGCCAAAAGGTGCATCTGCTAAATTCTGAAGTGATGGAGGTAACTCGTTACTTTATGTTTATATCTCTAATTAATTTAGACAACTTTACAGAGATCTGTTCCCACTTTGATATATGTTGTATTACAATAAAATGTGAAAACTTCCAAGAAGGTGAAAGAGAGGGACAGAGCGTGCGATACCAGAGGTCCTGCACTTGCCAGTACGGGAACACAGGGTGACTGTATGCTCTGCAGACATGCTGGATGCCTAGGCAGGGCCAGCAGCACAAATGATAAAGAGTTACACCTTGAGCAGTTGTTGGCCATGGTCCCATAGAATGTGAGGGGCATGCAACAGTAGACAACAATAAGGCCGACCTTTCTCTTTGAACATGGAATGTGGTCCAGGGAGAGCAGGCATGAAGTTACGCACAGTTGGCAGCACATGCTTACTAGCTGGCCTCAGCATGCCCACTGCATGGCAAATTGATTGAAAGAGTCTATGCATCTAGTACTCTCCTGTCCACTCACTTGAAGTGGCACTAAGGACCCTAAGAGGCTGCCTTGGAGATCTGAGGATAACTGAAGGCTCTGAGGTGCATCACGAGCCACTAGAGGAAACTCTAGCTTGATGTCCTCATAGTAAGAGTACTGCAGCCTTTCACTTTGAATGTAATTCAGGAGGCTGTCCAGAAGGACCTCAGTAGGGTGTCTGACTTGTGTCAGTGCAGGCAGAATGGTTTTGCTTCTGCTTTTTTTTTTGTTCTTGCTGTGTTAATCCTTTCTCTCGTAGCCATTTCTGCACACTTTTCACCTCTTTTACTGTTGGTGGATCCTCTTGTGTTGGTGGTGTCCTTAAAAAAACACACTTCATAATATATACAGAATACATGAAACACAGAGAGTCCACATAATACTTTAGTACACAGCTTGTGTGCTCCAGTGTGGGCTCCTGCCTTGCACCTGTTGTTGCTGGAATGCACTCCAACTCTCAATGACACTCAACTGAATAAGACAAATTATGGCTATGCCGTCTAAACTGAAGGTCACTACAGAAATGGAATGAATAAAACAAAGAACAGTCCTGTCTCCTTTTCTCTTTACCTCATACTAAACATATAACACCAGGTCATGTCACTTGCAGAAGTTTTCTGATGATTCTGCACTAACGGGGGGGCATTGATAAGGGAGATGATACAGAGTATAGGAGTCAGGTGGAGAATGTCCTTGGTGCAAAGAGCGCTGTCTGCAACTCAACATCAGCAAAACCAGAGAACTGCTTCTTGACTCCTGCTACACCAAACAGTCGCTATGTCCAGTCACTATTAGGGAGTGCATGTGTCCCGCATTCCCCCACACTTACACAGGAACAATTTAGAGTTGTCAATTATCCCAACTCGCACATCTTTTGGACTATTCAAGGAAGCCCCCAAGCACACAAGAATATATGACAACTATGCGTGAGATTTAAACCCCAGAATGCCATGTCCATGTGTTGCTCTGCAGCTTTCTTCCTCACAAAATATTTAGTTTGATTACTCCAGTATTGATTAAAAAGGCTGACTTATGGAAACATCACTTACAATGCAGCAATGTTAAATTGTTGTTAGGTGTTTATTTACGTGATTCTTTTATCTAGCATGTGCATCCTGAAGGCCCGCGGGTGGTACCAGAGGTGGCAGTTTTGAGGCTTAGTGTTGAACGCATGATCTAAGACATGTTGCGGACTTCTCAGATGTTCTGGGAATAACATACCGCTTTCCTTTGGGTAATCCATTTGTCTCTGTTCACTGCCACCTGCCCCTTGACTTAGGCTTTCAGGAGGCTCTGTAAAGAAGACTAACAGATGTTACCCAGTGTTGCCATCCCAGAGAAAAACATGAGGTTAACTGTCATACTTTTTCATTTGCTTTAATTGGTACACCAATAAAAAAAAATACTTTAATTACCTTATGTAAAGCAGCCTAAAGGGTAATTAAGCACCTTTGATAATACACAATCTAAGCAATTTGGGAATTTTAAAGGAGTTTTATGAAGCTTTAAGATATCCAGACCACTGAGAATAAAGCAGTTGCAGAATAATAAGACATTTGAAAATGTTAATGTTATAAAAACACAACATAATAAAAGATTAACAAAAAAGAGCAGCAGAAGGTGGCATGGAGTCATTGTGGCCTTTGGTGGGTACCTAATCCTGCAACTGAGAACAGCTAAGGCCAAAATGAAGACACGTTTTCTCACATGTCTGGGTACTTGCCAATCATAGCACACTAACCTGAACAGTCATGTCTCTGTTGTTAACGTTGTATACCTTTTTTTTTTTGCTATGAACGTCAAACAGAGAACACACTAGTATAATGCTAACAGGCATCCTCAATTAGCATTGAAATCCAAGCACACGCCATTTTTTTTTTTTTAAAGTACGCCTTACCTCCAGTCTTCCTGGCCATCTATCCCACTGCTGACACCAGTGTAGCAAACACTAATTCTGGACTGCATGGGACCACAGAGGAGCTGCCCCTCTGTGTGAATCCTAATCCCCCTCAAAGTTTTTTATGCTTTTATAGTCATACCTCTAGACTGGTCTGATCTTTGCCTCTCTTCATCTTCCGCTTCTAGAGTAGCAGACACCAGGTCAGAGACTGTGTTGTACTGAAGGCCAGTGAGAAGGTACTTGGATTTAACTAAACTCTCCACCACACTGTAATCAAACCCCATCTGCAACACTGCCTGGACCACTGGAGACTGAAGCAGGAGGGGCACATCCAGATTACCAACCACATCTAAAAAAGATTAGTTCACACAATGATTTTCTTCATTATCTGCATCATGTATCTATAAGTGAGTAAAACAGAGACACAAAGTAACAAGCCTATCATCTGGTGTGGAGCTGAAACGTTCCACACCTAACAGATCTTCACCCCAATCTAATTACAATGATTTTCAAACTACTGCATTCGAGTTGAATTACTAATTTTCTCAGATAAATTACAGCTATCTGTTGTTTATGGTTAAGAATCAGGAAATCTATTCAAAGAAATTGACAGTACGTGTGGTCAAAGCCCATTGTGCAGTGTTGTTTGCCATCTTGTGGTTGACTCGTGTACTGCAGTGACAGCAAGTGTGCAGCCTTCCAAAAGATCATTTGGAAGATATTCTCAAATAGAAGGGCAATTCAAATATATCTGGAATGTTTTAAATATTGAAACACATTCTAGAACAAACTTTTAACTCACATAGAGACAGCCTGAAATACAATCTTAATCAGGTATTGGTAACCTATTTATAGAATTTTCCATAAATGCAATGGTACTTGTGGAAATTTTCAAATGAAGTACAGCAAAATTGAATAGATTATTCCTATAGTTAAATGAGATCTTTAAATAGGCACAAACTGACTTACAGATAGCTTTAAATTAATTAATGATATCTTTTAAATCCTTTTATTTTAATTAAAGTTTGGTCAGCCTTATTAATCAAATTATCATTTAGACAGTAATTAGAAAAATGCAAATTAACAGCCTGGATTTTCAATGCCTTCAAATGAGTTTTTACCCTATCCTGCACCACCTATTTAAAAAGAACAAAATATTTTACTGCGTAACCACTATCCACTGTCTAACCCCTGCTTCACCCAATTCAGGACTGCAGGGAGTGGGCTCATCCCAGCAGCACGGGGTGCAAGGCAGAAACCAACTCTGGACTGGGCCACTCCCATGTGACTACCGGGAGGTTATCAGTTACCCTAACACACAAACACACACATCCCAGAGAAGCGCTCCCACACACACAGGAATGACGTGCACACTCTACAAGGACAATGACTGAGCCACAATTTGAATCCCGGGCTCTGGAGCTGGGAGCTTGCAGTGTAAACCGTGGTGCCACTGTGCACAGTAATATTATAGAAAATATGAAATAACTGAAGTATCTAAGTATTCTCCTATCTGCAGCCATTCATTACTTCCTCTGTCCACAGATGGATTTCATTCAGGTTGAGTGTGGCCTCTCAAGGACACTAGGAACACCTCGGCAAAAATACTGAATGCTTATCAAATTTTAATGTATTAATGGAATTTAATAATATGAAGAATATTCATTGCACTTTGACAAGATGGAGCAAAACATGCTCCAGAAGATTTTTAAAAATTTTAAAATGCATTAGTAGGGTAAAAAAAAAAAAAAAAAAAAAAACTTATTTTGAAGGCATATCTTAAAATGTCGAACAGTGTCACACACGTGCGCTTGAGAGGCAACTTGGCTCATATAAACAACAAGACTCATATATATGTAGTTACACTCCCAACCAGGGGTTGGCGCTGTTGCCCAATGCCTTTTCTCTTCCTCCCTCTGCAGAAGCAGTGATTGACAGTCACAACCCTAATGACTTCACTTCCGGTTCCCAATCACCTGAACCCGCCTCTTCCTGTTCTCCCTGACTGAAAAATGGCTCTGCCGCCATCTTGGAGCCAGTTGAAGATTGACTTATTTTGTTGTTATTTTTTCAGTCTGCCAATTATATGGGAATACTACTGTGCCCAAACTTGTTAATCGGTTTCTGTTCTTGTTATTACAACAGTTAAATGTTCTTCAAAATGCACAGTTGCCTATAAATTTATTTAGGTGCCTGTAGAAAACATTTACTTAAGTTACGCGTGTGCCTGCAGTTTTGTACAGCACCAATCAGATTTTTTTCTGTGCAGTGTAAGCACATGGAATTGGATTGCTAAGCTTGGACCAAGACCCAGGGATGGAGCCTCCATAACATGATGCTGCCACCAGTGTGTCACTGTGCTTCAGTGTAATGAGAGAATTTGTACAAACCTTCAATTTGCAAATGGCACTATGATCTCCATTCATGCCGGTAAGTTACTTTTTGTTTTGTCAGACCCAAGAATATTCTGTCACAAAGCAATTCTGTACTGTACCGTTTTTATTAACAAATGCCAGACAGTTTTAATGCAGAGGCTGCTGTCATTTGGACAGTTCTCCCCTCTCAGCCATACAGCTTCATAGTAAGGTTAGGGTCTTCACGGGCTTCTTCACCAATTGTCTGACTTGTGTGCTCACCTTACAAGAACAGCCTGCTCTGGCTATGAACCACAAGGACAGACTTGCTCTGCTCCTGTGAGCTTTCAAAACAATACATCAGGTTCAGTTCTGGTTGGGCCTTATCAGTAACAGAATTTGGTGTTTAATGCTATGGTTTTCATTGTGCTGACATTGTTCCCTTTTCTTTTAAAAAAGAATATCATCCCAATGATTTGTGGTTTGGAACAAGTGAGTTGTTCATAGTCCTTTGTTTTTTCATTTCCATTTCTTTCCAAATATTTTAATAGAACAGACACATCATGATTAGCACACACATTGGCTTAATTGGTCTTTGTCGTTTGCATCTCATTTTTAACGGGCAGCTGGCTAAAAAAAAAAACAAGCAATTAAAGCAGAGAATGCATCTTTTTAAAACTAAAAGAAGCCGTTTTGGGATTGGGAATCTTAAAATCAAGTCAACAAAAGTGAAACACAGAAATGCTGCTTCAGCAGCAATAACAGACTTCTAGTTAAGCAATCGGGTTGGAACAAAAACCTGCAGCCACGGGGGCTACTGCAGGACTGAACCCGAAGACCCCTGCCCTACATAATCTTTACTTTTTCATATTCATTATTTTACATGATTTTGACATTCTTGACCACCACTTCCAGTTTGCTTGTCAGTGTAACTCTTGAGAGGGTGAATTGATCATGATCAAATCTGGCCTGTTAAGTATGATCCTGAACGCTACTATCCAATAGATTTTAAACAAAATTGGGTTAAAAGAATGTCTATTTTATGTAATACAATTCAGTAAAGTGAAGACGTTTATTCCCTCTACTCAGAAATGGGAAAAAAAGTGTTATTTTACCAAAGCACTGCATTATTTTGCAACCAGTAACGGCGCATTGCCCAATAACGTGAATACACTTGACTTATAGTCTTCATCCTCTTTCTCTGTACGTTTAGCATTCGTTTGCTCAGAGGTTGATGCGCTTGCTACTTCCTGAGCAGCTCTTCTTTTCTCCACCCTAGCAGCCCGCTTCTTCTCTTCTTCTGTCGGCATCTGTTTGCATTAAAACTGATTAAGTTGGTGTTTGTATTGCAATTACTTAGTACGTTTTCTTTCATTTTTCACTTAAGCTGGCACTTCAGTCTGCCTCAAGAATGATGTAAGATATGAAGAGGTAGGGGAAGTGATGGTGAAGGTGGTGTGGATGAGAATGGCCCCCATACACATCTGCTGAATGACCGCCCTGCTGGCCACTGCCAAGAGATGATTCAACAAAAAAATAAAATTAGAATAAAAAGAATAAAAATCATCACCCCGAAAGCAGACAGTAGAGGTCACGTAGTATATGTGTACCAAATTTCAGGTCAATAGGTCAAACAGTTTGCGAGCTACAGTTGACTTAAAATCCTGGACAGACAAATGGACAGCCATGGTAGCGTATTATATATGAAAATAATTACTCTGCTGTTTCACAAACATATTGCATTCTTTACCCAAAATATTGCATTCTGTGGTCATAGTTGTCATGCAAGTGAGTTCTCTCTAGTTGTTTTGTGACAGCTAGTGAGGGAGAAATTAAGCCCACATGCATAGTGTGCAGTCAAGTGACAAGAACTGAACAGACATACAGGCATACATTTAATCCTGCACGTGCTGAGTGGTACATTTAATCGGGTCACAGGGAGCCAACGATCATAGCAGCAGCATTGGGTGTAAGCATTTGGTGGACCAAATTCATAAGTGGGGCATCTGAAATACTGAAGGGGGTGCATGGTATGATAAACTCCAACAAGTTACAGTACACCCTAGCGCATGGGTGGTGGGGCTTGACATAATGTTTGGGGAGGCTTAGATCCTCTGGAGCCATGCTTTTGCAGGGCACAATTCCACAGGCAATCAGAAAACAGTATGTTGCATGCCATAAAGCATCCATTAGTTTTAATCCAGCTATGTAATATAAAGATTCTGAAATAATGTGACCTGGTGGTGCAACAGCTTGTATTCATAGCTCGAACTTTCGAGAGTTCAGGTTGGGGATGGAAAAAGGGGATGGATGTTATTTACTTTACAGTGTATGGAGAACTGCACTTTTTAGTTAATTCAGACTTATGACTGACACATTTCTAGGATTCAGAGTCAACAACTGGTAATCACCTGCAGTCGGGCACACTCACGGATACAAAATCAATCTGTAAAAACACGTGGAGAACATGCAAACCAACATGCAGACTCTGGTGCTGTGATGAAGGAAAGACAGATCTGCGCTACGTTAGCACTCTGCTAAATTATAACCTTATTAAAACTAAAAGAATACCTATAAGTTTTGTTCGGTATTTGTCACTTGATTGCATGCTATGTGCGTCATTAATCATTCCGTAACTATATGACTCACTTGCACAATGCACAATGAAGTAGCTGGCAATATTATTGCAAAATAACGCAATACTCTTTGTGAAATGCAATAATAATTTTTGGTAGCACTTTAGTTTAGGTACTGTAAAAATGCATCTATTACTCAATTTAGTATTATATGACAAGAACTTAACAAAGGCTTCTTTTGGCCTTCATAACACCTAAAAAACATCAGTATGTAGTGTGATAGACGGCCAGGAACCCTGCCCCGCCAGGATGCCAGGAGGAAGGAGGAACCAGGAGAGCAGCACTTCTTTTCCCTGGGTACCCGGCCGGTCCTTGATCCCTGGGGGACAGCACTTCCAGGACACCAGGAAGTGCTGACAAACCAGGGATGGTTAGGGCAGCACTTCCACCACACTGGGGAGTGCTACCGGAAGTCGGTCATCGGGCACCTGGAGCACATCCGGGGCTGCATAAAAGGGGCCGCCTCACTCCATTCGGAGAGCCGGAGTCGGGTGGAAGAAGGATGGAGCTTGTGGGACAGGAGTGGAGGCGGCCAAAGATGCCAAGGACTGCATACTTGTAAATATTGTAAATAGTGGTTGCTGAATAAACGTGTTATGTTTTTGACAATGCTTTGTCGTGTCTGTCTGTGGCCGAGCTATCTTTTAGAGTAGGATATTCATCTCTGTGCAGTGTGGCATTTTGCCATGATGGTAAAATGACTTGTTAATGTGAAGGATTCATAGGTTTTATAATAAATATGTAATATTAAGTGAAATGCGACTCAGCTAAGCCCCCTCAGACCACTCCAAAGTGACATTTTGTTAGCAGGGCACATTTGTAAGTCTTCTGAAGACCCAAAGAAGTGTTTGTTAAGGTCTTGTTTAAAATGTAGTAAATTAGTAATGGATGCATTTTTGCAATTTCCAAACTAGTGTTACCAATTTTGTTTGGGTGGCAGGAATAGGTTTTCTTTATATTTGAAAAAAATTAAGTGTAAAGTTTCAGTAGATGAAAAGTTTAAAGAGATATCACCTGAAGCATTTCACTTACTGCAAACACAATGGCACTTGAAGTTAATTTTTTTGGAAAAGCTTCAAATTAAAGTGCTTAGGAATACAAATCCCTACAGTATTTGCAATAAACATTATTGGAGATGGTCTAACAGTTTTGATCAATGAAAGAAAAGACCAACTCAACAGTGGGAAATCCTAACGTGCCGACACAGCAATACCCTGGGCATCTTCAGTCTCTCAAGCCTGATGTCTACTTTTGTTCGTTTTAGAATTGATAACTGGTTTTGTTATTTATAAATCTGGATCATGGAAGACAGATATACTGGCATCAAGAATGATCTGAGAATGGAGAAAGCTGCATGGTGACATGGGCCTGATCTTACGAAGACACAGAGCATGCCTCCACACAGGTCAGTCAGGAGTTCGTTCCACACACAGCCATTTACTCTTTAGTACAGTGATAAAGCATATGTATCATCCCCCAAAAAAACAGCTGAAAAGGAGTTAAGCAATCCTACTTTCCGATCAAAATGCATCGACCAGCTGTTTGATATTGGTGTTGGCAGAAGATTTTCAATCGGCAGATGCATTTTGAGTTTAACTTATTCTCAAAGATAACAAAATTGAATATAATCGTAAAATATTTAATTTATAAGACCCTCTCCTGCAGTAAAAGAGAGGGCTTCAATGGACTTGAATTTTAATAGAAAAAGTAAAGAAAACATATCACCAAACAACTTTGAGAAAGACATGGAGATTACCAGCTTCATGAAATTCATTTGGGTTACAGCTTAAAGATCTGAACGTTATAATCACCAACCTGTGAGGTGGGTTAAACAATTTCTGGCATTTCATTTCGTTTTCTAAACTGCTTTGTCCTGAGCATGGTCGCGGGGGGTGTTGGAGCCTATTCCAGCCATCACAGTGCACAAGGACAGGACGCCAGTGCATCCAGAGAAGCTTCTGTGCACAACGCAAGATGTCCAAACCTCATGTCATTTTTGCTGTGCGGCCCTCATGCCCAGTGTACACGTGTCAAGTGTAAACTAGGCTTTACGCTCCACATAAAGAGGGCATGAACGATAAGGAGAATAAACCAACTCAAATCATTTAAAGAATAAATAAAAATCGAAACACAAAATACTCATTAAAAAACAACTCAGTAAGATACAAGACTTTTTAATAGGTTATTTCTCTTTAAATGTGTTTTTCTCTCTATTTCTGTTAGTGGTTTTTAGGTTGTTTTTTTTAATCATATAGAATATAGTTTTGTTGTCAGTTAGGTCATTTTTGTTTTCGTCTCACAACATCACTATTGTATTTTCTTGTGGGTGTCGCCATTTTGAGTTCTGGAGTCATGATGTAACTGCTCGTTGCTAGGGGTATTTCTTCAGAGGTTACTTAACGTAGACAAAACAGAGTAAAAGCCACCATCTAATTTTAAAACGCTCAGCCCTTTGTGTGTTGCTCTCGTTACTGAGGATAAAGACGTCAACTCATTTCCATTTCTGTGTGATCCAAGAATAAAAAAAGTTCAACAACTAAGGACCAAGTAGGTAAAGTACTCTAAATCAATGAGATCAGATACACTTAAAAAGCATTCAAATGTATATGTATTTATGATTTATGAATGTAGACATACACACACACACACAAACATAAATTTATTTCAGTTTGGTCATCCTGCATGTTTTTCCTTCAGGAAGGAAGACTACATTTGAACTGAGTACTTTTTTCCAAGCAACAGTTCTTAACAGAATATCTTGAAGACGTGAGGACATGTGCACTCTCAAAGTTGTCTTTTTTTCCTTTTTGTGAGGGCAGGTTTACAGAGGACTTTCAGAAAATAAGTAGCAAAAAAATTGTTGAAAATACGGCCCCACGTAATCCTTGTTGTTGCAAAAACTCAGTTCACTGTCACAAGGCAGCAATGGAGGAGAGAACTGCCACCTAACCTGCGTCATCCTAGATACTGAATAAAACGTCTTTCGACTTGCATTAATTCTTCTTGGTTTTTTTCTTTGATTTTTGTGCAGTGATGTTGTATTGGTTAAAAGTCCTTTTCTCTTCCCAGTATTCAACACCTGGTTACACATTTTTGACTGTGGGAAAATACTGGACCAGGAGAAGAACATTTAGCTATTTTATCTAGCCACTTTTTGCATTTGTCGTCGAATGCAACCAAATACAAAAAGACAAAAACACTTTTTGAAAAATAAATTACAAAAGAATACACAAAAGTTGATAAAATAAATAAGTTAAAACAAAA
The DNA here is from genome assembly GCF_900747795.2 of Erpetoichthys calabaricus. Taxonomy (NCBI): domain Eukaryota; kingdom Metazoa; phylum Chordata; class Cladistia; order Polypteriformes; family Polypteridae; genus Erpetoichthys; species Erpetoichthys calabaricus. The sequence continues at coordinate 107,117,705 of NC_041403.2, forward strand.
GACACTTGAGCCAGGGATAAAACTGTAGCCACAGCATAACACCTGGAGCTTTCAAACAGCAGCCCTGACAACCGTGCCATTGTGCTTCCCAGGTACACTTCAAACATGACAAAATATCAGGAAGGGGAGGGGAAAACACTTCAAGTCTGTATTAAAAAAGGCAGAAGGACTTTACATATTTTCATCCTGCCTTTAAACTTTTTAGTCCCACTGATGAATAAACATATGCACACAGCCCAAAAATGTAGATACTTCAATCAGCTAAGAAAGAACATGCAAACTCTACACAGAATCCACCACGGCATATACTCAAACTGAGGTGAGCACCCCTGTCAAATACTGCTCTCACTATTTTTCTATCTTCGTTTGTTTTAGTCACTGCATTTCAGATCTCTGACCCCAAGGTATATCTGGAAACTGTACTTCAACAACCACCATTCAATTTTTCTAGATATTTCAACTCTTTGACTGTGTGAATGGCAAAGAATTGAACTATAATGGGAAAAGGGCATTTATGTAAAAGAGCAATTTTTTGAAGTTGTCTCGATGCTATAATTGCTCCTCTGATTACCATATGCCAATAGAAAACACATTAAAATATAATTATTTGTACCAGTCAACCTTACCCAAAATGGAATAATTCTGCAGATCTCTGTTCTGTTTTTTTTTCATTCAAGTATAATCTCATTCTGGGCCATGTTCATTGCTGCCAGCAGTACCTCTGTTAGCTTGGAGATGGCACAATTTTTGTTCCAAGGCTTAACTGTATTAGTCTCCTCATTTAAGCATCTTTTCCTATCACATGAGGCTTGTGTTTAGAATCCAGTTACTGTGTCTTTTGTGGTCTGAATCTGCTTTCTAGATTCCATACATCGGCCAATGTTTTTGGGCTTATTTATGTCCCTTAATGGATGGTGATTCTCATCTTGTTCTTTTATTTTACTTCTCCAAAAGTCAGTCAATCTGTCTGTCTTTCCACCATGATCAGATATTCACTTGTTCAAAAGCTGTCAAGTTTCCTACTTCAGATCCTTTTAAACAGCACTGTGGGCAGCTTTCAGTATCCATGTGTGAGGAGAATAAACCTGAAGGTATATACAGATGTGAACAACTTTGTTGGGAGCCCTCCATGCAAAAAGAAAAACTGCCTCTGAAATAACTTGAAACTGACAAAAGCAGTGGGCACCCATCACTGCTTATCCCATGTTTAACAAAACTCAGACTTTGCTTTAGAATTTTGGTTTAAAAGAATGCTTCAATTAATAACACAAATGAAAATGGGATAGACAAAGATGATGGGACCCTTAACTTAATATTTTGTTGCACAACCTTTAGTGGCAATCACCACAAACAAGCGATTATTGCAGCTTTCAGTGAGACTTCTGCACTTGTCATCAGGTAGTTTGGCCCCCGTTTCCTGAGCAAACTGCTCTACTGTGTCATGTTTGAAGGGTACCCTCTCCAGACTGCACGTTTCGGTGCTTTCCATAGAAGTTCCATTGGATTCAAATCAGGGTTCATAGATGGACACTTCAGAATATTCCAGTGTTCTGCTCTTAGCCATTCTAGGGTGTTCTGGGTCATTATCCTGTTGGATCCATGACATGTGCCTGAGACAGAGCTCTGTGACACTGAACAGCGTCTTGCTAGAGAATATCTTGATAGTCTTGAGATTTTATTGTTCCCTACATAGACTCAAGGAACCCCATACCAGACGAAACACAGCAGCCCCAAAACATAACTAAGCCTCCTCCAGGTTTCACAGTAGGTATGGTGTTCTCATCTTTCAAAGCTTCATTTTTTTCTGTCCAAAGCACATTCTCCCAGAAGCAATGTGGCTTGTCGGTATAAATTTTAGCAAATTCCAGTCTGGCTTTTTATGTTTTTTCTTTCAACAGCTATTCTTTGCAATCAGACACTGTTGGACACTGACCTTGGAGTTCAGCTTGTATCTCTTTGGAAGTTGTCCTTGGATTTTTGTCTACCATTCTCACTATCTCTCTGCCCATTCTGGGGTCAATTTTCCTCTTGTGGTCGTGTCCATGGAGGTTGATTATAGTCCCATGGACCCTTAGACTTCTTAATAACATTTGCAAATGTTTTCACAGGGCCATCAAGCTGCTTGGAGATAGTCTTACAGCCTTTGCCTTTAGCATGCTTGTCTATCATTTTCTTTCTGATCTCCTCAGACAACTCTCTCCTTTCTTTACTCTGGTCCATGTTCAGTGTGGGACACACAATGATACCAAACAGCAGAGTGACTACTTTTCTCCATTTAAATGACTGATTACACAGTTGGAGACATGTGTGATACTAATTAAAGCAAACAAGTTTGTAAAAATCACACTAATCCAATTATTTATGATCTTTTCTAGAGGTACCGGAAAATGTGTCCAGGCCATTTTAGAATATCATTGTGAATAAGTAATACTTTATCTCTTTTCATACTTGCTTTGCTTTAGTCAATGACATATCAATGGGATGCAGGTATTCATGGGACAAGTTGTTTTTATTTAAGCACTTTTTTCAATGAGCTGTAAGGATACCAACAAATTTTTCCATGTCTGTAAGTAAAGACGTTAATAAGTATAGAGAAAGCAATAGCAGTCAGTCATTGTCCTACCCGCTAGGCAGCCAATTTTAGTGTTTTCTTTGTTTTTACTCAATGTGGTAATTTATTGTAATTTGTTTAATGTGTTATTTTGGTCTGTGATATCTTGACCTTTTGACTATCTGTTTTAAGTACACATTTTTGCAAAGAGAAACAATATACTGTTTGTTTTCCCACCTTGTCATTTCTCCTAACTTAATTAGTCATTTGCCTTTGTCACGCATGAAATCATTGGTAAAGAGAGATGGAAGCTACAAGGAACAGATTGAGGAAAACCACCAAGATGCATTTGGAACAACTGATCTTCATACAGTTCAAGAAATAAAATGGGCTCTAATGATTAATATATATTACTGTTTCAATGACAATTTAAAACTGTTAATTATGATTCACAGACCATCAAACAATATATGCATTTTTAATCTGAAGCATATTTCCAGAATTTAAAAAATGACAGATACATTTCCAGATTAGGTGTAATGTACAAACCGGTGTCGCCCTGAGGAGGAGGATGAGAGGGTTTGATGGTGACACAACAAAACAGGCAAGCGCTGAAAAAACCCAACTGCATGGCAACCACTATACCTGGGTGGCTCCTACACATCACGTGTGGACTTCCCAGAAGCAAACTGGGCATAGAAGCAGAACTCCACACTGTCCAGAGGAAACCCAGTATCAATATACAGAAGTTAGTGATATCATCTTTGTGAGCCATGAAAACCTCATTAGTCCTAGAAGAGTAAAAGTCCCAAAGAACATGGACTTTCAGAGAATGATGTCAACTTGGTCCTACTTTTAGGAATTATATCTGGCCCACGTCACACAACTTTCTCCCTACTCTACTCACTCTTGTTAGAAAACATCTATGTCACATGGGTCAAACCAACATCAGTTACTTTTCAAAAGCAAAGTATAAATAATTGCTAAGTGCAGGAGCCTGAAGACGGATATTGTTTCTCTGAATGGACGTGTCAAGTATTCTCACTGACTATTTGATGATTTCTTTAATTTTTCAAAAATGGTTGAAGATTTAAAGCAGGTTTCAAACAAACAGTAACATTTTTTGTGTTTTATAATGCCATATCAATTAAGTTTGAAACAGTGCTCTTAACAGCACTGCAACCCAAGATTCCAAAAACAAGATTGCAGTGCCATAGACGACAAACGAACTTAATTTGAGGTAAACATAAAACTACAACAGAACTGAAAATGTTGGAAACAATGAAAATCTGCAGACCTCTGAATATTCCAAAATATTTATATGAAAAATTTTTATGATCGCTTTAGGGGATAAAAAAAAAAAAAAGAACAGAAGTCAAGCTCAGTAAACCACAAGTTCCTAGGATCTCTTTGTATTCAAAAGCATGGAAGGTTCTAACATTTCAGAACTTTCATTAAGGGCACCAGATTTTATTGTGATTAGGTTATGTCAAAGACACAAATAGGCATGGATATCTAAATACCTGCCAGAAAGTTACACTGTGGTCAGTGATGTCAAAACTTGTAAATTCATTAAAGCTCGGATCCATAACAACATTTTTACTACGTAAACTAGGAACAAAATAAGACATAAAAATAGTTTAGAAACGATCTTTTCCTCTAACCCTTCTCCCAAGTCATTGAATAACTACTGTTGGAAATATTATCAACTCTCCTAACCAGCGTTTGGTTGGGTCACAGATACATTTTAAGGGTAAGAGGTAGTGATGCTCCAATTGATCAGCCGATGATCTAAATATTTGATTTTCACTAAAAAGACTCGATCGGTGATCGGTAAATCGGCTAAACACTAAAAAAAATGATTGTTTCAGCCTGTTTTTCTAAGCTGTACGGTAATTTTGTTGCAGTGCTCCTTTATGTGTGGTACTATAGTAGTTGAGCTAGTGTATGTTTGTTTTATGCTTCAAATTTCCCGTAAACAGAAAGAAGTAAGGCAGACTTTATCGTAGACAGAAGATTGGTATATTAGCCTTTACATTAAAGAAAGTGGTGTAATAAACTGAGAAAAAAGGAATCTGAAGTGTCAGCCTGTGCAATTAGACAAACGACAAGAAAAGCCACTTTAAGGAATTCAGACCTTTTTATTTTGTCCTTTAATTAAAACAAACACTTCTTGCCTGAGTTTGAACGGCGGGCAAGCTTGCATTGAGTATAGCAGCTCACATTTTCAATTTGAAAAAGTGATAAAGGAGAATTTGAAATTGCAGCTTAATAAACAATCAGCTTATTAACTTAACAGCACTTTTTAAAATGTGATGGTAAAATGTTTCACGTTTTCAAAAATTATGATTTGTTTCTGATAAGTACATTATGGAAGAAATAAAACAATATGACAGCTTGCAATTATGACAAGCACTTTATTTTTTTTTATGCCATATGTATTATGGACAAATATATTCTGCACATATTTTATTAGTTTAAAAAGTATGTATATTATATGAATTTTATTTTAGTATTTTTATAATCACCGAACAATAAGCCTACAGAATTTCATTTTGTTAATAAAAAATATACAGATAACATCTGTGTTCAATAGATTTATTATAAAAATACCAAAGTTAATAATCTTATATATAATTCGCCAGCCTACTCACTCACTCACTCACTCACTCACTCACTCACTCACTCACGTCTGTCCGAAGCTGAATGCGCAGTCACCTTCTGCGCAGCTGCCCGAAAAACCTTACGAGACCGACATTGCGGCAGGCGGCGGATTTACGGCCGCGAAAATTCAAAGAGAAAGGTGACTTTGATTAAAACTCTAGAGGCCTGAAAGGTGATTTCGACTACAGCTCGAGGCCTAATTACGCATTCATTCAATACACCTATATCAGGTTTGTGGTGCTTATACTTATTACTATTCCATATTGTACTGGAACATTCATCATTCAATATTATACTATAGGCCTGGAAAATTCATCAACTAACAGTACAAGCCTGTACAGTAATGAGTAAAGCGGACTACAATCATTACAAAACAACTTCTTTGTTACTTATCATTTGTTTTTCATACACTGCTGACACAAACTCATGCCCGTTTCATCTTACGTTTTTGAAACGGGCTCTTTGTCTAGTTTAATAAGGCTTCTCCATATCTATTTATATGGGGTCTTGGTGTAAAAAGTTTTTAAAGAGAAAAAAAAAAAAACACCTCACAATCGGCCTATCCAGTAACATGAAATCGGTAATCGGTACCTGCCCCAAAAACCTCCTGGTGCATCTCTAGCGAGAAGAACATTACAGGAAATAAATAACAATGATGATCTGGTAAGATAAAAAAGGAAATCTCCACAAAAGTAAACTTATATCTTGTAGTTTTAATTGGGGTCAGCCCAATAAGTGAACAGTATGATTCAAAACGGAGTAGCCTGTTTTGTGAAGTGTGGAAAAATGTCCTACTTCAAAGTGTGGGGGAGTATCTCTCCCAGTAAATATATATATATATATTTTTTTTCTTAACTTCACACCTTGCATTAATTTGCATATTTTTCAAGGGGACACACTGTGCTAAATTTCCATTTCTGCTAAAGAATTAAGTAGAAACTTGACTTTTTGTTAAAAGGTGGACAAAATTCAGACTAAAAGTATGCATCTTTAAGAATACAGACATATCTTTAGAAGCAAAGCTTTGAGTTTAAAGTACTGATGTCTTACTTTTTTCACACTTAATGGGTGTGATTATGAATTGGAATAGAACAGTACATTCTAAGCAGTTTATTATAAATTATAATAGTTTATTCTTTCATTGTGCAAAACTCACAAAAATTATTTAGCATCACAGTTTTTAAAACGATATACTGTAACAATGCTTTGGTCAATATACATGGGCATCTTTTGTCAGCATCTGGACATTTTTAGTGTGAGCACATTTACAGTACTGTACCATCCAAAATTACTCCTTTGTGTCTTACTTTACACTTAAACACCAGCTTTTACCTTAAAAACACTTTTATGTATGTCTGTAAACCTCAGCCTGAAGTTCAAACACACTTATACTGACAAAATGGTCTCGATGAGTAATTTATAAGACTCCTCAGTAAGACCACGCCTGAATTGGTTAACTGCCTTTACAGTTCAGGAATGCATTCTAATCAAATGACCCCTCTCTTCTATCAGCAAACCCCAAACCATTTTCATATATAACTGAATTAATAACTACAGACAAAGCAGAAAGCCACATCTCACTACTTTGGAATCTTGAACTGTATTCTGGCACTTCTGCTTGCCAGCTCGTTGATTCTAAGAGGATGTGTTAAGTATGAGGACTTGGGCTTTGTGCAGCTTTCCAGTGCTTAGTTTTCTTTTCCCACTTATCAAGCTCAGCTAATAGAAGGCAGCCAAGGTTGACTGGGTGCCCAGCCATTTTCCGAGAAATAAAGAAAGAGCAACAACAAAAAAAAAAAAACAACTTTGTTTTGCTACACTGTAATCCATTTCAGTGCATACCCAGTGTTTTATTCAGTACAAAGGATGCCTGACCATGAACTCACTGACACGTTGAGACTGACCTTGTCCTGAAGTGATTTCCCCCGTGGCTATTGCTTCTGAGCTGCTCTAAAAGAAAACAGTGACAAGTCAGAGAAGGCAGAGATGTGGCAGCAAATTTTACTTCTGGAAAAACAGATCTGTTTGTACAACTGGGTTTTCAAAAGCCCACTCACGTTATTGCTTAAGGATGATTCAGTGGCATTAAAATAAGAGTCCTGGATGTTGCTGACGTAATCCCTTCCTCTTACGTGCAGAAGAAATTCACAACTACAAAGGAAAGATTTAGACCTTTAAAATAAGCGGAAATGGTAAAAAAGTAATTTGATGTAATATCACACACTTAGTTTTTCAAATCCTAAACAGGCAGCAGTAAGTGGACATTTCAAGAAAACACAGTACTGTATGTTCCTGTGAAAGCTTGACTTACTAACAAAAAAGAGCACTGACTCATTCAATTCGCCTTTGCAGATAAATTATAAACTAATTTTTGCTCACACGTATGCTATATGCATCCAAAAAAATATACTTCATCCTTCAGCCTTCATTAGAATTAATTTAAAATACCAAAGACTTTTAATTTTAAAAGTCCAAAAACAAAAACAACATTTTAAAATTATATTAGCAGAGATGCTCAGGATACTAGTCAATAGAGACTCTCTTCTGGCAACGTATTGCCATTCATGGACTAGTTTTGGCCTATTAGTAGTGACAATACAGTGATTTGAGTTTCACATTATTAAAAAAAAATTTAAAAATTAAAAATTACAAAACAATGCTGTTTCATTACCAGTGAAATTCCTGCTACTGACTCAGGAAGAATGGCGTTTAGCATATATAACTAACCCCAAACTCCATTTATTTATCTTATCTGCAACCTTGTGCAGTGCCAATACCGGGACTACAATTCCCACCATGCAGCAGGGCACTGCAGTTGATCGTAGGGAAATTTTATTAGCATACACAAAATTTAAATCTAACTTGCAAAAGCAGAGATTACAGCTAAGATTTCACTTACTGTGTTATCTTCTCAATTACTCTGGATAATAATTTCACTGCCTCGTTGGATTATATCTTTTGCCTCATTGAGAGTTGTGCTTAGCCATGTTGAATTTTCAAAAGACACTGTTCCCCCCATTAATTTTCCACTTGGACCCTTTTCTGAAAAACGAAAGGGTCCAAAAGGTGTTGCCAAACTCCTAAGAAGCAAAACTTTTAAAAAGAAACCTCCAAAATGCTCTTTTAAGTGAGTTCCATGATTGTAAAATAACATGTAAATCGAATTTTAACATGAATTTCACAAAACTGTATGTGAATGGCAACTCTGCTGTTCTACTCAATGTTCCCTATTATATTTTTGTGATGTTACATTTTTATTCAACCTGTGGAGTGAAATTCGGACTGCTAGACATGGGCAGTAGCAGCATAATGCATGTTAGTCAAGCGTGCAGATAGAAATTTCATTGCACTGTGTACATGTGACAATAACTCTAAAATGACCTGATGACACGTCATTTTTATCAAAACATAGCCCTACATTTTGAAAAACCCTACACTGCTGTACACATGCATATTGTAACCAAGTGCAGTCGAAAAAAGTCATGGACACAACTGAATGACTAGCATTTTTAGCACATGCTGCTGTTGATGGGATATGACAGAACGAGAATGACCGAGGATGGTATTACTAACTGTGATGGATGGCCGGCTACATATTCAGGCACCCACCCCCAGGCCGCCAGGAGGAGCTCTCCCGACAGCATGATCGTGCCCCGAGTTCCAGCAGGGCCTCATGGACTCTGTAGTTTATATGCACAGCCCTGTTGGATACCTTGGGGGCCACCAGGAGTCGCTGTAGGGGGGCTCGTGGACTCTTATGTGCCCTATAACCCAGAAGTACGTCATGGTCACATGACAGGAAGAAAGGACGTGCTCCCGGGTTGAGGAAAAGGACTGTTTACCCTGGCCCGGAAGCAATAAGGACTTGTGGGTTTTCGACAGGAACCACTTCCGGGTCAGGGGATATAAAAGGACTCTGGGAAAGCCCAGACATTGACCTGAGCTGGGAGGTAGGGTGGCTAAGTGTCTGGGAGAAGGAGGAGAGAGTTTGTGAGTAGTTTATTGTTTATGAGTAGTGTGGAGTGGAGGGTGCTTGGTACACTGCACTGTAGTACAATAAAAGAATCTTGTACTATTACCTGGTGTTTGGAGTGGTACCTGAGGGTTCAAGAGGTGGACAAAAGCCTCTACTGCTACACTGGCATAGTCGGCACGATTCTCTGGCTGTCTGTTGGCAGGGGACCTGAATTCCAAATAAATAGTGTGTATGCAGACGACCCTAAGAAGGTCCCGCTTCAACACACGAAGGTGAAAACACCACCCGCTACAGAGAGCGCTGCATTAGTAAGCCGTATGTTACTGCGGACCATGATGGGGAAGAAATCCGGGAAAAAGAAGGGCAATAATAACTGGGTACGTAACCTAACCGAAGCCGAGATGACCTGGACTTACCTGACTGGGAGTGAGGAGGACCGGGCACTGATAAAGGCTGAACGAGCTCGGCTGGCGCAACAGCAGGAACGCTGTCAGCCATCGGACACGCTGGAATCCCTAAATGGATTGGGAACACCGCTGCCAACTCTGAAGGTATGTGCCGGGAAAACGCCCGAAGTGCAGGGAAGTTTTTATTCCTATTTTGCAGAGGCCTGCTTCCAGAAAGCAAGCGGTGAATCGGATGCCTGCCTCATACCTCGGCAAGATGGCTGCGATACTCAGAAGGCAATCCAGGCTAAGAGTCGGCAAGCGGTCAGCCCATTTGAAGACAGCGGCCACGTGACCTCGCGCGATGGATGCCGGGACGGAGAAGGTCAATTTGGCTCCGTAGGTGAGGCCATTATTTCCCTGTCGGTTCGGAGCTCCCTGAAAAGGAAGGGGGAGGCGAGCAAAGCAGCGCCAGAATTAAATAAAGAAAAAGAGGAGTGGGATGTGACTGAACGGTCTGCCGACAAATTAGAAAAGGCAGGTCGCAGTCGGCCGTGGGAGGCCACCCAATCCTCTTTGGACTTCATGTCCCAGGAGCCTTTGCACGACCCAACCGAACACGTGCCCAGAGGGGACGTGCTCATTGGCTCCTGGCCGGCAGGTAAAGAGAATGAGGAAGCAACCTTGCCTCCGGCCGAACTAAATATCTATATGACTGTGCGGGATCTCGAGGAGGTGCTCGAGCCCGTACTGGGTTTCTTTCAGGGGATCGAGGACATGAAGAAACGAGTGGAGGAGCTGGGAGCTACAGTCGAAGCGCCACTGAAAAGACTTCATGAGTACCTGCGGCGATTAGGCCGAGAAGCCCCGGATTCGCGTGATGCAGCGGTACAGGTAAGCCTAAGCTGTACCGAACATAATAAAGGGACACAGTGTGATCCGGCACCATGATTAATAAGTAGCGGGTGCCAAAGTGCTGTGTGCCTGACAGTGGAGCATGGCATGATAACCGAAAGGTCGGGGGAAGGAACGAACGAGCCGGGGCATGCGTATGACGCGGCCTCCCGGAGCGAATCGAACCTCCAGACCCCAGCCTGTGTGTTGAGCGAGGTGTCGCTGGTAACCGGAGGGGCGGGGGAAGTGCCGATCGCACCGGTGCAGCTAGACAGTGCTGTTACCCGGAGCGATACGGTGCTGATGAGGCCGCCTCCTAAAAAACAGAAATCAACGGGCGTGCAGACAGCAAAGAGGCTCTCTTTTCCCAATAGAGAGTCCTCAGCTGTGCCCAAGCCCCAGAGTAAGCAGGAGATCCACAAAGTAAAACACGGGTCTCCTGACAAGATGGAGACAAGGGTTGAGAGCAGCAAGGCGGCCGTAAAACCCTCCTTGGCGGAGGAAGGGGCGGAGAGGGAGTTGACGGAGTTTCCGAGATGTTTCTGGTCTCGTCTGTGCTACAACTGCCATCGGCCAGGCCACATGTGGCGAAGTTGTCCCCGGAGGACAGGAGAGCGGTGGGACAGAAGATACACCGTTCCCCCAAGGTTCTCTGGGGGGCCTAGACAACACGGCCAAGGTCTGACTGACGTGTCCTCCTAGAGGAGGACGTCCCTCGCGGGGCTGGACGCTCCGCCCCAGTTGTCGTCGCTAAGGGGGGGAATTGGGATGGATGGCCGGCTACATATTCAGGCCGCCAGGAGGAGCTCTCCCGACAGCATGATCGTGCCCCGAGTTCCAGCAGGGCCTCATGGACTCTGTAGTTTTTATGCACAGCCCTGCTGGATACCTTGGGGGCCACCAGGAGTCGCTGTAGGGGGGCTCGTGGACTCTTATGTGCTTTATAACCCGGGAGTACGTCATGGTCACATGATAGGAAGAAAGAACTTGCTCCCGGGTTGAAGAAAAGGACTGTTTACCCTGGCCCGGAAGCAATAAGGACTTGTGGGTTTTGGACAGGAACCACTTCCGGGTCAGGAGATATAAAAGGACTCTGGGAAAGTCCAGACATTGAGCTGAGCTGGGAGGTAGGGTGGCTAAGTGTCTGGGAGAAGGAGGAGAGAGTTTGTGAGTAGTTTATTGTTTATGAGTAGTGTGGAGTGGAGGGTGCTTGGTACACTGCACTGTAGTACAATAAAAGAATCTTGTACTATTACCTGGTGTTTGGAGTGGTACCTGAGGGTTCAAGAGGTGGACAAAAACCTCTACTGCTACATAACGTTTACTGTCTAGTCTATTTTATGATTATGGAGTTACAATTTCAAGCTTCAATATACAACATTGTGATTTGTGGTGATTTTAAATTGAAATTATCGTATACCACTGTTGTCTAATAATATGAACCCCCCCACCTTCCTCAGCCCCCTCTACTGCAGATGCTGTCTGCAGTCCATGCATATAACATATGCTTTGCATAGCAGAATAATCAGCACCAGTTTCTGAGCATGTAAGGATACTTGTACACACTCACTCACATAATATATCTACATATAGTCAACACCTCCACTATTCAATTAAATATTAAATTCAATGTAGCTATCCCTTTACTCCATGAATCTATGCTTTTAAATAAATCATTTCTGATCAATAATATAAATCAGCTCTCTCAGCCAGCTTACCGTGGAAACCACTTTGCATGCTCCCTCCAGGGATCATCTCCTGCTTCCCAGTTGCGAAGCCCTCCATCACAATAGAAGCATTTCACATTGTCGCTGTGGCCTGCAATAAATGAGAAGCAAATGGGACTTTTTGTTAAATCACATATTAGTAACTGGTGCCAAGGAATTTTATCATGGCACAAAAGGAATTATAAACCTCATCAAGCACCTGCTCAAAATGTCTACCCCTGGTTCAGCATTAAAGCATTGAGTCAGTCAATCAATCAATCATTATTTTATGCAGGATGTTATAAAGTAAACAGTAAGGAAATGCACATAATACTTCAGCACACCCCCACCTCAATCCCAATCACACTCTTTTTGATAGAGTCCACAATTCAGATTCACAGTTAAGAAAAAATGGGTATTAAAATCCAATTCTGACACTAATGGCATGACTTAGACTGGTGATGGACTGGTGTGGTGGTAGCCATTGAGTGTCTTTGTCCACCCATTCAGCCATATTCAAACTTGCTTAATCCATTTCAGTATAGTGGGGTCTGGAGACTACAGTACAGTGGTACCTTGAGATACGAGTGCCCCAACATACGAGTTTTTTGAGATACAAGCCATCACTAGGTCGATTTTTTGCCTTGAGTTACGAGCCAAAATTCGAAATACGAGCCACCAAAGAGCTTGTCACTGCACGTTCCGAGGAACTGACGATGGAGGAGTTGATGGGACTACAGACGCGGCAACATACGGAGGTTCTGCAGAAGATCGGTATCGCGGAGGAGGTTATCTCTTAAAGTGAGATAAAGGAAGTGTTTCGAACTTAAAGAAAAGAAACACCCTGAAAAAGTTACAACTGATCGTGCAGCGGCAATATTTAATGACACTTGCCTAACGCTTGACTTTATTGAAAAGAAACCCTGAAAAAGTTACAACTGATTGTGCAGCGGCGCTATTTAATGACACTTGCCTAACGCTTGACTTTATTGAAAAGAAAGCCTGAAAAAGTTACAACTGATCGTGCGGTGGCGCTATTTAATGACACTTGCCTAACTCATTTCAGAAACATTCTAAAGGGGAGGACTAAACAAAGATCCTTGGATAGGTTTCTATTGAAACGCCTTGAGAATGAAAGCGACGAAAGCGTGGCAAAAAAGAAAAATACTAGTGAAGAAGAAAATTATGTTAAGCAGAAGTGAAAGAAAAAAACATTACAATACGCTAATCGGCTTCGCCAACATCTGTTTATTTCTTTAGATTCTCTTTTATGCATTAGGTTTTATTTTGTTTGTATACAATATTTGTTCATTATAAATACATTTTGACTTACGAGCTCAGTCACGGAACAAATTAAACTCGTATGTCAAGGTACCACTGTATTTAAGGTGGCATCAAGTGGAAATACTCTGGATGGGGCAACAGTCTAGATGAGAATTTATTTGTCCACAAGGGGAAATAAATTTTTTTCTACTGCAGAATATACTTCCACACACACTCATATTGCAGCCAGTTTACTGTCAACTCTAACAATCACACTTTTAAGGCGTGAATGGGAAATGTTTAGAAACATCCACAGAGATATGGAGAGAGCATGCAAACCAGGATTCAAACATCAGTGACCGAAGGTGGGAGGTAGCACTTCAAACTACTGGGCCTCCTTACAGCCCACATTTTAAATGCTGACTGCTAAATCCAAATCTGTTAGTTTTTTGTCTCTTTCCTTTCAGTTGGAGAAGTTAACCCGTGAATGTTTTTCTAATCTTACAGAACTATGAAACTGCTGTACATACAGACAACTGGTATGGTAAGAAGACATGGGAATGTGTCCATTGGTCGCTCGGCCAGTTGGTTGGCTTGCCAGCAGGCAGGTAGGTAGGTTGGTAGAACTTATTTCCAGGTGGAAATTTTTCTTTTTACAAAAGCTCTTTAAATACATAAATAGACAAATAGATAAATGTACACTGTAAACGGGAAGAGAATGATTATAAAGGTTTGGGGAATCCACCAGATATATTGTCACTACCAACACAATATGGTCACGAGTAGTCATAAAAGACCAAGTTATATGAGACTGATCTGATGAGAGGTGGGTTCATTCTTATACTTTCTTGGCAGGAAGAGTAGGGATAGGAAGGGAGGTGAGGTCAATAGAGGGGTGTGGTCTGCAGTCAGAAGTGGGTGGAGTTTTTTTAAGTGATTTTCCCTTCTGGAGGTCTGTGGAAAAGGGAGAAAAGGCATTAGTGCTGTTCATGAACCTCAGTCTCTGTTGCTTACCCTCAGTTAAGCCCTTAGACTGCCTCCCATGCGCACGTGTGACAACACATATACACCAGAATAACTACAATGGAAGGAAACCTTCTGACTTTGCAGTCCCAGTCCCAGTGAGGCATTATGCAGGCATATTGCTGTTGGTATAAAGGAGCCCCAGTAGAGTTTCTTGACACACTTCTGCTGAATAATTCCTTGGCTGAAAGTCCTCAGTGGTAGTGTATCAGAGACAGGATGTGCCACAATGTTCATAATGGCACTCAGTTTTGGCTTCATTCTTCCTCCAGTACTAACTCTTGCAGGTCCACAGTGCATCCCATTACTGAGCCTGCCCTGTTAATTCAGTGAGCCTCTACTGAAGTGATGTTACTGGCCAGCACACCACCATGTAGAAAATTTCACTGGCCCTCACAGAGTTATAGAAAATGTGAAGGATGCCACTTCCCACATTAAAGGAGTGAAGTCTCCTAAGGTAGAAGAGCCTGATCTGCCCTTTCTTATATAGTTCCTCTGTGTTATGAGACCAGTCCAAGCTGTCATTGATGTGGACCTCCAAGTACTTGTAGTAGTGCACCACCTCAGCATCTACTCCCTGAATAGAGGCTCTTTGGTAAGTGACTTTTACTTTAAGTATAATGAAGTTATGTATTTTAATACATTCTTGTTCATCTTTGTGATGGAGTGTGATGACAGGCAGCATGTTGGTTGGACATGCAAGTAAGAACTTCACTGTACTCTGCACACTTGACAATACTACCACCACTACAGTGAAAGTCACTGTATAAAGAGTGGTTATTATGAACAGTTGCTCTGGTGCAGAAACCAAAACTATTAGTTAATGCACTTTTCATTTTCTTCATCACAAGGTTTGTACTTTCAGCCAAAAATCATTCAGCCAGAAATAAAGTTCTGAAATACGCTGTAGCCTTTAGGGGCCAGAGTTTGGAAAGTGACTGATTCCAATTTGCATCAGTGTGAAATGAAAATAGCTATTTTGACTTGACTGTCAGTACACTTTTGGAGGGTACTGCAGATTCAGCTGGAACAACTCAGCACATTGCTATTTTGGGAACTGTATTCAGAAGCAGGCTCTGACATTCCTCCGGCTAATGATTTTTTATTTCTTTTTCTTGGGAAAAGAGATTCACGCCTACAGATTTTGGCATTCACATCTGCCTACATCAGTAACAAATCTCTTTAAAATATCATCCTACCATGTAGGGAAAAAGAGAAAGAATGAGTCCTTTGTTATTTCATCAATCCCTGAATAAGGCACACAAAAACACAACCGCTCGACTGTACTGTATCAATTTCCTAAGGTAATCTGACAGATCAAAGAATAGAAGTCTTTTTTTTAGCTGTTTCAATTGCCATTGATTCTAAATTATTAAGAGGATTTGTCAGCCAAAACAGTTCCACCTTTTGAAGAGCGAAGATTTTTTTTTTCCTAACACATAATAAGAATCCATGTGCCCTGACTAGCTCAAGGGAAGCTTTTCACTGCCGATTTATTTCTCCCCAATAGCCTTCCGAGATGTGCTCATCAGCTTTTCTGAACGCCCCTGACTTGTGGGTGGCTCAGCAAGGTAGATTTTAATGAGCGAAGAACTCCTTGGTAAAGAAAACTGCACAGACTCGAGCCTCAAACAAAGCCCAGAGCTATTAACAGCCTCTGCTAATCTCATGTTGTTACAAGCTTCCTGGGAATTCCATTTGAAATGTGTGAGTCCTTCCCTTCAGAGATCAGTTTTCATTATTTCAAATCACTGGTCAGAGGTAAGGCTGACCAGTTCACCCAGACGTTCTCAAGTCTGACCTCTTGTGGCTGTAGCCATGGCATATTTTCATTCTTTAAGAACGTAACAGTTTCATTAGTTAAGTAAAATTGTTGGTTAATTACAATTGTTGTTGGCTCATTCTGGGAAATTATGAAGGATGTTTCAAAAGTCCCGGTGGTGTGCAGTTTGCTCTTCTTGGAAATTAAGCAAACTAGGGGCAACATTGGTAATTTTAGTTGAATTTGTTTTGCTTTGGCAGTTTCTCAGAAACACATCTTTTCACTGGACTCAGGTTACAAATAGCATTGCATCCCACATTTGATAAAGTGCCATTCATATGACTGCCTGTTTGGTAGAAATAACTCTCTTTCAAATCGCTTTTAGAGTAAAAATACACTTTACAGTGATCCCTCGCTATATCGCGCTTCGCCTTTCGCGGCTTCACTCCATCGCGGATTTTATATGTAAGCATATTTAAATATATATCGCGGATTTTTTGCTGGTTCGCGGATTTCTGCGGACAATGGGTCTTTTAATTTCTGGTACATGCTTCCTCAGTTGGTTTGCCCAGTTGATTTCATACAAGGGATGCTATTGGCAGATGGCTGAGAAGCTAGATTGCTTACTTTTCTCTGTCTCTCTTGCGATGAGTTTCTCTGATCCTGACATATGGGGATTGAGCAGGGGGGCTATTCGCACACCTAGACGATATGGACGCTCGTCTAAAAATGCTGAAAGATTATCTTCACATTGCTATCTTTTGTGCAGCTGCTTCCTGAAACGACATGCTGCACTGTGCTTCGCATACTTAAAAGCTCGAAGGGCACGTATTGATTTTTGACTGAAAAACAAACTCTATCTCTCTCTGTCTCTGTCTCTGTCTCTCTCTCTCTCTCTCTCTCTCTCTGTCTCTCTCTCTCTCTCTCTCTCCCTGCTCCTGACGGAGGGGGTGTGAGCTGCCGCCTTCAACAGCTTTGTGCCGCAGTGCTTCGCATACTTAAAAGCCAAACAGCCCTATTGATTTGTTTGCTAGAGATTGTGTTCTCTATCTATGTGACATTCTGTGCTCCTGACACGCACTCCTTTGAAGAGGAAGATATGTTTGCATTCTTTTAATTGTGAGACAGAACTGTCATCTCTGTCTTGTCATGGAGCACAGTTTAAACTTT
Organism: Erpetoichthys calabaricus; assembly: GCF_900747795.2. NCBI lineage: Eukaryota > Metazoa > Chordata > Cladistia > Polypteriformes > Polypteridae > Erpetoichthys > Erpetoichthys calabaricus. Next base: position 107,135,100 of record NC_041403.2, read on the forward strand.
TGAAAAAGAGACAAATGTTTGTTTGCAGTGTTTGAATAACGTTCCTGTCTCTCTACAACCTCCTGTGTTTCTGCGCAAATCTGTGACCCAAGCATGACAATATAAAAATAACCATATAAACATATGGTTTCTACTTCGCGGATTTTCTTATTTTGTGGGTGGCTCTGGAACGCAACCCCCGCGATGGAGGAGGGATTACTGTATACCTATTAACAAACAGCAATGTCCTGACTTTAAGTTAGGTGCTGGATGGACTCTAAGGGACTTTTTTTGTAAGCTTCTGATTGTATGCTTATTTTGAATGGTCGTGTGGTGTAAAGAGAGAATAAAACCAGAGACTTAATTAAAGTTGAAATCCACACATTTGAACATAAAGTCCATTTAAACACTCACCACAGCCAGATCTGATAGCCTAATCCAGGGGTCTGCAAAGTTGGTCCTATGGGACCTTCTTCTGGTATATGGCAGCTCCGGTACCACTGTACGTGTTACAATGCTGCCAAGTACCGCTTACAGGGAATGTATTACAAATGTAGTTTCATCTGCCCTAATTCAAAAGTCACTGTATTTATATATTTTATTAAAGACGAACAGATTCATGTCTCCTTCTGGATCACTTCAAAAATACAGTATTATTAAATTGCAGCCCTTTCTGTGTAAATTTTTCTTGCAATTCCTTGTGTTGTCTCCTATATATTTCACATTTCATAATAAAATGCTCTAGATTTTCAGTTTCTCCAAACCTTTGACATTTCCCATTTATATGTTTTCCCATAGTGTGCAAGTATTTGTTCAGGCCATGAAGACTTAAGTCAAGTTTACTGCTTATTAAATCTTCTTTCCTTAAAAATTATACTGAGTACCACCCCACTAACCTTCGGATGAAATCTGTAAAAATGTCCGCTTTTATCACTATTATTCCAAACTACTTGTCATTCAGATATTACACCTCTATTAATCAAATCTGTGACTGGTATATCCATTTCCCACATAATCTTTTTCTAGAACAGTTTTTTTCACTATTTAGATGCCCTGGTGATTTTACGTGGCTAGATGGAAGCACTTCTAGGCTACAAGAAACCCACGGAGATCCTCCCCGGGAACCTTACAGGGCTGCACTTCTGGACTCCAACTCCCCTGCAGTCCTCGGGTATCCAGACAGGGACCCTACATAAGCAAAACACTGCCACCTAGAATGGTGGGATTTGAATTATTCCCCTGCTGGTTCCTGATGTCTTTGGGCATCCTGATCAGGACAGGAATCATCAAAGGCATCCCGGCCAGGTATTGCCTCCACTTATTCCATCCTTCCATTATGGCATCCCAGCCAGTAAGTAATTTGCCACCATCCTGTGCGGAATGCCTGCTTGTCCTCCGGGGCACCTACAAAACGCAGATTATTAAGAAACCAGGTTTTGGCCTTAACCAGGTTATTCTGCTTAACATGAAGATGTATGCATGTAAACCCACCTATTGACTTTGCAACTGCAAAACCTCAATGGATTTTATAAAAATGAGTTCAGCAAGATTGGACATGTTATTTTCTATGTTTGTTTTACATGATTATTAAAAGATATTCAGTTGCATTTGATCTGCAGTGTTATGAAATATGAGCTAATAATTTTTTGAATTTGGTTTGAAATGTTATAAAATAGACGTTAATAATGTTTTATTAGTAAGATTATTCCTAAATGGCCAATATGTTGTTAGGATGTGGCCGAGGAAGAGCCCATTAGTTCAGTTCTGTACCTGAGCCCTGAGATGTATCATGGCACTTATGGTGGGAACCAACCCTGAATATGGTGCCAGTCCTTCATATAACTTGGGAAATTTAAGAATTAAGCAATACATTTATTTAAGAAATAAAGTGTGAGTGTTGTAAAATGACTTTTATTTTAAGTAATTAACATTTTAAAAACATTTATTTTTAAATATAGTTATATTTACTGTGACAGGGTGCTGAGCACTTACAAGAAGTTACACAATAGGTTATTGTTCTGAAGATCCACAGATGACACCAGCCTAATGAGGATACAACTCCTTTATATGTCAATCTACAAGGACAGGGACCAGTGGGGCCACATACTTCATCTCCCCTCACTAAAAGGGGCAGTCACAGTAAAAGACAGAAGAGGTGCACCTTAGAGGAAAGGCAGAGCAAGTGCACCAGGACATCAAAAGACAGGTAACACAGCAAAGAGTAAGTGAGTCTGATCATCTCTTTCAATAGCAAGTGACGGCATGGAGGGTTTGCTAAAGGTCAGAGGCTTCCAGGTCAAAAGGTGGAAGCACAAAGCTCCTAGCCAGGAAAGCTGAGTCCATGTTGCCCATTTAAGGCCGAGACCAGTGATGACTGCTAAGAATTCAGCAGTTTCTCACCTGGACTGCTAAAGAAGCACACCCAGGCCTTGAATTGGATGAATGGGACTCTGCAGGCCATTTTGAAAAGCAGACAAAATGGAGCCTGCTTGAGAGATATGCTGCTTTGTGGGGTACGTTGTTATAGAAATGCCAGGGGCAGCTAGGGGGAGCTCTAGGTGGATATCAAGTAGCCATGAATCTGTAAAAGGTCCATGGAAGGGTCTAAAGTTGTCTTATAAGTAAGGCTAAGATAAGTAAACAGTCAAGAGGGGAGATGGCTAAAAATGTCATTGGTGGAACAATGAGGACGAGGTCATTAAATGTCAGGTAGATAGGTGAGTTAGCCACCCAACTTCATAGACAGTGGCAATAAAAATGTATGGTACTGGGTCTGGAGGGAGCAGGTGGGTTTTAATTTTTACTTTTCTTTATATTTTGTTTTGCATGTAAATCCTATGTCACATTACATACCTCAGCAACAAGGTTATTATTGTTAACAGTAACAAATGACCAAAAGTAGTTATGAAAAGATATTCTTGATTACTGAAATAAAAATAAAAATTTTTTAAGAAAAGAAATTAAACTAAAACTATAAAATCCACAACACAAATTACGAGAAAAAAAATGAGAAAAGCATTGAAAATATGAAAACTGAAGTCATTGGCACATAGCATGACATCAGATTACATGATAAGGAATTCCAAGGTATGACAAATTATACAACTCCAGGAAGACTCTCAGACTTTCAGAGTATCGCAAATTTTCTGAGAGCCATTAACATGCTGCCTGACTGGTGCTGTACAAAAACTTTCAAAGTGTGAGGTCTTCAGCTGCAATCTCGACCCTTTTATTTTCCTTCTTCAGTTCTATCATGGTACAAGAAATGCAAGACATCAGACAGATGAGCCCCTCTTCTGTTTCCACAGTTACCTCCTTTCCTTCTTATGCACTGTAGTTCTGGGTGAGCGCACATTGGTTGCTAGCTCTGACACACACGCAATCCCATCCCTCTAACCTAGGACAAAATCAAACCAATTCATGGGCGAGTCGCAAACCGGCCTGACTGAGTCGCTGGGAATGTCAGACTACACCACGGTGGTCACTAGAGTGCTTTGTAACCATCCCAACTCACTACATTACGTAAATGAAGTTGGCAAATGTAATTGCTGGAAAATTGTGCAATGCAGTGGGAGCTGTACAAAAATCATTCCCTTCTATGCTGCTAATTTTAAAAGTCCTAAGCACTAGTTACAATCTAGCTCCTGAGCTTCCAAGTCTGTCCTCACTGCAGCCTGTTTAACAGTGCAGTGCTGGATATTTGGGGTGTGACTGGATGTTGCTGGGGCACCAGTCTTTTTCTTTGCAGTCTTTTAAATGAGGCTTTCTGAGACAGAAACAGCAGAGTCCAACTTAGGACTACTTTGAGTATAACCCAGACTGAAACAAAAGCAAGGTGTATTATTGTAGGTACTCATAATCATTTTTTGACTCGAGGGTTAACAGAGGACCGGACAGACCCTCAGACAATGCTGGCATTATGTAGCCCTTAAAAGAATTATGGTGTTCTACAGCAGCTGAACCTGAGGCTACATCCTATGCTGCTCTTCATCACCTCCGCTTTTTTCCTGTGAGATTCCACTCCTGTACCTCCAATGTGCTCTTATGCTAGTCTTCCCATTGTACAATGGAAGACACATATCTCTTTTTCTCTTTGACTTAGTAGTAGGGTGTTGTACCGTGTTAGCCATTATGAATGTAGAGAAAAGCCAAGCAAAATGACACCTTTGATTGGCTAACTAAAAAGATTACAATATGCAAGCTTTCGAGGCAACTCAGGCCCCTTCTTCAGGCAAGATGTAATACAGAAACTGGAGTTCCCTATGTTTATATACACACTCTAGGACAAGAAACAACATTGGTAAATATTTAAATGAGAAATTTTAAATGTAAAAAATTAATAGATTCATTCAGGCTAGGGTTAATTTAACAAGAGAGAAAAAAAAACAATGTATTGTCAAGATCTCTGGATAAGATAACTGTCCAACAAAGTCTTTTGAAGTTTGTAATGAGTTTTTTCAAAACAATGTGGGTCTGTAGACAGGTTGTCTGTCATTCTGAGAGATGTAAACAATCCTCATATCTGGCCATAAAACTCTTGTCTCTATTCAATCCATGTTGTAAAGTATTAAATTTTAGCATGAGTTTAACTTCCCATTCTTTTCTCTCTTGCTGTGTTTTGAAGTTGCCCATAAGCACTGTGACTTTAAAGTCCTTCTCACAGTGTCCATGGCTGAAGTGGGCCGCTACAGGAACATCTGTGTTGCCATGTTTAATGTGGAACCTGTGTAAATTCATTCTCTGGCGGAGTGTTTTTCCAGTTTCTCCCACATAGAGTGCAGTGTCAGGACATTTCATGCAGAAAATTAGGTAGACTACATTAGATGATCTGCAGGAAAATGATCCCTTTATGTGATGTTCAAGTCGGCAGTGTGGTATAACTATATGGTCTGTATCATAGATGTAGGCACAAACACTCTGCCAGAGAATGAATTAGTGAAATGCTAATTTGTGATTATTGTGAACCCAGGAAATTGCCAGGACACAATGGTGATGCTTGAAAAGGCCAAATCTCACTAAATTCCTGGCTTGGTTAACTCGCATGCAAGAAAAGGGCTATTAATGCAACCTTATCTGACTGCCAAAAATAAGGTGGTGGAAAAAGTGCACACTTACATTAAAATTAAAGGTCACCAATCTAATAATGTATTATTAAGTAACTTAAATAAGATGAGACATATCACTGAATGTGAAAGAATCAAGTAAAAGAATAATTGTCAAGAGTGGCAGTGCATTTGCCATCTACAGTATGTTTCTTCTATTGTTTATTATTAGAACTATAGTTACACAAAAATAGATGTTATCTAAGAAAAAACAAACAGTGCATGGCTTGTCTAGTCATATCCAGTTTGTTCTCTCTAATGTTTCATTACACTGCAGTTCTTTTGTCTTTCTCTTTTTTTGTAAATACAAAGCCATTAGCTTAGCTGTTACAGCGGAAATGACTCCCACATTTGCTCTTTTCAACTGACACTAGTTGTTATTCAGAAAGGCAAAACTTTGAACTAAGGTCCAGAAATATAAATATAACTTTGTGAAAACGGAACTAATGATACTCAATATGCCACCACCAACTTGCTCCTGCCAAGTCTATATGTAAACATAAACCAATCAATAGAATTAGACATTTTTTAGGCTTTTAATAAATTAAAAAGTGCAGGATTTGATAAATCCTAATCAAAACATAAAGTCAGAAAATTTTACTGCAAAAGCAATTCAGTGTGGCTTCAAAGAAAACTGTTATACCGGAAACTAGTGCAATAAATTATTCTGAGCACACCTAAACCCTGCAGAGTGGCCCAATGGCACTGATTAGCACTGTTGCCCCATAGCTCCATGGTCTGAGTTTAAACTATGGTCCAGACTGGATATGTGCAGAGTCTAAATGTTTTCCATGTCTGCATGGACTTTTCTCTTTACACATCACAATACTGTCTACATTACGTTAACTGATACTGCAACTCTAAATTGGCCTAGTGTGAGTGACAATGTGTGGGTGCATGACTGCCATCCTGTCCAGGGCTGGCTCTTGTTTTGAGCCTGATGCTACCAGAATAAGCTCTGGCTTCTCGTGAGCCTGAATTAGAACAATAAATGGATGAATTGTGTTTTGTCATGGACTCGCACACACCACAAGCCATCTCAATTTGCAGATTTGCACTGTGGTAAGGAGAGATCTGGAGATCAGCCGCAATACTGCAATGTGTAGATTACAACAGCTCTCAGTGGCAGTTTTTTTGAATCAGACTGTGAATGGTACAGACACTGTTATTACCTCAAGGTCAGTTCTCGGAGATTCCAAGGTAAGTATAAAATAATAACTAAAAAAAACAACTTTAAAGTCCTTCAGCTCAAGTTGATGAGACCTGATATTAGAAGCTAAAAGGCCATTTACCTGAATAGTTTAAAATATCTATAACAGACAAATCTTCCCAGGGCAGATCAACACAGTCCATCTCACACCCTATAAGCATTTAAAAAAATATGGATAATCTCTCTCTGTATGCCTGGGTGTAATTTTGTCAGGCATCCACAGGAGGTCGGCAATGTCTGATGAAAAGAGGTAACAAGAAGCACAAAGAGAGACAGTTGTAAGAGCAAGAATGTCCAATGAACAAAGGCAACAAGACACACAAAGAAATAGGGGTGTAAGGGCTGGCATATCTGGTGAACAGAGGTTCCTATGCACAACATGATCGAAAGACACAGACTTGACTATTGTACCATTAAGCCCATTTTCATAAATGACCATTTCTCTATGCTAGTGATATGTACATTCTCTGAAAACATCAATCTGTGGTTTCTGTGTGTGCCATTCAAATCAATACATGGAAAACTAAATACACTAAAGATAAGGGGCTTCTGGTGTTACATTATCAGTAAAATTGTAAGTCAGAAAATCATTTTTATGCCTAGGCAATAGACTTTCAACATAAGATTAAGCCAGACTTTTAAAAAGTGGCCATAATTGTACATAATTAGATATAAAGGAGCCCATCAATTGATATTTTCATAAAACCAATACCTTATTAGATTACTAATATGCGTCGTACAGGATTGAATATAAAATCCTAATAACCTACAAAGTTTTAAATGGCCTTGCACCAGACTACATCAGTGAACTTCTACATCACTGTGCTCATGTTCACCAACTAAGTTCCCCTAATTCTGGTAATCTCTTTGTGCCTCCCTCTAACCTGCACTCTATGGGTGACAGGGCCTTTAGCTGTATAACACCCAGACTTAGGAATGACCTCCCAAAATTATTTAAATGCAGCCGACTCCATTTATTCTTTTAAAAAGCAACTTAAAACTCATCTGTTCAGGAAGGCTTTTACCTTAACCTAAATCTCTGCCCTTTCTTTCTGTTTACCTCTCTGTCCAGATGCTCAGGATAATATGTACGTGTGTGGGTGATATATCACAAAATTATGTTATTTGTTCAGGCTTTTCTTCTAGCATTAAATTTAGTATTTACTCTGGTTTATTGTCTTTTATTCTATTTAATTCTTTGTATATTCTGTATTTATCTGCTTTTGTGTTCTATGCAGAAAATATTTGTATCCAATGTTACATATATACTGCTGTTCTTTCCGAGACTCTGTGAAGTGTCTTGAGCATGGGAAAGGTGCTATATAAATAAAATGTATTATTATTTTTTAATAATATTTACACAATATAGATGAAATGTCATGACCTGCATTAACCTCTCATGTTAAACAGCAGGAAATTGAAAAACAAAAACTGCCGGTTTTTCCCATATTTCCCAAATACCACAAAGTGTGACACTACAGTTGTCAGGGTTCACTCTAGTTTTACGCTTACAGTGTATCTTGATGTTAATTACTCAACAGTCATTTGAGTATCACTTTGCTTAGACAAATCAAATAGACTTCCATTTTCCTTTAATGTTGATGATTTCAAAAAGAGCTTGAATAAAGGGGCAAAACTTTAAAACTAGTCAATCAATGCAATAATCAAGGAAAGTGCACAGGTTTTAACTTTTTAGATCAGCACCAAATTGGCTAAATTTGCAGGTGACACTGTAGAAAGACTGGTGTAAATGCCATGGCAAGACAAGCATCCTGCCCGGATCTGGAGGATGATTTCTTACCCCAACTAGGATACTATAATGGCAGGAAAGAGAAAGTGGAGATATCCCGGCCAGAACACTTTACAATCTTCATTCCAGCTGGGACAGAAGAATAAAGGATGGACTAAGCAAATGTGGATGCCTGGAACAATTCACTCCAGCAAAGAGCAGGTGGCAGTGTTCCTCTGGGCTGAACCCACTTAGGACACCTATATGGTGGCATTGAAGTCCACAAGCACAGCCCAGTTAGGGTCAGGTGCCGCCGGACAGCACTGTCAGGGGAGGACTGCCCTGGTTCCACACGACCCGGAAGTGCTTCAGATGATCTATGCCATGACACCAGAAGCAGCCCTGGGTCCGATTTAAAAGAAGCCTGCAATGTCACCTGAGGAGTCACAGTCAGTAGGCGACACTCACTTGGAGAAAGGCAGGAGAGAAGAAATTGCTTAATTGTTGTATTCATATGTTGATAATGGCTGGTGATTGATTGGAAATGTGTTGGTAACAAATGCAAATCCTTTATTTTGAATCCAGAGCTGTGTTGAGTGACATTGTGTCGTAGTTTGGTGCTCAATGGTGCCCCCTTGTCATTACACTGGGAAAATTTTCAAAATTGAATGGATATGCTGCAAATGACATGGAATTTAAGTAAATATCTGTATACTGTTTTTTGCTTGGCAAGTAAAAATATTAAATATAATTTGATAATGTGGGGTAGGGCTTCTGAAGCAAAAAGCTGTATAATGCTCACTTGAGACTATACTGGCAATACCATAAGTATCCTCAGTCTAAATATTTTAATAAGAACATAACAGCACAAAGGAGAATCCTGACAGAAGCTAAAGGACTCAGTGTTGGATGTCCACAACAAAAACATTCTGAAGATAGATCCCTGCTTGTATAACCTCTTATCTTTGGTGAAAAAAAAAAAAAAGATGGAAAGATATAAACGCAAACCCTCGACAAAGCACATGCAAAGAAGTATGAACAGACACCGCTGTTTCACAAATTCACGGGTCTGAATTAGATTCCTGTCTGATTCCTCTTTATATGGGTTTGCACGTCTTTCCTGTGAGCTTACTACAAGTAGTTTGGTTCATCCCACATCATAAAACTCCACATTTTATTTTAACCAATTACTCTGAATTTGCCTAGTAGAAGTGTATGTGGGTTTGTAAGTGAGTGTACCTAAGATGGCCTTGTATCTTGTCCAGAGTTGAATTCTGTTTTGACAGGATAGGTTCTTGCTCAGTGGAATCGTAGAAGCAGGATCAGAAATTAGCCTGCTGGGCAGATTTAAGCAACAAATAAGAAAATTATTTATCAAAAAATGGGTAGGTCATTGGCAATGACACGCTGTTACTCATATTTACATATTTCAAGCAGGACATTTATATTTATCCTTGGTCTTTAAGTTAGTTTAGTGCTATTCGTTTTGCTTTTCTTTCAGTTCATTTATTTTTAATTGAATTTCCCCTTTTCTCACAATCTTTTTTAATTGCATTTGTTGTTTTGTTGACCTTTAAGTGTTTTATTTTAGACTTTTCTTGTACTTTTCTACATTTTCATCCTCTTTAAACAGATATTGTGAGTCTTAAAGAATTCACTTTTACCATTTTGAAATTTATTTGAAGCTTATTTAAGTACAGTAAAAATATTTATCATTTTATTACAACACCATAAACGTTTTCTATGGTCACCACCATTTTGGGACTCGCCATGTCAATGGTTGTTAAGGTTTCTATTACATGAACCGACAGAGAGTACACAGTGTGTGATGTCATCAATGCAACAGGTTTAAAGGTTGGTGCCATGCACTTTCTGGTCATCCAAGTTTGGAGAGTTTCTACAGATGTAGCAAACACATCTTGTACTTCTAATCCCGATCCTTTGCTACAAATGTCTGACTACAAGTTTAATTATAAATACATTAGGATTAAGTTTTTTTAGTGGACTTAGCATGGCATTTGACTTCATCCCATCTCACAGTCATTAGGTTAAGGGTGGTTAGTCTCTCATGGTTTGAACATTAGTTGTTAGTTCTAGAATATACAGTATTCAAAAGAGGCACGCAATCTCAACACATGAGAGTTCAGCTTTGTATTCTCTTCTAAATAAATCTCATACGCTACAGGACTGAAACTAATCCTTGCAAATAATAGATCTTAACTAATTTTAATGGGTCGTTAATGTTTTTTTTATCCTGCCATGTCAGGTCATTCTTGTATCTTAGATTTTTTTTTTCCTTTCCAAGGATATCATTTTCATAGTTGTAGCCTGAAGCAGATGAGCAATTCTCAGTCCTTCACTTATTTCTCTTTAAAGTAAATATTTTATTAGACCAGATAGTTTATGATGAATACACATGGGGTAATGAAAACAAGTTAGAAAGTGAAGTATTAGTTTTTTTGGTTTTTTTTTGCTATTTGCATCTTAGTGATAACAAGTAAGCCCGCGATTCTCTAGAGAATCGTAAATCCAAGAATGGCAATCAGTTTCTGTTCCGTCCGATATTTGGATGGATGACATATCATGGAGGGTGGGTGCATCTGGGGAAATGTCATTTAATTAAATAAGCATATCTGTACTAAAGCGGTTTCGTTTTGTGGAGACTTGATTCTGTTGCCTTTGCTGACACGGACTGCTGGCAGAGCGGAGCACAGCAAGTTTAGTGTACAGGTTGTGGTGTTCGTGTGCCAGCCACTGAGTCGGGGAAGCCGCTGGGTTTGAGTCTGTGACCGTTATGTGATCTATATTACTGGCACAGTGGATTAGAGCAAGTGTAGTGTACAGGTTGTGTTGGTTGGGCGCCACCTACTGACTCTGGGAAGCCGCTGCGTTTGACTCTGGGGCGTGCGCCACGGCGCAGTACGTTTGTGCCTCGGTGGGAAGCCGCTGCGTGATGAAATATCATGGAGGGTGGGTGCGTCCTGGGACAGTTCATGTCAACGTGCTTCTGTTATTGGTTTTCTTCATGCAGTGTCAAGTGTTTGTTTTTTTATGGCTGTGTCGTCGTATATGCGGTGGTGTCGGCGGTCGCGTCCGGGCAGCTGTACAACCTGGCGTGCACGCTTTACCTCAGGTTTAGTTCACAGGTCGTAGGCATGGTAAAGTTTCCATTTAATTCAATAACCCTATTTGAACTAAAGCGGTTTCTTTGTGTGGGCGCCTTCGTTCATTGTGTTTATCCATACGGGCTCGTTTACAGGTCGTAGCCATACGGGCTCGTGTTTGTATTACCAATCGTTGAGCTCCCTCCATTTGGATACGTGCCTCCTTTGCCTGTGCTGTGTCAGAAGCGCATTGTGGGCGCGCTCGTTCAATGTGCTTATCCATACGGGCTCGTTTTGTATTTCCGTTAGTTGAACTCTTTCATTGTGGAGCCGTGATGTCTTTGCTTCTGGTATGTCTGAAGCGCGTTGTGGGAGCCTCCGTGTATTGTTTGTATCCATTCGGTCTTGCATGTGGTGTTTTTGAAGCGCATTGTAGGAGCCTCCGTTTATTGTGTTTATCTATGCGGTCTCATCTTTGTTGTTCTGTGGCTGTGTCTTTAGGTAGATTTAACATGCCACACAGACTGCTGGCACAGTGGAGTAGAGCAAGTCTAGTTTACAGGTTGTGTTGTTTGGGCGCCACCTACTGACTCTGGGAAGCCGCTGCGTTTGACTCTGGGGCGCCGCACCGCAGTGCACGTGCGCTTCGGTGCATCCGCCACGTCCGCCGTGCATAAATTAACTGTCGTTTAGTAATATAGATAAGGAGCAACTAAAAACAGTGAATGCAGCTGTTTAAGGTTAAAATAAGTAATTAAATGTGGGGAACCTCAATAAGAGAGACAAATAAAATTAAACATAAAATATTGCTTGAGCAGTTAGTGCTTCAACTGCAATAATTCACTTCTCATTAAAGAAACTGTGTAGGAAGAAACCTGTAGCCACTACAGTCCCCCAGGACTGACTTTGCAGACCCCTGCTCTACACCATGCTCTTTTTGAAAGCCCCTTCATTTTCGATAGATAGATAGATAGATAGATAGATAGATAGATAGATAGATAGATAGATAGATAGATAGATAGATAGATAGATAATACTTTATTTGTACTCGAGGGGAAATTTAAATTTTACTGAAACCTGAAAAAAAAAAAAAGAATAAATAAATATGATAAAAATATACACCCCCCCCCCATAACACACATTAAAACCACTGGCTTGGATAACAAAGAGCTGCTACTGTCAGTACAGGCAGTAAGATGAGGTCCGTCCTGCTCAGATTATGCCACAGGTTTATATTTAAGGGCATTAATATTTGGAGAGAGCAGGGTCCATGATTGAACAAGCCTAAAACACACTTGATTCCTTGTCTGAAGTCACCATCACTAAGAATGATTCCTCAAAAAGACATTAGAAGAATGAATCATGTCTGTTGTGGACTCAGCCAGGACGATGTAACTTCCTTTCCCGGGCAGTGATATGGACAAATTCAGGACAAATTTAGTTTGAATTGTACTGTGCTCCCTTTTTCATCACTGCACATTCACAAAAATCTCCAGTCCTCGTCCTGCTTTTTTCACTCAGTCTGATGAAACCCATCTGGCATTAAAATATCTTCTAAAATATATGTATATTTTTTTTAAAGTTCTGAACAGCCTTTGTATAGAAGCTCCATATTTCTCACTGTGTTTCTTTCTTTCTTTTTTTTTTTGCTTAATTATTTACTAGTCTTATTTAAAATTAGCATTGATCTGGCTCCTGGCTTGTTTATTTTAAAGTTTCTGTAAAAACCTAAAATTTCCCCTGGGGACAGATAAAGTTCTATCTAAGAGGTGTTATCTGGCCCTCCACAGTACCCAAATATCACAGTACCTGAGCTCGCCATAACTTGCTACGAGGTATAACAGTTCAAACAGCTTATATGAAAGCAATAAAACATTTCTCTTTGTATAAAGTCAGCCCAAGGCTGAAGCCTTTCCACCTTACTTTAGTCCTCGCTCCAGATCTTCACCTCTTCCATCTCTAGAAGAGCTTGTAACTTTTATTCCTGTCGTATTAGATTGTATGCTATAGTGTTACCAGCTCATTGGCAAGCTCAGTGCCACACTAAGGGCTACTCAATGCCAGTAAACAATGGAAAGTTTTTACAAGACAGATTAAAACTGTGGTAAAAATAATCAAGCTATGATTTACACAATTAAGCCGCAGCAGCCCAGGATTGAATTACATTACTGGAAGAGCCATTAATCTGTGCTGCAGACAACGCCAAATGTATTAAATTGTAGAAGGACGACTGCCAGTTCTTGACAGTGATGCAGGTGACAGTGGGTGGGTTGGGTTAGTTTGTATGATATGTCAGTTTATTAATATATAATGTCAATTTGTCTTTACTTAATAAAATGTTGATCACAGAAAAAAAAAAATGTGGCCAAAAAAATTACCTGTACTTGCCCTTATGCTTCTCCACCCAAAGTAGTCTTTAATAATTCAATATATTACACTACATGAGCATTTTTTAAAAGAAAACAGATTGAGGTAGCATTCATCTAAATCTGCAAAATCAATTTTCTGGGTCATACAAAGCCAAAGCCTATTCCGACGGCACTTGGCAACAAGGCAGGAATCAGCTCTGGACAAAGCTGGCTCACTCATTCCAGGCCGTCAAGCTAACCTTCAAGAGGAAAGACCAACAAAGACTCTTGTATAAATGTGCAAACTCCACACAGATTGTGCCCAAATGTAGAAACCGGGTCCAGGCCACTGGAGCCAAGAGGCAGAAGCATTTATCTTGGTGTAAGTATGCCTCCCACGATTAAAGTACCAGACATCTATTATCAAACCTTCTTAATCCAGTTCTAGAAGAACAGGGCTAGAACGTAACTCGGCATCCCTGGGGGGACAATATAGGAATTGCAGGGTACAGGATCAAGTGCACCCACAGTCACTCATACTGTATTGGGGCAACTGAAAGTTTAACCTCACACATGTGTCTTTTGGAACCGAGTGAAGAACCACAGAATTGGCAGAATATTCAAAACTGAGGTAGCAGTTTTAACCCACTGCACCCCATGTCACTCACTATGAAACATGACACATGTATGTGAAATAAATTCTGTTATTTACGTCTAAAATAATGTGTTTTGAACAGCACTTCTAAAAGTTACATACCACTCATGTGAATGTAAAATATTTCACTGCACATACTGTAGCTGTAAAGTTAATATTTAAAAAAAATATCAAAAGTCATACCTGTGTAGAAGAAGCCGGCCCTGGCAAGAAGTTGTGGATGCACAGACGCACTAGGAGGCCAGTTGTGGTAACTGGACATTCGAGAGCTTTCTTCCTCCATCTCCGGATACGCCGGCTGGCCGCCCAGCACCTGCTCCTCCACTGCTAGTCTTTGAATTTGGCTGAGGATCTGGCCGTCAACGGCATCGGACGAAGTCTGCGTAACCGCCTTCGGGATGTTGCCCACCTCTACACCCATTATGAAATTACAGGCGGGAAAGTGCTTTCTGTGTTCGGTCATGGGGTCGTCATCCCGCTCCCATTGCCTTAGGATCACACCACAGCAGAAGCACTGCACTTTATCCTCCGAGCCCAAGAAAAAAAAGCCAGCCTCGGCCAACTTTGCACTTGATACGAGAATGTTACTGGGCCAACTCTGGAAGGTCGTCAGGCGGTCACGCTCGCTCCGCATCGCTGGGATCGCCAAGAATAACCCACCATTTTGCTGCATGTTGTGGAAATGTGCCGTGCTGCCGGACATAACTGCGTTGGTCCATTGCTGACTACTCCTGTTTTCTTCCTCCCGCACATGCTGGCCTTCCATTTCACCTGAGCGGTACGATTCCAGAAAACGCCCGAGAACGTGCGTGCGCATACGCACTCACGCACCCAAATAGTAGAGAGAAAGTAACAATAGGAAACTAGCCGCCTGGGAGAGTGAGCGGTCTACAAACTGCACCCTTTTATCATCCGAGCACATCACATCGGGCTTCGGGAGCAGCAGCAGTGGCAGTCCGGAGCATGGATAGGGAACTGGCGAGCTACACTCGGAGATTTCATCATCCTGACAGAGGAGTTGTTCGATCTCTTCTGCAGCGATCCAGGCTCCGCAAACTTCAGTAGCCGAGAGTGCTTTAAGATGCGGGTGGATAGAAAGCGCCGCTTCCATAACTCTCTTTCACTTTTCCTTTTGTGAAATCGGGGACTTTGTGTTTGTTATTTCAGTGTAAAACTAACTGGAAGTTACCTCATTGTATGTCATTTATGTGACATAATTATTTTACTAATTGGGGAGGAGTTCGAACATTAAAACTCCCTAGGTGTTTTACTGTAATATGCATTGTGAAAGCATCAGAGGCAGCTATTATTGTGCAACTGTTTCTTTAGGACCGTCATCTTAGTTTTTCTTGACTGCAATACCGTTTCTTAATATTCTTTAATACTGCACCTGCCAGCGCTGACCCAACGGATTCCAACTCATTTTATTCTCTTTTAAAAGGACCGCTAGCTTTAAGCCACCCGAAAATTGACAAGAACGTGCGACTTTGCAGAGCTGCCGTTTTTATAGGCGCTCCTGCTATTGATTATGTAATGCCGGCTCAGTCTTTTGGTGACGCGTCCCTGGTTGATTTAACTTGTTCAGCGCCGTTGCAATACTTTCCTGAATCGGAGCCGGCATTAGGACTGATGTTGAAATCATCTCGTCATATTTCAAATTTCCTTATGCGATCGTGGGGTTGCATGGGAGGTGGAGTGCAGGGGCAAGGCAGGAAGCAACCCAGGCAGGGGCGTTTGAAGGAACTATTGCATACCCACGATAAAAGAGGCAAACCTGCTCTAGGAGTTGAAGGGTCAGATCCACTATCCACTGCACCACCATACTGCATATTTTGGAACAGTATAAAAATAGCGTTTTTTATCTTTTCTTTGGAAAAGAGCTGAAACTAGCATACTGCAAGGCATTTCTCATCACTGCTAAAACGCAGCCAGAGTGTTGATGGAAAGTAATGTCCAACTCCTACCAGGCTTTGAATCCCTTATCTTATGACAAACAAGCACATCATGGAAATACCTGAATGCAGATGGCTGATCAGATTACGGAAGCAGCAGAAATTCAGTACCCTTGAAGACAGAGAATCTTTTCACAGTTTATCAGTATTGATTTTCCATACATTTAAAACAGAACTACACACAGTCTACAAAATGCTGAAATTATTTAACTGGACTAAAATGTGATGCCTTTTGGTCATAATGTTTCTTAAGGTCCAAGAAGAAAACAAGACTGCTAATATTGCATATTGATGTCAAATGTGTTTGGCCCGCACAGGTTATGCAAGTTTTGATTTTTTAGAGATCCAGAGTTGATGTGGATAGAACACCAAACACCCCGCCACAAAAAAATTGTAACTAATAAGCCCCCATTTTTCTTCATTTCCTTTTAACATTTTGAAATTTAACTCCTTCCCTTTTCATTTTGGTCAATTCTTTCCTTCACCTCTAAAAACTTGCAGTCATTTGTAGGAATTTGTAGATTCATTCAGCCCCTGCTGGCATTCATACACTCCACAATGAGGCATACGCTTTGGTGGACCCCTGTTTCTTTTTCAGGGCATCACCCTTCTGATGTTTCAGTATTTGTGACGGAGGTCCTCTGTTCTTCTTCTTCTATTTCTATCTTCAGCTGAGTTTAGTTTTTGGGACTTGTGAGGTTTCATTCTTCTCCCTTCACCATCTTGCTGTTCCTCTTGTTCACTTTTTCTTTAAAAAATGTTTAGAGTCTATGCAAAGCCTCCTTCACACATACAGGTATGTCAATCTCACATTTACAGCATGATCCCCTTATAAAACCTTGGCTTAAGATTATTTCCTCATCAAAAAATCTTAGGAACCAGCACACTCAGATCCAAATTATCCTTCAATTATAGTTTCCCACCCAATTTGCTGTGGGAATCTCCTGTAGTCCCTTCTGTCAGCTTTTCCCTTTCAACATTGCTGGTCCATTTCTCCACACGTTCTTCAGCTGTCTTTCTGTCTCTTCCTAATCACCCTTTCTCAAGTTTCTCAAGTTACTAATTCTCTTTGGGTTTTTTTTTGCTAGTAATATTTGTTTTTCTTCCCACATTTAATTCCTGTAAACCTCTCATTTCTCTCTTTTTCTGTTTGTCTTGCCAATCTCCAACAGAGATGTTTTTCTCTTGGAACAATTGTAGCTGAACTGGCCTTAGCCTCCCAATGGAGAGTATCCAGGTTTCTCCCGTTAGACAAGTGGGAGTCATCCATTAACAAATTAACACTCCTTAAGATAGCTGAAATAAAAATTAATGGAGCTTCTGAAAAACAGGTTGTCTGCCATGGATCACTTGCATAAACGGATCATGTCATGATAAGGATTGGCAAAATGCTTGTTTTTGCTTATTCAGTTTAACTATTAAACCCTAGAATATTTTTTTTCATGACCCCAAATCAAACAATTGCTGGAATTAGAATTTTTACTTTGTAGGATACCAATCTCCAAAATTATATTCCTGCTAATGTAAGGAATGTTTTAAAAATTTCAGCTCTTAGGTCAAGGTTGAAGTCTCACGTTACTTTATCATAGCATTCTGTATATTGAGATACTGGACTGGCTATTTGTGGCATATAAATGTCAATCAGTCATTAATTGCCATAGTTGACCTTATCCAGGACCTTTTTCTGGGAAAGACGATCTCAACTCAGACAGAAATGAAGGTGTTTTAGCAGTTTGGCCCTAATGCAAGTATACTGCTGGAAAGGGCCTTGGGACCACTTCAAATCCAAAAAGGTAGGAGTCTAAAGATTATTAAAAGTAATTCAGAATTCCAGATGCCTTAAAGCCCAAAATGCCCTCTTTCCGAGAAAGGTATTGCATCATGACATTAACACACCAGAAGGATGTCTGGATATTCCAAGGTGACCATTCAACCTGTACAGGGCAATGGGGAGGTGAAGGGGCCAACTGTTCAAGTCAGATGAATTCAGTAAAGTATAAAGCAGGCTATGGAAGATGAAGGGTGGTTAGGTAATGACCATTAACAGGCTTGTACTCTCCCTGTGGGGCTGTTCAGGCCCTGATTGATGGAGGATGTCACACTTGTTAACGCAAGATAAACATTCAGGTCTTTCATTTACCTGCTAAACAATTGTTTTATTAGAAGAGTGCCCACTCTGATAACTGGGACAAGAGGTTTCAAAGTCTATTTGATGGTAATGTCTTAGTTTGCGGAGTGCCCTTATGGTTACCTAATCCAAATTGTAATTCTAATAAAAATAATAATAATATTATTATTATAGGCAATCATAATTAGAAACTATTTCTAAATCTTTGCCATTTTCCTCTCCTCTCAACATTCTTCTTTGTTGCTTGGCTGAACTGCTACTCAAATAAAGTGTGTCTTCCTGGCATGTGGTGAAATTGATATAACTGGTGACAACTGCAGTATGACATCAGCAGGTAATTCAAGCACAATTGTGTACCATAACATGTTGTTAACGAAAGAACTAAGCTGTTATTGCATTTAGGTCAGGCAAACTTTAACTTAAGCTATTGTAGATGGGTCCTTTATTTTCTTTTGAAACTCTATTAACTGGAGTTTTGTTTTACTCTCCTCAGTTGCCAACAGGCTATATCTTAGATAAGCTTCATTTCTGTTTGCTTGCATTTCACTTCTGGGAAAGCTGGAACTGAGTGTAGGAAACGACACTGGCTGTAATTCAACAATTCACATTGTTTCAAAAAATCCCTAAAACTATGAGTTTCCAGCATTATCTGTCTGGTAGAGGAGTCATAGGTTTTGTGGAAGATTAGTTCCAGCAGCATTAGTTCTTTGACCTTCTTCTTGCTAATAATTAAAAATGAACTACTGAAATGCCTAATTTGAGTTTATATACTGTAGTTACAATATCACCAGAATGACAATAAAAGCTCCCAGATTCTCAGCCTCAGTGGAATCCAGACATATTTGGTGGCAAGTTTTACATTTCAAGTCAGAGAAAAAAGTTCATAGATTTACAAAAAGTAGTCAAAGTAATTATTTTTTATTCAGAATTAAGAGTTAAAAAGAATTCAAGTCAGACAGAAGTTAGTAGAAAGACATACCAGAACAAGTTATTTTACAGGCCAAGAGAAAAGTAAAGCCAAGAATTAACAAAGTTTGGTTTCATAAACTGCAGTATTCCTGAACATTGTAAAGGTCTGGCTCAAAAGCTATGAGTGGGTGGCAATTTTGTATTATCATAACTACGCCAGTCATGCTGAATTTGATTAAGTGAAGCTAGAGGCCAGACATTGACTTTTATTGACATCCAAAATTAGCAAAAACAGAGACAACAAGCACATGGAAGATGGTGCCAAGGCATGATCCACAACCGCATCGAACAGTTGATTCCCTTTAACCTACAAGAAGCGGATACATTGTTCATCCCCTTAGCTTATCAAAAGAGTAAGCCCTACAAGGAGTACAGAAGCCTAAGCTGTGATGCTTGTCCATATGATGTTATAATTTTGGTCAATACCCATAATTCTAGAACACTGTCAGAGACATTAACTGTTCAGTAAAAGATGGTGAGCAGTTCTCTGATCATCCTAATGGTCTTCTTTGCCCTCACTTGTGAATAACATACATAAATTCCCTTTTTCCAGGACAATATGTAATAGTAAACCTATATAAATCCATAAACCAGGACTTCAGATTACAAAGTTTAGACAGTTAAACAAGGTCATGGTGAAGATCATCTTATATATAAACGTCTACGCGTGGAAGTGTGTGCGTCTGTCCGGCCCGGAAGTGAGAGGTGGATTCGGGTGTCAAGGCTCCACTGCTGAGGAAACAGAAAACTTGCTTAGCTGCTAATAACATTAGCGAGGCCAGCACATCAGCAAAAAAAAACCTCAGAAGAAAGACAAAGTCGCTTAGCCGCTAACATTAGCAAAGCGGTATTCCTTTTACTTTTCCTCCCGCCGCTAATGCCCAAGCGATGCAAGCATGCCGGCAAAACAAATCCTCCTAGGAGAGAGATGCCCAGAGTAGTTCCTTTCAATTTCACAACATCTCTACATTTCCTTTTTTTCTGACGATTTCAATAGTTTCTAGCAACCCATGCTTTTTATAGCACAGGCTTACACTGCTAGTAGATGAATAATAAGATAATCGAGATATCATTGTACAGTCTGCAACAGGACAGTCTTCATACTTTAGCTGTAGCTTGATATACTGTTCATGGCAATCATAAGCAGGCATTGATTTTGACACCCACCTTGAGAAAACCTGATATACAGTAATTGTAC
The DNA here is from genome assembly GCF_900747795.2 of Erpetoichthys calabaricus. Classification (NCBI taxonomy): domain Eukaryota; kingdom Metazoa; phylum Chordata; class Cladistia; order Polypteriformes; family Polypteridae; genus Erpetoichthys; species Erpetoichthys calabaricus. The sequence goes on from NC_041403.2 coordinate 107,155,474, forward strand.
TTTAACTCCTCAAATAGAGGAAGCAAATTTTGGCTGACAGTAGTAGCCTTGGTACCCAATATTCCTGCATGACAACACACCGATGTGTATTACAAAATTACAATGCAAAGACTGACAGACTAATAGAAACCTTTAATTAATTGTGCAGTTATAAAGCAGTGCAGTTGTGCAGTTATAAATATATATTATTGATCAGAGAACAGTGCATCCTTCAGAAATTCATAGTTGCAGTCAGTTATTGGGGTTTACCTTGTCAGCCATAGCTTGGTAATATGAAAGGGATCACTATTTAGCAGATTGTTGCCAAAAGAGTTTAAGGCTGCTAGAGATCCCCTTACTATATAGGAGGTGCAATCTGGCGGCATCAGATGGACCAAGATATAATGTCTGAAAGGTGTTTTATTGGATTGAAGCCAGGTAAGAGTGGGAGCCAGTCAATGGTATCAATTCCTTCATCCTCCAGGAACTGCCTGCATACTCTCACCACATGAGGCCGGGCATTGTTGTGCATCAGGAGGAACCCAGGACCCACTGTACCAGCACAGGGTCTGACAATGGGTCCAAGGATTTCTTCCCAATACCTAATGGCAGTCATGATGCTGTTGTCTAGCCTGTAAAGGTCTGTGTGTCCCTCCATGGATATGCATCCCCAGCCCATCACTGACCCACCACCAAACCGGTCATGCTGAATGATGTTACAGGCAGCATAACGTTCTCCATGGCTTCTCCAGACCCTTTCACGTCTGTCACATGTGTTCAGGGTGAACCTGCTCTCATCTGTAAAAAGCACAGGGCCCCAGTTGTGGACCTGCCAATTCTGGTATTCTATGACAAATGCCAATTGAGCTCCACGGTGCTGGGCAGTGAGCAGAGGGCCCACTACAGGACGTCGGGCCCTCAGGCCACCCACATGAAGTCTGTTTCTGATTGTTTGGTCAGAGACATTCATGCCAGGGGCCTGCTGGAGGTCATTTTGTGGGTCTCTGCCAGTGCTCATCCTGTTCCTTCTTGCCCAAAGAAGCAGAGACCGATCCTGCTGATTGTTTAAGGACCGTCTATGGCCCTGTCCAGCTCTCCTAGAGTAACTGCCTGTCTCCTGGAATCTCCTCTATGCCCTTGAGACTGTGCTGGGAGATACAGCAAACCTTCTGGAAATGGCATATATTGATGTGCCATTCTGGAGAAGTTGGACTACCTGTGCAACCTCTGTAGGGTCCAGGTATCGCCTCATGCTACCAGCAGTGACACTGACTGTTGCCAAATACAAAACTAGTGAAAAAACAGTCAGAAAACATGAGGAGGGAACAATGTCAGTGGCCTCCACCTGTCAAACCATTCATGTTTTGGGGGGGGGGGGTCGTCTCATTGTTGCCCCCTAGTGCACTTGTTGTTAATTTCATTAACACCAAAGCAGCTGAAACTGATTAACAACCCCTCACATGTCTTCTCTCACCACATCCATAAACCTTCTCATAGGCCTTCCTCTTTTCTTCTTGCCTGGCAGCTCCATCCCTAGCATCCTTCTCCCAATATACCCAGCACCTCTCCTCTGCACGCATCCAAACCAACGCAATTTCACATCTCTGTCTTTTTCTCCAAACCATCCAACCTCAGCTGACCCTCTAATATACACATTTCTAATTCTGTCCATCCTTGTCACACCCAATGCAAATCTTAACATCTTTAATTCTACCACTTCCATCTCTGTCTCCTGTTTTTTTGTCAGTGCCGCCAACTCCAATCCATATAACATAGCTGGTCTCGCTACCATCCTGTAGACCTTCCTTTTCACTCTTGCTGATACCCATTTGTCATTAATCACTCCTGACACTCTTCTCCAACCACTCCACTATGCCTGCAGTCTCTTTTTCAGCACTCTTCCACAATCCCCATTACTCTGTACTGTTGACTCCAAGTAATTAAACTCATCTGCCTTCACCAACTCTACTCCCTGCATCTTCACCATTCCACTGACCTCCCTCTCATTTACACATATGTATTCTGTCTTGTTCCTAATGACCTTCATTTCTCCCCTCTCTAGAGCATATATTCACCTCTCCAGGGTCTCCTCAACCTGCTCCCTACTCTTGCTACAGATCACATTGTCATCTGCAAACATCATAGTCCACGGGGACTCCTGTCTAATCTCATCTGTCAACCTGTCCATCACCACTGCAAATAAGAAAGGGCTCAGAGTCGATCCCTGATGTAATCCCACCTCGATGTTGAATGTATCCATCACTACTACCGCAGTCCTCACCACTGTCACACTTCCCTGGTACATATCCTGTACCATTCTTACATGCTTCTCTGCCACTCCCGACTTCCTCATACAACACAACAACTCCTATCAAAGCACCCTGTCATATCCTTTTTCCAGGTCCACCAAGACGCAATGCAACTCCTTCTGGCCTCCTCTATACTTCTCCATCAGCACCCTCAGAGCAAACATCACATCTGTGATCCACTTTCCTGACATGAAACCATACTTTTGCTCACTAATCATCACTCTTCCTTCTTAACCTAGCTTCCACTACTCTTTCCTATAATTTCATGCTGTGGCTCATCAATTTTATCCATCTGTAGTTACTACAGCTCTGCACATCCCCTTTATTCTTACGTACCCTACACTTCTCCAATCCTTAGGCATCCTCTCACTTTCTAAGATTGCATTAAACAATCTGGTTAAAAACTCCACTGTTATCTCTCCTAAACACCTCCATGCTTCCACAGGAATGACATCTGAACCAACGGCCTTTAAATTTGTCATCCTCTTCTTAGCTGTCCTTACTTCCTCCTTGATAATCCATTAGTTTTCCTGGTTCACTATCTCCACATCATCCAACCTCTCCTCTCTCTCATTCTCTTCATTCATCAGCCTCTCAAAGTACTAATTCCATCTGCTTAACACACTCTTCTCCCTTGTGAGTATGTTTTCATCATTATCCTTTATTACCCTAACCTGCTACATACCTTTCCCAGCTCAGTCCCTTTCTCTAGCCAATCAGTACAGATCCTTTTGTTCCTCCTTAGTGTCCAACCTCTCATACAACTCATCATAGGTCTTTTCTGTAGCCTTTGCCACCTTTCTCTTCACCTTGTGCCTTATCTCCCTGTGCTCTTGTTTACTTTCTGCATCTCTCTGACTATCCCACTTCTTCTTCATCATCCTCTTCCTCTGTACACTCTCCAGTACTTCCCACTCTACCACTGGGTTTCCTTTTCCTCCTTCCTCTGTCCAGATGTCACCCTTACCACCCTTCTTGCTGAACTGCATCATCTGTACCAACCCCTACTTTCTCTTCTGTTCTTTTTCCGTTTTTCTGTGGGGGCGATCTGTGCCACCACCACCTAATCAAAGCACCGTGATGTCCCTACATTGATGGATTAAAGACCAGAAGTCCACATGACCGTCATCATCAAGTCCTTCCATGAGAACCCTGAATACAATGAGGACTGATTGAGGTCATTTATGTTAGGTAGAATGCCTAGAGGGGGCTGGGCGGTCTCATGGCCTGTAACCCCTGCAGATTTTTGTTCTCCAGATGTCTGGAGTTTTTTTTGTTTTTTCTGTCCTCCCTGGCCATCGGACCTTACTTTTATTCTATGTTAATTAGTGTTCTTTTATTTTAATTCTTATTTTGTCTTTTTTTTCGTTTTCTTCATCATGTAAAGCACTTTGAGCTACATTATTTGTATGAATAAATGTTGTTGTCGTTGTTGTTGTAACAAATCTTATAACATACTGCTTTGATCAGAAAAAAATTTTACCTACTAAGAAACCAAAGAGCAAAGCCAAAGCAAAGTATAAAAAGTGCCAAAGTGAAAACTAGAAAAAAGAGCCAGATTGTCAGAACACAAAATATTAACCAATACTTGTAGTCAAAATGATTTGAAGATAAAATTCTTGTTTGTCTGAAAGACCTTTCCCTTAATAGTTAAATGGCACTTACAATGGTTGTTTCTTTAAAGCCAAAAAATCTTGGATGGCAGCAATATTTAGACTAGTCACAGCAATTATGACAACACATTCAGCAGCGCTGAGGATCAAGTAGCCAGCAGCTAGTGTTATTGACGACAGCGAAACAACCATGAAATGACATAACATTCAAATTGATTCAATGATGTCACCACCAAGACATAAAAAGAAAATTTTTTAAAATAAGTAAAAAATAAGTTACTAAAAGTGTTTTTTTTAATTAATGGCTAATACATTCTCTGTTACTTGTGTTCTGTCATGAGCTTGGGGCATTTTACCCTCCTGAATTTATCTACACACGTTTGGATAATTTGATTTTCTTTTGTTATAAAAATGAATCCTAACAAAAATAACATTAGAAATTTAAAATACCTAAAAGTACATGGATAGGGATTGTGAAGGTCATAATAAAAATGTGGAGGACATCAGTGGAGCAAAGCATCAGGTAATTGTGCTTAAAGTCTGTCTGCATATTGCTTTGAGTTTTGGAGCTTTGGAATGTGTGCAGAAGGTGAGCAAAACTTCATCGGTCCTGATTGGTCCATCCAGGAGGTGTTGTGATGCCTGTGGTGGTTTAGTTTTGTAGTGTTCATTGAACATGTGTTCTTTATGTCAGATTTTACATAAAGTAAGGGACATATCAGCACATTGAGCAGGTCAACCATCTACTGGCTGAGACCGAAGCTACGCAACATATTATTTCATCACTCCCCACCTATACTGCATAGGATGTTCGCATACTGCTTTCAGTGTCCCAGCTTCTGGATATTCTAAAACAACTTTTCATGAGATTAGTTATTTCAGAATCTTTTTACAGAGATAGGACTTTTTGATGTTTATTTAGATTTTGATGTCCAGTTTACATATTGGGCTTTGATGGTTGATGTTTTTTGCTTTGATTTTTGTCCTAATTTCATTTCTTCACAATCATAATATATATTAATTTGCCACATGGATTTGCATCCTAAAGTGAAGCGTTTTTTATAGATTTTAAAAACTACCTAAGCTGCACTTGTGTTTATAATGGAGGTTAAGGGTACTCGGATGCTAACGTGAAAATAAAAAACATACCAAATACCTCTACTTGGAAGCAACAACGTTTTTTATGTAAGAAATCCAGCCTTCCATGATTATGAGACATTACAAACTACAGAAACTACAGACTGCATATTAAGCTACCTTTATCTCTGCAATTATGTTTATGTTTTGCCATGGCTTGTAACAAAAGGCAGACAAAATTGAAAGGATGGGAGAGTTGCAGTTTATGTAAAAGAGAATAAGATGAAAATCAAGTTGACGCCAGTGAGTGTGGCTGGCCATCTGCATCTGCATTGAAGCTGTACAGCACTTTGGTCTACTTCTGTTGCTTTAAATGTGCTCTATAAATAAAATTGACTTGACTTGACTTGACAAGTGAGCATTCAAATTATATGATTTTTTTGCCCTAAGTGGTACCTACATTTCGCCTCGTACAGTATGTGTTGTGGAAGAAAGATTCATGTTGAGCAACAGCGTAGTGGTGAACAGCACAGGTAAGAATTTCATTGTACTTTATACACATAACAATAAATCTGAACTAAACTGATTAAACTGCATTGCATTATTTATAAAAGCCTTAGATTTGTGAAATAGCCAATCTACCTGCATGGTAATATTAAGTTCACAGTGCAAATCATCACTTAGCATTTCCCACTCGCCATGGCATTTTGTGCTCACACATGATAAAAAAATACTCCGAAAATGAAAACAATAGAGTCTTCAATACAGCCAAACCACAATGAAACAGACTAAAGCACCACAAACCAATTATGAAATTTTATAATGCATGCTAAGTCACTCTTGCAGAGGATATGGTGATAAAAGAACTGCTGTCAATATTTTTGAGCCAGTAAACCCACTGACTCTCACTGATACCAATTAGCCCATAAATAAATGCAAATTCCATGCAAACTGGAGCACTGTAATGCAGGAATCACAGCTCTGCACTATCACTCTGCCCATGCTAAAATATCTCTACTAAACGTACTAATCTTCAACCTGGTTTAAACTAAATATATGCCTCTAACATCTGTTTAGTTCACGTGCATGTTCAGCCATTCTCTTGCTAGAAAATCAAAAGATACACATGCATTATCATACCAGCGAACTAGCAACAGCTGGCAATATTTTTCAAAATAATGTAGTCTTTTTTTTGTATAAGTGGGGTTAATAAGTTTCCATATAGTGAAAGACTGTGAGTGATGGTAATAACTATTGTCTAGTTATCTACGATAAACAGAGACAACAATTCACATCTGGGCATCAATTTTCAATAATAACAACAACACAGTGCTTAGAGACGACTCTTTGAGGTGAAACCACAGCCCTGGCCCTGAAGGGTGTATGGAGGAGGACAAGCAGCGAGATGAAGCATAGAGCTTGTCTCCTCTTAAATTGACTGACTCTTGCAAAATGCTTTGCTTTTGCCTTGTTATCCTTCTTGAAATGACATGGACCTCCACCACTATAAACAAGCAATAACTATAATAAATGCACACTATTAACCATAATAATTCTCCTCCTCTCCTCCCAGCAGCTCCATCACACTCTCTCCCAACTCCGGCTTGCTTTGCTGGGTCTCTACCAGTCCTTTATATAGTCCTTGACCCAGAATGCTTCTCCTCTTCTGTTCACATGACTTGTCAGCACTTCCGGGTCAGATGGAGAATTACATTTTTCTTCAGCCCGGAAGTACTTCTGTTCTTCCATCCCCATGACTTGGGAGTACTTCCGGGCTAGAGGGAAAATAAAAATCCCCACGTCCCCCTGCAGCATCACACGGCGGCACCCATGGCAACCCAGCAGGGCTGTGAAGCCGAACTCCATCTCCCATGGTGCCCTGCGGGAATCCTGGGGAACCTCTATGCTGCAGGGGAGACGCCATCTAGCGTCCTGGATGTGTCGGCCAGGATGAACTGCCAGCCGTCTATCACAGTGTGTAATCTCAAGATGCAAATACATAAAGGATAACAAATTGATTTCCTTGGTATGTTTTAATGCTTCTTTTCACATTGGGACTTAAATATACTTTACAGTAAAACACAACAATAGGTTATGTATTCTTTAACATTTATAAAAATCTTTAACTTTAGAACATAGTTCAATATGGCAAATTAATATACTGTATACAATGACTGAGAAGAAATAATTGTGCTTAAAAAATACCAAAAATATACTTTATGATTTTTAAAATGCAGCATTATTGAGAGCTGGAACTTTTTCACAATTTTCACCCAGACTTAGCAACTCATTAATCTTCCAATGACCCTTACTATGAAGCTGTTTTACAAATTTTGTTCTATTATGCTTCATGGCAAATGTTCCTGAAAACTCAGCAATTCCAATTAATATATTTCTCATAAAAAGTGTCAAGGAGCTTAACCCAAAAGTACAATAGACTGGGAATTACAGAGACTAGATATTTTGTAAGAAGTGTTTAAAAATAAAGTGAATGATACAGCTTTTGTTACTATTCAAACACACTACAAAATGAAATAGTATGTATCTCTCTAAAGGGTTTTCTGAGTGCTAGTGCTTCGAAACTACATAGAGTCAAGATGTATTTTTGGAAACTTCTGGCTTAGACAGCACAACCCACACATTAATGGGATTACCAAACAAGCTGAATTATGTGGTTCTGGTTACTTTAGGATTTGTTTGAAAAAGATGTTTCCTCCTACAATCACTCATTATATTGTGCATCACATACAAAATATTCTTCAAAACATTAATTAGAGAGGGAGAGGGAATAATAATAATAATAATAACAATAGATTTTATTTATATAGCACCTTTCTCATGCTCAGGGCGCTTCACAGAGTCATAGAAAGAACAGCAGGGTATATGTAACGTTGGATACAAGTATTTTCTGCATAGAACACTAGAACAGATAAACACAGGATGTACAAAGCATTAAATTAAACCAGAGTAAAATACTAAATTCAATACTAAAAGAAAGCCTGTACAAATAACATAATAAACTAAGGTTAGGAATACTTACAATTTGTCTCTCTTTTGCATTTTTTAAGTTTTTTGTATTAGTCGTGGCCTATTTAAAGGTGTTAAATATAGTTTTTTTATATTATAGTCACAAAGTAAAATATTTTTATTTTCATCTGTTGCAGCTTAGTCCATCAGGCATAACAGGTGCTATACTAAGAGAAGGTGGGCTCCATTGCTTCAGTGAAAACTTGCATTTTCATAATGAGGACAAATGCAGGGGGGTTAGCTAATGAAAACAGGTGAGATCAAAATTATGGGTTTTTCTTCTATAAATTCTGCTGTACAGACTGCAGAATGTACATGTATTTTTTCATTCACTAACACAAACTAACACTAACACAAAAGAATTTTAAATATGTTAAGGACTTGGGAGTGGGTTCTGTCTATCTCTTGTAGTTTTAATAATGTTTGTCTGGAGTATGTTTGTTCTTTCTTTGTTGCTTTGCACATACAGAACTGTCAAAAGGTACTTAGGTCCCTTCACTTTTTACACATTTTGTTAAGTTGCTGTCTTGTGCTAATATCATTTAAATTTATTTTGTTCCCTCATTATGGCAACACTCAATACACCAGAATAACAATCCAATAGTACAATTTTAGATTTTTTTGTAAATACATTCAAAATAAAAAACTGAACTATCACATTTACATACTGTAAGTATTCAAGCATTGGTTGATGCATCTTTGGCAGCAATCAAAGTCTGGAGTCTTCTTGGGTATGGCGTGACAAGCTTTGCACATCTGGATTTAGAGATTTTTGGCCTTTCTTCTCTGCAGATCCTCTCAAGTTCTGTCAGGTTGGATGGAGACCATCAGTGGACTTTCAGGTCTCTCTAGAAATATTCGATTTGATTCAAGTCTGGGCTGAAGCTGGGCCACTCAAGGACATTTTCAGAGTTGTCCCTAAGCCACTCCTTTGTTATCTTTACTTTGTGCTTAGAAATTTTATTCTGTTAGAATGTGAACCTTTGTTGTAGTCTGAGGTCCTGAGTGCTCTAGCACAGGTTTTGATTCAGGATAATTCTGTACTTAGCTCCATTCAGCTTTTCCTTAACCCTGACTAGTCTCCTGCTCCCTGCTGCTGAAAAACAACTACACAGCATAATGATGATACTTGCTGGTTAGAATGGTATCATGCAGGTGATGGACGGAGCTTGGTTTCCTCCAGATGTGATGCTTATAATTAAGGCCAAACAGTTCAATCTTTGTTTTATCAGGCCAGAGAATCTTGTTTGTCATTGTGTGAGAGTCAGTGTCTGGTCATGGGTTGCCATCAATGGCTGTATCGCTAGCCCCCCATTACCCCCTCCCCATTCATCATAACAATATACAGCATCATGATATCTCTCCCCATTTTACCAAAAGGGAAAGCCATACTACCCTCCGTACCAAGCCCCCCACTCTCTTCAATTGACGTGGGTCACAAGTGAAATTGAAAAGATAGGACTGGGTTGCAAGACAATAAAGGTTGAGAAACGCTGTTTCATCTCTCGCTTGGCCACTCTTCTATTAAGTCCAGATTAGTGGAGTGTTGCAGTGGTGCGGTCCTTCTGAATGTTTCTCAAATCTCCACATAGGTTCTCTGGAGCCAGAATGGTCATCGGGTTCTTGGTCATCTTTCTGACCAATGCCCTTATACCCCATGTGGGATACAGCCCAGACACAGACAGATAGACATCGCAGGTTCAACACCCAATACACGTTTATTATACATATTCTATTTACAGTGCAGCCACACAACCCAATACTCCCCCAAAGTCCAGGCCTCACAATGCCTTTTCTCTCTTCAGGTCTGCCTCCACTCCTCTACTCCCGAGCTCTGTCTCTCTTCCTCCTGACTCCAGCCATCGAATGGAGGGAGGCGGCCCCTTTTAAACCCACCCGGATGTGCTCCAGGTGCCTCCCAATGAGTGCCTGCTGGCACTCCGTGGTGTGGTAGAAGTGCCAGCTGTGCACCTGGAAGCACTCCAGGTGTCCCTGGTCTTCTTCCTCCCAGCACTTCCGGGTGTGGCGGAAGTGTTGAGGGCCAGGGCTCCTCAGGCATCGGGACCCCCCTGGCGGTGACCACAGGCCCCTATAGGGTTGAGCTTCCGAGCTCCTTTCCCGTGGTCCCCATAGCCACAAGGGCGGTCGCCCCCTCGTGGTCTGGAGAATGCGTAATCCCTCCTCTGGTCCTTCCAGGTGTCCCTGCTGGGTACCACCCCCAGCCGCTTGCCACACCCAATTGCTTAGTTTTGCCACACAGCCAACAATAGGAAGAGTCATGGGTTGTTTGAGACTTATTTCATTTAAGAATCATGGTGGCCACTGTGCTCTTGAGAGCCTTTAATGCTGCAGAATTTGTTGACTTCACCTGATATGTGTCTTGAAACAATCCTGTCTCTAAGTTCTGAAGGGAATTGCTTTGACCTCATTGCTTGGTTTTTGCTCTGATACACATTGCACCTGTGGGACCTTTTATAGGCGGGTGTTTGTTTTTCCTATCAATTGAATTGATCACAGGTGGTCACAAAACAAGGCGTAGAAACATATCAATGAGGATAATTAGTAGAATGTGATGCTCCTGAGCAAAATTCCAAGTGTCATATCAAATGATCTGAATGCTGGTGTCAATGTGATATTTCCATTTTTTATTTTTAATACATTTGCATAAATTCCTAAAATCCTCTTTTTGTGTTGTCATTCTGGGGTATTGAGTGTTGTTTGGTAAAGAAAATGGAACAGTTTTGGCATAAAAATGAAAAAAGTGAAGGGGTCTAAATACTTTCTGGAAGCATTGTGCGTGTACTTATCTGAATAATTATTTGTTGAATATGCTTTGCACCTGCTTAAATTATATTTATTGCATCTTAATCTTTGACATATTAGGGCAGCAGGTCTAAAATTATGAAGCTAGTGGATGATGAGATCCCAGGATTTTTATGTACTGCATTTTGCATGTCAGTCATTTCAGGGAAGAAAAGAACAGCAACAAGACTTATGAATGATATCATGGAATGTGTACATTTTTTTTAAATTAGATTATGAATTACTAAAGCACTATTTTGCCTCTTCAGGTCCCAGCTTGAGAAGCCATTTAACTGTATAAAGGAACAATGTCATCACCTATTGTATAACCTTTGATAGAGTTAATTATATAAAAATATCTCTTAGCTGTTGTACATAAAATGTAATCCTCCTCATGCCTCCCTTGTACTGTATATTAATCCTTAGAATAATTCAATAATTGCAGCCTGCCTACATCTTACCAAGTAAGTAGAATCAAGTAATAAAAACAAAATATGTATATTAGAGTTTAACTTTCATACATGACAGACAGCACCTTGACATCCACACAGTCTTCATTGTTGCACCACAGATAGCTTTTTTTAACATCCATACAAATGTTTTTTTACATTCATAATTATTCTGTATGTCAAGAAACATGTGATACATAGCAAGCAGTCTGTTCATTCTGATTCTGGGATATAAAGTAATTTCATAGTATACATATTAATATAGAAAAATGTTTTTTTGCTTAAGGACTGCTTCCTAATTAAAAAAAAATATATTCACTCTTAGATAGGTATAAAACTGAATCTAAAATGGAATCTGGCTACAATCTAACCATGATGCCTTTGAATAAAGTTCAGTAATAGCTAAAGGCAGTATAGTCCAAATGAAAGGCTTTATACTGAAAATCATAAAAGCAATTTGTGGCTACCATCCTCCTGTGTGACAAGCCTTGAAGTCATTCTTAAGAGTGGCCTACATTTAAATCAAACAACTCAGCTGCTATTAAAGCCCAATTCTGTCATCTGTGGTATGTATCATCTCCAGTCAGTTTGTGTACATCCATTAGCTCTTGCCTGAATGACTAAACTCTTTCCTCTGTGATCTTCCTGCAAGAAGGAAGAGATTAAAACTGTTTTTAATATTGTCAGTAGGGGCTTGGTCCATACCACATAGCATAATTTCATTCAGTATATCATGAGCTGTTTACACTACTTTGTCTTCTTATCAGTTTTGAAATTCAAGAACATGCATTACAATTACAAAGCTCCAAACACAGAAGCTCTTGAGTACATGGCCTTGTTGTTTCTCTCCTGAATAAGGATTACAGGTAGCTTCATAAATGGTGAAAAGTTTAGCTTATCTCTGTAACAATTTTCAAGTCATGACATTACTTATACTCGTGGCCTTATTTGGATAAAATTTGCTCAGGTAATATTAATTGTATACTTTCTTCCTCAACAGAACTAAACAAACAAGAGTGTTTTTTTCAACATCTGTTGCAACTGAAAGTAAAATGTATATCCAAGATGCTATACAATGAATTGGATGCAATGATTCTACTGTATAACATGTATAAGTATGGATGTACGGATGAGTAGTAATTTTCTCAAACTAAATAAGGAGAAATTGGAAATCTTAGTGATCAGCAAAAATGGATATAATGAGGGTATTAGAAATAAACTTGATCCATTTGACTTAAAAGTCAAGACAGAGGTAAAGAATTTAGGGGTAATTATTGACTCTGACCTAAATTTTAAATCACATATTAATCAGATTACTAGGACAGTATTTTTTCACTTAAGAAATATAGCAAACATTAGATCTCTTATAACTTTGCAAGATGCTGAAAAATTAGTTCACGCTTTTGCTTTTAGTTGATTAGATTACTGCAGTGCACTCCTCTGAGGACTACCCAAAAAAGACATCAATCGATTGCAACGAGTGCAGAATGCAGTTGCCAGAATATGAACTAGGAAAAGAAAATCCAAGCACATCACACCAGTTCTGATGTCACTACACTGGTTAATTGTGCCATGTAGAATTGACTTTAAAATACTGCTTATGGTTTACAAAGCCTTAAATAATTTCACTCCATCCTATATCTCGGAATACCTTTTACCTTACACTGCAAATCGTAACCTTAGATCTTCAAATGAGTGTCTGCTTATAATTCCAAGAGTAAACTTAAAAGAAGTGGCGAGGCAGCCTTCTGCTATTATGCACCTAAAATCTGGAATAGCCTACCAATAGAAATTCACCAAGCTAATACGGTGAAACTCTTTAAAAAACTGCTAAAAACCCATTATTTTAACATGGCTTTCTAATAGCTTCATTCTAGTGTAACCCTGATATTCTGTATATGCATTTAATTATCTTTTTTTCTTCATGGCTTCAAAATCCATACTAACCATTACTTACTCTGCTGTTCTTTTTCTGTGGTAGCGATCTGCGCAACCAGCACCTGATCAAAGCACCATGCAATCCTTACATTGATGGATTGAAGGCCAGAAGTCCACATGACAATCATCGGCTAATTCTTCCATGTGAAACCTGAAAACCACAAGGACTGATTTAGATCATTTACGTTAGGTAGAATACCTAGAGGGGGCTGGATGGTCTCGTGGCCTCGGAACCCCTGCAGATTTAGTTTTTTTTTTTCTCCACCCATCTGGAGTTTTTTTTTTTTTTTCTTTTTCTGTCCTCCCTGACCATCAGTCCTTACTTTATTCTTTGTTAATAAGTATTGCCTAATTTTATTTTTATATTTTTTCTTGTTTCTTTCTTCATCTTGTAAAGCACTTTCAACTACATCATTTGTATGAAAACGTGCTATACAAATAAATGTTGTCATTGTATGGCTCCAGTGTAGAGTAAAAGGGGCACACATTTACAGACCTAGGAGAGGATCATCTAGAAGAATGACAAACAGGAAAGATCAACACATATGCTACAGGGCAATGCGCTAAGTGTCACAAGACAAACCATGATCTGGTGATTCCACAATATTAAGCTGCACTCCCCCAACACCTCAACACAGAGAGAGCGAAGACATGTGTAAGTGGCACAGTGGTGTTGATTAATCTTTAACGACAAGGCTTGTTTCTGTTAGGGACAAAGTATTGAGTAAAGTTTGAACAACAAAAGGTGAGCTGGCAAGAGACCATTGTCAGAAGACAGCCATCAGCAAAGTCGGGCATAATGGCTTAGGATCTAGACCACATGAAAGTACGTCCAACTTAGAGCATATCCACAGAGTGATCAAGCCTATTTTCTGCTCTTTCATGGATACTATTCTGAATAGAGTTTTAGCATGATAATATACAGCCACATACTTCCATCATCTCTTAAGAATCCCTTTGAAACATAACAGCGACTCAATGGCCGCCAAACACATAGGGGAAATTATTGGAACAGACAAATATTCCATCCTTTACTTAGTCAGAATTATGGCTTGGCTTACCAAAAACACATTCATGGGGGCCAGTTATCTAATGCTGGACTACTTAATGACTAAAAAATGCCTATATACATGCTCCAGAGTGAAAGGTGATTCTACAAATGTTCATTAAAGGGCTGTGTTGGCTTATGCAACCATGGCATTGAAAGGTTTTTTTTTTTTTGGTTAAACGGTGTAGACAGGCATAGCACCAGAAGGTTTTGAGAAAGGTGGCTGTGGGACAGAGAACAAAACAGCTCAGGACAAACTCTAGGAAAAAACCTTGATGTCTACATTAAATGTATCTATCTCTTTAAAACTCATCTTCCCATTCACTTTTCCTAGTAAGAGTCACAGTTAAATGTATTTATATTTAAACTAAATAAAACAAATTTCACGTTGAAAGTTTTCAATAAAACATGTTTAATTGTACCTGTGGAGCCTTACAATACAGTACATAGTAGGGTTTTTTTGGAGATGAAGGAGGTATGCGCTAGCTTTGGCATTTCTAGGAACAGTTTAAACATCCCTATGGTGCCACCCCTGGTTATTGGTTACTAGATTAAAGATGAGAAAGGTCTGATTTTATTTGTCTGTATTTCAGTCTTTGAATTAATTAAATCTGAAATTTCCATAAAGATGAGTACACTTTTGATAGCCTCACAACCTATATAAGTATGCATACTCTATGTAACTATGGGATAAAGATTGTATTGATTCCCCCATCCATTTTGAGATGTGGATTTCCTTACCTTCTCATCACTAATTAAAACACTTAAAGTTTTTTAAAGCTCCATTTAGGAGACCACATGTGCCCTCACCATCCCTACAGTTAAGGAGGAACATTCAATCAAGAAATGTGATTCCAAAAGCAATGCTGTGTGTAGAGATGGGTCCAACTATACTTAATATACCTGTAGCATAAAACTGAGCTCTTACCTACCAATGAAACACTCCACATCCCAAATACCAGCTTTCATAGCTAATGCATATTATGACTGGCTCTTCATTTATGAGACATTGCACCCTTTGCTTTTCAGGTGCTGAAAAAAATTGGAAATTCAATGTTGCTTCCATGGACTAAGCATGCCCGAGCCACATTAATCGCCTGGACACCAGACACTCATCAACTAACAAAAGCCCTCGAGGAGAGTGTGCTAATTTCTGTATTCCATAGATATCTTCCAGGAACACAAGTATAACTAACAATCAGTAAGGTGTACTGGCCACACCATAAGCCATTTTGGATAAGTAATATTTTTGTGCAACTGCTATATAATAATGTTATAATTTCTGTCTACAGATTAAGGTGTAGGCACCCATTATCAGTAACAAATAAGAGAACCTGCTATGGTACATGATGTATAACTTCTTGAATCTATCAATCAATCAACTTTATTTAAAGGGCATAATTACCATTTAGCACGGTCCTAATACAATGTACAAATAAAAGGAATACATAGGACACAATATCCATCCATCCATTTTCCAACCCGCTGATTCCGAACACAGGGTCACGGGGGTCTGCTGGAGCCAATCCCAGCCAACACAGGGCAGGAACCAATCCTGGGCAGAGTGCCAACCCACCGCAGGACACACACAAACACACCCACACACCAAGCACACACTAGGGCCAATTTAGAATCGCCAATCCACCTAACCTGCATGTCTTTGGACTGTGGGAGGAAACCCACGCAGACATGGGGAGAACATGCAAACTTCACGCAGGGAGGACCTGGGAAGCGAACCCAGGTCCCCAGGTCTCCCAACTGCGAGGCAGCAGCGCTACCTACTGCGCCACCGTGCCGCCCTAGGACAAAATATACAACAGACAAATAAGAACAAAAATTAAATAAGACAACAACAATAATATTGATTTAATTTAAACAACTTTAAAACATATCATGTCAATGAATATCAACAAGTAATAAAAATAAAAATAGCATTTAAGAAAATATTTCAAATATAACAAACCTAAATCAATTCTATTGCAGATTATAATGATGGGAGTAAAAGTAGGTTTTTAGTCTTATTTTAAAAATGTCAATTGAATGTACTTCTCTAACACAAAATGGAATGCCATTCCAAAGATAAGGTGCATGACAGACAAATACTCTATGACCAACTGATTTTTTCAACTGGGGAAATGACCAGCATTAACAGAAGGACGGGGACATACCGGAACATATGGTGTAATTATCATAGATACGTAAATAAAGCAGTGCAAGTTCATGCAATGCCTTAGACATTAAAAGAAGAACTTTAAAATCAGCTCTGACTTGTACTGGTAACCATTGAAGAGAAGTTAACTTGGATGTTATAAGCTCAGTTTTTTTGGTTTTGTCAAGACTCTCGCTGCGGCATTCTGAGCAAGCTTTAGTAGCACAACTTGGAAGACTGGAGAAAAGGGCATAACAATAATCAAGTCTAAAAGAAACAAATGTGTGAATTAATATTTCAGAGTCATGGAAAGATATATATATAGAATAGATCAGATTATTGCAATATTACTAAAATGAAAAAATGTTTTGGTAATAGCCTTAATATGAGACTGAAGTGTGAGTCAAGTATCACTCCAAGATTTTTAATAGCCGAACTTTCAGAAATACTACAGCCATCAATATTAACACTCAGGTTCTTACACAAGTGTTCATATCTGGCTGGTCTAATAACCAAAAACTCTGTTTTATCAGCATTTAACAGCAGAAAAATTATACCCATCCATTTTTTAATATCCAAATGATGGCAAAAAATACATTTCCATTTGAAAGTCCAGCAAAAATATGCATAGTATTGAAACTTAATAAAAAGGATTTGCATGAAACTAGATACGAATTCAGATTTTTAAAAAGATTTTTGCTCATTTAAATGTGATAATCATAAGACTGCACCTTGTTGCAATTTAAAAGACCTGCATTCATTGATGTATATGCTTGCAGGTGACCTCAATAACCTATTCAAAAACACCTTGCCGGAAAACACAGACACTTCTAAAACAAACTGCTACTTTGCTCAAAGTACTCTACAGATTATTGAATAATCTTTAAATTAACCATAACATTTGAGCACTTAAAAAATAATACACAGTGTCTGAAGAAAACATCTTTTACCTTGATTAATTCCATTCTTTGCATGACGTGACCAGATAGCTTATGGTTTTGAACTGTAGACCATTTTTTTATAAAGGAAAAACATGGGGAAATGTCTTGTTGTTCACCATCAACAGGCAATATAACTAATTTTTTACAAGCTTGTCTGTCACCTGACTCTTTTTAATTTGTTAATGTGTTTGCTTTTATCTTCATCCAGGTGAATAATAGAAAATAAAACTCAAGTGTTATTTATATATCATGTGTTAAGGTTAATACTTTATCTAGTGCACATGAGGTAACACTCTCTTATGGTCTCTTTAAGGTTACAACATGTAGAAATTTTTAAATACAGCATGTTTGTGTATCAGGCTTTAGAGTTTGGGGGTAATCCATAATTCCAAAACCTTGTCATCAGTGCAATGAACAGGCACAACAAATATTGTAAAAATGATGCACTCTACATGGCCACGCTGTCACAGTTGTAAGAGTACCATGTGTTACTTCATAGGAAGTAAGGATTGCTTTCTGAATACAAGCTTTTGGTGTCGTCTGTAACTCACATGACTCCAATGCAGAGATACAAATTATGAAGGCCTGTGGACCTATAAGAGAGAAAAACAGAAAAAAAGCAGACAGAGTTTAGGCAATCGGGGAATTGCAAAAAGGTTATAACATGAAACAAGATAAAACAAAAGCAAAAAATTGTGGCTGAAAGCTAAAGCAGTGTGTCCAGATGATACAAAGTCATAGAAAGATCCAGAAATTAAACATTTGTCAAAAGCAAGAGAAAATTACAATCAAGTAATTACAGAATGGAAGGAAATCCCTACAAAAGTTGGTAATAACAAGTAAATTGGAACAGAGATCACACTACATCAAGCGGAAAGCACAGCCAAAGGTGAGGTCTGACATGAGACATGTCAGTAAAGGTAGTGTGATTCTTAGCAAACAGTTTCATACGTTGGAAAGTATTTGTTGTCAGCTTAACCAAAGAAAACCACTGTTAAGATCACTTGTGTGCACTGGATTGTATGTACAGTATAAGCCACAGTTTTTCCTCACAATCCTTGCAACAAGCATTATTTTTATAGTTTAGGTGAACTGGAATCCTGAGCTAGTCTTGAAAATAGAAGGCCTGTTGGAATTGTTTTCTTCATTGAATTTTTGATCTGCTTTTCTCATTGAGAGTTACAAGTGGCAAAATGTACACTATCCTCTGCAACCGTTTCTATCTCCTTCTAGGAATTATTAAGTCCTCTACTTGAAGTTACTCCTGAATTACTGTGCACCATAACATATCACGAAGAGTGAGCCCAGAAACCTAATGTTGGAACCGGATTTCAGATGCTTGTTCTTATAATGTTAAACTTTTGGTCTCCACCCAGAGTTTGTGACCTTAGGTGAATATGGGGAGGTAGAGTGACTAGGAAAATGAAGCTTCACCAAAGGAGGTAGTTGCAGTTTCACTATCATGGTTTAGTATAGCATCTGCAGAACTGGTACTGATGTGTTGCTTCATTGGTTGAACTTATCATCACCATTACTCTCACACATGACCAAGGTTCTGAGGTACTTGAACACCTCCACAAAGCAGGAAGAAAGACGTCATTATCCACAAAAACACATTGACTTCACATTTGAAAGGACTCGATCTCTAGCCAGCTGCAATTTGCACAATCTCAAGTAGTGAGGTCAGAATCCATTCAGACTTCATGACCATATACAATTTCTGCTGTTATGCATTCAATTGTGTCAGTAAGTTTAAAAATGCGAAGAAAGATAACTACTTGTCTTTAAATTCAGAAAATAATAAATGTTATAAAATTGTGAAAATGATAGAGACTTAACAGGATCCTGGTACTTTGTAAACCAGAGGGCACAAACAATGATTTTTATTTATCAGCACACAACTTAGGTATTATTGCTGAAATCAGTCTATCTTCTACCACATTCATTGCCAAACTATGCAAAACCTATACAAAGAAACTCATTCATGCATTTATTCCTAGTAATGCTGAATACTGAAATGTGCTGCTGACAAGCTGCTCGCAATGTTCAATTTGTATGTTTCAGTTAATTCAAAATGCTGCTGCAGGGATTATTAGTAAAATTAGGAAGTACTACCACACATTACTCTTGCTCTAAACTCTTAACACTGGTTTCCAATTAAGTTTAGAACTGATTTCAAAATCCTCCTTCATGACATATAAAACATTAAATGACTTGGGCTTTGTTTACTAAACAAATGAATACATAATGAAACACACATTATGATCTCAAGATGCCAGTCTTGTACAGCATACAATTCCTATAGGAAGTGGTACTTTCACCTACAGGGCCCAAATACCCTCAAATGATCTGCTTGCTTATATACAGGATTGCTCATCAGTCTCAGTGTTTACATCAAGGCAGAAGACTCAGCATGGCATATCTTGATTGGACCCCATTGATATTACAACTGTCTGCTTTTTAAGTCATTTACTTAAAAACAAATACTTGGTAATCATTATAAACTGTAACTGGCCTTCTGCTATACTGTTTTTCTCCTTGGCGTTCTTCTGTGACACTTGATGCCCATATCTACAATGCCTTGCTCCTACTCCTGGCCATGGATAAGAACACTACAGATATTGAAAACCTTGGGATAAAAACATAAAAGGATTCAGTCTCCTTATTATTAGACTGTCTGGCATACACTTATGAATATCAAAATTGTACTATGCCTCGGGAGAGGGGGAAGAATAGTAGACCTAGCTTATCGCAAACTGTGTTTGTTCTAATCTTCCAAGTCCTCTCTGAGGTTGATTTTCCAGGATTTCTGTTAACTGGAGTTTTTTTTTTCAAATCCTCCATTTCACAAATTTGAATCTGTATTCCCAAGTAGCATATAGCATAAAGCTATGCAACATCTACAAATGAATGTTGCGCATAACATGCAGAAATGAATGCAGAGAATATGTAGATAGTAATAAACACACATCCAGAAACTCACATTTGGACAATCAACATCCAGAATACAGATTTTAAGGCTGATGCAAATGTGTTTATAACTGTAATACTGCATTAATTTTCCATGGATGGAAAGTCGTCTTACTTTGTGTTTAAGGAATTTTGTGCATGCCCAATATAAAAATGTTGCATGGTTTCAAAATTACTGCTAATGCACTATAATTGCAAATATGATAATCACTCTGAGCCTGTATTTGGCAATGATAAAAAAAGAGAATACTTTAAAAAAATGATACCCCAGATTAGGTGGCGTGGCTGCTGAATCACTGATAAATGCCAGTGTGGGGAGATTTAGAAGATGAACCACATTGTTGTTTCTTGTCCTATATCATAGATGACTGGTGGCATGTACACTCTACACAATGTTGGTAAAGAGGCACAAGAGAGGTTCAAAATGGTGGCAAATGCACATGCTAAACAAATAAATAACTGTGAATTCAACCATTAATCTTTAGCTCAATCTTTAGTTCTCCTGCCATGTCAAAGGTTTCCTTAGTTATGGATAATCCAACATTAGTAGTGGCCTTCATTGACAGTTAAACACCTGAATTCAACATAGGGAAGGTATTCCCCTAAAATCAGCGATTCTGTCTTCAGATTGGATGGCCCAGCAAAGACCCTCCTATAGAATGCCCAGGATGGGTTTGGCAGCTAGTTGGCCGAGATCTCCAGGAATGTATCTGTGCTAACTTTGTCTTTGAATTTCTCCCTTACAATTGGAGGTGGAGTCCCCGAGGATTATTTTCTTCAGGTATGCTGCTGACTGGAGTTTTCGTTTTTCTCTCCACTGATGTCAACTGGTCACAGTTTAACAATTCCTTAATGGATAGATATCATTGGCTTCTATTTATTTTAATCAGTCTCATCTTTGTTTTTTATGTGTTTTAAAAAATATGTATCTTTATGTGTAATAATTCTGCATTTAGTAATATATAAAATCTATACTTGCATTTTACCTGAGAACTTGTTGCAGCACTCTGCACCTACACTCAGTGAAGAGAGCTATACTAAAATGAATTGAATTATTCATACATTTCCATGCATCATTCTCATTCCCCACACAAGTTTCTCAATAGCAGTGCAGACTCATGCACTGAATCTACTTTATCAAAAAAAAAAAAACTATAAATATGCTGAATAATTGTTAGCTTCATATTCCTAAACAACTGTCATAGGCAGCCTTTCTACAACTCAGTTTAATATTGTAGTGATCCTCTCACTTACCCCAGAATCAACTCCAACTATACAGCACCTGTCCAGAATACTTTTTGTTGGAAAACTTGGACCCCTCCTCAAACCGCCACCTTATCGTGGTGGAGGGGTTTGTGTGTCCCAATGATCCTAGGAACTCTGTTGCCTGGGGCTTTATGCTCCTGGTAGGGCCACCCAAAGCAAACTGGTCCTAGGTGAGGGATGAGACAAAGTGCGGTTCAAAACAACCTCCTATGATGAATAAAAATTTTGGACGACGTTTTCCCTTGCCCGGACACGGGTCACCGGGGCCCCCCTCTGGAGCCAGGCCTGGAGGTGGGGCTCGATGGCGAGCGCCTGGTGGCCGGGCCTGCACCCATGGGGCTCGGCCGGGCACAGCCCGAAGAGGCAACGTGGGTCCCCCTTCCCATGGGCTCACCACCTATGGGAGGGGCCAAGGCGGTCGGGTGCAGTGTGAGTTGGGTGGTGGCCAAAGGTGGGGACCTTGGCGGTCCGATCCTCGGCTACAGAAGCTGGCTCTTGGGACATGGAATGTCACCTCTCTGAAGGGGAAGGAGCGAGGTTGAGAGGTTCCGGCTAGATATAGTCGGGCTCACCTCGACGCACAGCTTGGACTCTGGAACCAATCTCCTTGAGAGGGGCTGGACTCTCTACCACTCTGGAGTTGCCCCCGGTGAGAGGCACCGAGCTGGTGTGGGCATACTTATTGCCCCTCGACTTGAAGCCTGTACATTGGGGTTTACCCCGGTGGATGAGAGGGTAGCCTCCCTCCGCCTTAGGGTGGGGGGACGGGTCCTAACTGTTGTTTGTGCATATGCACCGAACAGCAGTTCGGAGTACCCACCCTTTTTGGAGTCCCTGGAGGGAGTGCTAGAGGGCATACCTTCTGGGGACTCCCTTGTACTGCTGGGAGACTTCAATGCTCACGTGGGCAATGACAGTGAGACCTGGAAGGGCGTGATTGGGAGGAATGGCCCCCCCGATCTGAACCTGAGTGGTGTTTTGTTATTGGACTTCTGTGCTCATCACGGATTGTCCATAATGAACACCATGTTCAAGCATAGGGGTGTTCATATGTGCACTTGGCACCAGGACACCCTAGGCCTCAGTTCGATGATCGACTTTGTGGTCGTGTCGTTGGACTTGCGGCCATATGTCTTGGACACTCGGGTGAAGAGAGGGGCGGAGCTGTCAACTGATCACCACCTGGTGTTGAGTTGGCTTCGATGGTGGGGGAGGATGCCGGTCAGGCCTGGTAGGCCCAAACGTGTTGTGAGGGTCTGCTGGGAACATCTGGCAGAGCCCCCTGTCAGAAGCAGCTTCAACTCCCACCTCCGGCAGAACTTTGACCATGTCCCGAGGGAGGTGGGGGACATTGAGTCCGAATGGGCCATGTTCTGTGCCTCTATTGTTGAGGCGGCTGACCGGAACTATGGCCGTAAGGTGGTCGATGCCTGTCATGGTGGCAATCCCCGAATCCGTTGGTGGACACCGGCAGTGAGGGATGCTGTCAAGCTGAAGAAGGAGTCCTACCGGTCCCTTTTGTCCTGTGGGACTCTGGAGGCAGCTAATAGGTACCGGCAGGCCAAGCGGAATGCGGCTTCGGTGGTTGCTGAGGCAAAAACTCGGGCATGGGAGGAGTTTGGGGAGGCCATGGAGAACGACTTTCGGATGGCTTCGAGGAGATTCTGGTCCACCGTCCGGCGTCTCAGGAGGGGGAAGCAGTGCAGTGTCAACACTGTATATGGTGGGGATGGTGCGCTGCTGACCTCGACTCGGGACGTTGTGGGTCGGTGAGGGGAGTACTTCGAAGACCTCCTCAATCCCACTAACATGCCTTCCAATGAGGAAGCAGAGCCTGGGGACTCGGAGGTGGGCTCCCCCATCTCTGGGACTGAGGTCATCAAGGTGGTCAAAAAACTCCTTGGTGGCAGGGCCCCGGGGGTGGATGAGATACGCCCGGAGTTCCTCAAGACTCTAGATGTTGTAGGGCTGTCTTGGTTGACACGTCTCTGCAACATCGCATGGACATCAGGGACAGTGCCTCTGGATTGGCAGACCGGGGTGGTGGTCCCCCTCTTTAAGACAGGGGACTGGAGGGTGTGTTCCAACTACAGAGGGATCACACTCCTCAGCCTCCCTGGAAAAGTCTATTCGGGGGTTCTGGAGAGGAGGGTCCGTCGGATAGTTGAACCTCGGATTCAGGAGGAACAGTGTGGTTTTCGTCCTGGTCGCGGAACAGTGGACCAGCTCTATACCCTTAGCAGAGTCCTGGAGGGTGCATGGGAGTTCGCCCAACCAGTCTACATGTGTTTTGTTGACTTGCAAAAGGCGTTCGACCGTGTCCCTTGGGGAATCCTGTGGGGGGTGCTCCGGGAGTATGGGGTACCAGACCCCCTGATAAGGGCTGTTTGGTACATGTACAACCAGTGTCAGAGCTTGGTCTGCATTGCCGGCAGTAAGTCGAACCCGTTTCCAGTGAGAGTTGGACTCCGCCAGGGCTGCCCTTTGTCACTGATTGTGTTCATAACTTTTATGGACAGAATTTCTAGGCACAGCCAGGGCGTTGAGGGGGTCCGGTTTGGTGGACTCAGGATTGGGTCACTGCTTTTTGCAGATGATGTTGTCCTGTTTACTTCATCAGGCTGTGATCTTCAGCTCTCTCTGGATCGGTTTGCAGCTGAGTGTGAAGCGGCTGGGATGGGAATCAGCACCTCCAAATCCGAGACCATGGTCCTCAGCCGGAAAAGGGTGGAATGCCCTCTCAGGGTTGGGAGCGAGATCCTGCCTCATGTGGAGGAGTTCAAGTATCTCGGGGTCTTGTTCACGAGTGAGGAAAGAATGGAGCGTGAGATCGACAGGCGGATCGGTGCTGCGTCCGCAGTGATGCGGGCTCTGCATCGGTCTGTCATGGTGAAAAAGGAGCTGAGCCGTAAGGCAAAGCTCTCAATTTACCAGTCGATCTATGTTCCTACCCTCACCTAAGGTCAAGAGCTATGGGTAGTGACCGAAAGAACGAGATCGCGAATACAAGCGGCTGAAATGAGTTTCCTCCGCAGGGTGTCTGGGCTCTCCCTTAAAGATAGGGTGAGAATCTCCGTCATCCGGGAGGGGCTCAGAGTAGAGCCGCTGCTCCTTCGCATCGAGAGGAGTCAGATGAGGTGGCTCGGGCATCTGATCAGGATGCCTCCTGGACGCCTCCCTGGTGAGGTGTTCAGGGCACGTCCAACCGGGAGGAGGCCCCAGGGAAGACCCAGGACATGCTGGATGGACTATGTCTCCCGGCTGGCCTGGGAACGCCTCGGGATTCTCCCGGAAGAGATAGAAGAAGTGGCCGGGGAGAGGGAAGTCTGGGTATCTCTGCTCAAGCTGCTGCCCCCGCGACCCGACCTCGGATAAGTGGAAGAGGATGGATGGATGGATGGATGGATGGAAAATTTGGAGAACACCCTTGATTGTGATGTGTTCTTCTGCTGTTATGTACCTAAAATCTGGAATAGCTTACCAATAGGAATTCGCCAGGCTAATACAGTGGAGCACTTTAAAACACTGCTAAAAACACATTACTTTAACATGGCTTTCTCATAATTTCATTTTAGTTTAATCCTGACGCTCTGTATATTCAATTAATTATCATTATTATTCATGGTGGCTCCAAAATCTGTACTAACCCCTACTCTCTCTTCTGTTCTTTTCCCGGTTTTCTGTGGTGGCGATCTGCGCCATCACCACCTAATCAAAGCACCGTGATGTCCCTCAATTGATGGATTAAAGACCAGAAGTCCACGTGACCGGCATCATCAAGTGCTCCATGAGAACCCTGAATACCACGAGGACTGATTGAGGTCATTTATGTTAGGTAGAATGCCTAGAGGGGGCTGGGCGGTCTCATGGCCTGAACCCCTGCAGATTTTATTTTTTCGCCAGCCGTCTGGAGTTTTTTTTGTTTTTTCTGTCCTCCCTGGCCATCAGACCTTACTTTTATTCTATGTTAATTAATGTTCTCTTATTTTAATTCTTATTTTGTTTTTTCTTTTCTCTTTCTTCATCACGTAAAGCACTTTGAGCTACATTATTTGTATGAAAATGTGCGATATAAATAAATGTTGTTGCTCTTCTTCTTTTTCCAAATAATGGCAGGCTGGAATCATAAATAATGATCCATTAGTGCCAATTACTGTGTGGAGGTTCCAACTTTATTTAACCATTTTACCAGTTTTACTTACAATTGCTTAATCTTCTAGAATGTATTATACATTTCTGTATCTTTTAGATATTTAATAAAGGCTTTAAATAGACTTCAGTTACAGTATGGTATATACTGTAATATATGTGCGCCTGGGAACCACCTTTCCGGAACTAAGGAGGTAAGCAGTACCACCCCGGACAAAAAAGGGTGTTGACTCTAGTAGTATCTTCTCCTTTCTCTGCAGCATTGAACAGTCGCCCAAAGGGGGTGCCTAGGTATGACCACCAAGTCCTGAGAAGGCTCCACTCATTTAGGTTTCAACAATACAAAAAAGGGCTGTTCCAGGAGTATTGTGTTGCTTTCTGACCTGATACACGAGAAGAACAGATCTCTGACATCTTTAGATTCCCATGGAAGAGAGACGATTGTTTATATTTGTTTGGACCCTTTCCGCTGTCTTTTTGGTTTACTGGGTTGGTACCCCAACTATTTTTCAGAGTAACGCTGTTTTCTTCCTGACCACAATACAATCCTATTTCTTTTAAACTACTAAATGGGAGTCATTTTCGTTCAAATTTATCAGTTATCTTTTGTCTTACAATATTTCAAACACCAAATCATTAATATTTCTTTAATCCCACATTCCTGTTTTATGCCTGCCAATTAAATAATATTATTGATTCAGTCCAACATGTGCAAGTTTTAATCTATTAAAAATAATTTCTTCCCTTTTCACTGTAGGACACCATTTGTTTTTATTCCTTGCCAAAGGTTTTAACTGAATTAAATGTATACCTTTATCCCTACTTTACTAAATGTTTTAAATTCACATTTGCCTAAAGGAATCTTATAGTCTATTTATGATCTAAATAAAGATTTTTATTTTAGCTAACTTGCCTCCTTTTTCTTTGCCACACAGCCTTTAATGTGCAGGAATACACAAAAACTTCTCAGTTACAAGCCACTTTCATCATGCTTTAATTCCAATAAAAGACCACTTTGATGTTTTTTTCCGAATCTAAGGCCTTCAAAGATGATAATGAATCTGCTAATAAAACGACTCTGTTAGGTTTCACCTCATTTACCCATTCTAAAGCAAGAATAATAGCCATCATTTCTGTTGTAAAAAAATAATTTGTCTGGTATTCTAATGACCTTTTCTATATTCATGATTTTGTCATAAAATGCGGAATATATTCTATTATTTAAAGGGCCTTTGATCTATCAGTACAAACTTTAAACAAATTTGTATATTTTTTGTCAAAATAATTATTTAATAACTGACTCATCCATGCAAATTCATACACTTTATTTATACCTTCTCTCATTCTATTATCAATTATTGGTTTCACCAAATGCCAAGGGCGGCATAAGGGCTGACACACAGTAAGGAGACCAGGGTCCTGCTTGGATCTTGCACGTTATTCCAGTGTCTGCGTGGGTTTCCTCCAGTTTTCTCCCACAGTCCAAAGACATTCAGGGTAGGTGGACTGGCACTGCTAAATTATCCGTAGTGTGTGGTTGGGGTGTGTGTTTGCCCTGCAATGGACTGATGCCCTGCCCAGGTTTTGTGCTTTCCTTGTGCCTCAGTACTAGCTGGGATAGGCTCCAGCACCCACTGCAACCCTATTCAAGACTAAGAAGGGTAGAAAATGACCAAATACCATGACAGCCAAAAAGAAATTTTGTTAGACACAACAGATAATCCTTCAACAGTCTTAAAACTGTTTTACTGAATGAATCACTTTTCATTCCCCCATATCCATATTCCCAACAATCTTCTGGTATTTCTTCTATTAGATGTCAATAAGTTTGCTTTAATTATAGCCAATTGTTAAGATTTAGTACGCTCGTTCTAAAACCCAATGGTAATCCTACCATTTCTACTAATAAACATTTTTTGGGGTAGTTGGAAAGGCCCCTAAACATAGGCAAAGGGGTCTGTATCGAACCTTACCTGTTATATATCAGTGTAAGTGTGCATTTCAGTTCAGATAGTGATGCCTGATTGTGGGTTGACGCAAAGTGATATGATTGGTAATGCCTTGCACATTTTGTCAGTTAGTGCTGTTCAATAAAGACAGGAAAGAAAAAGGCACACGAGGTCTCCTCGTCCGTTCTTATCAAAAAGAAAAGGTTGCGATAGTGTACTGCATCACCAATACATCACATTACCCAATAAAGACAATAACTTTGCTGAAGCTGAACTATATGCTGGGCTCCCACAGTCCATTATAGCCCTAATTGATGCCGTGTACATTATATATAAAATAGTCCTAAATTTACTGTGCTCTTACATTTCTGTACTACTTCCATGATGTGCTGTTCCCAAGTTAATCCATCGTGTCCTTTTATTCCAGAACCAAAGTTACCTGCGTAGCTGAGTCTAACAATATTTAGCCGATATTTTTTAAATCTTCGATGAGCTCTGGCTCCTTTCCCACCTGAGAAAGTACTTTCCATTGCCCAAGAGCAAGTTTCTATTCCTATAGAAGAATACAGGTATGTCTAAATTTGTTTCACTCAGGCATTCCCGCTATTGTCGCCGTAAACGACCCCACCTCTTACAGTGTACAATTAAAATCTTGCAATGATTTGCTTAGAGACAATATTCCACTTATAGAAAGCCTACGGCTATGCTTTTTCAGAGTATTCACTGATTCCTTAAACTCACATTAATGTACCTCTCTCAATGGAAGGCACGGCGCTACTGAATCAACCAGTGTCCTTCCTGTCGACCCTAACGTCATCGTTTTTCTTTCAAGGCCCGGATGGAGTAGCTATGGGGCGGGGGGAGTTGACTTGGGCTGTGCAATAATTGAAGGAAGGCTCCGCTGGGTAGGGGAAAGGACCCAGCAGCAGGAACTAATTCTGCGGGGATTAGGAAACGCGAGTGAAAAGACGGGAGTATTGAAAAAGTCACATAAGTACACGTAACCAACTTTAGTGACTTACCTATCGTCTGAGAGAAAAGGCTTAAACTTAAGAGACTAACTCTACTAAAGCATTGCTGGCATTTTGTATGTGCTGAAGATAAAACGGATACGACAGAAAAAAGAAAAATTGTGAGAGCAAGTCCGAGGCTTCATTTAGCAGTCAGGGGGCTTGCTTCATGAATTATGTCCGCCACCACTGTCGACCCTCAGGTAGGCAAGCAAGCTCTGGTTTTGTTGGATTTCGGGCGCTTCTCCTTCGCAGAGGCCTGCTTGCTGTGCTGCTTGAGAGACAGGATAGAGAAGCTCTTCGCTCTCTACCTCGGCAACGATGATCGAAAACTCCACTGTGCGTGGCTCTGATTTGAATAAGTTTATTGCCCTATCAGTGATGATTGTTTGGAATAGTAGCTGCTTTTTTTTCGGTTGGTTCAATAGTATTTATCCTGAATTCTTTGCTGCTCCCAGTGGAATTGTTTCTTCTTCTAACTGGAAACCCTGAAAGCGAGTTGTTCCTTATTTGAATATATCCCACTCCTTTCCGGTGTTCAGGTTTTGCTGTAATACTAGCATGAACTGTTTGTTTAATTTTAATTGTTTTTTTCTAACGAGCGCGGTGGTAGATATGAATTATATAATTTTGTTTATTTTCCCCTTTTTTCCATGTTGATTGACCAAATCGCAACGCAGAGGCCAAAAGGACAAGATAAAGGTAACATACATTAAAAAGTCTAATACTGTAACATAGAAGTAACATCGAAATTGATATTACTGTTCTTGCAGTGAGCCATTTAAATAGCAGGCGTGTCGATATTTAAAAAAAATCTGAAAACACTGTGTAAGCGGCAGTAATTCTGTTAATGACAGATTTTTGTTAATTGAATTTATTTTTTTTCACTCCTTTTTTTGTTGGCGCTTGAAATAGTGGTTAATTACCTCTTTTTTGAAAGTCGTCACCTGACTGGGTTTTACTTCCTGTATCTCAGCGCAGGCTGAAAAATCGCTTTCCGATTTGTGAGAGAAAAGATTTGTTTTATATTTTGTGTATGTATGTGTAGAAATCTTTCGCTGCGAATATGGACAATATTGTTGTTGCCCAGTATTTACACGTACCCTTGCATTTGCAATGCGTCTTTACAAATGTGGTGAATCTGATCATTCATATTGTCGAAATGGCATGTAACGTTTACACCTTTTAAAGTAGAGTGGGCGACTTTATTTATTCAGTGCGTGCGTGTCGGTTTATTACATGAAATTATGATAAAGGCCAGGTTACACATGTTACGATGATTGTTTAGTGCTGAAATGCTTTTTATTAATGAAATGTTATTTGCCTAGTTACCAACTCGCGTAGTTTGTTTTCGGTAGTGTTTCGTATATGTTCACGTATAAACTTACTGGTACATATTTAATGCATGAGAGCAAGCCTGATTTAAGCTTTTGATCCTGAATGCAGCTTTCAAAAGTATTCCTACTATTTATCCCTACTATTTGACATCTTGCCTAAAGAAGCCGCCCTTTGTTGCCTCAGAAGCTTGCATATTGTAATATTTTTAGTTAGCCAATAAAAGGTGTCATTTTGCTTGACTTCTCACTACATTCATAATGGCTAACCCGGTACAACAGCATAGTACTACTATTTATGATAGTTTATTACAGGCACGTGGTGCATTTCTTATATAATGTCTTCTCTTGGTACACCATTGCACAGATAGTTATTTAGAAAAAAGTCCCACATTATATCAGCAATAAGAAAGACAACACAACGTTTTATATGTTCTTAATATAATACGTTTTAACAACCTTGTCTTACAAAAAATATTTCAACAACAACAACAACAACAACATTTATTTATATAGCACATTTTCATACAAAAAGTAGCTCAAAGTGCTTTACATAATGAAGAATAAAAGAGAAATAAGAAATAAAATAAGACAACCTTAGTTAACATAAAAAGGAGTAAGGTCCGATGGCCAGGGTGGACAGAAAAAACAAAAAAAAAACTCCAGAAGGCTGGAGAAAAAAAATAAAATCTGTAGGGGTTCCAGGCCACGAGACCGCCCAGTCCCCTTTGGGCATTCTACCTAACATAAATGAAATAGTCCTCTTGTAGTTAGGGTTCTCACGGAGTCACTTGATGCTGATGGTTATACAGACTTCTGGCTTTTAATCCATCCATCATTGTTGGAACATCATGGTGCTTTGGGTAGATGGTGGTGGCACAAGCCACCACCAATAGGACACCGGAAAAGGAAACCGAAGAGAGAGTAGGGGTTAGTACAAATTTTGAATGAATAGTTATTATAATGAATTGGATATACAGAGTGTCAGGATTAAATTACAGTGAAGTTATGAGAAGACCATGTTAAAGTAATGTGTTTTCAGTAGTTTTTTAAAGTGCTCCACTGTATTAGCCTGGCGAATTCCTACTGGCAGGCTATTCCAGATTTTAGGTGCATAACAGCAGAGGGCCGCCTCACCACTTCTTTTAAGTTTTGCTCTTGGAATTCTAAGGAGACACTCAGTTGAGGATCTGAGGTTGCGATTTGGAATATAAGGTGTCAGACATTCCGATATATAAGACGGGGCGAGATTATTTAAAGCTTTATAAACCATAAGCAGAATTTTAAAGTCAATTCTGAATGACACAGGTAACCAGTGTAGTGACATCAAAACTGGAGAAATGTGTTCGGATTTTTCTTTTCCTGGTAAGGATTCTAGCAGCTGCATTCTGCACTAATTGCAAACGATTGATGTCTTTTTTGGGTAGTCTGAGAGGGTGCGTTACAGTAATCTAGCCAACTAAAGACAAAGGCATGAACTAATTTCTCTGCATCTTTCGATGATATAAGAGGTCTAACTTTTGCTATGTTCCTTAGGTGAAAAAATGCTGTCCTAGTGATCTTATTAATATGCGATTTAAAATTCAGATTACAATCAACGGTTACCCCTAAGCTTTTTACCTCCGATTTGACTTTTAATCCTAATGCATCCAGTTTATTTCTAATAGCCTCATTGTATCCATTATTGCCAATCACTAAGATTCGGTTTTTTCTTTATTTAATTTGAGAAAGTTACTATTCATCCATTCTGAGATACAGGTTAGACATTGTGTTAGCGAATCAAGAGATTTGGGGTCATCAGGTGCTATTGATAAATACAGCTGTGTGTCATCAGCATAGCCTGTGGTAGCTCACGTTATGTCCCGAGATAATCTGACCTAATGGAAGCATGTAGATTGAGAAGAGCAGTGGACCCAGGATAGAGCCTTGTGGAACACCATATAGAATATCATGTGTCTTTGAGTTATAATTACCACAACTAACAAAGAATTTTCTCCCTGCCAGGTAGGATTCAAACCAATTTAAGACACTGCCAGAGAGGCCCACCCATTGACTAAGGCGATTCTTAAGAATATTATGATCAATGGTGTCAAATGCGGCACTCAGATCTAAGAGGATGAGAACAGATAAATGCCCTCTGTCTGCATTTACCCGCAAGTCATTTACTACTTTAACGAGTGCAGTTTCTGTGCTGTGATTTGTTCTAAAACCTGACTGAAATTTATCAAGAATAGCATGTTTATTGAGGTGCTCATTTAACTGCATAATGACTGCCTTCTCTAGAATTTTACTTAAGAAAGGCAGGTTAGAGATGGGTCTATAATTTTCAATTTCGGCTGTGTTTTGTTCAAATTATTTAGCAAACTGCGTCAGTTATCATTACAATAAAATAATACCTTACGTTTTGACAAATACAACACTTCCTGCCGTAGAAATGAAAACCAAATTATTAAGGGCCTCGGGTATTCTGCACGGTTTTTTTTCTCATTTCTTCCTCCTGGAAGTTGTACAGGACCATTGACTGTTGCTGCAGCAGATTCAGGGAGAGCTTCTGTCCACAGGTCTTATGATTGGTGTTCAGTCAATCATAAGAACAAATATTTTAACATAAACATTGTGTATGCATCGGCTCTTGATTGCAGGTACCCTGCACAAATTAAGTAATTCCTGCAAATTTTAGTTTTTAATGCAAAAATGTTCCTCACACTTTTTGGTTGTTGCAAAAATATTCAATGTCTTTATAATTAATCTTTTGTACTAGGGTGTTGTACCGTGTTAGCCATTATGAATGTAGTGAAAAGTCAAGCAAAATGACACCTTTTATTGGCTAACTAAAAAGAAAGGGTCTGAGTTGCTTCGAAAGCTTGCATATTGTAATCTTTTTAGTTAGCAAATAAGAGGTGTCATTTTCCTTGATTTTTTTCACTAATTACTCTTTTAAAATTGTGCCTAATTTTATACTTACAGATTAATATATCATTTCCGTTGTATGCAGTTTGTTAAACTAAGAGTGAAAGAGAAGGTCTACAGGACGGTAGTGAGACCAGCTATGTTATATGGGTTAGAGACGGTGGCATTGACCAGAAAGCAGGAGACAGAGCTGGAGGTAGCAGAGTTAAAGATGCTGAGATTTGCACAGGGTGTGACAAGGATGGATAGGATTAGAAATGAGTACATTAGAGGGTCAGTTCAAGTTGGATGGTTGGGAGACAAGGTCAGAGAGGCGAGATTGTGTTGGTTTGGACATGTGCAGAGGAGAGATGCTGAGTATATTGGGAGAAGGATGCTAAGGATAGAGCTGCCAGGGAAGAGGAAGGCCTAAGCAAAGGTTTATGGATGTGGTGAGAGAGGACATGCAGGTGATGGGTGTAACAGAACAAGATGCAGAGGACAAAGATATGGAAGATGATGATCCGTTGTGGCAACCCCTAACGGGAGCAGCTGAAAGAAGAAGAATGTGCCTATTATATTAGCTACTAGTTGCAGTTGCTCTTGACTGGAGCTTGGGTCTGCAGGTTTCGACTGTGCAGTAGGAGTTGAAGACAGGGCCCAGTGTGCTTTCTATAAATTGTGCTTTAGAAGAAACTTGACTAGCCTTTATTAAACTGAAGGATAAAAATATGAATGTGAATCGCTTTGACTAGAAAGCCATTTGTTATATTAGTAACAGTTCTTTAGAAATGTTTGGTGACCACTTTATACAGTAGATTTCAGTTCTAGTGATGGTGAATACCATGGTGATGACTTTGCTCATATGGTTAAAACCGTGCCATTTCTGAATTTGGGCAGAAACGTCACATACACTACCAGGTCCGCAGATAAAAAAAAGATTGTGAGCCACTAGCTGAAACCCTAGACCGTGGTTAGTCTAAACATGCCTTTTTTATTTTTTGGTAAGATTTAAGGTAAGCCCATATCTCACACCTTTTGCTTTTGCTTCACCATAACCTATCATCTGTGGGAGAGGAGTGAAAGCTTTAGACCTGTCAAAAATTTAAATCTCTGGTTTTTGACAGACTTTTATGTTTTAGGGACCCCAATACTGAAAACATTGATATCTCGATGATGAGTGTGTATCTGACTGTGTGCATGTGTTTGTGTCTGTGTGTCAGTTTCTTGAGGATGGTCTAGAGCTAAAACGGCGGGACGGAAAAATACCAAACTCAAAACTTAAGCCTATTACGAGATGAAGATGTGCCGAGTCAAATTGTGCAAGAGAAAGTGGCACTCTAGAGAAACCCTCAAATACTGTAATTCTGCAATTAGTTATGAATTCTTCTTGTCAATTGCTATTGTAAGGACGTATTTTATGATCAGAAAGATCAGCATCAGAGCGGTAAATAATTACTGAGATGTTATAGTAAAGTTTGGGTAACTTGGTTCCTAGGGCACAAAGCCTATGCATGCTCACATACAAATTTTTTGTAATTAACAGCTTAATAAGTTTCAGTTCAGTATAATATCACATGTCCATTTTTATTTGTGTGTGTGTAGTGGCATTTTGATGGGCAGATTTAATTAGGGACTTTTGTGTTTACTGTACCTGGGGGGCATGCACCAATATTATGTGGCACACACTGAAAGCAAATTCCAGGCTTTTCATGAGCTGTGATGTCATGATGAGCTTCTGGCCTTTGCCACTCGGTGTATACAATTCAGAAGGCTTAGGCCTAGATGTACTGGTCAACCAAATGATCGTTTGAAATGCCTAGTGGTCTGCAGACCATGATTGAAAAATGTTCTAGCATACATATGAGGTATTTGTATTTTGTTACCTGTTGCTTTGCATAGTAGTGAGAAATCTCTTTTGAAAATAAAATTTGGCAGTGATGAGATACAAACATCATGCAATTACTGAATTGGCACTATGTCCACTATACTAATCAACAGGTAAAGTTTATTCTTCAATACTCTGTTTGATTAAAAAAATGAAATTAAAAATACAATTAAATAAATATGATTGTTGCTGCATTAAGGCTAGACATGGGAACCCATTTCTCATGCATGTTACTAAAAAATGTGCTCACAGGCCTGCTCAAGGATAACTTTAAGGAAAATTGACAGTAGATATACCTGTAGCAAAGGCAGCCATGTAACTTTGATAAGAACAACAATTTCGGCAGAAAAGAGAGACATTCTCTAGGGTAACGCAATTCACCTTTATTTTCTCTTCTGGTGTTTTAACCATTTATGGTTATCTAGAAAAAATGTGTTATGTTCCCTGGCAAACTATTAATTGTCCTTGTCATCAAACGCACTTAGTTCAATTCAGAGGAGCAGGGAGTAAGAGCCTATCCTGGCAGCACTGGGCACAATGCAGGGAAAGGGCAGTATGTTATGGATTGGGGGGGGGCGGGGGGGGATTTTAGTTTATTTTACATTCTGTAGATTGGCTAAATGTGAGTGGAAATCAAAATGAAAAATTTAAAGGTAATGTAGCAGAAATAACATTATTTGAAAGACTGGATTATCACTTTATTATTTACTCAAAATTTTAAATACTACTGTATATAACAGAGGGAAGTCAAACTGTTGGTTTTTGACCCCCACTACCCCTCATTGTGATAGGAAAGTCTGAAATCCCACTTTGTGTTAATTTTAATAGGGGATTCCCCTCTATTTCAAAAATGAATTTCAAACCCTGTGTATGTCTAATATGTAATTGTCAAAATCTGCATTAGTGTTTATTTCAGGGAGGACCCAAAATTCCTGTAATTGTTAAAAATAAGAAAAAAACCTTCTATTTTAGTCATCGTTAAATGTCACCCCTTGAGATGCTATACATCTGTCCCAGCGCTTTTTCCCTTCTAGGGTACAGTTCCTCTACTCCTCTTTTGTTATCATGTCATGTGCTTCCTGTGATTTTCTTTCCACAGTTACAAATCATCATCCAGTCAGTCTGAATTTTAATATTCGGTGGGGAAAAAGTCACACAAGGAATGAGATTTGGAGAATTCAAGTAGTAGAATTCAAAGTAATAACCATATCATTTTTGGTCAAAAACACTGACATCGCAGTGTGTGCAGGTATACTATTTTGGTGTAGCAGTGGGTGCGGGAGCGCTATCATGATGCAAAATGTGGTTTTGCATGCAGCACTGTTTTTGGGAATGTTCAAAATGAACATGTGTTGGTGTCCTTGCAGCTCCTTGAAAAAATGTTGTATGCCTTTTCAAAAGTGATTGATGAAAAGCACTTGTCCCATGTATACCTGCATGCCTTTGATTTGTCATCATAAAGCAAATGTGAAAAGAGAGAAACTATTGCCTTTACTGCAAACATATTCTAAAATGATCTGGACACATTTGCTCAGAAAGAGTGGGCAAAGCTACCTGTTGAGGTATAGAAGTCTCATTGGCAGCTATAGGAATTATTTGTTTGCAGTGATTTTCTCAAAAGGTCATGCGACAAAATATTAGTTTAAAGGTCCCATAAGTTTTGTCCATTCAATTTTCATTTGTGCAATAATCTGAATCAAAATACTGAAGAAAGTTGTGTGTTTTTGTTAAATACAGAATATGCAGTGATGACTGCCAATTACATTTCAGCTTTTCAAGTTTCACAGACAGTTATGGGTTCTTTTTTGTAGAAAGGTACCAACAAATTTATTGAAATAAAAATCTACACCGTTGGCCCAATCTCTGCCAAAATATGCACATCTTCCTTATTTGATTATGGGGAAAACGGTAGACTGTCGCAACTGAGACTTTTACCCTGGTGGTTCCAAACACCCCCACCCTTTGTTGAAAAAATTGACAGGCAGTGACACCAGTCAAATGAAATTGCAAGACAGACTGACGCCAGACTACGAGACAAATGGATGACAGCTTAAAATGCTTACCCATACAATGCTGGGTGCTGTTTTCTAGAATAGAATATGTATGAACGCCTGCAAATGTATGTGTGTGCATTACCTTTTGTTGGTGTTGTATTATTGTCATTTGTTCTAAAAAGACACATACTGTACATGTAGGAGTATCATTGACCTGTGAACGCATGGCTTAAGCTTGTTGGAAAATCCAAAGACTAAAGAAAGAGATTCTGCTTTCTGTCCAGCACAGCCAAGTTCTGCTCGGGCTGTGTCCCTGGCGCCATCATGAAAACTATACTAGTTTAAATGGGTTCAATGAGCAATGGCTTGGGAATGATTATTGTATTTTTTTTCTGAAAGTACCAAGAGGGGAGTGTCATATAAAATTCACCTGCAGATAGATAATGTGTGTAATCAGCCTCTAAATGCACATCTCATAGCCTTACATTGACTCTCTTCTCAAATTAAAAATGAGACCGCAAACCACCCATTTGAAAATAAAAATGTTACTATTTTTTACATTTGGACAAAAAGTTGTCAGTTGTATCAATGGTAATAGTAGCTGTTTAATACAAAAATGTTGTTCTTGGAGTTTTTGTACAGTTCTGAGATGACAAAAAGAAAAATCCTCCAGTGTTGCCTAGCAACATCTAGATATATGCAAAGTTGATTGGAGAGTTTTGAAATGATCCATTTAATTTTGAGTAAATTTCAAATATATTAAAATTATGGATGTGATTTTTCCAGTATTCTTTAATTTTGTACTGTAGTTTATCATCTTGCTTTGAAAAGTAATTTAAGTAAATTTTTTTTTGGTATACTTCATAGATGATATTTCTTTGCATCAAATTTCTGGGTACAGAATACTGGAAATACAAATTGTAGCATTATATTGTGTGTCATTACCACATGACTGAAATGAAACAAAGATAAACAAAAATGTCCATTGTTCTAATGAATGGACTTAATCTAATTGAAAAGCTGTGTCCTTGCAATTTGATATCTGTATAATGAGGTGAAGGTGAATGTTGTTGGCGCACAACATAGTCGATGTTGGCTGGCACCACATGTTAGGGTGAGGCAGGCTCCCAGATGAGTATGGGTTTTTGCAGCATTCTTCCATATATACGCCAAAACATCCAATGACCGGTTTTCAAATCAATCGGGAGTGCCAAAGCAACATTTATTTCTCTAACTTTTTCATAAACAGAATGGAGCTCAAAGTGCTTTACAAGATGTCAAACAAATAGATATAAGAAAAGGAAAATAAATAAAAATAGACAAGAATAATAAGTAATAAAAAAAAAAAAAATCAATACAAGGTTATGTAACATTGATAGTACAAAAGTAGACTACCAATGTATAATATTGTACTCTTTTCACTATAGATGAGTGTGATGATGTCAGGTTGCCAGGAGAACAGGGGAGGGAAAAAAAAATTTCAGTTAAGCTGGAGAGAAACAACATCTGTAGGGTTTCCAAGGCCAAAAGATTGCCTATCCCCCTCTGGTCATTCCTCATTGTTTCCAGGCTTTGTCATAGAGGATTCCAAAGTAGTGGAACTCATATAAAGGTGGGGCACCTATCGTCATGTGAGCATCACAGGTGGCTGTACGGTGCCTCAATCAGGTGGTTCAGAAAGGTAGACATTTAGCAATGATTGCAGATCCCTTAAGAATAGAGTAATAACTATGTAATAGTCTATTACGAGCTGCTGCCTCGCTTATCTCAATTGGTAAATTATTCCAAATTTTTGGTGCATATCCGCAAAAGGCCACTTCACCACTACTTTTATGCTTAGCTTTTGGGATATCAAGCAACCCAATATTTGACCTAAGATTATGATTTGAAATGTAGGGGTACAAGCACTCCAAAATACCTGTATAGGAAGGAAGAAGATATTTAAGGCTTTTTATATACTAAATAGAAGTATTTCAAAATCAATTCTGAATGACACAGGTAACCATTGGAAAAATACTAAAACTAGAAAGATGTGCTAAGAAGAAGAAGAAGAAAAAGCAAAAAAAACCTTGTAGGGAGGGGAAAAAAAGGAAGAAATCTTGGGAAGGGCATTTTTCTCCTTCCAGGTAGGTTGGGCATGCAATGGGTAAATACAACACACAAAACAGAATATAAGTAGTCCTCTTTGCAGAGCTAGATAGCCAGTCTATCTTAGCCACCACAGAAATACAGTAGAATTTTACAAAATATAGTACTCCTCACCAAGTGCAAGTACAGAGCGCAATGACCACTCTGAAGGCAAAATTCAAGAATAGGCCATTTGGGACAGGGTCAAAGAAACAAGTTGGCAGTTTTAGTTGTGAAATTATTCAATGGAGTTTGAGTAGAACTGTATGAGTAGAAGAATTTTGTTTGTTTAAAAGAGCAACAGGATCAACTTTTTTGAGGAATTCACTACATATAATATTGCTTATTTTGTGTTTATTCATTAGATGTGTTCAGGAATCATTCTCTTAAATGAACTGGAATTAGAAGATGATCAATGGTTGAGAATAAAACTTTTTTTTTTTTTTTTTAGCTGAATGGTCTGTTGTCAAAATTGTTCCATT
This sequence comes from Erpetoichthys calabaricus, assembly GCF_900747795.2. Classification (NCBI taxonomy): domain Eukaryota; kingdom Metazoa; phylum Chordata; class Cladistia; order Polypteriformes; family Polypteridae; genus Erpetoichthys; species Erpetoichthys calabaricus. The sequence goes on from NC_041403.2 coordinate 107,194,864, forward strand.
GTTGTAATATTTGTGATATGTACATTACACAGTTGCTTTCAGACCTTACTAATATTGACTGTTTAGAACCATGATGACCTATTCTCTTCCTTCCCTTCATAAAAAGTTCTTTTCAAACACAACTGTTCTGCTTTTTAAAAACCTAATTTTTTTTTACCACTTATGCTTCACTACTCACAAGTATTTTTCTGTGGGACTTTCTCAAGACCCCTGATTCTTCCAGTTCTTCAGGTACTTAGCCATGTGGTTTGGAAGTGTTCCTATGTCTCTAGCCTTCAGTTTTTGTCACGAAGGAAGGGGTTGGTTGGGCTTTGTGAGTTTGTCATCCATTTTTTCCCTCTGTTAATCCTTTTTTGCTTTTTTCTTTTTCTGCATTTGTCATCTTTATCTTTTTAATGTTAGCAGAAGCTTTTTTTTTTCTTCTCTCTCTTGGAAATCTCTTTTAATATTCTCTACTAATTCCTGGAAATCTTTACTTTTTCAATTTAATTTTTCTTGGAACTGTCAACGGCATACATGGTCAGTGTTTCTGGTCCCTTTCTTACAAAGTTGCAATGCACAGTGTGTCTAGTTCTGGTCATGATTAGCTCACTGTATCCCCATTCCTCCAGGTGATCTCTTTTCTGCTTTTTGAGCTGGGGGTGAATCTTACAATATTTGAATATTAGTTGTCACTGTATTTTTGTTTATATTTGGACAATTTTTAAAAGTTGATAACAAAACAGTGGCACAATTAATTTGGGATTTGATGTAAAGGAACACTCCCTAAAAGTTTTTAATTTATTACTTCATGTAGTTTGTAGTGATGGCTGAGGGGGAAAATAAAATAAATCCTGTTTTCATGCAGAATGGAAAGAAAAAAAGTTTGATATAATAGAAGCCAATGGTGAGCAATGTTTCACAGCAGCAAATGATGTGGAAAAATGTCCATGGTGTTGCATAATCCATGTGTGTTGTTTTTTTATTTTATTTTTTTTTCTTTATCATCCAATTACTCAAACCTGAAAAATGCGTGCTTATTAAATTGTCTGAGGCTTTAACCTTCCTGATTGGATGATGATTCCGGAATAATACTTTTGTATATTAAGATATTTTAACAAAAAAGCATGCATTTTACACGATTTGAGTAAGCAACTAGATTATTCACATGGGAAATATACAACAGAAGCAAAGTATGGTGTCCCCGTGCCCCCCTATTTTCCTATGGATGTTTTTCACTTTGTTTGCTGTTATATATCATTGGTCACTATTAGCTTTTACTGTATCTTAGATTTTTTACTCTCCATGCTGCATAGAAAGATTAGATTATAGTGATAGTCAAGAGAAATTTTTAAACTACATTGGGTAAGTAGCTATACCCAAAAATATTTTAATATGTATTCTAGGGTTGTAGCTATATATTAAGTGAGTATTTTACTGATTTCCCCCCCCCCCATTGATTAATTGTTTAAGAAATACCTTTGCTTTATTAAAGAGCAACAGTAAATTTTACAAAGGAGAAAATATGAGTTTGTTAAAATAAACCACTCATTGGTTTCTTTTTAGAAAAATCTACTTTTTATTTGCTTAAATTGCATACAATAATTCTGTCAAATCTAAACCCATTTAGTGCATTTTAAGTGCTGTATTATGTGCTGGGTTTTAAAGAAAACATTGTCTGAATCTCAAAAACAAATAATAAGTACTTAAAATTATTTTAAAAAAAGATATACATACAACCTAAAACTAAGGCATAAATTAATAAAGGCAATTATAATGTATTAAGTTCTGCAACGTAACGTTCAGAACCATAAGTTTCAACTAAACTACAGGTCAGCCATAATGTAAACGTTTATTTGAAAGGCTTTGTGGAATTTGTACTTTGGGGGTTTGGGGAGTGGGGTAAGAGTTCTGAGTTCTGGCAGGATAGTCTCCCCTGTATGAGGCAGGTATCGGGGTGTGTGTGTGTGTGCTCGTGTGCAAGCCTTTAAAGGAGCATGTGGTGATTGCAATGAAGAGAAGTGAGCATTTCAACCTTCTTTACCACCCTTAATCTCAACTAGCAATCATGTTGATTTATGTTAAATGTTAACTTTACCTAGTGTCTGGTTCACTCGGCGACTGGATGCTTTTTGCTAAGATGCTGAAGGGTTAGGCTAGTTCAATTTTACAATAGAAACACAGTACAGGAATGATCCCTAACTTTGAACACTTTGTCATTTTCTCTTACCTTTGCTTTGCCCCATGACTATTTTCTCATTTTACAATCTGCGTCATCAAATTGCATCGTCTTACCGACACATATCCATAGTTATACTTGCTGTGTGAAGTCCATGATTGACCAAAGCACATCTATACTTGTTGCGGCTCATTTGATAGTCTCCTAGTCAGTAAGTGACAATGCTTTGTCAATGGGGCATAGCTCATAATGCCACAGCAGTAGATAGGAGACTCTGCTGGTGTAAACACAGCTGTACCTGCTATTACTGACATTAAGAAGATGAAAAGGTGAAGTGGCAGACCTATTAACCGAAAGTGGTGAAGGATGGGCAAGTGTAATATTCTTGTGAGTGGGGGATGCACATGATTAGCATACAGTGGAACCTCGGTTAACGACCATAATTCGTTCCAAAACTCTGGTCGTAAACCGATTTGGTCATGAACCAAAGCAATTCCCCCCCCCCCAATAGGATTGTATGTAAATACAATTAATCCATTCCAGACCATACAAACTGTATGTAAATATATATTTTTTTAAGTCTTTAAGCACAAATATAGTTCATCAAACCATAGAATGCACAGCGTAATAGTAAACTAAATGTAAAAACATTGAATAACACTGAGAAAACCGTGAACAACAGAGAAAACTAACACTGCAATAGTTTGCGCTATAGCGCTACCAACTGCTGGCTAAAAACTTTTTTTTTTTTTGTTTTTTTTTTTAATGAGTTTTAAGCACAGGGGGAAAAAATGAGCATTTGAAAAAAATCCGTAATTTAATAAACCCCCAAAGAAAAGTAACATTGCAACAATGCCGCTACGAACCGATCGCTGTAAACAGAAGTGAAAACAAAATCAAGCCCAGTGCATTCTTTAACTGCCTTCCTACCTTATGCATCCAGCTCTCTCTCACGCTGCCTGTGTGTGCGCCTCTGTCTCTCTCTCCCGGGCTGCCTGTGTGTGTGTGTGTGTGTGTGTGCGCGGCTCTGTCTCGCGGGCTGCCTGTGTGTGTGTGTGCGCGGCTCTGTCTCGCGGGCTGCCTGTGTGTGTGTGCGCGCGCGGCCCTGTCTCGCGGGCTGCCTGTGTGTGTGTGTGTGTGTGTGTGTGTGTGTGTGTGTGTGTGTGTGCGCGCGCGCGCGCGTGTGGCTCTGTCTCATGGGCTGCCTGTGTGTGTGTGTGCATGCGGCTCTGTCTCGCGGGCTGCCTGTGTGTGTGCGCGCGTGGCTCTGTCTCGCAGGCTGCCTGTGTGTGTGCGCGCGACTCTGTCTCGCAGGCTGCCTGTGTGTGTGCGCGCGTGGCTCTGTCTCGCGGGCTGCCTGTGTATGTGTGCGCGCGGCTCTGTCTCACGGGGTGTGTGTGTGTGTGTGTGTGTGTGTGTGTCGCTCTTTCTCTTGCTCGCTGCACAGGAAATGCCCAGGGAGAAACTGAACATGTACAAACCGAAAGGGAAACTGGCTTGTTCATATACTGAGTGTGTGGTCGTGAACCGAGGCAAAAGTTTGGTGAACTTTTTGGTCGTAAACCGATTTGTATGTGTACCCAGACGTTCGTGAACCGAGGTTCCACTGTAATTGCCAAATGTTTTTGCATGTCTTAGTTGTATTTTGATGAGCTGTTGCGTCATATTCAGCCCTTCATTCATCATTCCGGCACCCATTTAACCAGTTTCTCCCTGAAATCTACCATTTTGGATACACGTACACCACAACGCATAGTAGAAAAATGTCTCTAAATCTGAAGTCAGTTTTTCCAGTGTGGCCGTCAAACCCATACATACATACATACGTCAGTATGTGCGTCTCGGGAACTGCAGGTCTGACATTGTGGTCAGCAACACAGGAGTGCTGCAGGGGACTGTGCTTTCTGCTGGAGTATGTGAATTTCCCCTTGGGATTAATAAAGCATCCATCCATCCCTCCCTCCCCAAACTGGATACGTAAAGTTCAGTCATGGCCGAAATTATCGGCAGCCCAGGAATTTTCCTTGAAAATGCACCATTTCTCTCTGAAAATTGTTGCAATTACAAATGTTTTGGTATCCACATGTTTATTTCTTTTATGTGTATTGGAACAACACAAAAAAACGGAGGAAAAAAGCCAAATCTGATTTCACACAAAACTCAAAAACCGGGCTGGACAAAATTATTGGCACCCTCTACTTAATATTTGGTTGCACGCCCTTTGGAAAAAATAACTGAAATCAAGCGCTTCCTATAACCATCAACAAGCTTGTTACACCTCTCAACTGGAATTTCCGACCACTCTTCTTTAGCAGACTGCTCAAGGTTTCTCAGATTTGAAGGGCACCTTCTCCCAACAGCAATTTTGAGATCTCTCCATAAGTGTTTAATCGAATTTAGATCCGGACTCATTGCTGGCCACTTCAGAACTCTCCAGTGCTTTGTCTTCAACCATTTCTGAGTGCTTTTAGAGGTATGTTTGGGGTCATTGTCCTGCTGGAACCCCCATGACCTCTGACGCAGACCCAGCTTTCTGACACTGGGCCCTACATTGCGCCCCAATATCTTTTGATAGTCTTCAGATTTCATGATGCCTTGCACACAGTCAAGGCATCCAGTGCCAGAGGCAGCAAAACATCTTAGAACCTCCACCATGTTTGACTGTAGGTACTGTGTTCTTTTCTTCGTAGGCCTCATTCCGTTTTCTGTAACCAGTAGAATGATGAGCTTTACCACAAAGCTCTACCTTGGTCTCATCTGTCCACAAGACGTTCGCCCAGAAGGATTTTGGCTTCCTCAAGTACATTTTGGCAAACTCCAGTCTGGCTTTTTTATGTTTCTGTGTCAGCAGTGGGGTCCTCCTGGCTCTCCTGCCATATCGTTTCATTTCGTTCAGATGTCGACGGATAGTTTGAGCTGACACTGTTGCACCCTGAGTCTGCAGAACAGCTTGAATATGTTTTGAAGTTGATTGGGGTTGTTTATCCACCATTCAGACTATCCTTCGTTGGAGTCTTTTATCAGTTTTTCTCTTCCATCCAGGGAGATTAGCTACAGTGCCACGTGTTGTGAACTTCTTGATTATGTTGCGCATAGTGGACAAAGGAACATGAAGATCTCTGGAGATGGACTTGTAGCCTTGAGATTGTTTATTTTTCCACAATTTTTGTTCTCAAGTCCTCAGACAATTCTCTGCTCTTCTTTCTGTTCTCCATGCTTAGTGTGGCACACTCAGACACACAACAGAAAGGTTGAGTCAACTTTTCTCCATTTTAACTGGCTTCAGGTATGACTGCTATATTGCCAGCATCTGTTTCTTGCCACAGGTGAGTTCAAACGAGCATCATATGCTTGAAATAAAACGATTTACCCACAATTTTGAAAGGGTGCCAATAATTTTGTCCGGCCCATTTTTGGAGTTCTGTGTGACATGATGTCAGATTTGGCTTTGTTCTCTGTTTTTTTGTGTTGTTCCAATGCATATAAAAGAAATAAACATGTATATACAAAAACATTTGTAATTGCAATAATTTTCTGGGAGAAATGGTGCATTTTCTGGGAAAATTCCAGGGGTGCCGATAATTTCGGCCATGACTGTATATACTAGGCTAATAAACTACCAGGCTTAAGTGCAGTGTGCTACTGTAATAATCATCCATGCAAACCACAGTGAGCTCACTGAGTTGTAGATATTTGGATTAAAAATAGCTTTGATAGTATTATTAGTAATCGAATCACTCCAGTTTTTTGAGGAATCATTGCAACTTTAATGTATTCCTTTTAAAATTATGTCTTTGGTGTTCAGCTTTGTTATAGAATGCCACAGACAAGTTTTTTCCACTAGATGGCATCAGTCTTCTCTTTCTATTATCCATGTTAATATTACCTAGTATTTTACCATGCGGTGGGCTAGCGCCCTGCCCAGGGTTTGTTTCCTGCCTTGCGCCCCGTGTTGGCTGTGATTGGCTCCAGCTGACCCCCGTGACCCTGTAGTTAGGATATAGCGGGTTTGATAATGGATGGATGGATAGTATTTTACCATTAAATTTTTTCTTTTTAACTTTGGTGTGAACTTCATTGTAATAAATCCCTTTTTATTGTCATCAGTGTTGCATGGCTTTTTACAAAAGAAATGACAGTTCATTATAAAGCAGCACATATAAGATCAGGGTAAACAAGAGATTTTGCCGTATTTTATCTTTGCATTTACATTGAAGCAATAAAGAATGACTACAAATAACTTGGCATCTTGTCAGAGTTCTATATCTATCTCTATCTCTCTAGATCTTTGATTTCATGTTGCCCGCTCCTGTCATTCATTCTGTGTTTATTTCAATATTGTTCAAACATCTTGGAAATATACATACATGGTTTTACTATATGAAATTAGCAAGCCAAATTCTTGCATAGCTCTAGATAAAGACGGCTCTAATTTTGTAACCCAAACCCTACCACCCCTTGTAAATTTTAAAGATGTTGAAATTTATAGATTTGCTTCTCTTAAGTGAATTTAGTCTTCTAATTTTATCTTGTGCATAAAGGAATGTACGTTGAAATAAGTGAGTTTTCTGTCAAGTTACTGTATGAAACATGGAATCTCTTCCTACGGCATTGTGTATAATGTGAATGTGCTTTAGTTTATAATTGTACCCTTTTTACCATTTTAGGTTTAAAAGTTTTGGTTAAAATTGATTTTTCCTTTTCTTCAAATCATCTTCTGTCACAATTTTTACATAATTCCTCATATTTCATCTGTTCAGTCTCAGATATTTACATTTTTGTGCAACTGCGTCATTGATGGATTTGTATTTGTTATTTTAGTGCAGAATGGTTCATTACATCAAAAGGACACTATTCATGACAACGATTTTGAGCCATATCTTACTGGTCAATCTAATCAGGTGAGTTATTCCCTTTTTTTTTTTTTTTTTTTTTTTTAAATTTATTTAAAAGAATGCAAATTCATTTCTCCTTGTTACACTAGTGAAAGCTCAGGTAGAATATGAACTGACAGTAATTTCTCCATAGAACCTGGCTATTGCAGTGTTAGATATTTGAAATATTACTGTCTGACGTTAACTTCTTCGTAAGAATTTCAGCAAGATATTTTTTTAACTTGCACTATAGAAGTTGCCATTTGCACCATTAGTTATCTTAAAAGTAAAGGTTTTTTTCTTTTTCTTTTCAGTTTACCATAAAGTTTGTATCTCGTTCATCTTCCATGTAATACTAATTGCCAAGGCAGAAATGTTCACGGAAAAGTACTAGATTAGGAAACAATCGCACAATCTTCCATACCCTCAAAGTCTAATATTTAAAGTATGCCTCAGAAGGCATAACAGTTAAATAGGGTCTGTTCCATGTGAGTGGTGTGCACTTGGACAGTTAAAATTTCTGGCATTTTGGGTTGCTATTAAGTTGTGGCTGGTGGGACATTACCATATTTCAAAGTTGTGTGTGTATGTTGCAATAATTGTATTTTTACATACCCAAGGGTGTGTTATTTTAAATAAATCATATGTTTCCATGTTGTCTGCTCTTTGATTAGTAAAATATGTGATTTGCACATTTCTATGCTGAGGCGAGCAGCATGCAACAGCTGAGTGAATCTGCTTTTATCAGGTGCCCATTAATTGAATGTCACACTCCATGCAGATTTTGCTTTTCGATCTAATTTCATTGCCATGCTGCCACTTGCAGTTTCATATGGGGAGAACCCCCACCCCCTTCGATCGCATTTCACTGTATGTTGCCCTTCATGGTGGGTGCTATGTCATGAGCCTATGATGAAAAAATGTTACAGCTAGTATTTTGTTCACAGTAGAATTCCCTCCCCCCCCCCCCCCCCCATATATATCTCTGTGTGTTTGTGTATATAAGATATTAAAACAAGGGATTAGGTGTTTAATTCACAAACTTTAAGGATATAGACTGAAATGATAGGCATATATTAATGAAAAATAACACAGGTAATTAGAAGAGCACTAACTGGCCACAAGTGAATCATCCGCACCACCAACCCCAACAATGGTGTTGAGGATTTTAATAAATGTATCTGAAGTAACCCTTTAATAGATGCATCTACCCTTCCACTTCTATTGGACCTAAAAGGTGTCCAGCTATTTTGAGTAGCGATCTACTACCAGAAAATTGATAGCATGGACTGACAGCACTATGTTGCACTTTACATATATCACTGGATTTGTCCATATTGAATACTTGCTGTTCTGAAAGGAAATGGTGAATTTATTTGCTATGTGCATAAAATAACGTGCGATCAAAATATAACGATCAGCTGAGAGAAATTGTTATTCAAGGGAGTATTTTCATTCGGACTATTGTAACTTCAGTATTGAAAGAGAATATTTTTAGAAATTTAGAGAAGTAATTTTCAGGCAAGTTTTTTTTTTTCTTGTGAAGTCTGATCAAGACAAGGACATGGTTAAGAAAATTTGAAGTGAACACAAAATTTGTAAAAAATCTACAATCTTTCCGCTTGTATCAACTTTTGTTATCAATTGGCCACATCCTTTTTGATCTTTCTATAAGAATGACTGTCCTTTTTGCAGTAAGCTACACACATAAATTGGAAGAGGCTTTTGCTAAAGGACTGTGAGCCTACCTTTGGAAACAGGAAAAATAAGAGCAATAAGCTACTGTGTAATGTCCGTTAACTAAGCTAGATCCATGAAGGTACATCATGTGTGAAGTAATTATTTGGCATATAGAACTTTTCATATGAATGGTTTTGATTATTAATTCTGTGTTTGTAACATTTTTGTTTGAAGATTTTTTTAAATTATTGAATATGCAGTAATATAGTTCAATGAAGCTTTATCATTGTTTCCAGTACACACGGATTATTTTGCAAATTCTACATGTCTCTTTTAAATGTTTGAGATGAAGTCTTAATGCATTTCAGAGTTCATTTAAAGATGTATACAAGTGAAACACATAAATCACATGCTTTATTTTATTTATGTATTAATTTATTTTTGCGGTCTTTGATATGATGACATGGAAATAGGCAGACTATCCTTTCATTTTATGTAGCATGTCTGGGTGATAAAGGGGAAACTGTTTCCTGAAATTGTAAGGTTTAATTATTTCATGGCAGAAGAAATATGTCCTATAACCTCTAGCAATTTAAACTGTTTTTGCTAAAAATGTTACTCATATTGTTTTTATTTTTCTTAACAGAGCAGTAGCTATCCTTCCATGACTGATCCCTATTTGTCAAGCTATTATGCCCCTTCAATTGGATTCCCTTATTCACTTAGTGAAGCACCCTGGTCTACAGGTGGTGATCCTCCAATACCATACCTGACAACATATGGACAGTTGAGCAATGGAGACCACCATTTTATGCACGATGCAGTTTTTGGCCAGCCTGGTGGACTTGGAAGCAATATATATCAGCACAGGTTTAATTTTTTCCCAGAAAATCCAGCTTTTTCCGCATGGGGAACCAGCGGCTCTCAGGGACAACAAACTCAGAGCTCTGCTTATGGCAGTAATTACACTTATCCGCCAAGTTCCTTGGGTGGTACATTAGTTGATGGACAAACAGGCTTTCATAATGATTCCTTAAATAAAGCACCGGGTATGAACAGCATTGAGCAAGGTATGGTAGGACTTAAGATTGGTGCTGATGTGACAGGTTCTGCTGTGAAAGCAGTAGGCTCTGTTATTAGTAATCCAGGCATAAACAGTGTAGTAACAGGAAATGGTAGTACTACACTTGGCATATCTACAGTAAAGCCTACATCTTGGGCTGCCATTGCCAGTAAACCAGCCAAGCCACAACCAAAAATAAAGACCAAAGCTGGGACATCACTTCCAGGTGGAGCTTTGCCACCACCACCAATAAAACACAACATGGACATAGGTACTTGGGATAACAAAGTGCCAGTAAGTAAAGGGCCTATGCCACAGCATCCTATCCTTTCACCTCACTCAACTGTCCAGCAATTACAACAACAAATGCAAACAGTTTATACCCAGCCTCCACAGCTGATTTCCCTACAACAGGACCAGAGTCAAAGCCAGATTTCACAATCCCAGAATCGCTGGGTTGCTCCTCGAAACAGGAATATGGGCTATGGAAGCACTGGTGGTAGTACTGATAGCAATACTTCTAGCAGTTCTTCATCTGGTAATTCTGGTTCTGGAGGAGATTCCCACCCTGTACTTGAGAAACTACGAGCAGCGCATAGTTATAACCCCAAGGATTTTGACTGGAATATTAAAAATGCTAGAGTGTTTATCATAAAGAGCTACTCTGAGGATGACATTCATCGTTCTATTAAATATTCAATCTGGTGTAGCACTGAGCATGGTAATAAACGCCTGGATAATGCATTTCGTACCATGAACAACAAAGGTCCCGTTTACCTTTTGTTCAGCGTCAATGGCAGTGGACATTTCTGTGGGGTGGCAGAAATGCGTTCCTCTGTGGACTATGGCACAAGTGCAGGAGTCTGGTCACAGGACAAGTGGAAAGGCAAATTTGATGTCAAATGGCTTTTTGTCAAGGACGTTCCCAATAGCCAGCTAAGGCACATTCGCCTAGAGAATAATGATAACAAACCAGTCACTAACTCTCGAGATACCCAAGAGGTGCCCTTGGAGAAAGCAAAACAAGTGCTTAAAATAATTGCAACCTACAAGCATACCACATCAATCTTTGATGACTTTTCACACTATGAAAAAAGGCAGGAGGAGGAAGAGGTAGTTCGTAAGGTAATAACAAATTTTTGTAAAATCGCTCGACCCAAATAACCCCCTCCCTTTTTTATGTTAATTTCTGTTTTACATGAAGTAGTAATTGAAGATTTGAATTTTATGCACATTATGAAGGTACTGATCCTTAACAGCACTTGATGAGCACTTTCAACAAATGTCATCTATAGCTGTGGAATGATTTCATAGGAGAAGCCAGTTTCATCCTTGATTCTTTTTAACTCTTTGGTCCAATTTAAATTGTTTTCAAATGTCAAATGTTTCAAAAAAGTAAGTTCTGCCCAAAACCCCAGTTTTACTGTTAATGATGGATCACCCGAGTTTAGGCCTTCTTGAAATATAATATTCAAGTGCTCTATAGTTAAATATTGTATCTTGCACCTTTTTGTTTTGGGTCCTGTTGTAGGTTATTTTTTATGGTGTTAGTTATGCAGTTTATTGCCAAATTGTATTTGAAACATAATTGAGTTGTAGAAAATTTGTTTTTATAAATATGTATTTTTTGTCATGCTCTAAATTCCTGCATACAATTAAAGGTTTATGTTGGAAGGAACTTCTAGTCTAAGCAAGTTCTGCAAATAAAGTAAGGAATGTCTTAGTTTATGTGAGTTCTTATATCGGCATGACAGTCTGCTTTTATTGTGCTTTTATAAATTGTTTCATCCATTTTGTCATTTGTAACTTTACATTCCTAAACATAAGTAAATAAAATTTAATTTATATGCAATTGTTTCAGTACAGACGGTTAAATTTTAAGTTTCTATTGCAGTAAATCGGTATGAACATGTCAAAATAGTTGGCCATTTCTTTGGAAATTATTCAGCATGTTGAAAATAGTTTCAAATATCCGTATGAAGTAAAGCTTTGTAGATCTCTCTGTTGTTTTTGAAATATTTTACTACTCTTAATGTTGCACTTTTGAACCTTGAAGCCTTGTGTTGGTCAGTATGTAGTCCATTTATTTTGATTTATGTTACTGTTCTTCCCCACTTTTTCATTGTTTTTATAAAATTTAATTAGTTCTTTTATTTGTGCAGTAGCTTGGCTCACCTGACTGTGCATCATTGTTCTATCCTTTTTTCAGTGACCTATTTAGATCAAAAATCTCTTAAGCAATTTAACAAACAAACTGATAAATCATTTACATTACAAAGTGACCATCACTATAAAGCAGCAAAGTTTATATTAAGTAATTATAAGTAAAGATATCATTTTAGATGCTGTTATTCATGGCATGTTGAAATGGAGGAAAGTGAAGTGGTAATTGTTTTAAAATAACCTCTCTAGCTAAATTTGTGTCTTTCTTTGTTTTCTAGGAACAAGAACATCGAAGCAAACCATGCAAGGATATATTAATGAATTGATATATGGTTTACAAGCCTTAATCTGAAGTAACGAAATTTACGATAAAGTTGTTTTATTTTGTTCTTCCTTCCTGTTTTTTAGTGCCGTCATTTAGCATTACTGAAGATTTTTGGCATTCAGTTTCATTGTTAACCTTCTTGCATAGAGAAATTGTTTCATATATCTGTAATTCCTGCTCTTCATGTATAGAAACTGTTTTCTTTTTGATAGAAATGGTCATCCGATGAAACAGAGCAGAATTTGTTAGCTTTCAATATTAGAGTTCTGGTGGGGAGGGTGGGATGATGATGGGAGAGGGCATTATTTCCTGTGGGGTGATTTCTGCTGCTGTGATGCTGAGTGACAATTTCAGATAAAGAATACCTTGTATTTTATTGACCAGATCTAAACAACTTTGTAACCTTTTTCTTTATATTGTTGTAGCATTTATTGTCATAAATTGTTACACTGAAACTATCCTGTACAAGTGTTTTCAATCCAGTCTGAAAAATGTAGCATTTAAAGCTTTTTAAAATTTGTCAGCTTTTTAAGTGTTAGAATGTGCTATGAATTTTTTTTTTTTTTTTTTTCATTAACGCAGTTGTAACCTTTTTTTAATTGTTTTAACTTTTATGTCCTGTTGCACCAGTGTCCCTCTCACACTCTTATACCTGCTGCTAACTTTAGACTACATTTTTCTGACGTCTGTTTTCTTTTTTCATTAGTCAAGGCTGTGCTTTAATGTAGGATCATACACGATGGATGAAGCCTTAAATGTGTAACCTGAAATTAATGTTACTGATCTAAAGGGAAGGGATGACCGCGTTGTTGGTATGTGTTTTGCTTTAAGGAGAATGATATCTGTACATCATTGTGAAATGAGGGAATTATTGATTTATAAAAAGTAATAATGGCTGCTGACTGGATTCCTAAAAGCATGAAACAGTGCTTATGCCCGTTGCTTTAGTGCTGAAAATAATATGCACGTGTTTGTTAGAGGATTTTTTGCTTTGTTAGACAGTTGCTAATTATCTGTGTCTAAAATATTTACACAAGAAACCTCAATTTAAATAAAAGAAAAAAGAAAAAACGTAAATATAAACTCTCATTTAGACTTGTATTTAAACCATTTCATTTATGTCTTAAAATATTGCCTGTAAAGTTAAACCAAACATTGGTTTCTTTTTTTCTTTTTTCCTTTAGGAGAATACATGCCTTAATAAACTTTATCTATTTAAAAGTACAATGGAAGTCTTACTTTTTTGCAAGTACAGTTGCAACACCGTATGCCATAGTGCCTTATGTGTAAGCGAGTGGTGATCAAAACCTAAGAGGGGTGTTCTGATTTCATTTTAAATATTTAAAGATTAGCTGTTGTGTATTTAAAGTATGTGTGATATGTTTGTTTGTAATGTTTGATTCTTGGTTCAAAACCAAATTAGTGTGTTGATTATAAAGTGTTGTGTTGTCACTGAATTTCTGATGCTAGAGAACAGTATGCCTTTTGGGTATCCATTCTAGTCTTGTCAAAGACTCGCTGCAAACGTCCCTCTTGGCAGGATTTCTGTTGAAGATGAAGTCCGTATCTACAGAAGAAAAAACCATGGAGTGAATCACAAGAATCGAAGAGTACCGGTGCATGCGGATACTAAACCCTTGGTGGTGAGTTGGTTGATTTCATTCTTCATAAACAAACAATGGCACGGCTGCCTAGTATGTTAACTTCTAAAATGGAGCACCACCACCACATCCAATGTTCCAAAGAGTATGTTTAGCTAATGGGTTTGAAAAAGAAGAAATGCAGGAGGCATTTGCAACTTGGATACATCACTATGACCTGCAGTCCAAACAACTGAAGTTTCCTGATGCTTGGTGATCTGTAATATCAAAGGAATTCAAGGTCCAAGCTAGTGCTGGCAAAATCGTATGCAGTTTTTTATGATGATATTGAAACTGCACTACATATTGATTAAACTTGGAAGGTGCTCCACGTAACTGTTCACTATTATGTGGATTTGCTTTGGCATTTCAGGCAGACAGTGAAAAATCAGTGAGGAAAGGGTTTAGCCTTGTTCCAATGTGAGTGCTTATTTGGCATGAGTTGTAAAGCCTTTTCTGCAAAACTGGATTTGAGGAGATGCCACATCCACACTGTTCTCTAGATCTGGCTTTGTGTGACTACCACCTGTAGTACTTGAGTTACCCTTTGCCAATCATGAAGACATTAGGTATCGAAGAATGGTTGCACACGCAAGACCAAAGGTTTTGAATGGCATAAAAAGCTTTGTGAGTCTTCTAGTAAATGTTTATTAGTTGTATATTGATTTTACTGGTGTTCCTATTAATGGATGTGGCTCAAAGTTTCTGTCACACTTGGTGTATAGAATTCCTGAATGAATTGTATTTATACATGCATATGTTTTGTGAATGTGTTTTGTCAAGGTACCAGGAAATGTTTTTGATCAAAGTATTGTTTATCTAGTAAGGCCTTTTATACTAATGTCTGCATCTTTTTTTTTTTTTTTTTTTTTTTTTTTTTTTTATAATTTAAACACTGGTATTTAATATTACACCAGAAATGTGTGCCAGTTATTAACGACTTAATAAAATTTCTTATCATTGTTGTAACATACTGTCTATCAGGGACCTGGTATGGACCACAGATGAAACCCTTTTAACATTGTGCTGGACAGGTGCTGGTTGTAAGATGTCCTAATGGTTAATACAGTGGAATAACCAGAAAGTTGTTTCAGGCAAAGGCTTTAAGCCCCTTCTAGTCACCAGTCCAGTGAACTTGGAGTTAGGAGTGGAGGGTAGACTAGAGGAAGATGGGGAAAATTTGAACACGGGGAGATGTGTGGAGGTAACATTTTATAATGCTGGATACCAATCCAAAAAGGTGAAAAATCCAGAGTGGCTATAGATATGTTGCTATCACGTAGCATTTTGTGCCCTTTTCATTAAACCGCCCATACCCTTCAGTGGTTGTTTTTGTCTTAATAAATCCTATTCTTTTGTACACTGGGCCCTCCTTGGCCTTTGTTTGCGTGTAGGGCTAGTCTTTTGTTCATAACACTTTCACAGATGCTACCGGTATGTTCACAGCTTTGAGTTAAGAATGTGCTATAGGATGTTGTGAATTTCAAAAAGTTTCTCGGAAAGCTATTTTTCTCTATGAATTTCTATTGAATAACACATTGGCAACATTCTTATTAATTATACTATAAATTCTAATGTAGCTTTGGTTCCTTTGATGGAGTGCTGATATGCTTAGATTTAATTTGAGGTTCAATTCATTGCAAATTAGGAGCCCTACATAAATGTTATTGCATACTTTGGATCAATAATTCTGCAAAAGTTTTAGTTGTTAGTCCACACTTAAACAAATTTTATTACTATAAATCAGATATAAATCAAAACTTGCAAAATTTTGTATTTGGCAGCTTTACACTTTTATGTATAGGATCATATTAAAATTACAAATCAACAATAAATCTTATAAATTGTTTTCTAGGTAGAGAAATCTGTTAAGCTCAGCTTTGAAGGTGCTCACTCGGCAGGTAAGGTTGGTTGTGCTGTTGACTGCCAAAAATCTATAGGGCTTATGTTATGTGTAGACCTTACTTTCTTTAGAAGTACAGAGAAAAGCCAAGCAAAATGACACATTTTATTGGCTAACTAAAAAGATTACAATATGCAAGCTTTCGAGGCAACTCATGCTCCTTCTTCAGGCAAGATGTAATTGATTACATCTTGCCTGAAGAAGGGGCCTGAGTTGCCTCGAAAGCTTGCATATTGTAATCTTTTTAGTTAGCCAGTAAAAGGTGTCATTTTGCTTGGCTTTTCTCTACATTCATAATGGCTAACACGGTACAACACCCTAGTACTTTAGAAGTACAGTAATTTTTATTTATTTATTTTTTTTTTTACACAAAGGTTGCTTAAGAATTCTTCATTGGTACTTCATCTCTGTTTTCAACTTTAACACTTCAGAATAGAATTGATGTAATCGCTAGTTATGAGTGTCCAGTATTAAAAACACTTTTGGAGAGATTTGGGGCTTTGTGTTTATTAAAAAAAAAAAATCTAAATTCATTCTGCATATATTCACCAGCTTTGTTTATCTTATAATTCTTAGTAAAGCCAGCCTGTCATTGGGTGCTAGATGGGCATACCTGTTTGTATAACAAAATTAGGAATATGCTTGGTACAGTTTGATTCTACATCCCTTAAATGTTTAAACATGTTCTCGTTTTCTTTTAACATGATTGTAGTAACAGTTCAAACTGACATTTTTTTTTATTTTTTTTTATTTGGAATATCATACTCTCTTAATGTTAGCTGTCAAAAAGATTGCTACAGCCTGTTCCACGTGGAAGGTCACAAAAGCAAAAATAAATGCTTGACTGGAATCTGGCATCTGAGTGAAGACCAAAACTTCTAAAGCATTCCTGTGGACAGACAACTCATTCTTGTGCTTAAGTCTCTATAACACTAATTTTAGATGTGGGGAAAAATGTTTTGAATACTTGATTTGATGTTCAACCTGAAATAATTGAATCTATCTCGTAATGTAATCGGGTATATTCCTAAAAATAAGCATAGAATTTGTAAAAGCACTTATTTGTTTTAAGTATTTACAATATTTGACTATTTAGTGGTGGCAGTTTTTAAATTTTTTTAATCGGGTATATTCCTAAAAATAAGCATAGAATTTGTAAAAGCACTTATTTAAGTATTTACAATATTTGACTATTTAGTGGTGGCAGTTTTTAAATTTTTTTTTGTATTTAGTGATGTCTATGTGGAGTTTCAAAACATTCTCCCCTTCGCTGTGGCTGTTCTCCAAATTGATGCCTGCACTTTGCCTTGGGCTGCCAGATTGACTCAGGTCATTGCAAAACCCTAAACTGGGTTGAGAATCTCTTGTTTCACTGAGAAATTCTCTGTTATACTAGTATACTGTTTGTATGGACTAGATGAGAAATAAATAAATGGTATATTAGTGCACTTGAGTGACTCAAAAACAGTAACTCTATTGGGATTTTACGTTCCCTGTAGTTTCAAAAATGTACAGAGAAAAAGTTACCACTCAACATCCAACCACAAGTGTAGCATTTACAAAAGACTCTAAAGGAGGCTGACCCGACCCTTGCCTAGTAACAGATGCGTACAATGATATAGCGAATAAAATAAGTAAAAGAAATAAAGAAGATTTAAAAGAGCATACAAGTCATACAGCAGATGGCTGAACAGCAGTCGGCTATTGGCAGAAAGCGAAAGAAAGTACAGAGATTGAGGAGGCCAAATTTCCGCAATTGAAGCACCAAGACTGATGCTACCTGTGTAAGCTGGAAGTGTTGATGCAGTGTGTGGTGTTGCGGCACACTCTGGCTTCCTTGATAAAAGCAGAATAATGTTTCAATGCCTTGTAATTGCTAATTCACTTCATTCTTTTGTGGCAGCAGTTTACTGTGCTTTCCATCAGAGTAATGGTTTATGCCACAACAATAGGGCACACTGTTGTAAGTTTAGATGAATATAGTTATGTGATCATCCTTCAGTAGGTCAGCTGAACTTCAGAAACACAGGGAAGTTTGCTTGCAGCAGCAAAATACCAAAATGATTCTACAGATGCAAAAATAAATGAAGAAACATTTTTTGCAATCTACCCATAAATACTCCTGTGTTTCAATAGCCACTTGCCTTTAAAATGTTTGTATTTTTTCATGTTTTGTTATTGAGTCTTAAGCTAAATCTACAGGCCGATGCCAACAATTTTAACTTTGCAAACAAAGGATGGCACAGAGGACTACTGCACACCTGTAATTTAGAATTAATTTTGACAATAATATTCCGGCAGTTTTTGTTAAAATTAATGCCCCCAATGCAGCCTATAAAAGCAAATGGTAAAGTGTTTTTCATAAAAGATGTATACAATATTTGCGTAACTCCTTCAAACAATTCAGTTTTTTAAATGCATCGCCCATTTGTGGCTCTTCTGTCATTGTTATATTCATATCAAAAGTTAACCAGTTATCAGTGACTGTCCTTAAAGGTTTGCCATGTTCCTCCATCTGTACAGGGTGCCCTATAGTTACTATTGACAGAGGCTGGGGATCATATAAAATTGACCACCTTATGCTGTGACCCACCCCCAAAACCCCCCAAGCTCCCTGTTTGTCCAGTTTCTACATTAGTAAGGGTTCAGATTGGCCAGAGTTTTGTTTAACAGCTCTCTCTTAATCAGGTTCTCAAAGGACTTTATTACATGAAAATTTAAGACAACTTCTCTAGTATCATCTTGCCTGAAGAAGGGGCCTGAGTTGCCTCGAAAGCTTGCATATTGTAATCTTTTTAGTTAGCCAATAAAAGGTGTCATTTTGCTTGGCTTTTCTCTACATTCATAATGGCTGACACGGTACAACACCCTAGTACTACAGACAACTTCTCTGAAGACATTCAGAGCTGTAGTTTATTCTTTTAGCAGTGCTTTTAAATCTTTAGCAATGGACGACACATAATCCTTACAGAATCAGGTGCCACTGGTTGTGTCCATCAATTAACAGATATCAAGACATTGAAAACAGCCATGCAGGAACTTGACAGACTCATCATGCTGGGGTTTCATTGGTTTAATTTGTGTTTATTTCTTAAAATTTGTCTTATATACTGGAGGGTGTTGGACGCCATATGATTGAATGAAACAGTTGCATTGCCATAACAGACTGTTAATGGAGAAAGTGAGGATGCTTTTAGCGACGGCTCACTGATTGGTATAGAATAAACTTTTCAACTTGTTGGAGAAAAAGCCTCTTCTGCTGAGCTTTTTTTGATGAGACCAGTTATGTTTTCATTCCAAATCAGACTGTGAATGATAGTTGTGCCAAGAAATGTAAATGGTTCCATCCCATACAGTGACATAATTTATAACTAGGGATGTTAGGAGGTGAGTGTCTTCTAAATCCACGATCATTTCTTCTGTTATCAGGGAACTCAATTTAAGATTGTTGAGGGTGTACCATCTGGCCAGCCAATCCGCCTCCCTCCAGTATGGTGCCTCGTCCATGTCTGTGATCAGACTAGTCATGTAAAGTCATCAACAGACTTCAAATGGGTCACCAGAGGTGTGTACATATTCAAGTAGCATTGATGAACTAGTCTGTGCTGAAGAGCTGAGCCAGTGACATATACTGTACAGTGTGATTTCTTTGATGAAATGTGGTAAAAAAAAATATAGAATTTTCTTTTTCAGAAGTCTTAACTTTCAGTTCCTATGTAGATAGCTTTTATTGGCATTTACTGCTAGGTCAATTAAGTATCCGCTTGAAAAATTAAATGTTATTCTTGTATTTGGGTAAAAAAGCAGAAACATTTTTCTCAAGTATTAACTTGATGAGCTTGAACTTTAGTTTGGCTGAATGTGTACAAAATGGCTATGGTTACTTAAACAACATCCCTAACCTTCAGTCAAGTCATTTCAGCTTTAACAAAGACCCAGTTTCCCCGCAATTTAAAAACAAAAAACTAGGTGATCTCATAATTTGCTGGTTCATTCATTTGTTTCGAGCAAAATTAACTTGTGCTTTGCTATCTTGTTTAGTTGTAGTACTACTGTAAATTTCCTAAAATGATTAATTAGGATAAACCGAGAGATTTGGAAGTAACTAGACCTATAAATTAAGTAAGGATACTTCTTTAGTCGTGTCCCAATGCTTACACTGATATCTGTATTATGTATGTGGGACAGATGTTTAAAAAGAGATGGAAAGATAGAAATGTTATTTATAACAAGGGGAATTATTAATGTCTCTGAGGCACATAAGAACTGTATGTCATGTCAGAATATTTTAAGAGTATTTCACTTGTAAGGTGTTCTGGGAATGTGCTGTTGTTGCTGCCTTTGATTCAAGGGGGATTTGAAATAAAGCCATTTCTTACTTAATCAAGGCTTGACAGAGAAATCCCATGCAAGTGTTTATTAATGCAATGCATGGATCCTTTGTTCAAACAAGGGCAGGATAAACCATGAAAACATAGACAGAACTTTATTTATCCCCAGGGTGGAAATTTGGCTTTTTTTTGTTATATGTTATATAGTGACCGGTGTCGCCACAGTTTAGCTGCCCATAATGGCAGTGACCGTCGGTAATGTGCAGTTCAGTAGTTCCCCTGCTCGTTTTTCCTCCCGCATAGTGCCACCAGCTGCACGCTCTTACCCTCTTAACTACGCAATGTCTCTCTGTTAAACAGTAAACCTATGGAAAATAAACACAGCTGCCCTTCAGAAACTCCCTCTTAAACAGTATTTCATTGAGAAACTAACGCGCTTTACCCATCCTCTCTGCGAGCTCAGTTGCAGACTTGAAGGCTTACTGCATATCATGCTTCTTGCATGAGGTTTAGAACTTTTAAAAGATCGAGCCCCAGCCAACCCAACAGCTCACTCTCCTGTCCGCTCCCCCTCACACTGCGTTTGCTTCAGTCGCTACTTCCAATCCATTGAATCTGTATGATGAAGAGGACTTTGTGTTCTTTTGACCTGGAGAGGGGAACTGGACCGCTACACTTGACAGCTGCACCCTCTTTGCTTTTCTGCTGTTGACAAACCCCTTCTGAATAAGGTCTTGTGTTTGTACATGACAGTTCGGCAATAAAGATTTTGTACTGTGGAAATCTGATACCTTTATTAGTCTCCTCTAAAATATATGTAAAATACACACACACACACTAGAGTCTGAATACACACCAGTATGACTAAAAAAGGAATTAAAAACTTAATTTGTTGTCCCAGTGAACCATTATACAGGTGTAGATCCTTTGGTATAAAGGAGCCCCAGTAATGTTTCTTGACACACTTTTGCTGAATAATTTGTTGGCTGAAAGTCCTCGGTGTTAGTGTGTCAGAGATAGGATGTGCAGTGTTTTTCAGTTTTGTCTTGATTCTCTCTTTCACTACTACCTTCAGGGAGTCCAGAGTACATCCTCTAAGAGAGCTTGCTTTTTTAATTAAGTCGTTGATTTGGTGGGCCTCTCTTGAAGTATTGTTACCAGCCCAGCAGACCACAGAGTACAAAATGGCACTGGCCATCACAGAGTTATAGAAGATGTAAAGGATGTTACTTCCCTTATTAAAGGAATGTGGCCTCCTAAGGAAGAAGAATCTGCTCTGCGCTTTCTTATATTGTTCCTCTGTGTTATGAGACAAGTCCAGGCTGTCATTAATGTGGACCCTCAAATAATTGTAGGAGTGCACCACTTCTACATCTTAAATAGTGACTAGACATATAGATGCTTTTTGATGCAGTTCCTTGGTTTTGCTGGTGTTAAGATGTAGACAATTCTCATTTCTTCATGAAACAAATTTCTCCACCTGACTCCTATACTCTGTGTCATCACCCTTATCAATACACCCCATAAATGCAGAATTGCCTTTGAGTCTCTGCAGATGACATGACCTGGTGTTACATTTACAGTATAAGGTGTGTAGAGTGAAGAGAAACTAAGACAGGACTATTCCTTGTGATGCTCCAGTGTTGCTCACATTCATATCAGAAACACAGCCCTTACTAACTGCAGTGAGACATTAAGATAAAAACTGAATTTGAGTTCAGCTGTATTTACTTTGCTACCCAGAGAGTGAGGGAGGGTCAAGCTACACAAGTATCAAAGTGAGGGACACAGGCTCACTATCGGTATTGGGTTGGGTTGTAAATGACAAAATAAAACCAAATGATTGTTTAATCATTTACTTATTTTGTGAGAAGTATTATACATACTTGATTTGCAATTCTGTCTTAACATAATTGAAATTCTGATCCCCACACACTTTTTTTTTTTTTTTCTGTTTTCTTATGAAAGGATTGCTGCACAGCCAATTGGCATTTCCAGCTTGGTGTGGTTTGACAAGGATGGCTGAGAGCAAAAATGACATTAAGTATCTTTATACTGGAGGGACTGTTAAGGAGAAGTTTGGATTTTATCTCCCTCTCAGCTGATGTATGGTGAAATATATGAATGAAATATGATAAGTATTCCAATTCTAAAATTGTAAATTTGGATATGTAGAAGCTTTGTGGCTACCTGAGCACTTTGTATTAACGTACCATTAAAGTCATTTCCATAATGGCCAGTAGAGGTTGCACAAGCCTAACTTGAGAAAATAAAATGCAGTTTCATTCCGTTTTTTTTTTTTTTTTGCTGCAGTTTTTCTTCTTAATGAATATTTCTATTTGCTGTCTGTCTTTACAGTGTCTTGTTCTTTCCTTTTCTCAGTACCAACATTTGCAGCTTAAAAATGAGGCAATGAAGTGCACGCACTATCTAGGAAAATGAAGACCTCTGACTCCATCTGTACTATTTGGACAGGAATTAAGATGTACATCTCGACAGTGCTCATGATATGATGTTCAGCTTTGTCACATTGAAAGAGACACAGCATACTTGCTGTAGTAGAATTGGCAATCCAGACAATGCTGGATCAAAAGGGACCGGGTGCCTTCTGAAAGAAATCAACCTCTACAACCTTCAAAAATGGCAAGTATTGTTGAACTACCACGTGATTATTTAAATGCATTGAAATGATTTGTGCAGCATAACTCACAACTTCTTAATGTGATGTTGTGTTACTTTTAAGGAAGCGTTCAACATTCAGACATGCAGTAATTCAGATTAAAACAAAAATAAAAATAAGGATTTAAGATGTTAGGTTTGGTTTATGTACTGCAGCACATATTAGATAGATACTTTATTAAGTTTTTTTTACTGTAAATAGTACATACAAAATAAAAGGGAAATAGCTGATAAACCAGAAAAATCAAACAATGGTACAAAGGTTTAAAGAAAGGTTCCTCCAAATGCTGCCTTCAACTTTGTTAGCGGTGGACTGAATCTTATTGATAAGATTAACAGAATTTAATCTTCAAGTTCAATTTAGATTGCTTTACTTGGGCATCAATGATATAAAGGCTTGAGGTAAATAGATGTCTGTTGTCAAATATTGATTTTTTTGTATTCTTTTCATTTTTTAATCTTTCAGTCTTCCATCAAAATCTTTTCAGCTGCTACTGGAGAGCTAAGCACAATGCTTCATTTCCAAGCCAATGCTGCCAGAACCTACAGTGAAGCATTGAGCAGTGCATATGGAATACTCCACAAAATATGCTGTTTTATTGTATAATAGAATATTTGTTGCCTTTTAACAAAATAATGTTCTTTAAATTGTTTTTATAGCAGCAAACTTATTCATGTAGTATCTCATAATCTACTAATATATATGTAATACTGTGGCACGCGGCTGGGGGTGGCACCCAGCCGGGATGCCCAGGAAGACAGGAGGAGGGCTAATGCCTCCTCCAGAGCACGAGGGGATGACCGCCCTGGTTCCTTTGGGGGCCACGGGTACAGAGCTGGGAAGCTTAACCCTGTAGGGGCCCATGGTCATCGCCAGGGGGCGTCCCTATGCCTGAAGAACCCAGGACCCCAGCACTTCCACCACACCCGGAAGTGCTGGGGGGAAGACGAGTGGGGACACCTGGAGTGCTTCCAGGTACGCAGCCGGCACTTCCGCCACACTGGGGCGTATCGGTGGGAGATTGCCGGAGCATACCTGGAGCACATCCGGGTGCTTATAAAAGGGGCTGCCTCCCTTCACAGAGAGGCTGGAGTCGGGTGGAAGATGGACGAGGTCGGTGAAGAGAGAGAAGGAGGCGGTCCGAAGAAGAGGCAGTGTGGTTTGGCCTGGACTTTGGGAAAGATTGGGATTTGTGGTGCACTGAACATTGTATATAGTAGTTGTAAATAAACGTCTGGTGGTGGTTAAAACATGTCTGCCTGTCTGTGTCCGGGGCTTGTTCCACAATATATATTATATATATATATATATATATATATGTGTAATAATATAAATGTACAGTTAGGTCCATAAATATTTGGACAGAGACAACTTTTTTCTAATTTTGGTTCTGTACGTTACCACAATGAATTTTAAATGAAACAACTTGGATGCAGTTGAAGTGCAGACTTTCAGCTTTAATTCAGTGGGGTGAACAAAATGATTGCATAAAAATGTGAGGCAACTAAAGCATTTTTTTAACACAATCCCTTCATTTCAGGGGCTCAAAAGTAATTGGACAAATTAAATAACTGGAAATAAAATGTTCATTTCTAATACTTGGTTGAAAACCCTTTCCTGGCAATGACAGCCTGAAGTCTTGAACTCATGGACATCACCAGATGCTGGGTTTCCTCCTTTTTAATGCTCTACCAGGCCTTTACTGCAGCGGGTTTCAGTTGCTGTTTGTTTGTGGGCCTTTCTGTCTGAAGTTTAGTCTTCAACAAGTGAAATGCATGCTCAATTGGGTTAAGATCAGGTGACTGACTTGGCCATTCAAGAATTTTCCACTTCTTTGCTTTAATAAACTCCTGGGTTTCTTTGGCTGTATGTTTTGGGTCATTGTCCATCTGGGCAGCATTTCATTATACGATCAATTTGACTGCATTTAGCTGGATTTGAGCAGACAGTATGTCTCTGAACACCTCAGAATTCATTCGGTTGCTTCTGTCCTGTGTCACATCATTAAACACTAGTGTCCCAGTGCCACTGGCAGCCATGCACGCCCAAGCCATCACACTGCCTCCACCGTGTTTTACAGATGATGTGGTATGCTTTGGATAATGAGCTGCTCCACGCCTTCTCCATACTTTTTTCTTGCCATCATTCTGCTAGAGGTTGATCTTGATTTCATCTGTCCAAAGAATGTTTTCCAGAACTGTGCTGGCTTTTTTAGATGTTCTTTAGCAAAGTCCAATCTAGCTTTTCTATTCTTGAGGCTTATGAGTGGCTTGCACCCTCTGTATTTACTTTCATGCAGTCTTCTCTTTATGGTAGACTTGGATATCGATACTCCTACCCCCTGGAGAGTGTTGTTCACTTGGTTGGCTGTTGTGAAGGGGTTTCTCTTCACCATGGAAATGATCCTGCGATCATCCACCACTGTTGTCTTCTGTGGACGTCCAGGTCTTTTTGCGTTGCTGAGTTCACCAGTGCTTGCTTTCTTTCTCAGGATGTACCAAACTGTAGATTTTGCCACTCGTAATATTGTAGCAATTTCTCAGATGGGTTTTTTCGGTTTTCGCAGCTTAAGGATGGCTTCTTTCACCTGCATGGAGAGCTCCTTTGACCGCATGTTGTCTGTTCACAGCAAAATCTTCCACATGCAAGCACCACACCTCAAATCAACTCCAGGCCTTTTATCTGCTTAATTGATAATGACATAACGACGGACTTGCCCACACCTGCCCATGAAATAGCCTTTGAGTCAATTGTCCAATTACTTTTGAGCCCCTGAAATGAAGGGATTGTATTAAAAAAATGCTTTAGTTGCCTCACATTTTTATGCAATCATTTTGTTCACCCCACTGAATTAAAGCTGAAAGACTGCACTTCAACTGCATCTGAGTTGTTTCATTTAAAATTCATTGGGGTAATGTACAGAACCAAAATTAGAAAAAAGTTGTCTCTGTCCAAATATTTATGGACTTAACTGTGTATTTATATATAATATATATATAATATATATGGTTGAAATAGTTTACTGTCAAATAAATGCAAAGAGTACGCGACACGTGTTTCGCCCTCATTCTTGGCTCATCAGGCGTACACACTCCACTGCACTCCCTCTCGGGAATCGAACCTTGGACGTCCGCGCCAGAGGCGATGCCCCTAACGTTGCGCCATGGCGTGTGGTTCGTTTATTTGACAGCATGTAGATCGGGGTAATTACATTCACGGCATTCGTAGTCTGTGTCACAATCTGATTGTATGGGTGGTTACCTACCAGGTAACGCTTTGTGGTTGGTCAGCAATCTGCTAACATCCGCCACGGTGCCCTCAGTTTGTGAGGAGCAGATCATAGAATGGTTGAAATAGTTTACTGTCAAATAAATGCAAAGAGTACACGACACGTGTTTCGCCCTCATTCTGGGCTCATCAGGTGTACACACTCCACTGCACTCCCTCTCGGGATTTTCAGATTCATATTCCATTTTTAAATTAGTCATTTTTTAAAAAAAAAAGTTTTATCTATAAGAATGTCAGTTAAAACAAATAGATCATTTATTTAGTCTGTTATAAAGACTCATCGAGCATAGTGGACCTTAGTTTAACGGGAGTACTCCAATCGGTAAGAGAGTAAATATTTTATTCTCATTTCATGATTTTTACTCTATTAAATAATAATTAATTTTTCTTTTACATATTTATAGAATTTCATGATTTTGACTCCAATAAATATATTTTCTTTTGTACATTTACAGATTTTACTAATCTTCTGGACGCAACTGGGGATTGGGTTCCAAAGGTGCTGGGGGCTTGGCCCCCCTTGTATACTTATATTAAAACAACATAACATTTTTCAAATCCATTTCAAGAGGGGACAGAGCCTGTGTTAGAAGCAATGGGGGCAAGGTAAGATATAGCACTGGATGAAGCACTGTGCATTTATTATATGGTGTCATTTCAGAGTCAGAGTATTGTCTAGGCAGGCAGTCATTTGTAGCAGTGAAGACGCTGGACTTTTAAGACACAATCATGCACATTCAGTTCCAATGTCTGAGTCTCCTTGACCCGCAGCAAGTCATTTAATCTCCTTGTTCTCTGACTGTTAAGTTTATATTATTTATAATTTTATTATCTATCTATCCATCCATCCATCCATCTTCTTAACCTGTTTATCTAGGGCAGGGTTGCGGGTTACCTGGATCCTATCCCAGTAATTATCGTGGGCAAGGCAGGAACAATAATGTGACAGGATGCCAGCCTATCACAAGGTGAACACACACACACGCACACACACACACACACACACACACACACACACACTGGTCAGTTCAGCAAGGCCAATCTACCTAACATTTTCTCCTAAAAAACTTTTGAACAATGCACAAGTGCTCTGTAAATAGAATGTCTTGGACATAAAAACCCAAGTGATAGAATAAGTAACATTAGGCCATGTTTTAAAATAGTTTTAATTTATTCTGGATCAGTCTTCATCAGCAAGACTTGGGACGCAGATGTTCACCCTGTAATGTTGCAGCTCTGAAGCAACGAGGGCTGTTTTCCTGAGGTGGTCAATTGGTAGAGGTTGAATCCATGAGTGTGTAAACATTCCAAAAAGCATGGATGAAAATTTGTTTATGACGCCTTTTATTGTTCCCTCCCTGTCAGGGGTATCAGGGCTATCTGGCAGGACATGCTGGCACGACAAAGATGAAGCACTTTCCCAGGTGTGCCTGTGAATGGCCATCACACTAATTCCGCCATACATGCTGATTTCATACCAAGAACATACACCATCAGCCAATGATAGTTCTCTCTGTCTGTTGCCCATTGGCCCTGGCCATAGGGCTTTGATGGGGGGGGGGGTTGGAAGGGATGAGGAAGATGGATGGAAGAGAAGCCTGTGCAAAGCAGATGTTGATATTGGTGGCACTGAGGGTGTACAATCCTCACTCACACCGCTCCACTTCCTGTCAGGAATTCCAATTGGCAACTCGCGTAAAGGATGAGGGTGGGACAGGGGGTTGGTTGAGTCAGTTTTAGTCAGGACCTCACCTCCAACCTTGTTGTCATGGCTGGCCCTACTACCGTGTTTCCCCGAAAATAAAACCTACTCCGAAAATAAGCCCTAGCATGATTTTCAGGCTGCTCTGTAATATAAGCCCTAGCCCAAAAATAAGTCCTAATCAAGATCGTCAGCTGAAAAGTAAGGTGCCTAAGGTCAGGTTTATACTTCACGCAATGCGACACGTGTGCCTGAAACATCTATTAAATTCCGAGGACACCTTGCCACAATGTCTCTGAAAAGGATGTTTAATGATTACATCCATCAATTCGGGTATGCGCCCATTCCAGCAAGCATTGGGCACGAGGCAGAAACAATAACTGGACAGGGCCTCCACTCACCGCAAGGTGAACACAAGCACACACATACACTGGCGTCATTGTAGCTTCACCAAATCCCCAAACCTTCATGTCTTTGGACGAAAAACTGAGCACACTGTGGAAACCCACCAGGAAAACATTTAAACTCCAGGCAGGGATCACAAGGGACATGACTCCCTGTGAGACAGCAGTGCTACCGCTCTGCCACCGTGCCACCCCCATATGTGTAACTATTAGCAGTATTCATTATTTAAACAAAGTTAACAATTTATCTGTAAAATGTAACATACAGTGGTGTGAAAAACTATTTGCCCCCTTCCTGATTTCTTATTCTTTTGCATGTTTGTCACACAAAATGTTTCTGATCATCAAACACATTTAACCATTGGTCAAATATAACACAAGTAAACACAAAATGCAGTTTTTAAATGATGGTTTTTATTATTTAGGGAGAAAAAAAATCCAAACCTACATGGCCCTGTGTGAAAAAGTAATTGCCCCCTTGTTAAAAAATAACCTAACTGTGGTGTATCACACCGGAGTTCAATTTCCGTAGCCACCCCCAGGCCTGATTACTGCCACACCTGTTTCAATCAAGAAATCACTTAAATAGGAGCTGCCTGACACAGAGAAGTAGACCAAAAGCACCTCAAAAGCTAGACATCATGCCAAGATCCAAAGAAATTCAGGAACAAATGAGAACAGAAGTAATTGAGATCTATCAGTCTGGTAAAGGTTATAAAGCCATTTCTAAAGCTTTGGGACTCCAGCGAACCACAGTGAGAGCCATTATCCACAAATGGCAAAAACATGGAACAGTGGTGAACCTTCCCAGGAGTGGCCAGCTGACCAAAATTACCCCAAGAGCGCAGAGACGACTCATCCGAGAGGTCACAAAAGACCCCAGGACAACGTCTAAAGAACTGCAGGCCTCACTTGCCTCAATTAAGGTCAGTGTTCACGACTCCACCATAAGAAAGAGACTGGGCAAAAACGGCCTGCATGGCAGATTTCCAAGACGCAAACCACTGTTAAGCAAAAAGAACATTAGGGCTCGTCTCAATTTTGCTAAGAAACATCTCAATGATTGCCAAGACTTTTAGGAAAATACCTTGTGGACTGATGAGACAAAAGTTGAACTTTTTGGAAGGCAAATGTCCCGTTACATCTGGCGTAAAAGGAACACAGCATTTCAGAAAAAGAACATCATACCAACAGTAAAATATGGTGGTGGTAGTGTGATGGTCTGGGGTTGTTTTGCTGCTTCAGGACCTGGAAGGCTTGCTGTGATAGATGGAACCATGAATTCTACTGTCTACCAAAAAATCCTGAAGGAGAATGTCCGGCCATCTGTTCGTCAACTCAAGCTGAAGCGATCTTGGGTGCTGCAACAGGACAATGACCCAAAACACACCAGCAAATCCACCTCTGAATGGCTGAAGAAAAACAAAATGAAGACTTTGGAGTGGCCTAGTCAAAGTCCTGACCTGAATCCAATTGAGATGCTATGGCATGACCTTAAAAAGGCGGTTCATGCTAGAAAACCCTCAAATAAAGCTGAATTACAACAATTTTGCAAAGATGAGTGGGCCAAAATTCCTCCAGAGCGCTGTAAAAGACTCATTGCAAGTTATCGCAAACGCTTGATTGCAGTTATTGCTGCTAAGGGTGGCCCAACCAGTTATTAGGTTCAGGGGGCAATTACTTTTTCACACAGGGGCATGTAGGTTTGGATTTTTTTTTCTCCCTAAATAATAAAAACCACCATTTACAAACTGCATTTTGTGTTTACTTGTGTTATATTTGACTAATGGTTAAATGTGTTTGATGATCAGAAACATTTTGTGTGACAAACATGCAAAAGAATAAGAAATCAGGAAGGGGGCAAATAGTTTTTCACACCACTGTACATATATTTAATGCATTTCATCACGAAAGTGATATCAAGTATAAATCTAAGAATTCTAAATCTGCAGAAAACTAGAATATTATAAATTTAATGTGTTCTTTGTGGTGATGCTGCTGCTGTCAGGTCAGGAGGAAGCCCCAGAAGCGTGTAGAGATTTAACAACTGGGTCAGTTTTAAGATGACGTTTACGACGGTCTACTTTATTGACAAAGTAAACTACAGGATTAAAGAGGACATTGAGTTTAAAGCTGAAATTTCCACTTTAATCACAAAGTAGACATTTTCATTATGTCCTTATTTATTTATTTTTTTTCTCTGTGGATCAAATACGCCGCCATACATTCTGATGGTATTGTAAAGGTGCAAAAGAAAAGACAGCACAGAAGATGGTATGTGAGATTTTTTAAATATATCGTGTCATTACTTTGGGAAATATGAGACGCTTGAATATCAAAGCACCACGAATGCATCTGTATGTCATCATTTTGCTTCACCACATCGAACCATTCATCAAACATCAAAGCACGCACATCGATCCTGTAGGATCCTAAAAGTGGCTGGAGTAGCAAGAAATTCAGGGTTTGAATGTGGAGAGTTATGACGATATTCCTGAAGAAGATGACATGACTGTATTTGGATAAATGTATATTGTTGTACATGAATAAATATAAGATATTCCCTGAAAATAAGCCCTAGTGCATCTTTTGGAGCAAAAATTAATATAAGACCCTGTCTTATTTTTGGGGAAACACGGTAGGAGTGCACAAGTCCAGGTGGCATTGCTCAGGGGACTGGTTTTTGCTACCTTATTAAAATATTTGTTATTAAACTTCACTAGATTATTTCTAATCCTGCTGTTTTCCACCATTTTTGATGATCTGGAAGCATATATAAAGGCAAAAATGATTAATATCTGAACCACCAACCATTGTTTGAGTTTATTTAAAAATCAGGCACAATTAAGTATTTACTCGCTCATATATTTTCACCCCTTCGCTTTGAAGCAGTTTTAACTTTTAAATGTTAGTGGGTGAACACCATGCCAACACACTTTATACATATATGCTGCACCACATTGACTTTTTTGGCTCTTACTATATTTTTCTTATCCAGAGAAATGGTAGCACAAAATATTTGTCATGTAATCTTCATCATTATTGGGTCAAAATGCTGATATGCAATGTGCCTTAATGTGAAGAAAATTTATTTTGATTGTCAAAAGTTTCAGTTGAGTAAAATGTGTAAGGATAAAGAAGTTTGTTTTCAAAATTTTCTTTTTTTAATGATCTGAAAAAGGTCCTTATTGTATGTAAAACACAATACATGTATATTATTCCCTTTTGTACAGGTTTGGATGTCCACCTCCAATGGAAAATTTCATTATGTATTGTTTTTAAGGAAAATGGAAGCTATATGTCATCCATAAAACTTTAATCCAAGATCAGATGGCTGTTGAACATAAGAAGTGCTTGTTGTTGGACTTCAGAATTCTTCTAATGGATATTTCTTTCTTCTTTTATGTATTTTTCTTTTTTGACTCCTGTGAAAGACCTCTCACTACCCTTGGAAACATTTTTTGAACACAAGTTAACATTGACTGATAAATAATATACTAGGTGGGCCGGACAGGGTTTTGCATAGCTGCCTCATGGATTCTGCATTCTGGGCTCAAATCCTGTACCCTGCTGACTGTCTGTGTAGGATTCCCATGCTTTCCAGGTTTCTTCTGGTTGCTCTTGTTTTTCTCTCATATCCAAGACATGCATAGAAAGTTAATGGGAAATTCTAGTTTGGCCCTGTGTGTATGCATGAGTGTGTGTGTCCACATAGTTTCTCTGCTGATCAGACACACCGCCCAGGTTTGGTTCCAGCCTTCCACTCAACGATGCCATGGTAGGTTCTTCCCACACCATCCTCTAACCAGAGAATGTTATGATATGTCGTAAGCTATATTTCAAAATGATCCGTAAGCATACTTAAATTTCTGCTGTAGAATATGATAAACTGTAAATAAAACTGTAAAATTTAAATAAAATTAAACCTCACCATTATCTTCATTTACTTTTAAATTTTCATTTCAGCTTTTATAGCTCAAACTGTAAACAGTCAGTGTTTTGTTTGTCTGTTATTGTCATGTTTAACTCTTGGGATTGCACTCAAGTTCTCTAAATGTGGTCTGGAGGTTACATTTTATTCCTTCTAATTCAGTTTTTGCTGTTCATTTTTATGTTTTCTTGAAAGGCAAAACTCTGTCAGCATTAATTGTATAATTGCAGTTTTTTTTTATCATAATATGCATTTTTTTATGGTTACCTATTGAAGATGGCATATGCTCCTTGAAAATGAGGTTTCTTGTTTTTTGTTCCTTCCTGCCAGCATGGAAATATGTACCTCAAATAAACCATTGGTGAACAAGACGCATGAACATTTATGAAAAATATCATTAAGATCAGAAAACATGTGACGAGAATTGGCTGTTGAGCCCAATGAGCTTATCCATTCTGTTCACCTAGTTCTCCAAAATAACATCAAGTCTAGATTTAAAGGTCCCTAAAGTTCAGCTCTTCACAACCCTACTTGGTATTTTTTTTTCAGTTTCTGTGGTTCATTCCATAAAGGAAAACTTTTTTTAATATTTGTTTGAAACATGCCCTAAACAAGTGTCCAACTGTGTCCCTGTGTTCATGTTGCAGAACTTATTTTAAAGTAACAACTGTTTTTTACTGTACTAATTCTTTTTATAATTTTAAACACTTCAATCATGTAACCTCTTAATCATTGTTTGACTTTCAATTCTAGTTTAGCATTGTATGTACAACCAGCTAGACATAGAAGCATCATTAGAAAAACAGGAACACACGTAGATTTCTTTACAGCTGCTGACTTCTTGGCATTTCATCTTACAGTATGTGTAGATGCAGAACTAATCAAGGAATCATAGAGGCTCTTGATGACACAGGAATGCCAGGGATGAGTCGTGGTGGGATTTCAGGATTGGACATGGAGTAGATTTCATTGTGTGTAAAAGTAAGACTTTATTAAACTATTTAAACATTCACATACAGTTAGGTCCATAAATATTTGGACAGAGACAACTTTTTTCTAATTTTGGTTCTGTACGTTACCACAATGAATTTTAAATGAAACAACTCAGATGCAGTTGAAGTGCAGACTTTCAGCTTTAATTCAGTGGGGTGAACAAAACGATTGCATAAAAATGTGAGGCAACTAAAGTATTTTTTTAAAACAATCCCTTCATTTCAGGGGCTCAAAAGTAATTGGACAAATTAAATAACTGGAAATAAAATGTTCATTTCTAATACTTGGTTGAAAACCCTTTGCTGGCAATGACAGCCTGAAGTCTTGAACTCATGGACATCACCAGATGCTGGGTTTCGTCCTTTTTAATGCTCTGCCAGGCCTTTACTGCAGCGGCTTTCAGTTGCTGTTTGTTTGTGGGCCTTTCTGTCTGAAGTTTAGTCTTCAACAAGTGAAATGCATGCTCAATTGGGTTAAGATCAGGTGACTGACTTGGCCATTCAAGAATTTTCCACTTCTTTGCTTTAATAAACTCCTGGGTTGCTTTGGCTGTATGTTTTGAGTCATTGTCCATTTGGGCGGTGTTTCATGATACAATCAATTTGACTGCATTTATCTGGATTTGAGCAGACAGTATGTCTCTGAACACCTCAGAATTCATTCGGCTGCTTCTGTCCTGTGTCACATCATCAATAAACACTAGTGTCCCAGTGCCACTGGCAGCCATGCATGCCCAAGCCATCACACAGCCTCCACCGTGTTTTACAGATGATGTGGTATGCTTTGGATAATGAGCTGTTCCACGCCTTCTCCATACTTTTTTCTTGCCGTCATTCTGGTAGAGGTTGTTTTTGGTTTCATCTGTCCAAAGAATGTTTTTCTAGAACTGTGCTGGCTTTTTTTAGATGTTCTTTAGCAAAGTCCAATCTAGCCTTTCTATTCTTGAGGCTTATGAGTGGCTTGCACCCTTTGTATTTACTTTCATGCAGTCTTCTCTTTATGGTAGACTTGGATATCGATACGCCTACCCCTTGGAGAGTGTCGTTCACTTGGTTCACTGTTGTGAAGGGGTTTCTCTTCACCATGGAAATGATTCTGCGATCATCCACCACTGTCGTCTTCCGTGGACGTCCAGGTCTTTTTGCGTTGTTGATTTCACCAGTGCTTGCTTTCTTTCTCAGGATGTACCAAACTGTAGATGTTGCCACTCGTAATATTGTAGCAATTTCTCAGATGGGTTTTTTCTGTTTTCGCAGCTTAAGGATGGCTTCTTTCACCTGCATGGAGAGCTCCTTTGACCGCATGTTGTCTGTTCACAGCAAAATCTTCCACATGCAAGCACCACACCTCAAATCAACTCCAGGCCTTTTATCTGCTTAATTGATAATGACATAATGACAGACTTGCCCACACCTGCCCATGAAATAGCCTTTGAGTCAATTGTCCAATTACTTTTGAGCCCCTGAAATGAAGGGACTGTGTTAAAAAAAATGCTTTAGTTGCCTCACATTTTTATGCAATCGTTTTGTTCACCCCACTGTATTAAAGCTGAAAGTCTGCACTTCAACAGCGTCTGAGTTGTTTCATTTAAAATTCATTGTGGTAATGTACAGAACCAAAATTAGAAAAAAGTTGTCTCTGTCCAAATATTTATGGACCTAACTGTATGTATAGTGTTATGTGTGTGTAATAAGGGACTGAAGATTGTGAAGTGAGGGGTTTTGCCAGGCACACTGTGGCTCAAAGTGCAGGACCTGCTCTGCTCCTCATCACTTCCTTTTAGAAGCAGCCCTGTCCTGGTGAATTTAGTTCAGAGAAGAGACATTGGTAGACTAAATTAAATTCTAACAGACAATAGCTGGGGGTGCTCATTGTTAGGAGTTCTCTAAAGTCTCCTTTAGATGGATATTATTCTGTTTAGTATTTGGGCAAAATTCATTGTTTGTTTTAAATCTGAATTATTTTATTATTATTCCTTTTGCCTGTTTGTTTTCTTGAGTGGTGCTCTTTTGCATGTGCTTTTAAATAGGCCGCCACCGTATTGTTTGTAGCAACAGCACATAGTTCTAATCACTGACTGCTAATGGTCTGTGGTACCTGATGTTGTAGTGTCCCCACTTTAAAAGAAGGCAGCACACATTTTGTAATGCCAGAACTTTTATATCGAAAGGAAAACCTCATTTAAATTGTAATAAAAAATGCAAACTGTGAGGATCTGATTTTCAGTTATGTTTTGGTATTTTGGTTAGTTGTTTCTCCTTGCTTCAATCCAAGCTCTAACTCATGATTCTCTTGACAGTTCCTTTAAACTTGTCTGTATCTCAGATGTTAACTATCCTTTTATTAGAGAATGTTTGTTTTTTTTATTAGTGAACATAACCGTTACAAAGTCAAAGCCGGTAAGTTCTTCTGATTTGCACAGTGTTTTATGACATGGCAAATTTTAGGATTCAAATTTTTTTTTTTTTTTTAATCCAAGTCAAGAGGTAATTTCCATAAGTTGTGAATCATGTAGAATCAAAATGTTGTTCTTACTTATTTTGAGCTATGTTATTTTTTTAACATTATGATTTATATATATTACTGTGCCATTTTGGTTTTGGTAGTTCTGTTACTAGGGAGACCTTGCTTGGTTGCTGTGAACATGTTTCTGGAAATCTCCAACTGTCGCCCTTTATACACTACTGATCAAAAGTTTTAGAACTCCCCAGCTTTTCTTCAATTTTAATCAGTTTAAATGCAATGAATGACCCAAATTGGTGAAATGTTAAGCAGTAAACTACCAGAGGTTTAATTAAATTTAAAGTTTAGTTTATCAAAAACTGAAAAAAGGAAAATTTCAGAATGTTGCAAATGGACATTCTTCAACTGATAGGCTACAGCCTTGAAAGTTGAGGAAAACAATTCACGCATGTGTTCTAGCTTCTGTGGATTACTTACAAAACTCTCTGTCTGTCTTAAAGCAGAGTTGGAACAGACTGTGTTACTACACCTTCTGAAGTACTACTTGGACAGTATTATGCTCTAGAAAGTTGTAAATTCCAGTGTGGAAAGAAAACAGCAATTAACAAATGAAATGAGACAGAGCATTATTACCCTTAGAAGTGTGAGTGTTTCATTTAGAGAAATTGCAAAAAAGATTAAAGTGTCAATGAGTACAGTGGTATCCTACATACTCTCTAAAGGCAATTGGAAACTGGAAGAAGCACTGATAGAAAAAGATCTGGCAGACCCAATGTCACAACCTAATCAGACGACAAGTTTCTGAGGGTCACCAGCTTGCATGATATTCACTTCATAGCACAACAGCTTCAAGAAGAGCCTCAAGCTCAGTTTAAATGTGGTCGAAAAAAACAAGAGTCAGTTTCTACTGTGAAGAGGATATTTTGTGCTGCTGGTTTCACAGTGTGAGTGGCAGTATGAAAGCCATTCCTTAAAGGACAAAATGGGGCCTTTAAATACTGGCTGTGGACTACTGCAGCCTGGAAGAAAATTTTATGGACAGATGAATCAAAATTTGAAATCTTTGGTTCATCATGTAGGGTGAATGTACGCAACTGAGTTGGTGTCACATGCTGAGGAACCATTCTTTCACCAACTGTCAGACATGGAGGAGGAAGTGTGATGGTCTGTGGTTCTTTTGCTGGGGGTAGAGTTGATCACTTGCACAGTGTGATTGGTGTTCTGAATTGCAAAAGTTACCACAGCAAGCATACTGGAACTCCATTTGCCTTGGTATCGCTTTTCTATTTCAGTAATGTCCTGTTTAAACATTTGCCATGCTTCTGTCTGAGATTTCCAGGGAAGAAGTCTCATTGAGAAGCCAAGAAAAGATGTAAACATATAGATGTGTATACTTTGACATCTGATCACCAACTGGCATGGAGCTGTACCTCAAACAGGGAGTGGGCTTCTGTTTCAATATGTCCAAATATGTTACTGCTAGTAATCTCTGCCACAACTGACTTATTTATGCACTTCTGGAAAGTCAGAAAATGTTTACAAGTAGCAAGCAGTTCATTTTAATCCTGAACTTAACTTTATAAATCCTGCACATCTAAAGACGGGTTTACACACTAATCAGCCACAACATTAAAACCAATGACAGGTGAAGTTAATAACATTGATTATCATGTTACAATGGCACCTGTCAAGGGGTGAGATACAGTATATTAGGTAGCAAGTGAACATTCAGTTCTTGAAGGTGATGTGTTGGAAAAATGGGCAAGTGTAAGAATCTGAGCAAATTTAACAAGGGCCAAATTGTGACGGCTAGATGAGTGAGTCAGAGCAGCACCAAAACAGCAGGTTTTTCTGATACACAATGGTTAGTACCTACCAAAAATGGTCCAAGGAAGGACAACTGGTTAACCAGTGATGGGGTCATGGGCGCATAAGGAGTGAAGGCTAGCCGTCTGGTCTGATCCCACAGTAGAGCTACAGTAGCACAAATTGCTGAAAAACCTAATGCTGGCCATGAGAGAAAGGAGTCAAAACACACAGTCCATCCCAGCTTACTTGTGTTTGGGGCTGCATAGCTGCAGACTGAGCAGAGTGCCCATGCAGAACCCTGTCTACCGACAGAAATGCCTGCAATGAACATGTGAGTATTGGAACTGGACCATGGAGCAATGGAAGAAGGGGACCTGGTTTGATGAATCACATTTTCTTTTAGATCATATAGAAGACAAGTGCATCATTTACCTGGAGAAAAAATGGGAAGAAGGCAGCTGGCTGAGACAGTGTGATGTTCTGGACAATGTTCTTCTGGGAGACCTTTGGTCTTGACATTTATGTGGATGTTACTTTGATACAGTCCACGATCTTAAAGAGTGTTGCAGACCATGTACACCCATTCAAGGCAGTAGCCTCTTTCAGCGGGATAATGTGCCCTGCCATACCGCAAAAATAGTTCAGGAATGCTTTGAGGAACAGGACAAAGAGTTCAAGGTGTTCTCTTGGCCTCCAAATTGCCCAGATCTCAATCCAACTGAGCATCTTGTGGGATGTGCTGGGAAAAGAAGTCCGGTCCATAGAGACCTCACCTCGCAACTTACAGGATCTGCTATTAATGTCTTGGTGCCAGATACCATAGGACACCTTCAGTGTAATTATGAAGTCAGTGACTTTGGAATTGTGAAAGAGTTGCATGTTCCTGGGCCACATGTTTTGGGCCTGTGCCAAATTAACATCATTCTGGACCAAAATCTTTAAATGCCTATCAGACAGCCTTGGTGTCACAATCCCTCCTAACCCATTACCAGCTGTGTTTGGTGTCCTCCCAGATGGGCTTAAAGTGGAGAAGGACAAACAAACTGTGATTGCCTTTACTTCACTATTGGCATGTAGACTTCTCTTGCTCAACTGGAAGAATCCTAACTCTCCTCTTTTAAGTCAGTAGGCAACTGATGTTATATAGGCCTACTATTTGAAATTGAAAAAAAAAATCAAATTCGCACTTAGAGGATCTGTGCAGAACTTTTTCAAAACCTGGCAGGATCTGATCAATAAAATTTTAGAGTAAGCTTTTAAAGTACTGAGGAAGCAGATTCTCTCCCCTCTTTTTTTCCCTCCATTTATCTTTATTCACTGATTAATTCATCTATTTACTTATTTTTACTTGCTTTAAGTTTTACTCTGCTGGCCTAGCTCTCTTTCTCAGGGGTGGAGGTTGATTTGTTTTCAATCCAATTTTTGTAAAAATTGATTTATTTGTATGGAATGTTGTGTGATTGCAATAAAAAAAATTACATGTTCCTAGTTAATAATGTTAATGGATTACTTCCATAGTTCATAATGTTCAAGTGTTAGTTTACGTGCTGTTTTTGGTGAAAGATTTAGTTTGGAAAAATATGTGAATATTTATCGGCTATGTATTTAATGTGTGCACTTAATGTTTTTATTTCAAAAATGGTCACTAGTTAGTGTGTTAATGCTAATATAGAAGCTTGGTTGATAAGTTGTTAATTTTAGTATTTATTCCATTGCTATGTAGGATACTGTAAATTACAAAGTTTACCCCATTTATTTTTTTCTTAAAGAAAACCACATATTTAATAAATAATATATATATATACAGTACACACTGCATATACCATCTCAATTGAAGTGTGTAAAGGTACTGAAAGTAAACACGTTACTCGCAAGTTACTCGCATTTTCTATCTCTCTGTTTCTAACTGGGCATCTGAATCACTGAATACACAGACAAACACCCCCCCCCCCCCAAACACACACACACACCAAATCGGCATCACAATTGTGAAGGCACGTCACTTTTCTACAATAACAAAAACTGCTTCCAAAAAATGATTCCAGTAAATTATGCAGCTTCTCTGATGCCCTTTCTTTTATCTGTCTTGCTCTGAAACTACAACATCAAAGCAAGTTTTTGGTTATACAAAAGAATCTTGTGCTTGGTCTTGTTGTAGTTGCCTCATGCTTTACACTTGAAAGGAATTTTCTCCTGTGGCTTAAAAATGGTCCTCGTATAGTACGCAACATGCTTTCTTTAAGAAAGGGTAAAATACTTTTATATTTGTGTATAAATGAGTGCCAAATCTATCCTATCTCTGTAACTATTGGAAAGAATGGATCACATATGTCGGTTGAGCCATTTGAAGCACAAATCACAGCCACTTCTTTATTATTGGCGCGCAGGTTATATTTACTGCTCTCAATACCAATATTTGTGAGCTTAGAATTGAGTGTTTTTAGCAATAAATTTAAATGTTTTGTGATACCACATTACTAGAAAAAAATGTTGTTTACATATCAAGTTAGTAAATTGTTAAAATAAATTGTTGCAGCTAGCTAACATAATACATCCATCCATCCATCCATTTTCCAACCCGCTGAATCCGAACACCGGGTCACGGGGGTCTGCTGGAGCCAATCCCAGCCAACACAGGGCACAAGGCAGGGAACCAATCCTGGGCAGGGTGCCAACCCACCGCAGTAACATAATACAACGCTGTCAGATCTGTTTAATCCTATCCCAGCAGCACTGGACAGTGAGCACAGGGTCCACTCACCCACACACAGGGACCTTTCTGTACCTCCAATTAACCTAAATAGTACATCCTGAAGGTATGGATGCATAAAAATATTAACTAATAATTCTATTTATGACTTTGGTTCTGATTATGAAATCTGATATTTGTGGCCTTCTTATTCTTTGCTCTTCCAGTTTAAATTTAACAGGCATATTAGAATTGAAATACATAGTCACCTTTTAAGGCTGACCCTCTTTTCATCTCATTTTTGGCTATTTAAAAGACATCCAGGAAGGGAGGAGTGATCTGCCTTGTTCCCTCATGCGGCAATCTTTAACCTAGATGTCTTTTCTACTGGAAAATGCAGTGTGCTCAATTATCACAGTGGATTCCATCTACTGAAGACAAATTAGGTTACCTGACAAAGTCTGAAACATAAAAATCTCTGTGGTCTGTCACATTCACATCCTTCTTTCTGACTTGTGCTTGCTCAGTTCTGCACTGATAATGTCCCCACTATCCCATTGGTGGGCAGCAGCAGAGGTGACCAGTGTCAAAGTGTTGCTTGTCTTGTTTTGAGGAATTGGATTTTTTTTTGTGTTGACATGTTTTCTAAATCTTTATAGAGGTGGGGTGCAGTTTGCTTCCTTGATATAAACGTTATTTGAACACAGTGTACATTTAACCATATGCAGTAGGTGTTTCAAATGCAGTGCCCTTCATAATGTTTGGGGCAAAGACCCGTTTTTCCTTGATTTACCTCTCTGCAACCACATTTTAAAATTACAAAAATTACAATTCAGACTTTCATTTAATGTTAGCATTTGCATACATTTTGGTTACACCATACGGAAACGACAACACTTTTTCTACAAGGTTCCCCATTTCAGGGCACCATAATGTTTGGGACAATTCATGTCAGAGGTGTTTGTGATTATTCAGGTGTGGAAGGGAAAATGTGTCTTTGTCCCAAACATTATGGAGGATGCTGTATATTTATTTAACTCTGGCTACTTCTCAGTAGATTTCGGTGCATTGGGATTCATATGATCTGTTAACAAAACACGTTGAACTTGGAGTTGGTCACATCAAGAATCAGCTTCTCATTAAGAGACTGTTCGGAGTGAAATTGGTTGGAGTTTGAAATCTCAGTTTAGCTAGTCATCTCTTGGCTCGTTTCACATCTCATTTCTGTTTACAATGCACTGAAGTGTATTTTTTGTTTTTTTTTTTACTGGAAATTTCAGATTGCAGCCTTCTCCTTTATTCTGATAAGAACATAAGATGTTTGGTAAAATAGAGGACGCCACTTGTTCCATCAAGCTCGTTTGGTTAGCTAATACCTATGTTGTCTCATTATCCAGTGTAATCTTTTTAAAAGTTGTCAGTTTTTTCCTTCTGCCTTTATTAAGACCTTTACTACTGTATTGAGTGAATATTCTCTTCAAACTGCTCATACGTCTCTGTGGTAATAGCCATGCAAAAAAAAAAAAATGCCTTTAAGATGCACAGCTTACTTTTATCACAAATGTTCCTCTGTGAGAGACTCTGGCATCCAGCCATTCCTCAAAGACATGCATGTGAGGTTTGTTAGTGACTGTAAACTGGTGAGTGGCTCTGTGTGTGTGGGTGTGTGTGAGTGTAAATGTACCTAGCTAACAATTGGTAAACACCTCATTTCTTTGTCTTGTATAAAAAAAAGAAACAATACTAGTGCTTTACCATTTTGTTTATTATTTATAGGGAAATTGAGGTTAGCCTAGTGGTGCAGTGGTTACTGCTGCTGCTTCACAACATCAGGGATCCCAAGTTTGACCCCAGCCGGAGCACTGCTTGTGTGCTGTTTATAGTTTTTTTGTGTCTTTCTCTGGGTACTTTGCCTTTTTTCACACATTCCAAAGATATGTGTGTGTGTGTTTAAGCTTAATTTTCCAATCTAAGTTAATTCAATGCGCCAGTGTGTCCTGGCATGGAATGATGCCCATCCAGATCTGGTTAATGTCTTTGCTGAATGCTTCCAGTATGGAGTTAGATAAGTTAATTAGACCACAGGTGTCGAACTCTGGTCCTCGAGGGCCACAGTGGCTGCATGTTTTCATTCTAACCATCTTCTTCATTAGTGAGCCATTTTTACTGCTAATTAACTTCTTTTGCCTTAGTTTTAATGAACTTGACTCAGGCCCCTTAGTGGTCTCTTTTTCCTTAATTAGTAGCCAAACAATAATGAGACAAACAAGCCACCATATGACCAGCTCACCTGTGCCCATCACACAATATCTGAAAATAAAGAAAGGTGAAGGTCTCAGTAAGGTTGGTCTCTCAGGTCACCAAAACATTTTGACGGTGTTCTTAGAAAAAAACAGAAAAATCAACAAATTTGGAAATATCTGCTGTGGCAGAATGAGAGCAGCAACAAGCCATTGAATTAAATAACGGGCTTAATTAACATCAAGAATCAGCTTCTCAGTAAGAGACTGTTTGGAGTGAAATTGGTTGGAGTTTGAAATCTCAGTTTAGCTAGTCATCTGTTGGCTCGTTTCACATCTCATTTCTGTTTGGCCGCCATTTAATGAAGAAACAAATCAATTCAGAGGACTGAATCCTTAAAAACAGGGCTATTGAAATGAAAGGAAAAGGAATTAATTAGCAGTGGAAACTGCTCACTGATTAGGAAAAGGGTTAGAATGAAAACCTGTAGCCACTGCGGCCCTCCAGGCCCAGAATTCGACACCCCTGGATTAGACAATGGATGGATGAATTGACATGATTGAGATGAAAACAGAAACTATCTTCAAAGTTAAAGGTGAGCTTAAAGCAATACTTACAGTATGCCAACAGTAGCATCTGGCATAAGGAAAAATTACATAAACTACCCTATATTTAATGAAATGGTGTGTTATACCTTATGTTCAGGGTGATTTATTCTGCAAAATGAGATGTTTAAATAATTAATCTGAACAATTTAATGTATTTTAGAAAACTGTCATCACTCCTAAAACCATGATCAACCATAGAGCTTATACTGTAAGAAACTGGCCACAAGTCCCCACCCCAGATGTCATTTTTCACTTAAAAAGTTGCATTAATCTGAAATAAACTACCTGAAGTGGACAACTTGCCAACTTTTTAAATTATCTGGATGAAACATTAGCACAACTTAGCCCGCCTAACAAGCTTGATAGACTGCACGGTCCTCTCATATTTGTTGCACTTCTTTCACAGTGACATGTTTAATAAATTTTATTGTACAGTGAGTGGCTTCTTTATTAGGTATTCCATAAAATTGAACACTCTGGGATATCTTGAAGTGCATTTTAAAAGAGATCGGAATGTTTTATGGGTTTATCGAATAAGGTGTGTAACAGAATATCCAAAAGGCATTTTATGATATGTATCTTAACCACATTTCAAGATATCTCGAAATAACTTTCTGTTCCTTTTGAGATATGTGAAGTGCATCTTAGGAGATTGTGCAAAATGATTTACTGTGAAAGTCCTTTGCTTTGAATGGGGCTTGTAGTTTATTTTAGGAGTTGAGTTGAATTTTAAGCAAAGGCGTTTTAAAGTATTTTTAAAATGTCTAAAATCAGTTGAAGTATAATTGAAGAACATTTCACGATAGTTTAAAACATTTCTTTCCATTTCATTAGTTTTTCATTTATCATGATGAACAAGAAGTTTCTTTTCTCACATATTATGAAAAAGATCTATTTCTATCCATCCGTTTTCAAACCAATTTAATCCAATTCTTGGTCTAAGCTATCTGGAGGCTCTTCAGGCAGCTTCAAGTACAAGATAGGAACAAATCCAGATGGAGTCCTGGTTCATCACAGGGCTAATTCATGCACATGCTTACACTTTTTAACTTTGAGCTAATTTATAGTTGTCAGCTAAATTAAGAATCAAAAGTTATGAGAGGACAACCGGCCTTCCCAGAGAAAATCCCACATAGAGGTGGGGAGAATGGGCAAACTCCTAACCGAAACTGGGTTGG
The DNA here is from genome assembly GCF_900747795.2 of Erpetoichthys calabaricus. NCBI lineage: Eukaryota > Metazoa > Chordata > Cladistia > Polypteriformes > Polypteridae > Erpetoichthys > Erpetoichthys calabaricus. Next base: position 107,238,987 of record NC_041403.2, read on the forward strand.
AATCAGAACCAGTTAGGCAGCTTCACTAGACACTATGTCACGATTCAGCTATGCGTATTTTCATTTATGTGTAAATTATTTCATGATATCATTAAATATTAGTTTAATTTACCATAGAAGTCTACAGCCAAAACAGACACAGATAGGTATGGCAGTTACTAGAGGTAAATACACATAAATGTCTGATTATGAAAATTTTGTAAAGATGCTGCATAATCTACTGAATTCATTTGTTTGTTTTTTTTTTCAAGCTGCAGTCCTCCATGAATCTATGGATCCATTCTGCCAGTTGTCTACAATACAGATTGCAATTGGAGTAATGGTGTGATTTTATGCCACACATTGGCTCCATAGGCACTATAGGATATCCAAACACCGTTGCTATTTGCATGCATTCCTTTAAGTGCTAATCATTTTTCTTCAGCTGTTCAGCATCATCACATTCAGCATGCAATAAACATTTCCTGAAATACATCCAGAACAGTGAAAGAGAATTTGGATTAATGCAGTAGACTCCTCAGAATCCAGATCTCATTCCGGTGTGGCACAAGTCAGATGAGATGGACCACTTGATTAACTGTACAGTGTATTCATAAAGGTAAGTATGTGATTGCATGATAGCTAACACAAAATGAACAATGTCATCACACATTTTTCTAGAAGGAAAAATGTAGAGCTTAAAAAGGATAAAGTTGAAGTGATAAAATGTACCTGCAGGTGGCAGCAACCTTTAGATATTAACAGTAAATCGAGGTTATCCCTACAAGGAGACTGCTATTAGAAATATTTCCATTGAAAATATTTATCTCTACTCCCGTTTTTCTCCTTGTTCCTTCTTCTTTCACTCTCCTTTACTTCTGCGCCAAGATGGCATTCCTTCCTTGGAAGTCTGGCTGTTCCTGGTCTTTGGTGGCCATGTTTATTCCATACATTTTAAATATTCAGATTAATCATCTATATTTCTCAATTTAGTCTTGAGGTCCTGATCCTACCACAATCCAGGAGCTGCTTTCGTTTCCCTAGTGTGTCATCTAGTCTTTCATTCTCTCTCTCTTTCTTTCTTCCACCTGTGTTACATGTTCTCCAAAATCACCTTACATACACCATTTGTTTGCTTTTCCTATGTTTCAATTTTCCTGGGTTATCTGCATGACTAGAGTTCACTTCTATAGGTCATCAGCATCATTAAACAGCCCTTCATATTCACTCTCTTCATGGTAATCAACTTTCAATACACCTCATTTCAGTACCTCATCCTTCGATAAAACATTTTTTTTTTTTTTTGTTTTCCACCATTTGCAGCGTCAATCAATGTTTCAACCTATGATGGTGAAATGTAGCCTTTCCTCCCCATCTTGGGTGAAGATACTTTGCTATGTTTCTGATTTATTTTGTTAGCATTACAGCAATCTGTTCTTCAGAGAAATGTGGTTTATCTTAGAACATCACCAGACTAATGATAATGTAAAACATGGTTCGCATAACACCCAGCTTACACAACATCAATGATTGTCTCCTCACTTTCAAGAACTTACTGTTTATTCATTAAAATTCTTAAAATGAACACTGTGGAGTACCTGAAAAACCACAAACTCAATATTATACATGAAAGTCTGTTCAGATCATCAGAATCAGGATGCCTAGCTGAACAGAAGTCTTGTTTCCATTCCATTAAATAAAATCCCAGTCCACTCTTGTGGCACCTTTGATCTGAAGATTGAAATCTGTCTCTCTGATGCTGCACTAAAAATGCCATGTTTTTCATCATTTCTTTTAAATCTAACAGTATTTGACTATTACATTTAAATGTTCTATTATTGTGGGATTACATAGCTGTACTCATATTTTTTTTTTGTGTGTGTGTATTTTTATTTACCATGTAATGTTACCTTTCTTTTACTGAGCTGACTCCAGTCCAGTGATGTATAAAATAAATAGATGAAATGTTTCAAAAATTTACTGGGTGCATTTACATATACTTAATATACTGTATATGTTCTGTATTTGTGAACAGATGTGTTTTTTTTAGCTTTGTTTCTGAATTCTGTATGATACTTCTTGGATTTTCTACTCCTACCTGCAACTCTTTAAAAATGCAGGAAAGCAGGTTTAGAAAAGATCTGGAGTCTTAATCCACCACAGAGTTGCACGAGAGGTCCACTCAGATGGTGTACTTGCTTGTTTACTGCCAGTGCTGTGTTTGCACATTCTCCACAGCCATACCTGTAGGCATCTTTCTCCAGGTACTCCTGTTTACTGCCTACATCCCCAAAGAGAAGAGTGTTAGGTGAATTTGCAGCGCTAACCTCGCCTCAAGTAAATGCGACTTGTTGGCGAGTTAAAATGCATGCCCAATTACTCCAAGTCAGTTTTGAGTCACAAATCACAAATATATTTTGTGCAGTATTACAGAAATTAACACAAGATAAAGATATAGTGCATTATTTTTAAAACAACAAACCTATTACTTAAGCAAAAAAGGCTCATTGAATGCAAATCATTTTTTATTCTGGGTTTTATGGTATTGCAGTGATTAGTGCTGGAATCTCACATCTGCAGTGATCTGGATTTCATTTTCGGCTTAATCTGCACCTTGTCTGTGTTTGCATGGCCTTTCTCTTGGTACTTTGGTGTCCTTCTACACTGTAAAATGGTGTACATTAGCTTAATTGGTAACTCTGAAGTGAACATGAATGTGTGCAGAAGAGTGCAATGCTGTCACATCCTAAGCTGGGCCTGCCTTGGCCTCTTGCTGTCGACAACTCTAGAAGGGAATGCGGTCGATTCAGAATATATATGAACGGATGGGAGCTGGCAAGCAATATGCCAAATAAATGAATGTTGTTTGTGAAGTGTTTACCATTTAAAATGTTATTTGATTCTCAATTATATAGAAAAGGTGTTCATGTAGACTATATATAGTCATTGCTTACTTTAGATATTCATGGGCTAAATATACTGGCACCATTTAGAATCGGCGCCAGGAGATGATATTCCATATCGCTAAGTGTTTCAACACTTCTTTTGCTTCACTTTCTTGAAGGTGTGATTTGTTCATAAAGTATGATGTGTGTTATTATCTCCATGTTAAAAATATCGATGAACAAACAGTTCTGTATAAATCAAGCAAGGAGGAACAGCTAAAACCTGTGGGGAAAAAAAAAACCCAGTGCCATAATAACCAACACACACGCATGTACCCACATAACCTCTGCTTGTTAAGCACCTTGACAAACTCAATTTCAAAAAGTATATTCCAACCTCTTGCTGTTCTCAATGTCCGTGACATGTTAACTGCCAAGATGATGCTTGTAATGCGTTCGCTCTTCTTTCAAAAATACAACTAGTAACTGACACTATGGTGGGCACACAAATTTTACATTTTGAACTTTACAACCAGGAAAAAAAGCACAACATTTTGTTTTCTTTGTACGTGACTCTTCCTTTTCTACCAAGTAATCTTTCTGTCATGTAATCAGATAATTGGTTTCCTTTTAATACTTAAATACACTTTAGTCATCAGAGCACATCATTATTCAGTTGTACTCGTGTTATGATTCCGCTTACACTTGCAAAATGCATGTTTAAACTGTTTTCACACTAGAATTTACAGACTTGATCAACCAAAGAAATCATGACACAAACACAATGATTATATTTTATTACAGGCAATAAAGGGAAATACAAATTGGTTTCAGAATTACACATTCACATATCATAAAAACAGTGTGTTACACTCTGAGACACGGTTATCATCACTTGGAGCCTATAATCTACTATTTTTGGGGAATGATTGAATAAGATGAGAAATCCACGCCTTCATTTTACCGTAGCACGCTTTCAAATCCTCCAATGTCGATGTATGCTGATTTTCGATGCCACAGCCATCAAAATCTCAAATGTTTGGAATAATATGAATAGTGGACATCTTTGGGTTTTACTATGAATTACATCATACCTTGAGAGTTGTGTTACATACCATACGTGACGATATAATTTCAGTCCATTTAATGGACCACATCGGACTTCAAATAGTTAGGCTGGTCATTCTGACATGTTATGGAGACTGCTTTCACAATAATTATTCTTTTGTAAAACACCATATTCATTGGAGTGGTTGGATAAAAAGTGATGGAGAAATGTACTCTGAAACATTTTTTTTATTTGCTTTATACACTATTTAAATATATTAACATATATAGGAAACTAAACTTTAAAAGTATGCTGCTGATGAACAGATGTCTCCAGTAGGGTTTATAAAATAGGTCAAATAAAATGCACAGAAAAAACAGAAAACACTACACATTTCTACACATGTTTAGAACTCAATGTCTGAAATTTGTGTCGAGTTGGCTCCCTTACTTTCGGCTAATTTCATATTTTTTATGAGGTCTTTAGCTCTTCTAGTTAGTCTCAGAGGCTGTAAAAATTCAAGTCATTCATCAGTTTGGGTGCATACACTACACATGGACCTCCTGAGAAAGTCTTCTGGCTGGAGGAGTAAATGACAATGTAAATGGAAAGATTTTTGAAAGATTTGTATGTGATGCTGTGAAAATATCAATATTATTGAGGAATGCTATGTTACAATAATACAACTTGTTTTCTCTTATGTATATCTTAATAAATATGAAGGGTATACGGACCTATCTGTGTGCATGTTTACTGTGCATATAATATGGTATACAGAATATGGTTTGACATAGTGTGAATTTCCATATGTTTACTATTTCTGAACTAATTTGATGTTCTTATTCTAAACCCAGATTTCCCAGTTTTGCCTGGTTTGGACACATATTTTAAGAATGGACAACTGAATCAGACTTCTCCCAATGTCCTGGACAAACCTAAGAGACGTCATATGGTGAGTGCGAATTTTCGATGTGAGTGGCTCACTGCAGTGTCACTTGCTCTATACTTGTATAGCAAGACACAAACCTGAAGCTGTCACCAAGTGGATTAAAAGAAATGAGTGGCCACCCAGCATGCATTATTAGTGTGGCTGTTACTAATAACATGAAACCACAGTAGTTCCCAGGTTGAATTATGTTATAGCAAGTTTATGCGTGAAATTATACAAAAATGGAGTTGTCTCAGTGTTTGTCTTGCTGTAAAATAGCAAAGTGAAAATCTAGTGCTCCCTTTTGACCTTGCTAAACAAGTATTTAGCTGTGCATTATAATATCAGGAAAGTGGCTGCAGATAGTACATTTCTGATAAAAGGTATTATACAACAGATTGTTATTTTGGAATTTGAATCATATACTAAGTTGAGATGATTCTGTTTTTTTTTTTCCTAATGAAGAACAAAAGACAAATAAAAGTAAAATTATTTTGTGATAGCAAAGCCTTCAATTTCATTACTTCATGGGTCAGTTTACCCCTATTCATTTTTCCTGTTTGAATCGCAAAAGCCTTTGGAAACCATATCAGGAGAGGTGGAAGTGGTTTAATTGACTGCTATATTAGGCAAGCAATGTCTCTGTAACAATACCCACAGGGAGACGTCAAATGATACACTGGGCTAACCTACATCTACTGAAGACATCTTTCATTTTTCATTTGACAAATAAAATGAATTTCTTTTTTCTTTGAAAATGGTATGAATAAACTGTAGCAATGTTACTATACTGAACTTAAACCTGATTTTCTATCTTAAATAATTGGCATAGTGTTCAAAGGTAGCACTGCTTTCTCAACAGAAGGCTGGCTTGCACTTCTCTTTGTTGTTATTCAAAGGATTTATTTTAGATGAACATAAGGTTAAAAATTAGAGATCTTTTTTTATTATTATTCTTTAGCTCTGTACATTTAAACATCTAATTTTAAACCAATTCACAGACATACCTATGCCTTTACGAAAGCATGCGGTTAGACAAAAAATGAACTTGTTTATTTGTTAATATGACTAAAACTGAACTGAGATGGACTGTTATCCCATCCATGGCAAGTTTCAGTCTTTTACCAGCTAGGATTTGACTTACCTTGAAATTAATTAGTGCATTGAAAATAGAATAGAATTAACTTTTAATTGAGGCTACAGAACCATCTATCTATCTATCTATCTATCTATCTATCTATCTATCTATCTATCTATCTATCTATCTATCTATCTATCTATCTATCTATCTATCTATCTATCTATCTATCTATCTATCTATCTATCTATCTATATTAGTAAACTAAAATATTGCTACGTTTCTTGGGTGATAAAACCCTTTTGTATGTCTGTCATTATCTAATTTTGATAAGTACGGTTTATTTGTGGTGGATAGCGTTAGCAGTTTGGTTAAACTTCTCTTTATTGCTCATAATAGGCCCCTGATGTGTACAGCACACTCAAGAATATGCTGCGGTTTTACTTGTCCTCTGCCGAATATTCTGCACCATCCTAATACGGCATTTGTGGCGGCTTTGTTTAATTCTGGGCTGCATAATCGGATAGCTTGGGACGATCTGAGGCTGCGCAGTGAGGGCCAGCAGGTCGCCGGGACCACAGCAGGTTAAGCGCACCCGAGCACAGATGGGATCGTTCTGGCACACTTATGGCGACTTGGTGCGGAATGCGGTGCTCCACTTTAATTTCCATTGAGCGTTTCCCTTCCTGCTTTGGCGATAGGTTAAAATGATAGGATTTGAAACCAGTCAAGTGGGTAGTGCCCATTTAGGCCTGAAAGAATCAAAAAGCACTGCGGGGACTTGAAAAAGCCCGATTCCACATTAGCACCCTGCATATGCAGCAACATGGGGATCTTGTGAATGCACTAAGTCTGCAGATTCAAACCAAGGAAAACCTGAAACATCATCGGTGCAAATGGCATTGAGTGCCTAGAGTTTGAAAATCACTGACTAATTGATTAACTGTTCTGCGGTGTAGATAGCTAATAATAGTAACAATAGTGTGGACATTTTTAAAATGCATTAAATAAATACAAGTAACACAGCAGAAGTCTGATTATTCGAGTGAACATGTTACAGTTAAGTCCTGTCATCACCCGTGCGTCTTCATTAAGATAGATTTCATCTCAACTTGGTCATCACCACGGCAACATCATTACACATTTCTGTTAATTCTTTGAAAAACTAGAACCGTCATATATTTTTCTTCGTTTTAAATGTTGCAAAAACATTATTATAGTGAATTGGCTAATACTGGCTGCTATTTGACTCTTGCCTTAAATATTTGTATCAGAAAGAATTCGTTAGAGGTGCTGCACACCATTTCTTTACACTACAGACAGTGAACATCGGGCTGGACAGTAAATGACATATCACTGAAAGGAAATAGCACTTTCTTACGTTCAAGTATCTGGATATATTGAAATTAAACACCCTTGAACCCGTTTAAACAAATTTTATTTATATCATTAAAAAAATAAGATGTCTTCGTTACGAATATTTTTAACCTTCACTGTTAAGTACATCCATGCTATGCTTACAGCACGTTCGTATTTCCTACAACAATGTAAAAAGCATTACTTATTAATGGACAAAAATATAATAAATCAGCAAATAAGATTAAGAATTGCCAATTGTTTTAACATTATTTAACATTTACGTGTGCGCTATAGATTTCACTATGAGTGCATTGGCTTCTCCAACGTCACTTGCCGCTATCTTAACACATATATATTTTTTCTTCCTACTGTGTCAAAACTGCAAAAATATAATATCAGCCTGAACTAAAAACAAAATCATTCTCTTCAGCAGGTCTGTATATTTGGCTTTCATAAATGTTGCATTATTACAAAATTTCTCAATACACGGTAATGAAAATCCAAATAACGAAATATTACTAAAATGAAAAATCAACATATTCCTAAAACAGATTTCCCTCTAGTATAAATTATCCCATTTTTCTAGTTCCTAGAAATGTGGTCGTTTCAGCATCATCATGAATCCCAAAAAGAGAAAGCTGCTTTATAATATAAACGCCACAAAAAAAAAATGTCATTACTTCAAAGAACACTATCAACAACTCTAAGAGTTGACCACAAGAGGGCGACTTGTTTTCTTATACCTTAAAACTGACATGCATACCAGTCATCTGAAATGTGTTAATTTGGTTTGCTAATTCATGCTATATTAACTAGAAAATTGAATTTTTACCCGAATGATCATAAAACAGAAGAAAATGCAGTTGACAACGATTATATGCAAACGACCACTTTGAATATATTTGTTTTAAAATTCACGATTTAGCATAAGAGTGTAGTCAGTCCGTAACCTTGCATGCAGATTTCTACTCATTGGGATGGACTGGTGTCCTGTCCGGGTTTAGTCCCGCCTTACTTTCATTGTTGACGGGGCAGCCTCTGGTGTCATAACCTTAATGGACTGACATTAATTCTGATTGGACTGCGGACAACCCGAATACATCTAAAATGGGTGCACATTCAGAGACTTCCACTCACAAGCTTCAAAAATTATGTAAATGTAAAATTTAAACATATTGGAGTCAGAATTTCTTGTGTAAGCCAGGATTCGTCTTGAAATCGTGCAGCCCTGTAACTGAACGCCTACAGCATCAAATCGTTTCAAGCTACTGCTGGCAAATGTACGCTTCATTTGAAGCGGTAAACGGATTTTGGTTTGACTGAAAGCTTGGAAAATCTATCTATCTATCTATCTATCTATCTATCTATCTATCTATCTATCTATCTATCTATCTATCTATCTATCTATCTATCTATCTATCTATCTATCTATTATTTATTTTGCATGCACTCAACACACAGAATAACCTATCTGTGCACTCCTAGTTCGTGCCCCCTCCCCATCAAAGGGCAGTGCATCGTTTCGATTGATCATAGTATAGGAGTATTTTTTTTCTTTTTCAAAAATATATTAACTTTCCACTCATTAACATAACCATATATAAACAAAAAAAAAACACAGACTGTATAAAATAACTTGAAAGATTCGTGTTTTCCCCTATTGTGAAGTTATTGTGTCTCCTCTCTTGGCATTCACCGCGTGCCTTAATTGTATGGACATTAAATCAAGGTCCGCTGTGAACACGCAGAGCGGGAACCCTAATAAATATATACCATCTCTCGTCTATATATCACAAAACAAGCCTGTACAATAAGGTGTCGGTCCAGTGAACCTCAACAGTCTCTAAGGTTACAATGAGGCCTCCGTGACAATGCCGGCGCTGCAGAGAGGTCCGAGGAGCAATGTAAAACCCAGTACGGGTCCCATTGTCTGATAGCTGCAGTATCCCGTTGGTGTGATAGCATTTTGTCATTGCCACCAGTGTGAGCTGCAACTCTTCAGCACCCCCCCATCCCCAACCCCGCCTCCTTTCCTTTAACCAACTGCTGCCTAATTTCACATTAAAACACAACCAGTTTCGTGTTATCCTGTTCGCAAATTAATTATTCTTTCCGAAAAAAATATCCTTTGTTTATAACGTATCATATAAAAAATGAAGACCTGTGTGTTTCACAGGGAAAACAAAAGCTTTTTTTTTTTCCAAATGCTTCAAATATGCATTTTTAAAGAATCTCACTGAGAACGGGGCAATCAATGCAAAGAAAATGGTGACTTAATCTTTGTTTTTTAAGAAAGCTGGAAAATTGTCACATACACAAATAAACAAATAACCACACCGTACCTGCTACAGCCTATTTAGTAAGCGGTTCATTATCTCATTACCATCCATTTGCCTCAAATGTGCTGTATATTAGAAACTCACAATCCTTTTATAAAATAAGGAAAAAAAATCTAGCAGCAACATCTTACATAATAAATCAGCTTTAAGCAAACAATGACATCATAATAAGAGCCCCGCGCTAACATTGCAGTAACATTCGCTGCCCGCAGATTTACCCAATCCATCGTTAAAAGGCGAACGCCTTCCGCAGCGAAGCACAACTGCTGCATCTCCTCTCCCGTCCATTGCAATCGCTCCTCGGGTTTGCCACAAATGCACGTTTTTTATTTTTACTTTATTTTTTTATTTTTTTTTTGTAAGCTACTGTCGAGCTCAGCGACGGAAAAGGTGCTCGTCGGTTCTCTCCTTTTCTTCGATTATTTCACACCATTTTTCATTGTCCTGAAACAGAGTATTGAAAAAGAAGCAGACGGATCTCGTCAGATCTGAAAAGCCGGGCGGGCGCTCTATTCATCTCCCAGCTTTTCCGGCGCCCTCCGCGTTTGCCCCCTCCAATATCTTCTACCTCACTCCGCCAAGGTCTATAAGAAGACTGGGACACGTCCCTTTCAATTTATCCCTTTTTTATCTTGATCTTCCTAGGCAACAGTTTTCGGTCCAGCCCTGGGTTTTTTTTCAGCTGATCTGATCCAGTCTAGAGGATTACAGCTCCATGTTTCCATCCCAGACATTCTCAACCCATCTGCTGATTGGGTTCAGCACAAGAGGATTACATTGGGACCTAATGACGTCATGGCCAGGGCCCAAGTTCTCCCCCATTAACCAAATCCTCATCAGCAAGATGTCCTTGAAACCGCAGGGGCTGACATTCTAGAGAAAGTATGACATTATTATTATACACTACATACTCATGCATAGAAAATACTGAAACGCATCATTCTTTCTTTTCCACTTCTTTATTCGGCGTCCCTTTTCATTTTTAGTAAGTGCTAGCAATCCAAATGCAGAAATTTATTTATCCTAAACTGATATTTCACGGCAAACCAGTATTATGTGTGTTCATATACTGTAAATGCTCGCTACTTGATCAAAATGTACCACGTTTATTTATAAGCGCTTCACATTACAGGATTGCTCTTTCAAAGTGCTTCTAAAATGATGATCTAAAAATTACTTAACCTCAGATGCATTTTAAGGCAAGCATTCAAATAATGCAGCACAATGTATGTCTTTGAACGGAATGCATAAGCTGTTGAAAATAAATTATACCTATTCGATGCATACTGATCCGCGTATATAATCATTGGGGTTAATGGTCTGAAATGGCACCAATCTCACAAAGTGTTAAAAAATCATTCATACCATACGATTATAACCGACAGAACTGTGTACCTTAAGTGCTTTGCAGTGCATCTGTTTTGGCAAATGAAGGGCTTATCCTGTGTTTGACTGGATAGGGCTAGTAATTTTGGTGAATACTGCTGCTACTGCTATAGCTGTAAGAACAGAATTTAATTACATAGTAGATGTTGTCATATCTTTGGACGCATATACCTTGGGAAAATTTTATTTGGTTTAAATTTGTTTTTCACAAACTTTACATAATGCACCAGTTAACTTCATGCATCTTTAGCTGCAACATTAATCAATTAATGTATACATCGCATGATTTTTGAATAGGTGTATGCGTGTGTTTATACACACACACACACACACACACACACACACACACACACACACACACACACACATATATATATATATATATATAATTTCATAAAATGAATACCAGAAACAACATGAAACGATACGGCAGCGAAATTGATTTTGGGAAATGGAATCACAACTAATGTATATTGTTTCTCTTGTTTTGATTATTTACATATATATATAATACAGAATCACACACATACAGTATGTATCTTATATGCTTTGCTGATTGTAATATATCACCATCGCTTTACACATCCAGCTCAGTCGTTGTGTTGGTAATTTAAGTGGATTGTCGCCTTCATGTACGTACATGTTGTGCGGGCATTCATTGACATGTAAATCGATGGGTACTGTAGATCATATTCGTTTTTATGTGTGATGATGTTATGGCTGAGCTTTTAAACACCACCAGGTATGCACACAATACTAAACTAGCCCCGCAAATAGACACATACACGTGCACGCACACACACATTTATGCTTTTATATTTATGGAGACTTCCCAATGCCTTGTCCCAGTTTTTATTGACCGTGATTTCTTACTCTTCCTAGTTTACAGATGATACAAATATCTGTCTATCTATCTATGTCAGTTAATCTTTCTGGCATTCTGTATAATACTATACATATATTGTATATATTTTCATTTTGTGGTGTGGAATGTTCCTTGCTGGTTCACGTTCAGGAAATACAAACTGTCATTTCTAATAATTAATGTCGTCCTCGCCGTCTATACTTAACATGTCCGTATTTTACATTGATTTTCTTACCCCTCATAAATACTCATATTGGTTATTAAAGCTATAACTAATACGGTTGCATAGCATTATAAACTAGCTTTGAAGTACGGAGTTGGGACCATTTAAACTAGAAATTCGCATAGTTTCAATATTAATATATTTCAGCAGTTGTATTTTGCTCTTTATCCACAAATCACGACAGCAAATACGTACGTTTTATGCAGCGCTTTCCTAAATTGGAGCACGGGTCTTGTTGACTTCACAACATTAATGGGGGACATGTTTAGATTAAAATAGCATGGATTCTAAGGGAGTCTGTGCACTCCAGTTAGAGGCGTGCAGGGCATGTGTCTTAAAAACAACACCTAATCACTGAAACGGGGTACCAATGGCTTAGGGGAGAAGGAACGGATACAATGATAGGACGCAAATTTAGGGATACCTCTTACTTACAGAAGGTCCGTCTTCGAGGAGAGCCCTAGTGGCTGTGGTGGGCGGGTGGGCGTTTGGAGGACCGTTGATTAGTGAGGATTTAGGAGGGCAGGGTGATGGGTCTAGTGCTGAAAGGTGAGTTAGTTCTTTTTCTTTTCGGTGGCGTGCTTACAGTTCGCTGTCCATGGTGTTGAATTGAATCAGCAGTTTGTGTGTGACCTCACTGGGCTTGTGCAGTGTCAAACCGAATGGAATACTCGTGTTACAACGCATGTCACACCAACATCTGGACAAATGTGTAAAAATGTCCTGCAGTATAAAATTGCATGTTTGAAGGTAATTCAGTTGTGTCCTAATTACACTCACATTTTTATTTTTACTTTTTCAAATGTACAGTAAATATCACACATACATGTTGTTTCGCATCTAAATTGGATAATTAGTTTAGAAAATGGCTGGTTGGATGGAGATATCGTAACTGCCTTAAGGCCCATACGTACCTGTCGGTCCACCCATTCATGTTATGCACCCACTTTGTTCAGTTTCACGTTTTAGGGTAGCGGATGGTATAAAGAATAAACACAAGCACACACACACACACACACACACACACACACACACACGCACACACACACACTATGCAGTTTTTGCAGACGATTTTTAGCTGAGCAGCAGGCCCAGTTGTCCTTTTCTTTTAATCAGACATATCGTTGCCCAGTATGCTGCATCATTGCTCATAGCACTAAACGTGAAAACGATACAAGGAAGACATACCTCAGATTTGTTAATTAAAAAAAATTAACCATTAAACTATAAAAATAAAAATACCGTTAAGTGTTAACTTTGTTATTAAGCATAATAATAATGCCGATTAAAAAATATCCTTTAATATTAATTTAGTATCCCGGAAGAGTATTGTGCTTGGGCTGAGGACCCCCGTTTTCCTTTCAGATTTGCCTCCTACTGCTTACTGCTTAAACAAAGAGAGCTAAGAGTGTATTAAAACATTTTAAAGATCAAGGCCATGAAAATCGCCAATGAAAATATAATTATCTTAAACATCGTAAATGATCCATTATTCTCTATTTATAGTTCGGACTTTCTTAAAATAAATCACGCGCTTATCCTCTAGCAATAAAAACAATTGGCGCCTTTTCATCGCCACGATTCCTGTAGAAAAATCTTAATTATACGTCAAAATGGAAGAAAACATATTTTATACACATCCGATTCAGTATCCTATAAGAGGAAAGCTGCGCGTTGGTAACACGGCTGACGTCAAGGTATCTTTAAGAAACTTTTGTTCTTTTAATTTTTAAAAACAACAAAAAAAAAATACACAACATTATTCATAAATTGATATATCTTTTGAACGTACAGATTTATCAACACAACAAATCAAAATCGACATTTTACCGTCGCTGTTTTTTCAACAATTAGTCGGCCTAACAGCTATTAGGAAGAATCTTCGAAGAGCAGATTTTTTAATTCTTACATTTAGTGCATGAAGGTGCAGCTTTTCATATCCGAGCTTCCACAGGCCTTTAAGCTCACACTACTTTCAGTTTGTTTAAGTTGAATTCCCCCCTCAAATGCGTTTATTTATTTATTTTTTTATATAATCTTTAAATTAAAGATTTTTTTCTCTTTAATTCTTCCTTGGTGCCTGGCTGGTCGGCCTCCAGATCTTAAAGGGAACGAAGGAGGGGCCACCCCGTTGCATTACAATGACATTCAGCCGCATTCATTCAGCTTCTGTCTAACGGTCTTTGGGCAGCAAATACAGGACCATCAGGGGGTCACAGCCCCCTCATTACGCCCCCAATCTCAACACGCAACCATCACAATGGAGGGCACAAAGGAAAAGAAGTTTGCCTCAGTTATGCAAGAATACGCCCTGAACGTTAGGTCTCCAGAAAATGTTTGCAGTTTTCCCAGTTATGGTCCCAGCGTGCTGAAGTGTATTTTCTTGCATTTTGTGTGTATGTGTGTGTTTGTTTTAATATCAAAGGAGTTCATTAACAACTGGGATGCGATTTGTTATTTAGGTTACCGATGCCCGGCAGAGGAGAAACAGTTTTAAATAGAAATAAGACTAATCGTTTTTTGAGAATCATTATCAACTAATTCATGTTCTAAAAAACAAACTTTAAAATAATATGATATATGTTGCTTACTTATTTCACTAGCTCCAATATATATATACGTGTGTGTGTAGCCCATAGCATTTAAACAAGCATACAACTTAACTCGAGAAGTTTTGTTAAAATTAATATTTTCTTAAAAACTTAGATGAATACCAGAATTATTTGCAGATTGATTTCATTATTTCCCAAGATATAACACTTTACTGCAACATATGAGGCTACAGTGACAGTGGTGACAGCTGCATTTCCCATGCATTGCGACTGTCGCTGAGACTTTCGGAGGTTCACCGCTCACAATACTACAATCATTTGAGCTCATCCTGCGAACACACAGATGGCTGGGCTGCCAGTGATTTGTTGCTTGTATCGGTAGAATTGTCTTTAAGATTAAAATCGACACGTATGTGCGGCTTGGTCAGTATGCATAATTATGAGAATGACGCATCGATTCGTATTCTATATAACTGCTTAATCACTGGCGCGATCACTGGGGAGCAGGAGCCCACTGCAAGAGTAAGACGATTGCTAACATTTCTTCCGGATGATTCCAGTCAGCAAAAAAAAAAGCCTCTTGAAAACATATCCGTACACACACACTCACAAAACTCACACCGCAGATGTTTTGAGTATGTGCGAGTGTGTAACGAATGAGATTTTATTTGGCTGGAAAAGAAACTTTTTAGATCTTTATAGATACACGTTTATCGTCAAGATAAAATCGCTGCACGAGTATATTTAAGTGTTAAACAAGTGCTAGAGAGCTCAACGTTAATACAGTAGTTTGTCACAACACTGTACTTCTGTAACGTGTCATAATCGTTTACACACAAATACATCAAAATTAATAAATAAATCTCACGAAAAGCATGCATGTAATGGCTGCTGCTGCAGTTCATCAAGAACACAACTTCGTCCCAGGACAATTATTAAAAAGCTGTTCAATAAAATCCACGTACTTAACGGTGTTTGATTTTTTTTTTTTTCCCTTAACGATTTTCATTCTCTAAACAATAATTTTAAGAAATAGTATTCATCAAAGTTGAATGATATGACGATTTTTACCATACATATCTGAATTATAAATGACACCCAGAAACGTTACAATGAAATGCCAACTCCATTTTAAACTATTCTGAGGTTGTTCTTCATCCGCCAGTGTTTGTTTCCCAGGGAAATCATACTGATTGCTGAATTGATGTTGAAGGTCTAGATAGGCACAGCTGGATGCTTTACTTATAGAACTGCTCAACCGTAGAGGGAAAAGGTCAGCTCTCTGCCCTGATGGACAAACTATTTTGGAAAATCCAAATGCTATACATGTTCAGTGAAAAGACTATAATTTGCGGTACTGATGCATAAAAAATAAGTCCCTTTTGTTGTTTGGGGAAATATCAAGTTGAGCGAAGTCCCTGAGAGGCATGGCAGATAAAAGTTAGACGGAAAGAGTGAGAGTCAGTGGTTAAAAAAAATCGACCTCATAAGTTTATTCTTTAAACTGTTCATATTCTTTTAGAAAATAATACGCTTTTCTGATGAGTGCTACAGCTTCTATTGTTGCGCAATTAATTAAAGCATTAATAATTTGTAACCTTTTGACATTAATATCGATGGTAAGAGAACTGCTTTTACATTTTTTCTTTTTTTTTACCTTTAAAATTAGGCAAATTGAGAACCATTTCCCGTTTACAATAACGACTTGATTATAATTATGACTGCTTCACGAAAAGAGGCTTCTGCTAGATCAGACCGTGTATGTGAGTATATACAATGTATGTGTATACTGCACTTATGGTATATAAAGGGACACATACATGTGTTTGTAGAACATGCTGAACAGTTGATAACATTTAAATTGTAAGCACACACATCTATACACATGTTCAAACATACATGTATGTATATATATATATATAATATATATATATATATATATATATATATATATATATATATATATATACACACATGCATACATACACACTCAGAAATATTAAGGCCTCCGTTTACCAGCTTGCACAGTTAAATTACACCCCAAAATAATATTCTTTTTTTCCCTCTTGATTAAGCACCATGTCCTTATTTGGAGTGGCACCCAGAAGGGTATAATTTTGCAAACATTCCCTAAGTGTAGGACCAGGAGTACCCTCGAGTATTGTGTAAAGAAATAAAAAGAAACACCTTCACAAAAGAATTCATTGTTTACGAGGAACAATTCAAGGGGCCTAGAAAGCTGTCTTCCACAATCAAGATGGTAGGCGATGATTTGAATGCAAGGGGGCCCTCAGTTTCACATCGGAACAAAAACAAAATGTTAATCAGAGGATGAATAAACACTTGGTCAAACTGCAGACGGCTACTCGTCTCGTTAAACCATCAGGCACTTCCCCTAAAGCCCGAAAAGCCACCTGGAGGAGATGTTACCTGTATGTAAAACTTGAGCACGTTAACGGTCTCTTTTTCCTTTTGTAACGATTATAGGCTGGCTTTGAGCAATGGGAAAAAAATCGCTTATGTCGAAAGGGGTGGAAAATAAAAAGGGTTTATTTTTTGTTTCTGTCTTTCAGATCCTGGCAAACTTTGACATTTTTTTCATAATCAAAAGGTAAGACTTTTTTTTCTCTCTCACTGAGCTGGTGCATCATCACCAGTGTCTGCTATTGTGGAGTTCTACTCGATATGTTTATGTTTGAAACGCGGCCCCATTACACATATATTGAGAATATAATATGCTTTTATTAGAATGAAGCGGCCCATTCTACTCCTCAGACATAAAAAAACCTGTACAGGTTTGGAACATTTCAGAATAAACTAACGGGCCACCCCCGTCCAACTGGAGGTAAATAAACTCGCTACATTGTTGCCGCATAAAATGCACATCCGCTGCGGCTCCGATTTTGTAATCCGAGCAGCCGCAACCCAGGGGCGTTTGTTATGGTGAAGACAAGGCGGAGACGGTTTACCATGAAAAGCTACCTTTTTAAAAAATTCAAAACAAATGCAGATACGTTATCTCCATCCTGCATTCACGCAGCCCCCCCCACCCCCCTCCATCCCACTATCGCCTGTTCCCATCCCCCACGAGCACGCGCGCACGCACTTATCTGCACACACACACATACACACACACTCACAATCACCCACAGACGTGGACGCACACACTCGCACACAAAGGACAAAACCCATCATCAAATCGAAACTACAGGTATTTGAAGCCGAATCTGAAAAAGGGGGAGGCCCGGCATTACACCTTTAACGTGCATACTAAAATAACTGCAATAAATACTGGAAGATTATTATGTAAGATTTTTTTTTCATGGAAATGTTTAAAAAAATACCGGGGGGGGGGTCCACTTTCCCGTCTCTCCGATTACTGTATAGTTCAGTATATAAATGCATGAGCACATACTGCAGTGTGTCTTCGACGGGATAGGCCTTTGATAAGCCAGCCTGAGAAATCAATGCAGAAGGTAATTGAAAAGCTGCTCAGCTGCGGGCATCCATAACTTGCACCCAATAAAGTACAGTGCCGCAATTAAAAATGCTCTTCATTACAATCTTTCTATGAAGTGAACAAACTGTCATTTGAATGCCATTGAATTCTGTTTGTATGTTTTAAATAATTAAGCAGTGGTAAAAGAAATATTATTAGTGATGTCAAGTGTGGGAAAACTTTCAGGATCTTCAAACAACCTTTAGGAAACAGCGAAAAATATGATATGCCATGTTAAGATTTATTTATGTAACTTAACGTTTCACAGATTGTGATAAACAGGCTGTTTTAGAAATTGTCCATTCACTTGAAGATTTTTTAACATGCATTTTTAGTTGACATTATTAAAATATACTTTTGGTGTTGTGAACAGAATTATATTAAATTTTGGTTTAAAACATTATTTCATTATTTTACAGCATCTTACAACATCATTATATTATATATATATATAACTATTTTTCTGATTTTTAACAATTTTATAGTCTCTTCTTGAATATCTTGTAATGGAATTCAGCATTAAACTCAACACTGCAAAATCACCAGTGCAAAAATAACTTATAATGTTAAAGTAACCCTGTATGTGCATAGATTATTTCCACATGTAAATTTACAGTGTTTTTTTTTAACACTGGAAATATTTTTGTGAAGAAGCACAACAAATGCACAGGAAACTGACAATAAAATGCATGCAGCAGATGAATTATTTCTGTTATCTCATCTGTGGAATGCAGATACAGTGGAAGATAGATTTTGCAAGAATCTAAATATCCATCTATCATCACTTTTGTTTGGGGCATGGATACTTAATGGAAATTGATTTATGCTGCATTGCAATTAAAAATAAAAAATAAAATTAAAAACTATGTAAGCACCCTCACAATAATCCATATGAAATAATACATTTGTATCTCTGCATTACTGAAAGATTAAATTAGTTGTTAAATATTTTGTGTGTGTGTGTGTATATATGTATATGAATATATATCTATGTATATATAGTATATAAAATAAATATTTTCCACCCTCACTTGACCCCCACATAGAAGTCAGAAAAGATGAATGGAAGAAGAAGATATAAACAAACAAACGTGTGTTTATATATATATATATATTATATATATATATATATATATATATATATATATATATATATATATATATATATATATATATATATATATATATATATATATATATATATATATAATGTGTGTGTGTGTATATTTGTATTTGTAGCCATCTATTGTCTGACCCTTTTAATCCACAGCCAGGATCTCAAGGTCACCCAGGCTAAAGTCCATCCCAGCTTGTTAAGAAAATGATTCGCCTTTCACTTCTGAGAACTTTAAAGCACTGACATTCATTTATTGCACATGTTTTTATTTGAGTTCATAAAGTAGTCTTTATGAAATCTAGACTAAAATGTGAATTTGTATTTCATGTAAGGGAACATTTCAAAGATGGTAGACAATGCAGCTGTAGAAACAAAGAAGAAACATGAAAATTATACAAAAGAGAGCATTAGCATTTAAAATCATTGAATTCTGCCATATTTCTTTGATAAGACTTCAAAGTTCACTCTAATGGCTATGCTTAGGGAGAAACTGCGTTCATGTGGTGCTTATGTAAGGTAGTGTCTAATGCCCAGGACCATTTTGAAATTCCAAAAGCAAAGAGTGTAAAATAAAAAATAAAAGAAAAAGTTAGAGCAGGTTATTTTATTCACAAAGCAGAGACACTGCAGAAAATGACTTCTTGTTAAATGAATATTTCAGTCTGTTCAGAATAGACACTTTTCTCTAAATCTTTTTTTTTTTTTTTTTTTTTCTTTTTTTCTCACAGAATGGGTAGACATCTTTTAAAAATGTATTCTTAATATGCAAGGAAGGCACATTGAATGATTTCTTGCTGTAGCAAGACTTGGGCAGGCTAGAACATATGAAACATAAGGATTTTCCAGCATGTTGACTTAAGCATTATATGTTTTCATTCAAGCAAACAGAAGGATTTCTTGGTAATTCAGCATTTTCTATAGACCTCCCCAATGTCCCAGCATCTAATCCCTCGCTCCAGTTTCATGTAAACAATTCAAACATATACTGAATCTTCTGCTTAAAAAAAAAAAAGTTATTGACCACATTTTCAGGCTGTTAGGAAATGGATGGCTGTCTTATCAGAAAGCCATGAGAATGGAAATTGGTTGGTAGGCGCAGCTTTCTATTCAAATCATTTGACTGATTACACTTGCAGAAATGCACAGCCACTTTACCAGTCAGGATAAAAATTGAATGGTGTTGGGGGAGGAGGGGGGGGGGGGGGGATACATAACCCATGGAGTGGACACAGACCACTGACCTCACTAACACACAATCCATGAATTAGACACCACCATGCCAAAAGGAGTTGGATGTGGATTGCTCATTTTCAGGGTTGTTCATAAAGTTATGCTGGTATCTTAATTTTTACAGATTTCCAGTAAATCCCAGCTGTTGTTTGAGTTTGAACTACAGGTCAGACCCAGCTGTGGTACATACATTAACTATTTATTCATTTTATCTTCTTCAGGAGATGTAAATATATTAATAATCCATTCATCCAAGCACCCATTTTTCAATTTAATCCCAGTCAGGTTTATTGGGGTGGTTGGGGGTGGGCAGCAGGGATCTCATAGTGAACAGTCCATTAGTTGTATGCTTCTAATAATGTTTAAATCACTTTTCGCTAATAGTTATTTTTTTAGTTAGTTTGATTAAATTTATGTTTATTAATTATTTTTCGTTTTACACTAACATTTGAACTTTTCATATGTTAGAATGATAGTCGTTAATATTTATTGAAGTATACTTTGAGACTAAAATTCTATGTAAAGATTACAAGACACAACATAATAACATTCTACTTTATTTTCATATTTTTTCATCTCTGTTGTCTCACACATTTGATAGTGTCAAACAATATAAAAATATTATCTGAGGAGTGCAAGAATGCACATCAATCTAATTTTTAGCTCCATGTATGCATTTAGCAAATAAACACTGAGCAGCTGTACCTGAAATCTAGTATATGTAGCTGATAGTGCACGGGGCTGAAAATAATTTGGGATAAAAATCTTAAACTGTTTTATTGTGACTATGGAACGCCATTTTATGGAACTGAAAGCTTGTAAAACCATTACAAACTTTGCACATCATCTGCAAGAATCACAAAGCTATTGATGAACTAGAAACAGTGTAAGTTAAAGAGGAAACAATTTGAAGCGTAATAATAATTATTATAGTTATGACCATCAAAGAGTTATCTAAACCTAAATTTTCATCATGTTTGTCAGGAAATAAAATTGCTTGTTCTGTTTTGAGATTCCATCCTTTTTTATTTTTTAAAAGCCCATAACTAAATGCACAGTGAATATACCAATAACCGAAGCCCTGACAATGTCTTACACCAGTTCCTTAGCTTTATTTGTTATATTTGTCATTTGTGTGTTTTCATCTAGAGCTAGAAAGCTCTGTATAATAAGAAAATTATTTTAAAAATGCTTTAAAGTGAAAATTCATAGAACTGCTGTTTACATAGGAGGCATGAAAAAATAAAAACAAAGACCAATATATATTTTTTTAATTTAATATGTTTCTCACCATTTTTTGATAAGCCAGTTTTAGTTTAGTATTAAGACTTCATTTCATTTGATTTGTCTTATATATATATATATATATATATATATATATATATATATATATATATATATATATAATATAACAATAACACATTACCAAATTCTGCTTCACATATTATGGTCCATTGATTTGTTAAAAAATATTTGAAGCTGCACTTTTTAAGATTCCTTATAAAAGATCTTTTATTAAGAAATCATTTTAAACATATTCAATTTTTAACTATTTATTCCACATCCCATAATACTTTAACTTGCCATTTTTTTTCTAGAAGGAATAAAAGACAATGTGCCTTGGTTTATTATTTAATTTCTAATGAGAGAAAAAAAAAAACACTTTTTGAGAAAATCGGTCTGGACAATGATACCTTTCTGTTTTTAGAGTGAACAATCCCTGCTTTTTTGGCAGTGTATAATCTTAGCAGAGGTAGCTCCTCCAGCCACAATAAAGAGCCTCTTCTTTATCTAGGGATACCAAAGGACAGTAGAAAAGGTTGAACAAAGGTGGAAAGCTGAATGCCTCCGCAGCATAGACCATCGAGCTGAATGTTCTTGCACTGGACTACTTTGCCATCTTTGTCAAAGGTAAATAGCAAAATGACAAGCTGGCCCACATACTGTATATTAATCTGGACTAAATAATAGCATTGTTCTTTAAGGAAAATGAATTTACATTGTTAACATAAACTATAAATTAAAATATAGTATCTGAGTAGCACCAGATCTCAACAGTAAACAGATTACTTTTTGATGACATGGAAATAAAAATATATGACAATTTTTATTTCCTAGTAGGCATACAATCCATATTTCACAAAGTAGATGGAATCGCTAGAAGGCAAGCAAACTGAAATGCAGTTCAATAAAATACATGAACACACAACCCGCACTCAGTACCAGGATTTCAGATGGAAGTCACTTGAAACGTCTCATTTGCATAAAAGTGTTCATTGAAAGGCACAGTTTTATCCATCTCTCTCACTTTGGTTTAATTTTTCATAAAGTTGTTATATCAAACAATTTTAATGGTTTTGGTGGCTGTGTCTTTAAGTCAAGTTGACCTGATAAAATTTTAGGGTTATCAAATTATTTATGAAGTGAATTCGGTGATCTTAATTGAAGTATGCATATGTATATATAGTGCATAATGTGCTCTATACACTATCTATTGTTCTGTTTTATTCACTCTCTTTATCTTTTAAATTGAGTATAATGCAGCTCCTATTTTAATTCTTCATCTGTTTATATTTTATTCAGTTCAAAGTTAAAAAATATACAGTATGAATGAAAATGATTAAACATGATTCAGAAGTGGGGTAATTAAAGGAGAGTTTGGTATCCTCACAGACCCATGACTCCCATGCCCGAATAAAAAGTGATCTTGGGAAAAAAATACATGCTTTCTATTTCAGCATGATATCTGATAATCATTGCATTACTTGACCTAGTTATGTAAACACATGGAAATATCAAAGGATTCTCTTTTACAGTAAAAAAAAGACATAACAAAGACCACTCAATGTATTTTGCAGATAACAAGAGTATGTATCTCACTAATTAGATTAAGTATAAATGGTGTTTATGTCAAAAAATCAATTCTTCTCTTGACAATCTATAAGAAGTACTTTATATATCAAGTATATTTCAAATGTTCACACTTGACCATTGTCCTTAGAGCTTAGTAAAGCTGCTAGGTGCAATACGTTTTTAATTGCTGAATAAATTCTGCAACAACCTGCATAAGCTAGAATTTTAAGTTGTTTTTAATTATTTTCATACAAGAACCAATAGGCAAAATTACATTTGTCTCCCAGCTCTTATATTACTACAGTCTTTGCAATGCATTTGGCCAGCTAGGATGGTATTTAAGGGAAGAATTCAAGAAGGAGGAAACCTACAATCAATGAAGCATCGCCTGCTCACACCTGTCAAATCCTTCTCCGTATCCATCTGAACTTCCTTCAGCTCCTCCTCCAGCTCCATCTTTGCCCCCACAGCAGTAGCTCCTTGGACTCCAAGGTTATACTTACAGTCATGAAGGATTTCTTTCAAAGAATCTAACTTTCTGTCTAACAATATCATGATTTGTCAGAACCCATTGAACATTGCAGCCCAAATAGCAAGAGAACACAGATTTTGCACTGCTGCCATTCTACACATATCACCCAACTATGGGATTAATGAAGTGAAATATTTCCAGCTGAAATTTTCATTCAATTATAAGCAGCCAATCGTACTTTATAACTCTGTTTTGTGGCACAATTCTGCACAAATTGAGGGTTCCGCCTCGTTCCCAAAAACTAACAAAGAACTACAAATCCCCTTCTCTTTAAGGCTTTGCCCACAATGTATATGATGGTAACCGCCCTGCAATATCATTAGCTGATAAATGGTGAAAGCACATCTTTAGATATTGTAGTAGGGACAGAACTTGTTCACATTAGTTTAAAAAAAAAGAGAGACAGGTTACAATATTTTTTAATTTTTAACACAAATTAGCATTTTGTATCATTCAGTGATTAAAGGTTTATTTCCAATGAAAACAAAAGAATGCTCTAAAATAACAATACATATATATTTAACATTTTCTGTGCATGGTAAATCTTTCTTAGCAGCCAAAAGTAAGAATTTCAACTTTACTGCTTTATATACATCTCTGTTTTTAAATTTTACCTGATCTTGCCTTTACACTACAGGAAAGGAATAGGTTATCAAGTGGCCTTTCTTGCTTTTACATTAATCGCAATTGTAGCAAATAATGAATGGGTACCAGTATCATACTGTTCCATTACTTTTCACGGTTTGGCTAAATGAGTCCCACACCATTTTGAAATTCCAGAGAATCCATAAAACAAAAGGATAAATCTACAGTGTGAACAAATTCCTTTGTTCTCATTTTGCTGTTCCACTTACGGTTGCTGCTGTTACATGTAGAAGACAAATGTCACACTTTGTAGGCATGCACAATGTGATCGAGTGAGAAATCGTCTCCTTTTACTTCAAACAAAAATAAATGAAAAAAAGTACAAGTGCTCTATGGCATGGAGGAAGTGAAATAATTGAAAACAGAAATAAACCAAAAACTGGGCTTCAAGCTTTCTCTCTGTCTCGTGTAGGTCAATCGTGCAAGAGCTCTGTTCTCTGTCGTGCTCTGCTCACAGAGTGAGGCCTCCTTCAGTTGGCCCGGTGACTTATAGGCTGGAGACTGGCAGGGGCGGAGTCAGGCACCCTCACTGGGCGTCTTCTCTGTGCTGTGGAATGAATAGAGGAAGACATGTTTAGTGACAGCGCCGCCTCTCGACCCAGGGGAGTAACACATAAATTAGAGGAGTGCTGGTGGTGCTCCACAGACCCGCATGATACTCAAGGATAAATAAACTAATGTGCACTTGACACAAAAAATGCATACAAATCTGCGTACTCAGAAACACACAGGGCCTAATGGTTGCCCAGTATCTGTACTAGAATCACTGAGTGCCGTCCAGTGACAGACCTTTAAATACACAAACATATGCCTAGACATTTCAACATAGAGATTGTCACAAGCAGGATTATTATCCTCAAACCGATGCCCACAAACACAGTAGTGATAAAATATACATACACTAGGTACAGAATGACCTACAGATACCGACATACAAGCAGAATGCATCCCATAGTGTATACTGTAAAAGCATGTAAGGCATTAGAGTCAGTATAGGTACTGATTGTGCTGTAATGTTGAAACCAAAACTTCAGAAGGAATAAACCCAGCAGAAGTAAATATATTAAATATTTTACTTCCATATGCATACTGACTTTCATAACTGGTTTTAATAACAGGGCCTTAGTCCACACATTACTACACATACTTCTCATGCTGTACATATGGGATCTTTGCATCAACTCCAACTTAATTGTGATTTATTATTTCTGTCATAGAAAAAGCTAAAAACAGAGAAAATGCCTAATAAAAATACTTTGAAATTTTTACTTTTTGAAAAGCACAGGTTTACCAGTAATTTTACAAGAACTGTAGGAAACACGGTCCCTTCTCAATTTATCAGTTAATCAGGTACTGTAGCCTAGCAGTTTGGATGCTGGTCTGCAGACCACAAGGCATTTAGTTAAACCCTCAACCCCAAGTAAGGTAGATAACCTGCTTGTGTTCTAATTACATATTAATATTATATATATAAGCTAAGGCTGAAATTTGCTTTTCATAAAGGTGTCCTGTTAATACAAAATAAAGGTGATTCTTCTGGATGCTTGTGGATACCTTTTCCCTAATATAAATACATATACACTAAAACACATATCCACAAATCCTCTCACATTTAGCTGGGCACACCCCATGGCAGCACACAACAAAAAATACACATAATTGTGTAGAAGATGGCTTTAAGATCATGTTTTTGTTCACAGGAGTCATTGTTTTGACATATGTTTCTGCATTTTAAGCAGCCCTGGGAGTTTTACAGAACATTTTTGTTAGTACACATAGTTCTCGATTGTCAAAGCCAAGAATGCAGTTTTCTGATGTGTAGCAGTGCATCGGTAATTTTACCAGAAAATAGCAAGATGTGTTCAATCATTTCAAGAACCTGTATCTGAAGGAATTGTATTATAAAAAATAATTTTTCAAAACATTTGCAACAGTCTGTTATAATGTGGGGGCAGCGCAGTGCTAGCGCTGCTGCCTCACAGTAATGAGACCAGGGTTTGTGTCCCGGGTCCTCACTGCATGGAGTTTGCATGTTCTCCCTGTGTCTGCATCAGTTTCCTCCTACAGTCCAAATTCATGAAAGTTAGGTGGTTTGGGGATATTAAATTGGCCCTAGTGTGTGGTTGAAGTGTGTATTTTATTGTGTGTGTGTGTTTGCCCTGCGATGGACTGACACCCTGTCCAGGGTTTGTTCCTGCCTTGCACTCAATGCTAGCTAGGATAGGCTCCAGAAGAACCTGTTCAGGATTAAGTGGGTTAGAAAATGGCTGACTGTTACAGTGTGCCTGTTTTATGATCATAAACTCATAGTTTGGCTGCTGTTTACTTGCCTTTCATTTGAAGAGAATGAAAAGATGAAATATTCATGGGAGTCTTTGAGAGCACTTCTGGTTGTAGCCAAGACTAACCTTGTGAAAGATGTTGTGGCATGTAACATTGTGCAAATCAAACAAATGTCACAGCGCACTTAGCCGAATGAACATTACAAATCAACAACTGCCATTAGACAAGTCTCTTCACTTTAAAACCATATCACATGAACTGTGTAGTGCCTGGCCATTGTTCTAATGTCCTGATTAGGTATTGCTTGAGATGGGGTGACTTTGCTCTGGATATCAGCCTGCAGAAACATCCAACTGCTTACATACTGTAAGCTTTGCTCATATTGTCACGTATTAATGGTTTGAGGCAGTCAACTGATACTTTATTACAGCATGTATGCATTTTAGATACAAAAGCAGGTGGGATGCTATTTGGTTTAGTGCATTTGTTTAAATACATTGCTGCTTCTTTGTCTTTCGGATTGTCTGGGCATGCAATATTAATGATGTACATTTTATACATCAGACCAAAAAAAGTAGCTAATTTGTTAATCAAATATTATTGTCTATACAGTATTTGAAACTTATGTATTTTAATACTGGACATTCCCATTAAAATCTTTTATCACAAAAACCAATGGCCTATTAAAACAGATTGATTTATGTATTCTTCTGCTTTATTAGGTGCTTCCTATTATCAGTAGGAAAACAGTGTATTTACATAATTGTTTTTCTGTAATAAAAGAATGATTCCAAATGGCATTTATAGAATTCTCTTGCTTCTGACGGTATTGAAAGACATGAAACATACTTTATCTAAAACGAATCTTTGCATTTTTCAAGCAAAGCATTACAGCAGCTAAGACTTAATTAACTATCGAGGAGGCGTTCAAGTTAAAAAGAATCAATACTTTGTTCCGTTCATCTGCTTCTTTCCTTTAACCTCTCAAAGGAAGCAAATAGGGTCTTTCCTTTATATTTCTCTACTAATGTGCTAAAATTGCTTACTTTGGATTAATCATGCAAATGTGGTAGGAATAGAACTTTGTGAGCTGTTTTGACATTTATTCCTACATTTTGAAACATGCCATGCATACAGTATATTAGATACGTGTAAATTGTATTCTCGCTTAACTAAAATCCCAGCATTCAGTTGGGCAGTTGTTTTGGGCTCAGTGTAAACACACATACTTGCACAATCAAATGTTTGGTGTGTCCATGTAGTGAGATCTGACTGCTAAAAATATATTTACTATGGGGAAAAAAGAAACAACATCATTCCAGTTACTACCATGATGATTGTATGCACATTACATATTAGTAATGGTTTTAATTGTGAAACGCACATAACTTGAGCTCTTTCAGTGTTGGATAGATTTAAATGTATCCTAAATGATGGCCATTTCCTGACACACAAACAAATGTAACAGACCTCCACAACCACAAACATAACCGTATGTTTGTGTGCCTAGGTAATAAAACAGAAACAGAAATTACATTTAAAGTGGAAAGAACAACAACAATGTATTTCTTTAATGATACAATTGTTTTGTAGGTTCATACACTGGTTCTATCATATATTAATGTGTTTTTCTAGGTGTGCACGTGTAAGTGAAATATACAATGCCAGTACTACTCCTCGGATTGGGTGTACTACAAATATAGCATAATACACCGTATTACTTTTCCTGATGCACGTACATACATACCCACCTGCCAGACTCACATACAGGTACACTACGCTTATGCTTATAAATAGTATTTAATTATTGCAACCTTTGGATATTTTATTGTTTAAAAATGTAGTGCAGTTAATCGAACTTTTGACCAGTGTGTATTGCTAAAAAATGTTTTTGGGAAATTAAACCTATGGATCTTTCTAAATTAATTATAATTAAATAGAACCAGTGTATTTTCATAAGCAGATACCATCTTCTGTTTGACACATCTACAGTAAATGGGCTCCGTCTCAACCACTTGTCACCACAAGTCATATCATTAGGTGAATGGTGTCCACTTGTGTCCAGTGCAGGTAATTTACACAAGGCCATGTTGGATTTGCCTATGCCTCTTGTGGGGAAGTCCCACAGTACATTAATAAAGTCTTAGGGATATCAAAGTAAATTCATGATAAGGATATTGAAAAATATTCCAAAGAGCAAGATATAACCCAGATATTGAAAGAGTTTGTAAACTAATTAAAATGAAAGTGCTTTATAAATACATGAGGAAAGTATGGTATAGTTGTGAATTTGTGCAGACCAGAGAAAGAAGGACATCAGCAAGGATTTACAGTCGTCAATGCCTGTGATGGGACACTGCACATACAACAGCTTTATTTTGCCAGATGGCATATCAGGGATTCTGAGGCCAAGTGGTATAAAAGAAAAATAATTATCTTGGGAACACCTTCCAGTTGGCTTTAAGGACCTTCTATAATTATGTGAGAAGAATGGGCAAAAATAGCCTAATATTCAAAGAATAATAGCTGTGATATTTTTCTAGAGCTACCACTGCAGAATACTAAGGCAACAGGTATAAATACTCATGGAATTATTTTGTTAATGTTGTAAATAATTTCAATGGATCTGTACATATTTTTTTTAGATAGCTAGATAGGTAAATAGATAGATAAGTATGTGTATAAATGAATTACACCAATTAGAGATAAAGAAAACACCTTTTACAAATAAAAGGATAATATTTACTCAATTGAGTCTGCCTATGCTGTTTTCTAGTTTCTCATTCATACATTGCTAGACTTAAAAGTTTCCTCCAGAATCGTGGCACCCATTGTGTGAAGAAGTACTTTTCCAATCACATTCTTAAATTCGCTTCCCTTTCATTTATTCTCTCTCATTCCATATGTTATTCACTCTTTAAACTGAAATAATTACAAGATTTTTTGATACCATTGAGGCTTTTAAAGACCTTGATTAGGTCCTCACATGGTCTTCTCTCTTCAAACCCAAGGGGTTCTGTTCCTTTAGCTTTTATGAGCTGAAACTTTGAGGCTTTCCCCTACACACATTCTACTTTTGCTGCAGTAGGGCCAAAATTGTGCACAGTTGTCCAGATGTGCTCTCACTAATGCATTATGATCTCTTAGCATGATGTCCATTGATTACTGTCCAGCATTTTTTACATTATAATTTCACATCTTATTCACATGTCCAAAAGCTCTTCTGCATTTGCCTGGAGGATAGGAATGTTGTGTCGTTGTAAACCATTGACCCCTTTCCACAGTTTGCTTCATGTAGGTTGGCATCATGCATCTTTTTCACTTTTATAATTGTCGTTCATTTTTCCCGGCATAAGGTTTAGCTCTTTGTCTTTATTTTCATTTAATTGTAGCATCTGAGTTCATTTTACTACCTGTCAAGGCTGAAAGTTCAATAACTGGGGCCTGAAAGGCAGCATCTTAGCTGCAGAGTGAAATGAGAAGAAGATGAAAATTCATGTTTTTCACAACATTAATAGAGAGCACCTCTCTCAAGACATACTGTATGAAGTGCTGTCATGCTTTCAGAGGGGTTGGTGGTCTTTTGGTTAAATAGCTGGAGTAACTTGCATTCCTCTTCGACGGTTTAAGAAAGAGACCATAAAGAATTCTCAGTTTTGGACTTTCTGTATATTTTTTCCTAATGGTTTTAATGGTTTTTATAAAAATGTATTTTAAATATGTGTATGCAGTACATATAAAAGCCTTCACCAGTTTGAAATTCACAATTTAATATATGAGTCCTTCTGTGTATCAGAGAGATCTGTATATTTTCTTAATCGATGATAAATAATGCCATAACCAAAAATTGTTCTTTGAGTCATCTTTTAACCCTTTAAACTATTACAGAATTTTCAGATGTTCATCTAAACATTTTAAATTAGAGACACACTTTAAACTGGTAATGATCTGTTCTGCATTTTTACAACAGCAATAAGTTAACAGTGCAGTTTGTGTCACTGTCAAGCCTACATTTTGCTAGGTAAATGGTAAAAATGGAAGAATTAATTGAAATGATATTAAATGGTGTGTTTATAGTTTATGATCCTTGTTAGAGTTTAAAAAGTCTTGGAATGAGCCAAAGTATGATATATATATAAAGAGAATCCACTTATATTAATGTGCCAGAATAATGGCTGTTTTACATACCACAATGCAGCAAAGATAAAAGAATATCTGCTATAAATTAACTTGAAATGCACCTCAGAAATAGTTTAATCAAAGATACTCCAATGGCAAACATACTTTATCTATTAATTTGTATTTTATTTTATTGCCGTGCATTTTTAAGATAATTTAGTCACAAAATGAGTTGATATTATATTTTATTTGTATGCTTTGTTTTTCAAAGTATTCTTTGTTCGGTAGCACATAATATTACTATAATGTTATGTTTAGTAATTTGGTAATTTAATAAATCATCTAACTGGCACAGTGCTGTAAGAATGACACTTTTTATATACTGTACATGAAATCTAAAATATAGGCATTTTACCTTTTTTATTTGTAGTTGCAAAACAGAAGCAGGAAGGGCCCAAATGCAGAAAGTTATCTGGTAGAATGCAGCATTAAACATCATTAGTAATATTTTTTGATTTGCAGAGAATTAATACCATTATCTTCAAAATATGCTTCTGAAAACCATGCTATTGTGCTTTTTTTTGTAATATTCAATATTAGATCGTCATCATATAAAAATGTTCTTTTCTGTGTCAGAGTTAAAGGTATCTGGCTAATTAGCTTGAAGTGGCTCATGCTTCGTGGAAAGGCGTATGATATTCATTCAGATTAACAGGAATTTCAAAGCAGTGTCAATTCATTAGACAAGAACAATAAAACAGAAATGAATTATTTATAAGAAACCCCTTACTCTATTAAATGCACCTTGCCCATTTCTTCAGAGAGCTGACTTGAGAGACAACGTGAGATATTCATTTTAATAGCTATTACAATTTTGGTGTTTGTGTTTACAGCAGCAAACAGTTGCTTTGAGCACATCAGGAGTCACAGATTACAGATCACTGGGCTCTGTGTTTAATGTACAGTTATAATAAAGAGGGGTCTTTTGCATCACTGGTTTCTTGCAAGCTGAGCACTGACTCCTGCTAAATGCTCTCTAAAGCGACTATTGCACTTTAGCTGTTCCCCACGCGCTGTATAATAAAGGTTGCTCTCTAAATTTGTTTGCCATCAATGTTTTCAAATTAACATCTAATTAACCTCAGCCATGCCAGGCTTCATTAGAATGGGGGATTTGATGGTTTGAGCATTAGCCTCTGAACCACTGAAAATGGCAGTGAAGGGAGCTGCCCTAATTGGTAAAAAAGCAATATATCTTGACTCGTTCATTATTCTATACATTCATGTTCCTATAGGGTTGGCAGAGCGAAACCAACTGCAAGAAATATGCTGCTACTGAGGTTGAAACAAGGTTTTCACAGTGACCTCTGTGGCTCTCGTTCTTCGCAATAGTTGCTTTTAAAAAGGCAGACCGCTCAGTGGTTTACACTTTAACATTAATAATCTTTAAAAATTGAATTTTACTTTTCATGCTGGTATTTTTATGAATGCCTTAGTGTAAATAATATCAATTTTATGGTCAAAAGTCTGTAAAATAGAATGTGGTTTTCTTTTTAAATGCTTATCACCAGTAAGCAAACAATTTATTTGTACAAAGAAACTGAGGCAGTTGTATTTGTATGTTTCCATATTTAACTGAAGATACTTTGAGTTTTTTGTATTTGCAAAAAATTCTGTTGTTAGAATTGTGCACATATTTAATCTGAATAAAAATGGTATTTTTATATGCTCAGACCTTCGTACGATTACATACACTACAAAGTACAGTAAATTAGTAATAAGCTAATAGTGAGACTAGTGATCAATATCTGAAAACAATGGGACCACGGAACTTGTTTCATTAAATAACAGAGACATAATTATTTATTGACACCATGCTCAATTTAAAGTATAGGCAATATATAAATATATTTGCACATTTTAATATAATGAGAAATAATATCAAAAATGTAATTTTCTATTGTTAAATTTCTGTATATTCCACTAAATAACTTCAGATCTTAAAGTTCCATTTTTTTCACTAAATAATTTTGAAGTATAAGTGTCATTCTCTATCATGACATATTTTGTAATTTCAGGTTGGGGTATCTTTCAGGAGTTCCATATTCTTAAAGTATTCCCCCATCTTTCTCATTTCATTACAAGGTTACAATGCTATCAACGCTTTAGGTCTAAACACAAGAACACATTGCTTTTGGATAAATGTGTTCATGAATCTGTTTTGCAGGCGAAAGATAATTTTAGTTTTGGTCAAATCTAAAAAGTGTGTTTGTGTGTGTGCCAAACAAATTCCAAGATTAAACCAAGTAATGTTGTCTGCAAACATAGCTGTTATCTACTCCTCTTTATCCACATTTGCCAGCATCGCTGACAAGCCTGAGAACTCATCTGATATTTGTTGTCGATTAATTCACTACTTTTAGCATTTTCTTTTTTTTTTTGCTGCTGATTGAAAATGAATTCCTTTATTGTGATCTCCAGTCTTGGAAGCACATCCAAAATTTCAATGAGCCTGGTCTCGACACCTAAAAGTGTGTGGGCTTGAAATTCAACCAAGATGGGTGAGTTGATTGGGCACTGAAGTTACACTTTAGTCTTTATTTGAGTGTTTGCTTAACATTTTCCTCTTCTCTGTTAAGTAGGGATGTTTTGGATAGATGCTTTAGATGTATGTAGATGTTTGAGCGAGTGGACATATTTCCTTAGGCTTATGGTAGAAAATAATGTGCAAAAATGAGTTCACTGCAAGCTCATTGGACTCTCTGCCAACAACAGTTGGAGGAATAATAAGATGTTAATCCATTGCATTTATAATAATAATAATAATAATAATAAATAATATTTATTATTATTATTATATAGCACTTTTCTTGATACTCAAAGCTCTTAGACAGAAGGGAACAGCTTCAACCACCATCAATGTGTAGCACCCACCTGCAGGATACAATGGCAGCCATTATTGCGCCAATACAGTCACCACACATTAGCTATTACGTGGTGAAGGGGTGAGAGAGAGAGACACTGTTAGAGACAGGGGATTATTAGGTGGCCAGAATGGATGGGGTAATGATAGTCAGGATATCAGTATAAAGTCTTTTCTAAAGATGCCCAGGGATATTTAATGACCACAGAGAGTCAGGCCCTCATTCGAAGGACTGTGCCATTTTTACAGCACAATATCCCTGTCACTATAAAGGGGCACTGGGATTCACATTCAGACCACAGCGTAAGTGCCCACTGCTGGCCTCTCTAACACCTACCCAAGCTTTTTCCTGTTTATTCTCCTGTGCAAGCACTGGCCAGGCCCGAAC
This sequence comes from Erpetoichthys calabaricus, assembly GCF_900747795.2. Classification (NCBI taxonomy): domain Eukaryota; kingdom Metazoa; phylum Chordata; class Cladistia; order Polypteriformes; family Polypteridae; genus Erpetoichthys; species Erpetoichthys calabaricus. The sequence continues at coordinate 107,273,218 of NC_041403.2, forward strand.
ATGCTTAGCTTCAGGTGGATGACCTGTTCTGAAGTGCAGTTGGTATGTCATATAATCTTTGGGCAGACAACACTCTCCTGCTGTTGAAGGACGATGGACCCAATAGAGACGTTGAAGCAGTAGGTACAGATCACGCAATTCATGGAAGATAGGGCTGCAGTGTCTTTGTGTGGTATCATATAGCAGAAAGGTGAACTTTTCTAATAATGTGTTCAAACACACTGCAAGAAAACTGGTGTCTTTGCCCAGATTCATTTTTTGTGTCAAAGGACTAATATTCACTTCACTGACAACGTTGAACAGATACAATAACAGCATACTATATACTGCATAATATAAGTAATGGCATACATCCACTTCCTGAACAGACTTAGCCTGGTTATAGGATTGGAGGCAGCATTGGGGCAAAAGTCCATTGCAAGGCCCACTCACTTCCACCCACATTTTTTCAGAAGTGAAAAAATATAGAGCCAAGGATCTACCTGTGCTGAACGGATTTGGAAACTCACCACATAGACACTGACCGATCTTTGAGCTACGAAACATTACACCAGTGCCACCTCCTGTAAGTGTAGATTGCTCTTAATGTTCAAGTTCAAGATCAAGTTTACTTCCATATGTACACAATACATTGAAATTCTTATTGGTATTTCTGACCAACTTGCAACACTTTTCCACCCTCTGGTATGATGATAAGCAAGTACTGTTATTTTAAATGTGGATCCTACATGGAAACTACAGCATGTGTATATATTTTGTGAAAAAAAAAACAGTATTAATTTTAAAGAACAGGATCAATGTAAGGATCGAAAATAATAAAGAGCACAAAGGAGTGGCACACACAGGGAAAACACAAAGAAATTAATGAAATCAAAATGTACGTGACCTTTGCACCCAACCTGAGTCTATCTCTATCCTGGGTGGCTGATCAATTTGTCCACTTCTCAAATTCCTTGGAATGAAAAGTCCAGATCTTAAGATTTTAGGAGAATAAACAGCAAGGCATTTCTTAATTTTGTTTTGCCTCATGTAAAATCCAGTATAGGGCTTAAGTACGTCACTATAGCCATCTAGACATTGTTGTTGCTGCTTCTGTAAGAGCTATTTTATTCTGTCATAAAAGCTGATTGTGTATTTCCCTAAGGTTCATTTAGAAGCAAGTTTGGGTGATATTCAAAAACGTACATCATTAACAGAAACCAGGCCATTTGAATAAAGCATAATTGTAAAAGAAAAAAAAAACTAATTGATGCACCAGTTAAATGTAGAATCCAAAGCTCTTTTTTACACTGCATAATTTTGTTATTTCCTTTATAGTGAGTTAAAATATGAAGTATATCATTAGGCAGCTAAAAATATTCAGGCTCTGTTTCAGAACATAACAATGGCTTCAGTATGTGAAGCCTGCAGAGTTGAGAACAATGTATATATAACGTGTAAACATAAAAGAATTCATTTAATGTTTGACCTTTTGTGCAAATGTTCACACTATTTATATACTGCAGAAAATCGGAGCTCATGTTAGCCCTTTCTTCTTTTAATTTGTTTGGGGTTTTGGGCTCTTGGATGGAACAAAGAGATGTCTGAGCCATTTTTTGCATGTACAGGATGAGATTTGTCTCTTGCCTTTTGTTAAACAAGAGCAGAATCATGGCAGTAAAAGAACTTCCAAAAGCATTAGATTGACCTTGGTGTAAGAACACCTTCAGAGTTCATAGAAAGGCTCACTTGTGCTAGGTAGTTTGTCCATTTTACACTTATGATATTTTGATGCCAAATTTGAAAAACACTAAAATGAATAAATACATTTGTAGTTTTCCGTGGCAGTTGCAGTTTATTAATTGCTGTTCATTTTAAAAGCATTGTTGATGAGTCTAATGTGAAAGTGCCATCCTCCACTGTATTTACCACTGGTATAAAAAATCAAGAAGTGTATCAAAATATAACTAATGGTAGTCCTGCTATGCTAAGAAGTCAAGGCAAAAACAATATGTTATTGGTGCCAACAGGCGTCTGCTTTTTACCTGCTTTTCATAGTTAATGAACAAGTTTTCCAACTGTCACGAGGTAAAGGAACCAGTGCTGGAAGTTGGAATTAAGCTCAAAACTTATCAAGGAGAGCAGTTTGATTGTGTTGTGTGAGTGACAAAGTGAGACAAAGAAAAGACAGGGAGGATAGGAGAGGCCACTTATTATTATTCCAAGTGCATGTTAAAAATGAACAAATATTAAAGTTTAAAAATATATTTGGCCCTAAATGAAGGGTAAATCAGCCTATTAGAAAACAATGGACCCTGAAAGAATGAAAGTCACTGAAAAATTAAAAAGCAAAATTTTGCTTTAAAAACTAAACTTGGGATTTTCATGAAAAAGTGTTATATATTTAATCACTCCAACAAAATAGGAGAAAAAATTCTGAATGGACCTCAGATAAACTCTATCTATCTATCTATCTATCTATCTATCTATCTATCTATCTATCTATCTATCTATCTATCTATCTATCTATCTATCTATCTATCTATCTATCTATCTATCTATCTATCTATCTATCTATCTATCTATCTAGGTGAAGCAAGGAATGGCAATTCCACAGAGCAAATGTTGGGGCACCAACCCAACTCTCCGTTTACTTCTAATGATCTTAAGATAAAAAAAAAATCTCTTGACGGTGCACAACACTTAAGGCAACCTCTCCTGGGCTCACAATAATAAGTCTTCTCCTTTTTTCTTAGTCAGATTACAGAGCTCTTTCTTGCGGGTTGCTCGGGCAGAGAAATCTTTCATCACATGCATGCTCGTGGGAGACCGTTTAAAGGCTTGGGTGATGGCAATTCTCCACCAAACCAGGGTTTGGAGCTATGTAATGACGATCTCTCTTTTCCTTCCTTTGCAGAAATAAAGACTGATGGCTCTCTACCTCTAAAGTCACTTCCTAGGTACATACACCTGGACCCACCTCTTCCTCCCAGAATTCCTTATAGCCATAAGAGTTGCCATCTTGGTCAGTCATCCTGAGAGGATGAAAGTTGGAGGAACACCCATTTGGCATGTAAACACATTTCTTTTTATATGTATAACTTCAAGTATAAAGGGTTTGCCGCAATGATGTTGCCTGTTGTCCTGTGTTGTACTATTTATTATATAGTGACTTTCTTATCTATCTATCTATCTATCTATCTATCTATCTATCTATCTATCTATCTATCTATCTATCTATCTATCTATCTATCTATCTATCTATCTATCTATCTATCTATCTATCTATCTATCTATCTATCTATCTATCTATGTAATAGTGCCTAGAGGATCATATCATCTTACATAAATTGTACAACACAGAAAAATAACAGTACGGAGATAACATCTCCATAATCCATAACTTGCTTTGAATACTATCTGCAAATATGGTTTTATTTTATTGAGTTTATAGTAACTTTGCTAGGCTGTACTGTATATTAAATAGAGGTATATATATTTTAATGTACTGTATTAAGTAAATTATGTTCAGTGAAATAATTTCTCTTTTCAAAGCTTTCTGGCTCATGACCTCTGAAAAGTTTTGAGAATATTTCTATCTTTCTGCATCTGAAGAGTTCACTGAGACGGGACCTTTTCTCTTTTAAATTACATTCCCTCACACCACATACATTTCTTTAAGTGCTCCAGAAACTACTAAATCCTGCAGCATCAAATTTTTCATAATTGTTTTTAAGACAGCAGCCATACTGGGTTTTTTTCACCTCTTCATTAATTTGAACTTTTCTGACCCCTACAAATTTAGGAAATGCCCCAACCCCAAATACTGCTCCTGTATAGTAGGGTTACTCAATTACAGCCCTGAAGATCCTCAGTGGTTGCAGGTTTTCATTCCAACCATTTTGGTAATTGTAAGCCAGGCCTAAGAGATAACAAAACTTGAAATTTAATTATATGCTTCAAGATGTATACACACAGGTTTAAATGGAAGCAGGTTAGCTGGAGAGCTGGGGGTTCCTTTGTTATTTGCATCACATTTTAATTGATGGCTTGTAAGAAAATAGGCAACACTTAAAACCTTAATGCAGCAGTTTAAAACTAAAATGGGCAATTAAGGGTTCTGAATTGTAACAATCGAGTGAATTAAAGCTAAGCCCAAAAAATATTGCTTTATTAGTAAATAAACAGGTTCAAATTAAGATAGAAGTTAAAGTGAAAACCTGCAACCACTGCGGACCTCCAGCACCATAACTGAGTACCTCTGCTCTATAAGCTTCATTCAACATTTCAAAACACTCTTAACCATGTTTCTGAAGTTTACACAAAATTCCACCTTTGGTGGCTACAATTAGAAAACAGGAATTGAATCGTTGTGTGACAACTCAGTAGAATCATTCACAGTCCTGACACTGACTTCCACACCAGAGAGCAGAAGTACAGTGTGTGAACATTTCAGTCCGCCCTTGTACATGTTCCTGCACACTTTCATTTTATCTTTAATACATCATTATGAAACATTTTGTCTGCCCAGTGTTTAGTTTAGGATAACTGTTTCTACTGTTATTGATCATGTTTCAATATTTACATTTTTGTATTATTGATTAAGAAATATTGGGGGTCTTCAGGTGTATGCAACTCTCCTTCCACTTATGAGGATCAAACCTCAGATGTCAGCGTGATCTTCACCTGTTCAAATTAGTGAACCGGCTGCTGTGGCGCAACATCAGAGGGTTCACCTCAGGCTCTGACATCGTAGGTTCTGTCCCAGTAAGGGGAAGCAAAGGTGCGTACACCTGATGAGTCCCAATTAGGGCGAAACACGTGTTGTGTACTCTTTGTATTGTTTGGCAGGTACTTTCTGTGTTGCATATCTGTTATCTGATTCTCACAACTTAGAGGACATAGCAGATGTTTGCTGACTGGCTGATAAACCACAAGTGTTACGTGGTAGGAAATTATCTAAACAATCAGATTTGGATCACGATATATAATGTATCGTGAAAAAATAGACAAAAGAACCACTCTAAAGGGTTTGGGAATCCACCCCATATACTGTGATATCACTCTTCAACAACAAAAGAGTTGAGCCAAAATCTGATTGGCTAACAAAATGACAGCTTAGGTTTATATAGGTGGAAAATGGGAAGGGGTGGAACCTGAGGTGGAAATGAGGTCTGCAGGAGGGTGTGACAAAGAGATGGAAGTAGGTGGGGTCTTAATTGGTTTTTCCTTCTAGTGGTCTGCAGAAGAGGGGAAAAAAAAGGTGTTAGCACTGTTCATCAACCTCTGGCTCTGTACCTTACTTCCAAATAAGCTCTTAGACTGCCTCATGCGTACATGTATCCAAGTATATGCAGTGTATATTATATATATAATATTGTGAATGGAACACAAAATAAAGATAAAGGTTTCGGGCATCCTCATGTAAACCCCATATATTAATTAAAAAGCAAGACAACAAACACAAGTTTATCGTGTGATGTCAGAAACATCTTTCCAGATGTGATTCTCTCATTACACTGAAGAAAGATGGTGGTAGTGCCAGTAATAAAGGCGGTCAGGTGGAAGAGGCATGTCCAGGAGCCCAGGAACCAGAAGTGATGTCATTAGCCCTCGATTTGTTGGTTTCCAGATCAGCTTGAGGAAGGAGGGAAGAAGTGTTATAAGGCACCCATAGTTCAGGTTGTTTGAGCCCTGAAACTGTCTCCCAGGAACATGTGTGTGACAATATATATGTTTATGCCCATCATGTGCTGTGAAATTGTCCACAGGCACCACCTCCCAATATTATGTGTTTACATTCTTGTATGTTATGGCACCAGAGAGTAGCAATGTGTTACATGTTAGTTGGACATATACGTAAGAAGGCCACCACCATCACCACTACTACTATAGTGGACTTCAGCTTTCAGTCATTGATTGTCTGCGTAGAGCTTCCTTGTTCTTTTCAAGTCCATATGGCTTATTCTGGGTTATTTCTACCATGCCCAAAGACAAGAAGGTTAAACTATGTGATGTACTAGTCGTACATGGTGATGTAAATTCGGCAATAAAGTGGTGCTATTGCCCAAGTTCTTTGATCTTATAATGAAAAATGTAAATTAGGAAAAGTATGTATATGATTAAAAAATATTGTTTAATTAACAACTTATAACTAAAGAAAAAGCAGACTAAAACATGTACTAATATTAGCCAATATTAAGTTAAAAAAATACACCTCTCCCCAGAAGTTTAACCCCATTCTTTCAGGTAGCGTGACTAGCCCTAATATTGCCATTACATATTCTTTCCTCCCCCATTCCGTTTCTATAGAAGCCCATTGACTGCTTGTCCTTCAAAAGCTTTGCATACAGCTGTGCTAACAGTTGGTGTGGAGCTGCCCTGTCATGTCTGATATAGCAGCTTTACATCTGAGGTAATAGCATTTAAACAATGTGTCCTGCCAGGCTGCTGACTGGTAAGTTCAGGATGCCTCCATCATGTTAAGCTTTACTCAGCCATAAAATTCTGCATTAAGGATTGGCAAAAGGTCACCTTTTAAATCAAGCAGTTAGCATTTATGCATGTTGCTAGACCTATTGCCAAAGAGAATGTGCAGATGTGCTGTGTTTATGTGTGGTGCAAAGTAAAACAAACCATCCCTGAGTCACCAATTCATGTTAACAGCTTTTTTGGTATTACTTTGGGCTCCGAGTGCACAAAGCAACTGAAACTCTACAGTGAGTGATGCCGCAGTATTTGTAATCTGTGTCTATCATAAAAAGAGGATATGCCAAGAGATAATTCACTCTTTAATGCTACGTTTTAAGATCATCTTTAAACCTCATAGACCACTGACCACTGACAAGTGACTGCAGGTGCTATTTTATTATCAAAGCTTAATTTTATGTTCTTTCAGATTGGAGCTCTTTCTCCACTGCTGTGTCTAATGCTTAATGGTAATTTATGCTACAGATTTCCTTTTTCTTAGTTTTTATTGTAAAATTTCTATTATAAACATCTGCCAAAACTGTGAAAGGCCATTCCATGATTATCTCATCTAAATTCTGTTTTCTTTCTAATCTATTCTGACACAATAGATTTTGCCGGAGGATTTTTTTTTTTTTTTAGAAACTGAGTTAATTAAGACCTTTAAAGGAATTAGGAAATGTTCGAGATAATGACCTTAATAAACAAGTAAGATTCTCTTAGGCTTTAAAGAAGCATCTTTGGCCTTTTGCTCAAATTGTGTCAGCTGCCCAGGGTCTCTAAAACCATTAGATGTATTCAGGAATAACTGAAAAAAAATCTTTCAGACAAGTAGTTTCAATTTTATATATATGTGTTTTTTTATTCTTGAGCACTGTAGAGTTATCCTTTTGTCCAGAATTGCAACACACGTTATCCTCTTTCAAGTAACCAGAAGTGTTTGACAGGAATATTTCAACCACCACAGTATCTGCAGCAAGAACCCAGAGGTAATTATCATGGAGGGACATTTTTGAAACCAATGGGGTTCCTGTAGTGTGAGAGAGGAGAGGGGGTTTCTAACCTTTGGTTGCTAAATTAGGTTTTCTGACGATTGCCCCTGGACAGAAGAGGACGACTCTTTGTTAAGATATACTTTTCCTGCATCCACTATTTGCACAGTGGCAGCCGTAGTACTTGGAAAGAAATTAGTGAAGTGATCTTTAAATAAATGGGCCACAATTTTTAGGTCACTTACACCCAGAATCTTGTTGGTAGGCACTCATCCCTAAAAGCTCAATTCTTTTGAGTATAAAACCTATCACCAGAAATGACTTGACACTGGGATTTATTGAGTCTGCTGCTGGAGGTGTTAAAAAGAAACCTATCAAAAAGTTTTAGAAAGAATTCATGTTTTAGCCAGGAAGAGAATTTAAAGTTTTGGAAAGGAAATTAGGAAAAAAGATTAGACACTCTTTCTGAATCCATTCTGACAAAAGATATTTTTTGTCTACCTCTGATATTACTTTTTTGGATTCTTTGTTGCCTCGTGGCCATATTGGAAGTTGGTGTGGCTCTGTGTTTTTCCCATGATTAGTACATGATAATGAAAAAAAAATAGTACAGTGAGATAATAAAGCAGAACAAAATTAGCACAGGGTCTTTGGGTTTGCATAGGAGGGCCAGTGCATGATTATAATGAAAGTAAAGGCCACAGTATTTTCATTTTACCTCAGTTTGCTTAAACGGTGTATGCAAAGGCCTAGCACAAATCAGTCTTTTAGGCTACACAGCCCCACTCCACAGATTTGCACTGTTGCTCAAGAAGCTCAAAGCCAAGCAGAGGTTGTATCGATCAAACCCAAATAAAGTGGCGACTGTACATCCGCAGGCGCACGCAAGCAGAAAAATCCAACTCATCATACAAATTTATCATTCAGTGCAATGGAAAATAATACATTAAACTAAAATAAAGAAGTAAAAGTAGAAATAGGCATAAAAATCCAGAATGACTCTCTTGCAGCTTAAGGCACAGCACATCACTCTTCATTGCACCATACATTGCATCAAAGCATAATCTCCTCTGTGAAGTCACAATATGGTGCAGGGGTTCCCTGTGAAGTCACAATTGCTGTCTCCCTAGTGCGCTTTGCCATAAACCACATTGAAACAATAGCAGCTCCCCGTGAACCCCCGAACATACCTCACTTTTCACCGTATCACTCTTCTCTGCATATCAAATAATTTATATAAAGTTTACAATTCCTGTTGTGCAGTGGGACAAAAACACAAAAGTGGCCAGGGATCTCATGTGGACCTACATCGTACTGGAACTCATTGGTTCCAGAAAACAAAGTTCCAGCAGTGGGAAAATGCCATTAGTCTGGTAAAGGTTGCTTCTAAAATAATGAATATTTATCTCTCAAAACCCTTCACTAGCTACAATAAATGTGTACTACAGCTGAAGTGTAATACTGCTAGGTTAGTCAGGTATTAAACGACTCAACAGAGGAACAGTTGAACTTGATGAGAAATGATGAGTGAATGCCATGGAATTTGCTTTGCTGCGAGTTCAGCGAAATCACAGCAATGTTAGCTAACTTTGCAAAACTCGGCGAAAAGGTATTGAAGTCAATGGAAATGGAGGAACCAAACTAGTTTTGACTTGATAATAATAGTCTTATTAGTGTCCCAGTGGGCTAAAGAAACATCTGCCAACTACAACAAATAGATAGATAGATAGATAGATAGATAGATAGATAGATAGATAGATAGATAGATAGATAGATAGATAGATAGATAGATAGATAGATAGATAGATAGATAGATAGATAGATAGATAGATAGATACTTTATTAATCCCAGGGGGAAATTCACATACTCCAGCAGCAAAAATATTAAATTAAAGAGTAATAAAAAAAGCATGTAAAAAACAGACAATAACTTGAATAATGTTCAACGTTTACCCCCTCTGGTGGAATTGAAGAGTCGCATAGTTTGGGGGAGGAATGATCTCCTCAGTCTGTCAGTGGAGCAGGACAGTGACAGCAGTCTGTCGCTGAAACTGCTCCTCTGTCTGGAGATGACACTGTTTAATGGATGTAGTGGATTCTCCATAATTGATAGGAGCCTGCTGAGTGCCTGTTGCTCTGCTACGGATGTCAAACAGTCCAGCTCCATGACTACAATAGAGCCTGCCTTCCTTACCAGTTTGTCCAGGCGTGAGGCATCCTTCTTCTTAATGCTGCCTCCCCAGCACACCACTGCTTAGAAGAGGGCACTCGCCACAACCATCTGATAGAACATCTGCAGCATCTTACTGCAGATGTTGAAGGATGCCAGTCTTCTAAGGAAGTACAGGCGGCTCTGACCTTTCTTGCACAGAGAATCAGTATTGGCAGTCCAGTCCAATTTATCGTCCAGCTGCACTCCCAGGTATTTATAGGTCTGCACCCTCTGCACACAGTCACTTCTGATGATCACGGGGTCCATGAGGGGCCTGGGTCTCCTAAAATCCACCACCAGTTCCTTGGTTTTGCTGGTGTTCAGTTGTAGGTGGTTTAAGTCGCACCATTTAACAAATTCCTTTATGTGGTTTCTATACTCCTCCTCCTGCCCACTCCTGATGCAGCCCACGATAGCAGTGTCGTCAGCAAACTTTTGCACGTGGCAGGACTCCGAGTTATATTGGAAGTCCGATGTATATAGGCTGAACAGGACCGGAGAAAGTACAGTCCCTTGTGGTGCTCCTGTGTTGCTGAGCACAATGTCAGATCTGCAATTCCCAAGACGCACATACTGAGGTCTGTTTGTAATATAGTCCACGATCCATGCCACCAGGTATGAATCTACTCCCATCTCTGTCAGCTTGTCCCTAAGGAGCAGAGGTTGGAAGGTGTTGAAGGCGCTAGAGAAGTCTAGAAACATAATTCTTACAGCGCATATATGGACATAAATTAGCAATATGTTTAAAAAAAAAAATCATTATGTTCAAAGCGTCACAATATTTTGGACACTAATTGACCGTGCCATAAGACGGTGAATCATGTTAAAGCTGGCACATCTTTTTTGTTAACAATCTATCTGTGCAGATACTTTACACTTTTTTATTCCATTAAAATGATGGTAATGCCTTGTAAATTGTAATTGTAATACAGTTATTATTATTGTTATTTCACTGGATATTTTCTGACTTTGGAAAGGGAAGGGGGAGGGCTCCATTGAGGTTTGTTTTGCCTGGCGCTGCACTGAGAGGCTAATTATGCATGCATTCAGGACACACCCATTTCCCTTAAATGGACCCGGCATGTGGACTCGAAGATCAGTTTGTGCAACTGGACTACTCCATACCGGCACTTCTCTGTTTGAGCTTCAGGTTACTGGCAGTGTCTGTGATGCAAGGGATCAGCGTTACATACTCAGGGGCTGTCCCTGTCAGTACCTGATCTGTGCTTCTAGCTAGGAGCATAACATGCTCAATTCAACAGTAAAGTCACAGCATACAGTAAATGTATGTAGAACAACAAAGTATTTTCATAATATTCTTATTATGGTCAACCAATATACCATCCATCCATCCATCCATCCATTTTCCAACCCGCTGAATTCGAACACAGAGTCACGGGGGTCTGCTGGAGCCAATCCCAGCCAACACAGGGCACAAGGCAGGAACCAATCCCGGACAGGGTGCCAACCCACCGCAGCAACCAATATACCTCTTAAATGAAAATACTACAAGTTTTTTTTTTTTTTTTAATACATGTGGGATCCAAATCCGTCTGGAGTACAAAGTGAATAGTGAAGCAGATCAGGCTGTGACATAAATGTGAGCTAGAGTACACTTGTAGTGTTGTGCTCATCGGGTAGTGATATCCCCATCCTATATGGTTGCTACAGGTTGATGTCACTCTGGTTTCGCAAAGCATCATTGGGAGCTGGAAGAAAAATATTCATCTAAGCCAGCTGCATGGCAAATTTCCAGGAAAATATTCAGTGAACAAGGTCAGTGGCAAACAGCATATTCACTGTGAAAAAATGCTTTGGCGAATTTCATTGATCAACACTATTGATAAGCCTGAGAACTGAATTAATGTGGCAGTCATGTCAGAATCACTGAGTACTACTGTCCAGTCAAACTGTTACATTTTATATTTTACACCAAATATAAATTTTTGCTCTGTTTACTCATTTTATTTTGCAAAAGACATGCATTAATAATGAATACAGTAATCCCTCGCTACTTCGCGGTTCACTTTTCGCGGATTCACAATTTCGCGGATTTTATATGTAAGCATATCTAAATATATAACGCGGATTTTTCGCTGCTTCGCGGGTTTCTGCGAACAATGGGTCTTTTTACTTCTGGTACTTGCTTCCTCAGTTGGTTTGCCCAGTTGATTTCATACAAGGGACGCTATTGGCAGATGGCTGAGAAGCTACCCAATCAGAGCACGCAGTTAAGTTCCTGTGTGCTGCTGATTGGCTCAGCGACGGAGTGCTGCATTAACCAGGAAGTCTCATCTCACTCATTCAGCATTAACGTGCTCCTGCTTCAGGGGCCATGTCCAAGCACCAACAGAAGATGCAAACGATTGCAGAAAAGGTAAAAGTTTTGGATATGTTGAAGGAAGGGAACAGCTACACCGCTGCAGGACACCATTACAGCATCAATGAGTCCACGATTATTTTTATTTAAAAAGGAGGAAAAGCATATAAGATCTACGGCTGCAGTGTCCTTTAACCAGGGCGCAAAACGAGTTGCAAGTGGACGTGATAAGGCAGTAGTCTGGATGAAATCTGCTTTAGGAATCTTTGCAACAAGGTTGACGACGTCATGACCGCCTACAAGCTGCTACGTGTACTTCGCTATACAGTAAGTGTAAACTTATCTACCGATTTCATATTGCTTAGCAGTTGTCCCTGTTATTAATAGAGTAAATGGTGGGTTGTAAACAATACAGGGAGGGTTTAAAAACGTCCAAATACACGTTAAATAATTAAATAAATATGGTGTCCCTACTTCGCGGAAATTCAGTTATCGCGGTCGGCCTTGGAACCTATCTCCCGCGATAAGTGAGGGATTACTGTATACATATTTCTTCTTCTTCTTCTCCTTCCTCTTCATTTCTTCCCACTTCTTTGTGGGGTCAATGTGCTTGATTTACCTACCTTCTCCATAAAGCTCAATCCTGCACCTCCTCCCCAGTCAAACACTCTAACTTCTTTAGCAGGGCCTCCCCTTGGCCCAGTAGCGCTAACTCACTTGCTGCAGAAGTCAGACGAGGCCCCTGCTTGTCACCCATGGGGTACGCCTTAGCATTTTCTGAAGTTAATTCGATTGATTCCATCATTAAGGTTATTGCTAAGTTTTATAGCCTGATGCCCTTCTTGACACTTAACAGTATATAAAAATATGTTTGTAAAAAGTTCACGTTAAGAGGCTAACATGTCTGGATGTGAGAATCTGTTTCCCAAAGGCCCCCAATTGTGCACAAATCCTAGTTTTTAATGAGTCATTTCTCAAGTAAATTGTGGTGCAATGGTTAGCATTGCTGCCTCATAGACCTCCCATCCTAAGTTTGAATAGCATGGCTGTTTGTTTTCCGTGTGGAGTTTGTACAGTCCCTCTCTGTGTTTTTAAGGGTTTTTTTTTCCATGTACTTTGCTTTTTCTCCTGTATCCCTAAGGTGTGTGTATGTTTGGTTAATTGGCTGTTCTATTTCGCTTCATATGGATGATTCTGCGATGGACAGGTGCAGCCATACGGAGTTGTTTCTGGCCTTCTGCCCAATGCTTCCATGATAGATTTATGCTCTCAGTGATGCTGAGTTGACTTTGGTGTGAAAATGTTTATTTTGTTAAGTTATTCCTATGCGTAGTTTCTCCAGTTATAACTCTGACTTTTATGTTTAAATGCCCAGTAGAATAACAACTGTAGCACAGTGAATAAAGAGAAGGCCTAGAAGCCAAAAGATTATGAGTTCACCACTAACTTATAAATTACTCTACTTTGAGATTGGATTTGCACTAAAGAGAAATGTGCCCTTAAATGACAAATTATTTTCCTGCTTTAGTTTTTGATCAATTTTTGATGAAATACCCAAGATCATTTCAACTAGTTACATTGCTCTAAAGATTTTCTTTCCATTGCAAGTATATAAATAAAAATAATTTCTTTCGGCAGTTTGATTTTATCTATATTTTTTTTCTCTGAACTCATTCAGGGACACTTCAAAGATGAGAATAAAAGGAATAAAACTCTTAAAAAAGTTATTATAAGAACAGCACGTCAGAATTGACTGTTTCAAGGAAGTGTTAGATGGATGGAGCCTCATTTTAAAACATGACAGACTATGGAGATGATTTTGTTTAGTTGTGATTTCTTTTTAACATAAAATCCCGTCTTATTCTTCCACTTATCTTTGAAAGTTTTGCATTTGCAGATTTGCAAAGATATTGTAATGCTTTCACAGCACAGCATGGTGGGATTGTTCTTAAACCATAGTGCCTGTTCAAAAAAGTTATCAAATGTGTTGCCTCAGATCTTCTTTGACACTCTGATGACTTGCCATGAGGTCGACTGACACTTCTATATTGCCCAGTATACTTGAGAGTGCCATCTGATGGGCTGGCACTGCTTTCTAATGTACAGTACTCCTACTGCTGTCCAACTTGCTGTGGTCCTGAAAGGGAGAAGTAGGTTGATATACACCATTAATGCAGCACTTCCTACCATGAGATTCTTCTTTAGGGGTCAAATTAACCTGACACAGACAGACACATTTTGTTGTGGGAAACTCTTCTCAGTTGTTTCCCCACCACCAAAGCACAGTACAACAAGCACAATGATAAGGACTTTTGTCTTTTCTTTCCGTCTCTTTCTCTCTTCCTCTGTTCTACCTCCTCCTGCTTCCTCCAGCAAGCTTCATTGTCACCTTTCTCACTCTGGCTCCTGGAGCTATGATAGCTATCCTTTTTTGTTCTGCACCCAGGAGTACATCTGGTGACCCGTAAGCTTGGTCTGGAAGTATTTCCGGATGTGGCAGGAGCCCAACAAAGTAGAACTCAGCAGTACCTGCAGCACCCCCTGGCGGCGCCTAGAGCCACCAAACTCCAACTCCCAGCATGCCCTGTGGGAATCTGTGGTGCTGCAACAACCCAGGGGGGCTGCTATTTAGCGATACGGGGTAGATAATGCCCTGAGCACATTTTCTCCCCAGGTCCTTCCATTAAGAAGATGTGCTGGCTGTCCGTCACACACCAATTTGTTTTTGAAAAGTGGGATGAATACCCTTATAACCCTGCTCCTAATTACATTAAGAAATATTTCCCTTCCTTTCTGCTTAGGTGGTAATTAATGGTTTCTCTTCTATGGCTGGATTAATTGGCCACCAGTAATATCTTCTGCAGTGTTTGAATGATTTATTTTTCCTGAGGGCTGTGTGATCGTGCAGTGGTGGTTACAACTGCAGCCCCACAGCTCCAGGAAATTACGTGTAGATCATAGCTTTATGTGCGTTGTCTCTCTGTGACATAATTTATTCCCATCAGATTAGCCAAGGTATGTTTTTGCCCAAACACAGTCCAAATTTTAGCTAATATGCTGTCCCTATGGAGACTGCATGTTCTCCCTGTGTTTTGTGGGTATTCTGGCTTTCCACCCACATCTCAATGGCATGCTGTTATATTAACTGGCATTTCTGAACTGGGTTGGAACTTGCCTTGTGCCTAAAGCTGCTGGAATTGGTAACATCTGTGGATAGTGAAAAGGAAATGGATAGCTACATGTTATTGCCCAAAACTGTTGGACAAAGATCCAGCTTCTTGTGACCCACAGAGTAGTAAATGCCATGAATGGATAATTGGATGCATTGTGACCAAGTGATTAGCTCGGCTGCCTCACAACTCCAGGCACCTGGGATTCCCTTTGAACTTCGTCACATTCTCGCTGTTATTTTCAATCCTAAAGACATGCATGTTGGGTCCACCTTCAACTTTAAGTTGGCTCTTTTTGTTGAAGTGTGGATGCGTGTTAGTTTTGGCCCACTGCCTGACTGTGGCACACAGCGCCTAATGACCATAAAATAATTAAATACAATCTTGATTGATTGATGTCTTAGCAAAAATGTGACAACTATAATATGAGTTGTGAAGTAATCACAGATCATTAAAATAAAGCTGAGTAAATCAAGCCTATTTTAAATAAGACAGGAGCAAGCAGTGAGATTTATAAACTTCAGACTGTCAACAACAGCTAGTTCTGATCTTACAAAGTACACAATAACTCAAGCATAAAGTTACATCTGCCCCTCTGAGTGCTACAAAACAGAACTTCTTCTTCTAAAACAATGGCTTGCTAACTTTCATAACGTAGTAATAATTAGGAATTCGTGATAGAAAGGAAAAAAAAAAACCCTGATGCAGCCTTCAAACTGCCAGCATATTAAATAACATGGCTCTTGATTACTACAAGAAAAAGAAAAAAAAGAAGAAAAATAGACAAACAATTAATTCTTATTGTATATAGTACTATTTGTGGTGACCGCCATTATGAAATACTTGACAGAATTCAACAATAGAATTCTTTATGCAACAGAAATCAAAAAAAGGACAACATGGACAGATGGTTTGAGTCAATGGAGCGAGGTGCACATTATCGGTGCGTCATATTGAGCTGGATGTATAGAACAGCCTGTTTTATTTAAGTACACCAAGTGACAAAAGTGAACTTACAGCTCGGGTGCACGATACCTGGGCACTCACAGACACTGAGAGAAGCCTGGCTGAAAAGGAGACCACATTCATTTCTGTTTCACAAATGCAAGTTGAAGCAGAAACAGATAGACGACTGCATCAGATAAAACAACAGCGGTTAGGCCACACTGTCCAGCAACAAGGCAGAGGGCTATGGGAGGGTGTCTTTATCATACAAGTGTTCTTACTGTCACACACCGAGTTACTCCTCTTTGTACGTCTTGTAGATTGTGCAATTGTAACACAAAGAGCACAGTAATTACTGACGCTGTTTTAACTCGGCACATTTGCTACAGGCAAAGCAATTGAAGCAAGTGTTCTAAATGAGAAGGAGGGGGGTGGCATTCGATAAAAGGTTTTGCAGGTGTTGCCACTTGTCCTCTAAACCACAAAGGTTTCTTGCAGGAAGTCCTTTGAAGCGCTGATGATCACACTCTTTATTGACCCACGTTGCTTTATGGCAAACACACACTTGTTTCAGCATTAATATTCGCCACTACTGTCTAGGCTCAGCTTCTTAAAAAAATAGTGCCATGTCCTCATTAATACATAAAACCTTTCCATGGGACCAAATCACAGCCCGTCCTTTACTCCCGAAGCCAAGTCACTGTTAAATGTAAGCCTTACGGCAGCTTGTAGCCCCTTACATTTCTACGAGTAAGCCAGGTCAGTTATTTTGCTAGATGTGCTTTACAGCCCTCAAAAGTCTGACTTTCATTAAACACAAACAGGGAAGTACCTCTCTTGTTTTATATGTATATTATGTTTGTCTTAATACATTGATTTACAAACCTATTGTAAGCACTAGTATTGTAGAAAAGATGGTTATTAGTATCTATAGCCTCTTTTGATGTAGCAGCCCAAGTGTTAATATTGCTGCCTCATAGCAATTGGATTGCCATGACTTCTGTGAGGCAGGTCCATGTTCTACAAGTGTCCATTCCTCTCGCGCTCCAACACATCCTGTATAGTTAATTGCCAGATCTGAATAGTGATAGACCACCATCCTGTCCAAGGCTCTTCAAGCTTTTTATCTGTTGCAGCTGTAATATTCAGTGTTTTCTTGTGACCCATTCAAAAAGCAGTAGATGAAAATAGATGTGTATTCAATGTGTTTTGATTTGTGAGGTACAATGGATATGCTTTCTTCCATTAAAGGTTTTTTCAGTGTGAATCTACACTGATTGTTATCCTTATGACACTACATAAATATGGTACAACTACACTTCTTACCATATAATTGTATATTATTATGAGTTATAAGGTATTGTTTATTGTGCATTTGATTGTGTATTTCTCTCAGAGTTACTCTGTAACCTAAATGTAACAATGGTAGTTTAACACAGTTACGCTGAGCAATTGAAATAAAAGCACACTGGAATATTAACTTCGTAATCTAAACATAGTTACGTTCACAAACCCTCTTAATCCATGACTAAGTGTGGGTTTCCAACCCTGGAAGCTGGATCTTTGATGTAGCAGTTCCGACCACTGCACCACTGTGCTGCCCCACCTAATGGAAAGTATTACCAAATGTGATTTGATATATTATTCAGTATATCAAGTCACAAACTTTCCTTCTATCCCACCAAAACCATGGACACATGCCTGCATCTCAATGGAGAGGAACTCCAGGTCAGATAGGCTTTGTTCTCATGTAGGCTCCAGAGGCTTGATTGCGTTTATCTGTGGAGAATGGAGTTGTTTTTCTCTTGTTCTTTGCCTGATTGCCATATATACAGTATATATATATATATATATATAGATATATATATATATCCATCTATTTTCCAACCCGCTGAATCTGAACACAGGGTCACGGGGATCTGCTGGAGCCAATCCCAGCCGGCACAAGGCAGGAACCAATCCCGGGCAGGGTGCCAACCCACCGCAGGACACACACAAACACGCACCAAGCACACACTACGGACAATTTAGAATCGCCAATCCACCTAACCTGCATGTCTTTGGACTGTGGGAGGAAACCGGAGCACCCGGAGGAAACCCACGCAGGAGAACAAGCAAACTCCACACACTCCACACTCCTAACTGCGAGGCAGCAGCGCTACCACTGCGCCACCCCTATATATATATATATATATATATATATATACTGGGGGCTCCGCTCCCTACTTGCTTTGCTCGCCAACCCCACGGGTTTGGTTAACCAGATATACAATTTAAAGAGATTGTTATTTTCATGGGAATTGTTACAAATTCATTATTTTCACTTTTACTTTAAAACTTCAGTAAAAACAATATTTGGAATTAACTTTTCTTCAAGATTGCATTGAATTTTGATTCCGTGTTTGGACATACATCATGACAACGCAACATATAACTACCCATGAGTGAATATCGTTTCTTTCTCTCTAATAAATAAACCGACTTTTTCGAATGTTTGTCCCTGTGATTTGGTACTCTTTCTTCTTCACTTAGTCGTTGACATGTTATCTAGAACATATAAAATTATTGTCCTGATAAAATTTATAAGAGCTGAGAGTGCAGGAAATGTGTCTGACAAAGGCATTCCTACGAGTGAGTGGTTAGATGACCGTGGTGTTGTTTGAAAATGGTTGTAAGTAGGGCGTGACTTGAAAGAATCTCATGTTAAAAGTCTCCATCTTGTGGGATTTCATTCCAAAAAGTCTCTTCAAAAACGTCTCATCCCTAGATATATATATAAATATACTGTAGATATATACTAGCCATGTGCGCCCAACTACGTTGTGTGTGTTAAAGTTGTCTGTGAAGGGCTCCCTGTTTAAACGCGGCTGCCAGTCGTGAACTGGGCCCTTCGTCGCACAGCATTATTATTTTTTATAAGGGAAACAAAATTACAAAACAAAACCCTTGGACATTGATTCGATAGGAACGGCCTACTCGGAATCACTGTCCGAATAGTAATTATGTGGTGGTGGAGGAGCATTTCTGCTTCTCTTCCGTTCACAGTCTGTCTCGTTTTATGTGACGCTGTCATTTCCTCTCACGATCTCTTCTCAACCTTTCTCCAATCTCGCAGGTTGCTTTGTGGCAATCCAAAGAGTAAGGAAGAACCAATGCTTCTTTCTTGAACTCCAAACGCCGACTGATGGAAAAACAAAAGAAATGTGCCCGACTTATATACTCTGACTACCGACTCCAAGAAGTGGGTGAACATTCGATTTGGACGAAGTGCTGCCATTGACGGTCGATAGAAACACAAAAAACCACAGTTTCGACAACGAAGAAGGTGTCGACGCCAGATCTAAACACAAAGCACGGTGTCAACACCAGATCTAAACACAAAGAGTGCTATCGACAGTGTTTGTAAACAAAAGTAACAACCAAGGTGTTGTGTATTCAGCCAGTACAAACAGCACGTAGTCTCCTTTAGTTCAATCCTCTTTAATCACTACACTCCAACCTCATCCAACGATCCTCCCCCTCACTTCCTCTCCTTCTCCATCACTACTGCCCTCTACTGAACACAGCAGGAACACCACACAAGGCAGTGAATTCGCGGACAAACAAAGATCAAGATCCAAATGAAGATTACAGTAATCCCTCCTCCATCGCGGGGGTTGCGTTCCAGAGCCACCCGCGAAATAAGAAAATCCGCGAAGTAGAAACCATATGTTTATATGGTTATTTTTATAATGTCATGCTTGGGTCACAGATTTGCGCAGAAACACAGGAGGTTGTAGAGAGACAGGAACGTTATTCAAACACTGCAAACAAACATTTGTCTCTTTTTCAAAAAGTTTAAACTGTGCTCCATGACAAGACAGAGATGACAGTTCTGTCTCACAATTAAAAGAATGCAAACATATCTTCCTTTTCAAAGGAGTGCGCGTCAGGAGAGAGAGAGAGAACAAAGCAAGCAGTCAAAAAAAAAATCAATAGGGCTGTTTGACTTTTAAGTATGCGAAGCACCGCCAGTACAAAGCTGTTGAAGGCGGCAGCTCACACCCCCTCCGTCAGGAGCAGGGAGAGAGAGAGAGCCAGAGAAATACAAAGTCAAAAATCAATATGTGCCTTTTGAGCTTTTAAGTATTATGCGAAGCACCGTGCAGCATGTCCTTCAGGAAGCAGCTGCACACAGAAGGTAGCAACGTCCCTATCGTCTAGGTGTGCGAACAGCCCCCCTGCTCACACCCCCCTACTTCAGCGCGAGAGAGAGAGAGAAAGTAAGTTGGGTAGCTTCTCAGCCATCTGCCAATAGCGTCCCTTGTATGAAATCAACTGGGCAAACCAACTGAGGAAGCATGTACCAGAAATTAAAAGACCCATTGTCCGCAGAAACCCGCGAAGCAGCGAAATATATTTAAATATGCTTACATATAAAATCCGCGATGGAGTGAAGCCGCGAAAGGCGAAGCACGATATAGCGAGGGATCACTGTATATATAAAGATATATATATATATACTGTAGATATAGATATATATAAATATATATATATATATATATATATATATATATATATATATATATATATATATATATATATGGTGATATACAGTATAGTACATGCCAAATAATGCAAAGAGTACATGACATGTGATTTGCCTTAATAGGGGGTTCATTAGATGTACGCACTTTTACTTTCTCTTGCGGGGATCGAATCTCGGACATCAGCGCCTGAGGCAAAGCCTCAGGTTTTGCGCCACAGTGGCTGGTTCACTTACTTGACAGGGTGTAGGTCAAAGTATTACATGGACAGAGGTCTGTTCACTCCGAGGTTCGGTCCCCACAAGGGCGTAGCCGACCAGCCTACAAACCACAAGCGTTATGTGGTAGGTCACCGCCCAAATATTAGATTGTGAACAGACCTCTATGCATATATGTATATTGTATATGTATACTATATATATGTGAAGGACCCACAGTATCTGGTATATGCACATACCAGTTCAACTGGGCACACGTTTAACTGGGACATGGTACAAGTAAGATTCAGAGCAAATACTAAGAGTGCCAGAGAGCTGGCCGAATCTTGGCTCTCAAATGAAAATGTCATTAACAGACTCTTGGACTTGAACCCTGCATATGCAGGCTTAAAAATAAGAACATCCAAATAATATAAAAGCCTTTAAGACCAACACCCTCCGAAACCCACTTTACTAATCCACCCCTCTTACACCCACCTACCCCCTCCTCATTTTCTGTATATGGTATTTAATTCCTGTATGTCTATTCATTTTTCTCTGATGATGACACCTGATAGGTGTTGAAAGCTCAGCAATAAAAGACTATTTAAAGATACTTGATTCATTTTTCTCCCTTTGTGGATTTCTGGCTATAAATATGCAAACCATATCACAGACCTTTGCTTCTATTGTATATTGTTCTTGTTCTTTATTTCGCCTTATACAAGTTCTTGTATTAGGAATTTGTTAGTTTTCACATACCCCATGGGGTCAGAGCGCAGGGTCAGCCATTGTACAGTACCCCTGGAGCAATTATAGGTTAAGGGTCTTGCTCAAGGGCCCAGCAGAGTAGGTTCTCTTTTGGCAGTGACTGGGATTCGAACCGGCAACCTTATGGATACCAGCACAGATCCTTAGCCTCAGAGCCACCACTTCGCCCTAGTATATATATATGTCTGTTTTCACGGGGACTACCTTCCAGGCTTTGAGATGGTAAGCAGTAACCCCTGGGATCAACAGGGAATTCTGGCACTAACCACTTCTTCTCTCTGCACTGCAGTTCTGACAAGGTGTCCTAGGATGGCACCCAGCCCCGCCCACAAGCCCTAAAGTAGTCCCCGCCCCTCCCTTCTGGGACACTATAAAAACAGGTAGTCTCTAGAAGGATGAATTCACTCTGGACTCCAGGACCTCAATGGAGACAGTGCTCTTGCTGAAGTGCAATACTATGGGCTGGAAAGCCTCACTAATCAAGTGCTGTGAGCACAAATCTTATTTTTTTTTTTCACTTTCATTAAGCAGGTTTGTCCTGTTGGCTCCCAAAACTTTCTTCTGGCATCCTTGGTCTGTTCATCCAGTCACCATATATATTTGCATTGTCAGTTACTTTTATTATCACTATTGAGAATATCTATCAGTTCATCCATTTAGTAACTTTAGTCACCAGATTAAAAAATATACATACCAATAGATAAATACCTGTATGTTCATTTTAAAATGTTTTATTGTTTTTATGTTTTATTTATTGTATTTTGTTTTTGTTCTATCTATATTTTGTATACAAATGAGTATATTGGTGTAAGTTTCTTAATTGGAAGTGCACTATTTAAAATTAAATTGAAATAAATTGAATGAAATTGAGCTGGATATTTAGAAGAAGTAACTAGTTGCAAAATCCCTTGGCAGGAGAAATTAATAAACACAACTCATTATTATTATTATTATTATTTAGATGTTCATAATTATTCTAGCATATTATGTGCAATTAATGCCTCCTTGTAGTGTTTTATTGTCCAATAAACTGCCATTGCTTATGGTTCACTGAGCAAACACAATGAGTCACAATGTCGGCTGCCGCAGAGGCTGGCTCATGATCAGATGGGAAGAATTGGCCTCAGTCAGCCGGGCAAGTCTGTTCTAAATCAGTTAGTTTTGGAGTAGATCCTAGTTGGATCTCTGAAAGTGTCTATTATATGGCTGTTAAAGCTTCCATCGGCAGGGATAATGCGGGCCTCGCTCTTCTTCACACACACGTTACTGGAGGTGCTGCGCTTCAGTTTGATGTCACTGCACAGACACGCTCGCAGGCTGGGCGTCTGCTTTTAATGGTTTGATCTGTTTTGTGTTTTATTTCAGACAAGCCAATAATGCAGTTTTCTTTCTTTTTTTTTTTTTTGCTACTTTGTGCTAGGTTACTCAAAGGGCACAGAAACTATCTTTTGTAATGTATATATATGTATATATAGAAGCAACTGGTTATAATGCTACTGTATATCATTTAAAAATTGTGAAAAAATGCAACATATATTATTTGTGAAAAAACAAATTATACTTCGATTGTATGTAATAATTATTTGGTACATTTGATCCACCGGTCATGTCACCCCTGAATTTGTTTTTATTTACTTTTCAAAGACGTCCATTTCCTCTTGCACTTTATGTGGCAATCAAAGTTCATAATGAAGACTATATATTTATTCATACTTTATTTTCTGTCCTTACTTTTGTGTTTTCACTGGAACATTTAAATAAAATTTTATTTGAGGCACTGGTGGAGCTCACGAGGGCACTGTTGCCCAACACCAAGTACGTGTATTTTACAAGTGCCAGGCTGAATCTAAGACTTGAATCACTTCTATCGCTCCCATTGTAATTCAGACTCCTCATTTTGGATGGAACAGAGAATCCATCCAATTCAGTGCATTTAGATTATCATAACAAGAATACAAATTGTCATCCATCTTAAAAAAAATTATTAGCTCAGACTCCCCATTTATTCATTTGTTGATTTCTGCCTCTTTGTACGTCTGTTTTCATTATTTGTGCCAACTTTGGGTAGTCGCCAATATTAAAAATGTCACCCACTCTTTGCGCTATAATATGTTAACCCTTTAAGCTGCTGATTTAAACTTAATCATTTCAATGGAGGCCTTGCTGGTAATGTTAAACGCATCCCTTCCTTGTGGGGAAAGATGAGCCATATGGGCAGAACGCTTTCTCTTTGCATCACAAGACACATACTCAATCCTGCACACTGTCTGCGAAGGGATTATGCACACAACATACTGTACAAGAAAAAATAAATTACAGATTAAAGGATTATTGTGAAGACCCATTTTCTGCTGTTCTCTTTGTACATGTTGTACTCCATATGGTGTGTGGCGAATGCTGTAGACAAAAACATTCACTTGCTGACACTGTATGGTGGTGTTATACTTTTGTTATTCCCTTTTTTAATGACAGCTAAGAAAGATGAAAACAAATGGCTTTTAAATAAAATAATAACTTTATTCATAGGTTGCACAATAGTGTAATGAGTTAGTGCTACTGTCGCCAGCTTCAGAATCATGGGTTCAAATCCTGACCCTGTCACTGTCTGTCATTGTGTATTTAAATGTACAAAATGAGGAGTTTTTCAAATTGAGTAAGCTTGATCCGTGAAGCAACAATACTACTAATTTGACCACAGAAAATAACTCAACCTCCCAAACTCAATCCTCTTCACCCCATCCCTGGTTTGTTTCAACCTTATATCTAAAGCTGCCAGGAAATGAGTCACTTCCCAAGTAAGTGGTTTCAAAAATGAATGAACGTTTCTTCATCTTTTTAAATACTGGTGAAGCTTGATACATAACAAACAGTGATGTGTAACCCAGTTTTCGAAAACATTTAGGGGATGCAAACAGTTCATCACAATTGTGTGTTATGTTAAGCTTACATTGCACCGAGTCTGTGAGCACATCATTTTAAGAATTAAACTTTATTCTCTTGTTTAGGTGTCTACATCCAAGCGCTAGACAGGTTATGTGATCAGCTTTCAAATTAAGCAAGTAGAAGAAAAGTAAGAGTGTGTTGGCATGCCTTCCCCTCACAAGGTCTTTTACCCAACTTCCAATGTATAATAACACTTTCTGGCATGAATGAACAGATTTATCCTGCTGCCTACAGGGGGCCCTGACACTGGCCCAAGCTTCTGATCTTCTTTCAGCTTTGCCTGATGAAGCATGGTCTGTGCCCTGCTCCCTCTGAGCACTTGTTGGAATTCTCGAGGAGTCACTCATTTGGCTCGCCGTAGTACCTTAGTTTCTGTCTTTTGTATTCAGCAGCAGTAGGCCACAATAATAAATGACTCCTTGATCCTGCCGTGTAATGTTGGTTTACACAAATGGCTGGTGCCTATTCTGACTGAAACTTAAAAAGACTGAAGTTTTTGCAACTTGATGGTTGGCTTTGGCTGCCAAAAAAAAGAGGAGGCTTCCGCTTTGTAGATTGTTTGCGGCAGGAAGCTTCATTTTTCTGCTTGTCATCTTGTTTGAACGGTAAAGATAATGAAAGGTTTACGAGATACTAAAAATCAGGACATTTTACCTTTTGCTGTCCTTCAGATTACTGGCTGCTGCTGCATAATCTTTTTGGATGGCTTTAGCATCATCTGAAGGCCATCTGAGTCACCAGTCCTTGTGGAACAGGTATTAACAAAGGTGGCCAAGGCAGCCAGATTTGAGGAGTTAGGCAGAGAGATCCTGATCATTTCTGTGGCTTCTATATTGGTATAATAAGTCTTACAATTAAGTAACATAACAAAATAAAGCAATTTCAAATGTACTTTATTCAACTGAGAGTTATCAGTGGTGCAGATCTATAGGATCACCTTAAAATGAGAAATTACTGATGGAATACAATGAGAAGAGAAGATGGGCGCTAAACATACTGTAACTGACTTCTCATTTCAGGATGTTTTGATAATTCTCCCATCTCCAGATCTTGCTTCTTCTGCTCCCACATTTTAACTTCAGCACTTCATAATAATTGCAAACATGTGAAGCAGCAGAAGTAGTAAGTATGCATTTGGTTCAGCATCAGGAATAATTAATTAAAGAAACACTAGTAAAATAAAAGTTTTGTTTGACGTAGGAGGAGAACTGATTTAGAAATTTTTGTCTAAAATGTAAATATGTAGGTATATATACTATCTATCTATTGTGGAAAGCATTCCCCCGGACACAGACAGACAGACACCAGAATGTCCAAAACACTTCTTTATTTTCCTTAAAGCACCACAATGCCTTCCTCCAACCCTTTCTTCTCCTCTTTCTCTTTTTCCTTTTTTGACCTCCTCTCCCCTCCTCACAAGCTTCGTCTCCTTCGTCCCAACTCAGGCTCAGCTTCTGGAGGGAGGCGGTACCTTTTATACTGACCCAGATGAGCTCCAGGTGCTCCCCGTGACGACACTTCCTGGAAGCACTCCAGGTGCCCCTGGGAATTCCTCCGGCAACACTTCCTGGTGTGGCGGAACTGCTGCCATCCAGGACTTCATAAGCGTCTGGGCGCCCCCTGGCAGTGGCTACGTCTTCCGGTAGGGATAATTGTCCCAGCTCCGGTCCAGTGGCCCATAGGCAGACCCCCGCAGCTGCCCCCTCGTGGCCCAGGGAAGGTATTGTCCATAACGGGGACCATCCAGGTGTCCCGCCTGGGTAGGGTCCCCATCCATCTGGGACACTCTATCTATCTATCTATCTATCTATCTATCTATCTATCTATCTATCTATCTATCTATCTATCTATCTATCTATCTATCTATCTATCTATCTATCTATCTATCTATCTATCTATCTATCTATCTATGTCTATAGTGATGGATTGCCAGGGCCCTTACCTGGCCGAGACACCTTCTTAAAGGAAGAGCAAGGGGAGCAAAGGGCATTGGTTTGCAGTGGTACCTCGGATTCCCACAGGGCTCCATGGGAGTTAGAGTTTGGCACAGTCCTGTTGGGTTCTGGGCCAGGCGGATCTGCAGAGTCCTACTTTGTCAGGCTTTTGACACACCTGGGAGTGCTCCTGGACCTTGCTAACGTGCCACCTGGAGTATTCCCCAGTGTAGCATAAAAGGTGCCGCATGCCTTCTTTCAAGGAGTTAGAGTCGGGAGGAGGAGAACGACGACAATTATGACGACGACGAAGAAGCTTGCCGGAAGAGGAGTGGAGGCGGAAGGAGACAGAAAGAGGAACAGAAAGAAAAGAAGGCAAGGTGCTGTGTGCTTTCTATTATGGTGCTTGGTGCTTTATTGTAATGTGCATTGCTGGAGGATGAAGGGAAAGCATTTCCCACATCAAAATAAAGCCATGTGTGCTGTTGAACTTGTGCCTAGTGTTTGTCTGTGTCTGCTTCCCACAACTGAGAGGATGTGGCAGATGTTTGCCAATTGGCCAACCAGCTATAAGTGTTATATGGTAGGTAACCATCCAAATAATCAGATTGCGATTCAGACCTATGAAGAAAAAAAATATATATGTATACATATACAAGCTGTGTAAGCCCGTGCTGTAAAAACCCCGGACTTATACAAACTATTGAAATCGTCAGAAAAAAAAATTGAAATGCAGAGTCGGCAGTTTTGTTTTGCGGACGCACTCACTCCCTTGTTTATCAGCGGCTAAGCAAGTTTCTCCCTCATTTGTCTTTCCTCGGCGGTTTCACTTTGGCGACAGTCGCTTTCTTTCAGCTTCATGCTGTAGCCTCGTACTTCTTTCTTCTTCCAACTCGTGAACTTGGGGCTTCATGCTTTGAGCTTCATGCTGCAGCCTCGCACTTCTGGGCCACCTCAACACACACACACACACGCGTAGACGTTTATATATAAGATATACATATATACATACAGTGGGTATAGAAAAGAATCACCCCTTTGAAAATATTAACACTTTGTTGCTTTACGGCCTAAAATGAAAACACACACAAAAATATATTTTTCGCTGTATTTACTCAGCCTAACCTATAGCATACAAGTCAAAGATATGATAGTTCAGAAAAACAATAATAAATAAAAAAACAGATAAAATTTGAATTGATAAAGGATCCACCTTTGCAGAACCACCTTTTATTTTGATTACAGCCATGAGTCTGTTGGGATATTTCTGCACCAACTTTTTTGCACATCTAGACTGTATAATACTTGCCCACTTGTCTTTACAGAACTGATCACGTTCAGTCAGATTGGATGGTGACTGCTGGTGGTCTGCAAACTTCAAATCATTCTACAGATTTTCAATAGGGTTTAAGTCTGGTCTCTGACTAGCCAGTCCTGCCACGATTGGCAATGCAGCCACCATAAAAAACCTCCTACTATTCCATTGCATCTGAACTAGTGTGGTGCTGAGGTGTCAGCATCGTGCATGACTGCACTCGGGTCCTAATCTGGGATCCTGAGGTGGTTTGTCATGCGGTGGGTATGGCATCACGCTGTAATCAGCTCATGCTCCTAAAACTCCTCTGACTAGGTCACGCAAGGACATTTGCTTTTTTTTCCTTCAGCCACTGTGTGGTCAGCTTTGCTGTGTACTTCAAGTTATTGCCATGTTGAAATGTGAATCTTCTTCCCATCTTCAACTTTCTGGTGGAAGGCAGCAGTAATTTTTCTTCCAGAATTTCACGGTATTTTGCCCCACCCATTTTCTTTCTACCCTGACATTTGTCCCAGTCCCTGCTGCAGAGAAACAGCCCCACAACACCTCCATGCTTTACTGTAGGAATGGTGTTCTTTGGATGGTAAGTTGTATTGGCTTTCTGTCAGATATACTATTGGGCGTTGAGTGTTCAATTTTGGTCTCATCTTACCATAACACTTTTTTCCATTTGGCCTCATAATCTTTAAGTACATTTTGGCTAAGCTCAAATGAGACTTAATGTGGCCTATCTTGAGGAATGGCCTTTTCCTTGCAAACCTTCCATACAAGCCACATTTGTGGAGTGCTTGTGATATTGTTGTCACATGCACACCATGACCATTTGACATAAGGTCCTGTTTCTCCTTCAACATTGACATTGGCCTTTTAGTAGTCTATCTGACCAGCGTCGTCCTCACTCTTCCATCCAGTTTGGAGGGACAGCCTGATCTTGGGAGGGTCCTACTAGTACTGTACCAACCACTTTCCACTTCTTAAATATGGACTTTACTGTGCTGTTATGGATTGTTAAAGCTTTGGAAATCTTTTTGTGTTCATTTCCTGACTTGTGCCTGTCCACAACTTTATCCCTGAGATCTTTTGACAGTGCCTTGCCACCCTTGCTTTAGGTTGCACTACCAAGCACTGGAATGCTCCAGGAATAGCTGAACGAATCAGAATGCTTACAATTGATCACAGGAGGAAGCCAATTAGCTTAGAGTGCAGTGGAGAAGGTGATTAGTTACACCTGATTGAGTTTACAAGGATTG
Source organism: Erpetoichthys calabaricus (assembly GCF_900747795.2). Taxonomy (NCBI): domain Eukaryota; kingdom Metazoa; phylum Chordata; class Cladistia; order Polypteriformes; family Polypteridae; genus Erpetoichthys; species Erpetoichthys calabaricus. The sequence goes on from NC_041403.2 coordinate 107,302,240, forward strand.
TTTTTTATGGGCTTTAACCATCTCAGTGATTCTTGCGTTTTATTTATTATTATTTTTCCAAACTCTTTTAATTATATCTTTGACTTGGATGTTATAGGTTGATTTGAGTAAATAACGCTGAAAAAATATTTTTGTGTATGTTTTAATTTTAGGCTTTAAAGTGACAAAATTAAAATATTTTGAAAGGGTGTAATTCATTTCTATATCCACTGTATATACACTAGTATAATGAAATTCCCATTTACTAAATTAGGTACAGTGGTAAGACCATTTGTTTCGATCACTTTGTGCTTTTAGGAACCTCTGTTCATTGGATATGCTAGCCCTTATGTCTATTTGCCTGTCTTGTTGCCTTCCTGTATATATATATTTTGATTGTCACTTGCTTGTGCTTGGGGAACAACTTAAGGGCTTAGATAATAACAATTCTACCCCGGGCCAGCCGAGGGCACTAAGCAGTAACGGTATCTCTTCTTCTTTCCCCTCTGCAGACAGAATGATTGATGTGCTGACTCCCATGACGTCAATACAGGAACATGTTCCACCTGTGCCCGCCTCTTCCTCCCAGAATTGAACTTAACCGGAAGTACCACCATGTTGACTCAGACTTGACTGGTTTCAGTGGGACTCATCTCCATGCTCCTAGCACGTTTTTTTTTTTGCGCCTTTTGTGTCAACTTATAATATACGGGGTTTGCCCACGGTTGCCCCAGACCCTTTATATGTGTATTGTCACTCGTTATTATATATATATATATATATATATATATATATATATATATATATATATATATATATATATATATATATATATATATATATTTATGAGTATACAGTGTCCTCTATAATGTTTGGGACAAAGATGCAATTTCCTTGATGTCGCTAAAGTGCACATTGCATACATTTCAGTCACACTATATACAAACTATAACTCTTAGGCTTTGGACTTCAAACCCTGAGGTTGTGGGTTCAAATCCCACTACTGACACCGTGTGACCCTGAGCAAGTCACTTGACCTGCCTGTGTTCCAATTGGAAATCCAAAAGAAATGTAACCAATTCTACCATAAATGTTGCAAGTCACCTTGGATAAGGGTGTCAGCCAAATAAGTGGACATAAATATAAACTTGTCCTACATAGTTTCCCCATTTCAGGGCATCATAATGTGATTCATTGACATCATCAGGTGCTGAGTATCTTCTCTGGTGATGCCCTGCCAAGCCCCTAATGCAGCCATCTTCAGCTTCTGCTTGTTACGGGGGCTTGTCCCCTTGAGTTTTCTCTTCAGCATATAGGGTGACTGGCTTGGCCATTCAAGATTTTTTCATTTTGTAGCTTTGATAAAGTCCTGTGTTGTCTTAGTAGTGTTTGGGGTCATTATCTTGTTGTAGTATAAAGCACCATCCAAAGAGTTTGGAGGGATTTACTGGAACTTGAGCAGATAAGATGGTTCTATACACCTCAGAATTAATTGTGTGACTGTGGTCAGCTGTAACATCATTAGTAGAGATAAGTGTGCCAGAATATGCGGCAGCCATACATGTCCAAACCTTAACCCCCTTCCCACCATCTTTAACAGATGATGTGGTTTGCTTTGGATCTTGAACAGTTTGTTCTCATCTCTACACTTTACTCTTGCCATCACCCTCAGAAAGGTTCATCTTTGTCTTGTCTGTCCAGAAGATCTTTTCCCAGAATTCTGTAGGCACTTTTTCATACTTTTTTCGCAATTTGTAATCTGGCCAAACTAGTGGTTTGCATCTTGTATGTATTTCTGACCATGAAGTCTTCTGCTGATAGGTGTCTTTGACACATCCACATCTGCCACCTAAAGACTGTTTCTGATCTGTCAGACAGGCGTTTGTGTCTTTTTCTTTACCATAGTGAGGACTTTTCAGTCAACAGCAGTGGAGGTCTTTCTTAGCCTAGCAGTCCTTTTGCAATTGCTGAGTTCACCAGTGAGTTCTTTCTTCTTAAAGATATTCCAGACCATTGATTTAAGTAATCCTAAGGTTTTACCAATATCTCTAATGGTTTTATTTTTGTTTTTCAGCCTCATAATGGCTTCTTTGACTTTCACTTGCATAGTTCTTGTCCGCATGTAGAAAAATGGTAACTACAGACTCTGAAGGGTACAAGCAAGCCGAGGTATTTCATGAAGCAATGAAAACCACTCAAAGAATCAAACACTAGTGACGGCAATTGTCCCAAACATTATGGTGCCCTAAAATGAGGGGGAACCATTTAGAAGAAGTGTTGTCGTGTCTACATGCTGTGACCAAAATGTGCGCAAAAACCCTTAAATGAAAGTCAGCATTGTGCACTTCAATCACATCGGAATTGTTTGATGTGTTATTTTAAACTGCGGAGCAGAGGGGTCAATCAAGGAAAAATGTGTCTTGGTATCAAACATTTTGAAGGACATTGTATTTGCTTTGATTTTCACATGTTAATTTGAAAAGATTGCAGTGTTCCAACTGTTCACAGTAGTCAGGTTTTCAGTCCCCAAGTTCCTCCGGCTTTAGCACATTCATTTTTTTACTGGAGATTAATTCCAACTAGTTTTCAAACCCTTCATTCAACTTCTTCATTCATTAGTTATGTGGTTTTACCTGCAATGTTAAAGTTTTTCAAACCTCTTCACGCAGTTCTATTTACCAACATGCAGCTTGGCACAACAGTTAGTGTCACATCTGAAATACACTCAAACACATAACATAATGATCTTAAAATGCTAACATCAGGTAACATAACAAGATTATCATTTAGTCTTATCAGTTTTCTTTGATGTTGTTATAGTGTACATTTACTTATTTGGCTGACACCTTTATCCAAAGCGACTTACAACATTTGAGATACAATTGGTTACATTACTTTCCTTTTTCCAATTGGAGTACGGGGGATAAAGTGACTTGATCAGGGTCACACGGTGTCAGTGGTGGGACATGAACCCACAACCTCAGGGTTTGAAGCCCAATGTCTTAACCATGGTGGCACACTACCTGCCACTATAACGATCATTCCATTACAAATCTGGAGCAGCACCTCTTTATCATACAGAATGTACAACTGTCTGTGTTGCATTAAACAGAAATACTGATGTATGCTATATTTTTTCTTAATATGTATAGAGCAGTTCCAAAATATATAAAATTTAACTATGTAAAATAATGTAATATAAAAAAATATGTATATTATATCTGCCAGTCAGTAAAGATACAGATCTATAACAATGCTAGTCGATCTTGTCCTCTGCATCTGACCAAGTTCGCTTCTACATGACATCTTAGGTCCTCTTTTGCAATACACCTGGGAATCTTTTTTCATGCCCTAACCATCCCTGGCAATCTTCTGCAGATATTTAGCATTCCTTGCATCCAGGAGAAACATCTGATCCTAAGGATGGTGAGCATAATCGTTCCACCTTAATTAGGAAAATAATTCCTCTTTGTGGCCAATAAATAGAAAATAAGGTGGAAGGAACAGTGACACCATCCTAGGATGGTCTTCAAATCATTCTGTGATTGTGAGGGAGTAGTGAAATGCGACATTGTTCCATACAAATACAAATGCTTGCTTATTTTGCTTTACTTCTCGTCTTTCCTTACCTGGCACAAGCGATTCTTAGAGGTCATCTAGGAATGAAACGAGTCTCTGATAATAAAATAATAATAATTCATTACATTTATATAGTGTTTTTCTCACTACTCAAAATGTTGTTGTGTGGCCCAACTTATGTAATAATAATCCATCATTGGATATTGGTGCACACATTGTAATGTTGGCAGCCTTCTGGCTTAGAATATCCACAGTTGTTCTTTGCTTGCAGGCCTGTTTTGGCCAGATTGAAAGCAACCTCATCCACAAACAGGAATATGTGAAGTGCTTGTCTGGCTTCAAGCTCCATGATTCTCTAAAATAAATTATCAAGGAAACATTCGAGTTTCTCTAAAGTTATGCTATCGCACTTTTCCAACATATCTAAAAGACGGCTCATCTTGCTGTGCCTTTGCTTTTTTTTTGTCTTTCACAAAATTAATATTGTATTGCATTGACGTCTTACCTGAACATATCTGAGTTCTTCGAAATCATCAGGATTCTTCTGAAATGGGAGAATGTACTGCTGCTTCATCCTGGCCTGATACTCCTTCAGGACTCTACACTCTTGAAAATAAATGAACCAAAGTGGTTCTTCATAAGGGAATCTTTTGTGGTTCAAAAAGTACCTTTATTTACTTAGATCCATAACAAGTTCCGTAAATAACCATGAATAGATAACAGATTTTTAAAATACCAATGGATTTCTGATTTTAAAAAGACTTTAGCTGCACATAATAACACAGGCTAAATTCACATTTTCTTCATCTGTTATTATCCCTTTAGATAGCCTGCTATACAGTACATGGAAGATGTATGTGATGTCCACATATTAGGGACCTTTTTAAAGCCTAAAGAACCAATTTCATATGCAGACAACCTTTTCTAGAATGAAATCAGTCTTTGTCAAGCAATAGTTCTACAAGGAACCATAAAAGTCAGTAAATTGCTGTTATTGAACCATTATGTTTAAAAATGCAACAAAAGGTCTCCTGCTTACTCTTTGGACATTTGCAAATGTAGTTTTGTCTTCCAACACTCTCTTCTGAATTTCTCTGAGCTTTAATGCATTGTTGGTGATGGCCAAGTCAACGATTGCTGTTTCGTGTTCAGAAGTGAAAAGCCCACTTAGCCCCAACTGCACATAAGTGGTAACCTTTGGCTCCTAAAACAGAAGCACAAAGACAGTTGCATGCTGTGCTGCTGTTATATAAAAGGCTTATCTTACCTGTTATATTGCAAGGAAATTCTCATAACTAGATGCCACTGTTGAGTGTTGCAGATTTGTCTGCACTCTTAGACCATTCTCTCTACTTGATAGATCATAATTTATGAAAAGATCAATAACAGTTGCCCTAATTTGATCTGAGACTACATTTCTTGATGTTCTTACCAGTGGTCTTCCACCACTTACTGTATACATACTCCTGTTATTCTCCCGAATGCTCTTCTTCCTCTGTCAAGCACTTGTGTATCTCTGGCTAGATCCACTCCAAAGATGACTCCTCTGTCGAGATGCTAATGAAATTGAATGCAAAACACCCGGGGAGGTCTTCCTCTAAAACAACAATCAGCTTTGGTTGGTTTAATCCAGTGGTCTCGAACTCCAGTCCTGGAGGGCTGCAGTGGCTGCAGATTTTCACTCGCCCTTTTCTTAATTGGTGACCAGTTTTGTTGCTAATTAACTCCTTTTCCTTTCATTTTAATGAACTTGTTTTAAAAGATTTGTTCCCCTGAATTTCTTCATCTTTCCTCTGAATTGCTTCATTTCTTTCCTTAAATGGCACCCAAATAGAAATGAAACATGAAGTGAGTGAGCCAACAGAAGACCAGCTAAGTCAGGGCCTCAAACTCCAACCAATTTCACTCCAACCAGTTGCTTAATTAGGAGCCGATTCTTGTTGTTCATTAAACCTGTTCTTTAATTCCAAGGGTTGTTGCTGATCTCATTGTGCAACAGCATACATTTCCAAAATTGTTGATTTTCTCTTTTATATGAGCACTGGTCAAATGTTTTGTGGACCTGAGCAGATCAACATTCCTGAGTCCTTCATCTTTCTTTATTTTCAGATATTGTATGATGGACACAATTTGCTGGTCCTGTTTTGACTCATTTTTTACCTCTTTATTGTTTTGTTTTGCTGCTAATGAAGGAAAAAGAAATAATTAATGGGTCTGAGTCTCCAAAAGCAAGTCAATTAAAATCAATTAAAAAAGAAGTTAATTAGCAGCAAAACCAGGTCACTAATTAAGAAAAGGGTAAGAATGAAAACCTGAAGCCACTGCGGCCCTCCAGGACCAGAGTTTGAGACCACTGGTTTAATCTTTCTTCTGTTTTTCAGATTTTGAATATTTTTAACATTGCACTATTGCATAAAAGCAGCAGGAATGGCTGTTTAATTAAAAATCTAACACTTCAAAAAAGAGCATATAAATATCTGGAAGATGGGCCATGGATACATATAGCTGTACTGGTGGAGGTATTAGACTGAGAAAAGAATTCATGACATATAAAAGGTGTGGTTGTTGAATGTATTTTGTGTTAAAGCAATGCAAAGTGATCCACAGTTTGGTCTACATAGACTGCTGTTGTTCAGACTGTATGAAGACTTCTGAAAAATTGAACTCCGTATTCATAAATACATGTACTCTAATAGTTTTAAAAACTTCAATATTCCACAAATGCTGGACCACAAATGTTTAAGTGCTTTTTAGGCAAAAATAAAGGGATTTGTACAGACAATGACAGGTGTGTTCCATGCTATGGGAGTCCCGATGCCTGAAAGCCCCAAAAGCACTTCCAAAAATGCCCACTAGAAGGGGATATCATCATGAAACCCCAGCTAATAATAAGGGCATGCACTGAATCTTTGCAAAATAAAAGACGTATCGATCAAAATAAATATTTCAATCACTATGAAGCTACATAGAACACAAAGGCAAAATGCAATTGTTCAAGATGTAAGGCAATCCAAAGCAAAGAAGTTCCAATACACCCAATCAAGGAATCTTCAAAAACCAGAGCAAAAAGTCATAAAAATCTGGAAATCCAATTAATCACAAAATATAAGCACAAGTACACTCAGCAACTTCCTTGTTGGTGTCATATTTTCTCCCTCAATGTTAGTTAGTTAGCTGCCATATTGCAACGAACCCCATAGTTCTACTGACCACAGAGAGGACTGTGTACAGTTGTGGCCAAAAGGTTTGAGAATGACAGAAATATTGGTTTTCACAAATTTTGCTGCTTCAGTGTTTTTAGATTTTTTTGTCAGATGTTTCTATGGTATACTGAAGTATAATTACATGCATTTCATAAGTTTCAAAGGCTTTTATTAACAATTACATTAAATTTATGCAAAGAGTCAATATTTGCAGTGTTGGCCCTTCTTTATTCAAGACCGCTGCAATTCGCCCTGCCATGCTGTCAATCAACTTTTGGGCCAAATCCTGACTGATGGCAGCCCATTCTTGCATAATCTGTGCTTGGAATTTGTCAGAATTTGTGGAATTTTATTAGTCCATCCGCCTCTTGTGGATTGACCACAAGTTCTCAATGGGATTGAGGTCTGGGGAGTTTCCTGGCCATGTATCCAAAATTTCGATGTTTTGTTCCCCGAGTCACTTAGTTATTTCTTTTTGCCTTATGGCATGGTGCTCCATCATGCTGGAAAAGGCATTGTTCGTCACCAAATTGTTCTTGGATAGTTGGATAGAAGTTGCTCTTGGAGGATGTTTTGGTACCATTCTTTATTCATGGCTGTGTTCTTAGGCAAAATCTGTGAGTGAGCCCACTGCCTTTGCTGAGAAGCAACACCACACATGAATGGTCTCAGGATGCTTTACTGTTGGCATGACACAGGACTGATGGTAGCACTCACCTTTTCTCTTTTCTGGATGCCCCAAACAACCAGAAAGGGGATTCATCAGAGAAAATGACTTTGCCCCAGTCCTCAGCAGTCCAGTCCCTGTACCTTTTGCAGAATATCAGTCTGTCCCTGATGTTTTTCATGGAGAGAAGTGGCTTCTTTGCTGCTGTTCTTGACACCAGGCCATCCTCCAGATGTCTTTGCCTCACAGTGCATGCAGATGTACTCACACTGGCCTGCTGCCATTCCTGAGCAAGCTCTGCACTGGTGGTGCCCCAGTCCTGCAGCTGAATCGACTTTAGGAAACAATCCTGGCATTTGCTGGACTTTCTTGGGTGCCCTGAAGCCTTCTTCACAACAGTAGTGGAAATGTTTTTTTTGGGAATAAGTTCATTTTCATGGCAAAGAGGGACTTTGCAATTAATTGCAATTCATCCAATCACTCTTCATACCAGTCTGGAGTATATGCAAATTGCCATCATAAAACCTGAGGCAGCAAACTTTGTGAAAATTAATATTTGTGTCATTCTCAAAACGTTTGGCCATGACTGTATAGCACAGGGGCAGGAATGGCGCCTCACCGCAGGTTCAGTGACACACAAATCTCTATTCACTCATGCTGCACAATTAACAGACACCAAGTAATGGACTCTGCATGTTTTGGAGATATTGGGGGGAGATCTGCATTCCTTGAAAGGACACAAGAACATGGGGGGAACTGCACAGAGCCATTGTACATTGAACCCAGGCCCATGGAGGTGTGAGGAAACTGTACTTTTTACTCTGGCTCTTCTTTACCCATAAAGCACCCATTACAAATTAAAATATTACTGGTAATGTTATGCAGCTCTCATGAACAATTTTAGACCCTGAAATGATAAAAAATAATAATTTCCAATTTAATATTTGGAGTAGTTCAGTAAAAGATTAAAGTGCTAGCCATTTTATCTTTCATTTACTTTCAAGCCTTACAGATTTTATTTAAAATAGTTAAAATATATTAATAACACAATTAGGCTGAAGAAAAATAGACAGTGTGGAAGTGTTATGATATGAGCATATGAACCCTCAAGTTAAATGGCCTCTGTAAATTAGGTGTTGATTGAGTTTCCTTCTTCCCTTTTCTAATTTTGTCACAGTTTCATTTGGGCCACTCTCATTAATTAATTGTGATTCCGTCATTTGCATCATTGCAATGCCTCCTGCTGAGTGGTGCTTTTCATATTCCAAATTCCAAATGTGTATCCCTTTTGTGTTTTCCGAAGCTCTGCCTGGAGAAGTGAGTGAAGACAATAAGGTAAAATCTATTTCAGTGCTTAAAAACAGTAAACATGAATAATACATTGAGTGCAAATATAAATAATAAAAGTTCAGACAAGAAAAATATGAATGTATTTGTTTCAGGTGTATTCTGGTACAACATTATACAAGTATAATATAAAAGTACTGTACTTCCTTTTAATTTGTTTCTATTGTTTTGATGTAAGGCAGACACATTGATCTATAGCCTTCAACTGGCTTTTAAGTCAATATAGTTGGTAAAAAAAAATCAAAACTCAGTCAGTTTTAATAATTTCTTTGACTTCCACCCCATCTTCTACTGAAATATGAGGTGCTCTTTGAGATTGCTGACATACTTTAAGTGAAAGTTTGATACAAATTTGCTAACAAATATGACATATTCCATGCAGAAAAAGCCAGAGAGTTTTACACTTAATTGCTACAATTTAACATGTTGGTGCTGCTCAGAATTCTGAAAAGTAATAGCACCAATACAGAGAAATAGATTACTTATCCATCCATCCATCCATTTTCCAACCCGCGGAATCCGAACACAGGGTCACGGGGGTCTGCTGGAGCCAATCCCAGCCAACACAGGGCACAAGGCAGGGAACCAATCCTGGGCAGGGTGCCAACCCACCGCAGTAGATTACTTATATTAAATAAATAAAAAGGGAGGGTTCATGGAGTAAAAACAAAAAAATAAAAAAGGGTTCTCAAAATAGGGTTCAACTTGATGGTGGTGACCACTGTCACCATTCATGGAAATACAGGGTGGTGCAGGAAAACAGGAAATTTTCAATTGACATTAAATGCACGAATAAACACATTACAAAATAAATTTAATGATAAAATATATTGTACAGGATATGCAATTAAAGATGGTAATCAATATTCATTCAATATTCATTTTATGTTTTGAAGAAAACATCATGAAGGTGTTGTCCATTTCTCCATATACATTCTGACAGCCTGTTGTGGAAATTCTGCATTGCTTGATGTCTTCAATCCTCCTTTTTATTTCAACGATGGTTGCAGGATGTGTGCAGTACACTTGATTTTTAAGATGTCCCCACAGAAAAAAATCACACACAGTGAGATCTGGGGATTTCTGAGGCCATGGAGTGTCACAGTTGTGATAAATGACGAGCCTTCCAAACAATCATTGATCATTGAGCAATCAATCTGCTTATGATACCATAATTTAATAAAATAACAGTGGGAGGTCAAGCCTTTAGTTACTGTGGAATGGTCTGCCTGCTACTATAAGAGATGCCCCTTCAGTCTCAGCTTTTAAATCCCTGCTGAAGACTCACTACTTCAGTTTAGCATATCCTGACTAGAGCTGCTGATTAACTGTACAGACTGCATCTCTGTTGTTAGTCATTAGCAATAAAACATAATTTGTTACTAACCCTCACCGATTCTGTTTCTCAACTCGCTACTCAAATGTGAGTACTCAAATGTGACACTTGGTGCCATGGCCCACCTGCCAAGTTTTTTGCCTGCCTAAGGTAAAGTCATCCCTGATGGAGGACTGCAGGAATCGTGGGGTAGAGGGGTCCTTTCATCAGATTGGCTGCCCAAGCACTGTTTCAGATGTGGAATGGCCAAATGGGAGAGGCAGCATGAAGGCTGAGGTCTCCAGGACTCTAAACAAATCCAAATCATATTATGGGATATCATCTACTGTTAAATTCTGGTCCGTACTTGTAAAATCTTTATTTTTATACTGTTTTGAGGATTTGTTCTGTTCTGTTTATTGTATTATATTGACCCCCTTCTTTTTGACATCCACCCAACCTGCCTGGAAAGGGGTCTCTTTTTGAACTGCCTTTCCCAAGGTTTCTTCCATTTTTTTCCTACAAAGGTTTTTTTGGGAGTTTTTCCTTGTCTTCTTAGGGAGTCAAGGCTGGGGGCTGTCAAGAGGCAGGCCCTGTTAAAGCCCATTGCAGCACTTCTTATGGGATTTTGGGCTATACAAAAATAAATTATATTGTATTGTATCATTGAATAGCTGCTATTGATTGTCAGGAAGTATGTGAAGTGGCTCCACATGGGGACTTCTTTTTTAAGGCTAAACCTGTTTCTTCAAAATTACACACCCATGTTGTAATCGTACGAACACACAGGACATGATCATGACTTCCTAACTGGTAATTCCCTTTGTGAGGCAGTCACACTATCACCATTCTTATAAAAGACTTTCACAGTGAACGCTTGTTGCACACCACTCCACTGCTCCATTATAACTATTGGCAATGGGTTCAAAACGAGGTCACATTGGTCCCCAACAACTGCCGATGCTCCAGGGTCACCAACACCTAGTTCCAAAATTTCCCATTTCCCTGTGCCACCCAGTATTTCTGGGGTCTGGAGTCATGATACAAATCCTGTGGCCACCGAGCAATGCTGTCTCATGTAGTGTAAGGTAAGAATAAAACTCAGATGGGACCCGTAATCTATCCCAGTGTACACGCACTTAGACAAGACCATGTATGGAGTCACTAGGCAACAAACACCACACATCTTTGCAGTGTGGGTGGAAGACTGGAGTACATAAAGATGATCTAACTCCAACACATGACAGAATATGGAAATTTCTCACAGACATGTGCAGAACCACCTGGAAATTCAATACTAATTTCCTTGATGCTCTTATGCACAACAGAGTCACCAGTCGTATACTGTATATGTTCAAGCTGAGCGAGCAGGTTCAGTCCAATTAACATTCCATAATGTTCATGCTTAGACTATACATGTACTTAGTCCTGATGGACAGCTTTACACATTGATATTTTGCAAGAAATCTTTACACGTTCAAAAAAACAAAATGACCACAGGCTTCTCAAAATGTCAACAAAGAAAAGAGCTGGGTTACTTACTGTGTTCTGAAACTACATAGTTAAAAAAATCTTGTAACTGGACATGCAGATAGCTGGGAAGGTCCGAACAATATGGTCTGTGTATTTTACAGAGAGAATTGGTGGTACTTAATCTGTATAATTTAGGGGTAAGTGTGCATATGTTTTAGGTTTCTTCAAATAAATGTTTTCTGTCATTGGCCATTTAGTTGTATGTGTGTGGCTATATGACAGCTATTTAAAGTCAAAAAAAGAGAAAATGACAACAGCAACAGCCAATGTACAATGCACACTCACTTCAGTTGTTGCATAACAAATTTCAGGAAATTTGATGGTGACATTAGAAAATCAGGTTGTGAGACTGTACACAATACAGTACAAGTCTTATGACTGCAGTTTCTGACATGACAGAAATTTTTCTGATCGTACGACAGCCCAGTCTTAAGATGCAACCTGGCACTGCAGCACATCTTTTTCTGCACGTTAAATGATGGCCGATAAAGCTGAAATTTGGGCCAATTCAGAAAATTGGTCAGTGTCTGCAAATCAAGCTTAAAACCATGCCAGAATCACACAGTGTATGCCCGGCATGGTCCCTGGACACCCACAGCCCAGGTGCTAGTTAAATACATTCTAAATACTAACTTAGGCTACAAATGAGAGGCGAGACCACCACAGTCTGAGATATGCCACCACAAACAATGATTTCTAGAAGGGTTTTTTCCCATTTTCTCGAACATAATACTTTTTACCAACTTTATGATTATATCATTTTCAGTGAGATTTTCTTCTTATGACTAAAACCCACCCTATTGAATCTTAAAAAGTCTCTATTTTGAAAATATAGGAAAAATTAAGAAATATTTTACGTTCTGTAAGGAAGGAAGATAAGCTATGTGTGACTTTAAATACCAAAGGAGGGATTTGACAATTGACTCTAAAATTACTTGAAGCTGCTGTAGAGATTTAGGTAATGTTGCAGTCATAGTTCTTTATTCCGGCTATGATGGTTATGGCTGAGTTTTGAATTAACTATATAGACGCAGTAAGTGAACGAATTGAACAGCCTGATCATAAAGTATAGCAATTGTCAATTCTGCTTGATTCAAATGAATGAACTGCCTTTTCCAGATCCTGCACATTAAGAAACCATCACAATTATACTGTATTTTTCAGATTTTCAAAATTTTTGTATTTTTCAATGTTTGCACATTTTTGCAAATGTTTAATCAAAACAAAAAAATGCATGAATTATGTGAAGTAGGTCATGACATTTTCAATTCTCATTTGATGTTTGGATTCATGGATGCTTGGTTTCTGGGAGTCAACATCTGTGTAACGTGCCAGCTAATCCAGCACGTTAAGATGAGGGTCACTGATTTTGAGAAGAGGTGCCTTGGCTGTGCTGCAACACAGAACTGAAGGAACTCATTCAGATCTCCCATAGGGACATAGCGTGCATTCCAACAGTAGCGAGGATGGGGACAGAAACATGAAGGCAGTTGTGGAATATGAAATAGAAGCATGGGAGATGGGAGTATATACACTTACTTGGGACATCACCTACAGAGTTAAAGGGGTCTTAGCCATTTTGAGAACCTGCTAGATCTAGGTAGCAACTGTGGTATCTGTGGGTTGCCTTGACAAGTTTCAGGAGCCACCTAAACCAGCCACCTGAAAGGGAGCTGTTGTGAAACTGAGGAACTAAGTTATTTAGAACTTTGAAGATAAAGTTTTTCACGAGTTACACATGGTTGCTTGCTTTCTTGTACACTAGTAGGAGACTTTTCCTAGATTTGTTGGATAGGCTTCTAGGTAGTGTTGGGGAAGATACAGTTTTCATATTCCATGTTCAGATGAATACCATATGTCAAGGTAGGCTGTCAGTTCTGCATAAGAAATGTTAGAGCTAGGTGGAAAACTAGGAGATGTGTCTTAGAACCCTTCTTGTTTCATGCACAAGTACAGATTTAAAAGATGATCTTAGCATTTCTTTGAGAGTCGTTAACAATAAACTAAAAACCTGTTAATAATCCTTGTTAACGTGAAAAGCACTAAAAACTAAGCACATAAAATGTAATTGTGTATAACCACACAAAAATGCAATATTATGTCAATAAAAGAAACCTGCCTGAACATTTAGGACGGGGACAAGCTTCTTATAAATATGTACTCCAGCAATTCATTCATTTTCTGAACTGTCAACTGATAATTTCAACTCAGGGAGAGCACTGGGGACTACGTTATTTAGAAAAGACAGGTGGCTATACTTAAGTGAGAATTTAGAAACAAAGCTACTTTAAATAGGATTTGAACCATATCTGAGTCTGAGTAGAAAACCATAAAGAACAGAGCGATAGCTTTGGGAGTGAGTTAAAGACCTCGCTATAACAATCAACTTTCTAATAACATAAAAAAGCACAAATAGTATGTAATGAACTGTAAGAAATTACTTTATTTCCCATAATGCTAATTATAGCAAATTTAGTGAACACATTTTGAAAATTATAGATATAATCAGTGCATTTTTTGGTTTGTCAGTGTATCAACGAAAGGATGAAGTCTGTCTAAACTTTAAATTTTGTAATCATTAAGACAGAATTCAGAATAAAAACTTTATTGAACCACTAAGATTCAATAACCATAATATAATGTAGTACATAGAGTGAAAAAGCAAAAAGTGAAACTAACAATTTAATTTCAAAATACAAACTTTGAAGAAATAAACAAAGCCTTAAAGAAATAATTAAGGACTACATTGTTAGGGTTCAACCAGAGTTATGTTGTTGTTTTCATTCTGTGTGTATTTTATTATATGAAGTTCCTATTATTAATTTATGGAAGAACTCACAGAAATTAATTTTAATTAAAATTGCAAATGGAGAGATGTGAACCAAAAGACAAGGAAGATTCATAACCTGGAGCTCAGATTTACACAACTGTCAAGTAAAAAACCAAAACTCAAATTCATGCTCAAAAATACATTGTGCAGAGGTTAGTTTATCAGGAACACTAACAAAATAAACACACGCTGATTCTTTTGGTACATCTCTGCAAACTTGAATGACTAGGAAGTGCTTGTCATGACATTTAAACCCATAACCCCATGATGTCACTTGCTCACATGTCATGAACATAAATGTTAGCATAAATGTCCCAAAAACAGTAGCAAAAAAAAGAAAAGACCCATCAACCTTCAGTTTGTATATGAAGAGGACTCTTTATAAATAAAAAAATATTTATTTTACAAAAAGCTCCAAGGAGCACAAAAGGCACAGCAGGAGTTGCCAGAAAGGCTATCCCAAAGTAAAATGTCCCAAAAGCGCAAATCCAGAAAGGATTAAAAAAACCCCAAAGCATTAAGGTCACAAAACCTGCACGTCACAAAAAGGCACAATACATTTCTATAGCTTACCAAATTCACAAAACGCATTAAAATGAACCGCAAGTAACTATGGGTTTCTTCTGCCTTTATTGGGCTGAGAGTGGTCCTTTGACAATGATGGGCAGGGGGACCTCACAAAAAACACATAAATCTTAGTAGAAAATAAATAGACACATAAAAAGTAAACATTCAGCAATAGTGCTAAAGAATACATAATTATACAGATAATCATGAACTGCAATATCAAGTTTAACAAAAGAATCAAAAATGAACAAAACACACAAATAAAAAAAAAAAAACTTGAAATCCAGCCAAGGGTGGAACCCTAGCTGAAACATAACAGTGCACCTCTGGGTCAATTTACCACACCACAAAATGGTGACAAGAAAAAGGTGGTAAATAAATTCAACTTTTTAGTTTTAGTTTTAACAATACAAACTAAGGGCAAATTAAGAATCCTTGGGTTACAAAACCTAACTATATGCTTATGCAGTGGAACCTCGGTTTGCGAGCATAATTCATTCCGGAAACGTGCTCGTAGTCCAAAGCACTCATATATCAAAGTGAATTTCCCCATAAGAAATAATGGAAACTCAAATGATTTGTTCCACAACCCAAAACTATTCATATAAAACATGATTAATACAAAATATAAAGTAAAAATACATAAAACAAATTAACCTGCACTTTACCTTTGAAAAGAATCATGGCTGGTGTGAGTGAGTTTCTAAACTCTTGTGGGTTTGCACCCAACGGGACGACACGCAGAAGAGCGTCCCAAAGCAATCGCAGTCTCCCAGCGCTGTAGCAGTTCGCCATAAAAGCGAATCCGAAAAAATCGCGGACATGCTATAAGCGCCTGCTGTCGATGGGTGATACAAGGAACAAGGAACATTATAAATGCGCAGGGCCCTGCCTGAGTGCTGTGTCTGTTTCAAGCTGAATAAAGCTGGTGTTGCTAAAGTACTGAGACTCAGCTTTGTGTTTTAGTGTGCAAGATGGGGAATCGCACGTCACAGCACACATGCGCGCGTGCGTGCATACACACATACACACACGCGCACGAGCGAGCACACACACATACACACATACATATACACACACACGTGCGCAAGTGAGCGAGCACACACACATACACACACACGCACGCGCACACACACAGTCACAATGCTAATGCTGTAGTAAACAGTATATGCTCGTACGGATGTTGACTATATGAGTGAGGCACGCCGACTCAGACGGAGAATAGGAGACGATTGCCCACAATCCCACAGCGAGAGAACCATCAGCTCAGTTGTGATCACATGACGCTCAGCAGACAAAGAGTATACATTCTACTCGTACTGCAAGACCTCACTCGTTTATCAAGTCAAAATTTATTAAACATTTTTGCTCGTCTTGCAAAACACTCGTAAACCAAGTTACTCGCAAACCGAGGTTCCACTGTATATCATAATACCTATGTAATATTTTTTGTTATTAGCTCTGTCCTCTTTGTGTACAACCCAAGGAGGTGGGACCTCCTAACAAAGCAGATGGAGGACTGCCCTAGCAGGTATTTAAGAAGAAGATGAAATGGTCTCTTAAGCTTTGGCATTGTTTCATTTTATTTCCTGTATTTCTCTTTTGCTTTTGGATTTTCTGGATTTGGGCTTTGTATTTTACTTTGCTGATTCTTAGTTTATGAACTGTTGATTTTGCTTGCTTTTAGGTTTGCTTTAGTGGTAAAACTATTTCATCTACATTTGATTCAACACTGTTTTGGTATCTTTTTGAATTCTGTCTAATAAACATTGAAATAACTTTGTTTTGCTTTTGGGTTGGAGCTTTTTAACAGTTTTCCTCTTCTCCTTCAGTGAATATGTGCTCATATGAAGCTCATTGTGGGCTTGTGAAGGCCAGAAAGCATGCTGTTTGAGTAGGGGTTAGGCTGCCTGGGGTGAGGCCTAGTCCCCGTTGCTCTAGCCTTTTGTGTGGGTTTTTGGAGGCCCACGTCCCTATAGAGATTCCTGTGAATCAATAGAGCTCATTTAATGGCATATTTCATAACATCAATTAATTCATTCTTAAAATCCACAAATTCCAATTCAGAGTCATGTGGACCTGGAGTCTGTCCCAACAGTCCTGGGTGCAAAGTGGGAACCAACTCTAGAAAGAGAACTGGTCCATCGAAGGACACACTTAGTCCCTGTCAGACTTTGACAGTTTAGAAGTGACAAACAACCAACCATACTTGTTTTGGGATAAGGGAGGAAATTCAAGTATCTTTTGAAAACTGCGAAGAGATGTGGAGAGCATGCAAACACCTCACTTTCAATGATTAAAAATGTTAAAGTGTCAAGAACAAGTTTTCTTTGTTCTTCTTTAGATTTCTAAAGATATTTGACCTTCCCAGTGAATAACAAAATTCAAACAGGGAAGCAAAGCAGCACTTGTGAGCACTTGTATAAAATTGCCTTGGTGATGTCACAATCTGATATGCATTTGTGTACAGAAATAAGGTGTATGACATGAGAATAGAGGCCTGCAGATGAATGTCAGTAGCTGGGAGAAAAAATGTAAAATAATTGGTAAAAATTGAAAGCTCATAATTTTAAAAGAAAAACAAGGATCTAAACATTTTCTTCTTCTTCTTTCGGCTACTCCCGTTAGGGGTTGCCACAGCAGACCATCTGCTTCCATATCTTTCTATCCTCTGCATCTTGTTCTGTTACACCCATCACCTACATGTCCTCTCTCACCACATCCATAAACCTTCTCTTAGGCCTTCCTCTTTTTCTCTTGCCTGGCAGCTCTATCCTTAGCATTAATTCTCCCAATACACCCAGCATCTCTCCTGTGCACGTGTCAAAACCAATCTCGCCTCTCTGACTTTGTCTCCCAACCGTCCAACCTGAGCTGACTCTCTAATGTACACATTTCCAATCGTATCCATCCTCGCCACACCAAGTGCAAATCTTAGCATCTTTAACTCTGCCACCTCCAGCTCTGTCTCCTGCTTTCTGGTCAGTGCCACTGTCTCCAAACCATATAACATAGCTGGTCTCACTACCGTCCTGTAGACCTTCCCTTTCACTCTTGCTGATACCCATCTGTCACAAATTACTCCTGACACTCTTCTCCACCCTGCCTGCACTCTCTTTTTCACTTTCTTCCACAATCCCCATTACTCTGTACTGTTGATCCCAAGTATTTAAACTCATCCACCTTCGCCAACTCTACTCCCTGCATCCTCACCATTCCACTGACCTCCCTCTCATTTACACACATGTATTCTGTCTTTTTCCTACTGACCTTCATTCCTCTCCTCTCTAGAGAATATCTCCACCTCTCCAGGGTCTCCTCAACCTGCTCTCTACTATCGCTACAGATCACAATGTCATCAGCAAACATCATAGTCCATGGAGACTCCTGTCTAATCTCATCTGTCAACCTGTCCATCACCATTGCAAATAAGAAAGGGCTCAGAGCCAAACCCTGATGTAATCCCACCTCCATCTTGAATGCATCCGTCACTCCTACCGCAGACCTCACCACTGTCACACTTCCCTCGTACATATCCTGTACAACTCTTACTTACTTCTCTGCCACTCCCGACTTCCTCATACAATACCACAACTCCTTTTGAGGCACCCTGTCATATGCTTTCTCCAGGTCCACAAAGACGCAATGCAACTCCTTCTGGCCTTCTCTATATTTCTCCATCAACATCCTCAGAGCAAACATTGCATCTGTGGTGCTGTTTCTTGGCATTAAACCATACTGCTGCGGCTCATCAATTTTATTCCCCTGTAGTTACTGCAGTCCTGCACATCCCCCTAATTCTTAAATATTGGTACCAGTACACTTCTTCTCCACTCCTCAGGCATCCTCCCACTTTCCAAGATTCCATTAAACAATATGGTTAAAAACTCCACTGCCATCTCTCCAGTGGCAGGTATGTCATCTGGACCAACGGCCTTTCCATTTTTCATCCTCTTCATAGCTGTCCTTACTTCCTCCTTGCTAATCCATTGCAGTTCCTGATTCACTATCTCCACATCATCCAACCTCTTCTCTCTCTCGTTCTCTTCATTCATCAGCCTCTCCAAGTACTCTTTCCATCTGCTCAACACACTCTTCTCGCATGTGAGTAAGTTTCCATCTTTAGCCTTTATCACCCTAACCTGCTGCACATCTTTCCCAGCTTGGTCTCTCTGTCTAGCCAATCAGTACTGGTCCTTTTTTCCCTCCTTAGTGTCCAGCCTCTCCTACAACTCATCATACGCCTTTTCTTTAGCCTTGGTCACTTCTCTCTTCACCTTGCGCCTTATCTTCTTGTACTCTTGTCTACTTTCTGCACCTCTCTGACTATCCCACTTCTTCTAGATAGATAGATAGATAGATAGATAGATAGATAGATAGATAGATAGATAGATAGATAGATAGATAGATAGATAGATAGATAGATAGATAGATAGATAGATAGATAGATAGATAGATAGATAGATAGATAGTTTATTAATCCCAAGGGGAAATTCACATACTCCAGCAGCACCTTACTGATACAAAAAAACAATATTAAATTAAAGATTGATAATAATGCAGGTAAAAACAGACAATAACTTTGTATAATGTTAACGTTTACACCCCCGGGTGGAATTGAAGAGTCGCATAGTTTGGGCGAGGAACGATCTTCTCAGTCTGTCAGTGGAGCAGGACAGTGACAGCAGTCTGTCGCTGAAGCTGCTCTTCTGTCTGGAGATGACACTGTTTAGTGGATGCAGTGGATTTTCCATAATTGATAGAAGCCTGCTGAGCGCCCGTCGCTCTGCCACAGATGTCAAACTGTCTAGCTCCATGCCAACAATAGAGCCTGCCTTCCTCACCAGTTTGTCCAGGCGTGAGGCGCCTTTCTTCTTAATGCTGCCTCCCCAGCACACCACCGTGTAGAAGAGGGCGCTCGCCACAACCGTCTGATAGAACATCTGCAGCATCTTATTACAGATGTTGAAGGACGCCAGCCTTCTAAGGAAGTATAACCGGCTCTGTCCTTTCTTACACAGAGCATCAGTATTGGCAGTCCAGTCTAATTTATCATCCAGCTGCACTCCCGGGTATTTATAGGTCTGCACCATCTGCACACAGTCACCTCTGATGATCACGGGGTCCATGAGGGGTCTGGGCCTCCTAAAATCCACCACCAGCTCCTTGGTTTTTCTGGTGTTCAGGTGTAGGTGGTTTGAGTCGCACCATTTAACAATGTCATAGATTAGGTCCCTATACTCCTCCTCCTGCCCACTCCTGATGCAGCCCACGATAGCAGTGTCATCAGCAAACTTTTGCACGTGGCAGGACTCCGACTTGTATTGGAAGTCCGATGTATATAGGCTGAACAGGACCGGAGAAAGTACAGTCCCTTGTGGCGCTCCTGTGTTGCTGACCACAATGTCAGACGTGCAGTTCCCAAGACGCACATACTGAGGTCTGTCTTTAAGATAGTCCATGATCCATGCCACCAGGTATGAATCTACTCCCATCTCTGTCAGCTTGTCCCTAAGGAGCAGAGGATGGATTGTGTTGAAGGCGCTAGGGAAGTCTATAAAGATAATTCTTACAGTACCACTGCCTCTGTCCAAGTGGGAGAGGGATCGATGTAGCATATAGATGATGGCATCCTCCACTCCCACCTTCTCCTGATATGCAAACTGCAGAGGGTCAAGGGCGTGTTGAACCTGTGGCCTCAGGTGGTGAAGCAGCAGCCTCTCCATGGTCTTCATCACATGTGATGTCAGAGCAACAGGCCGGAAGTCATTCAGCTCACTAGGACGTGATACCTTTGGGACTGGGGTAATGCAAGATGTTTTCCAAAGCCTCGGGACTCTCCCCTGTTTCAGGCTCAGGTTGAAGATGCGCTGTAGAGGACCCCCCAGCTCCGATGCACAGACTTTCAGCAGTCGTGGTGATACTCCATCTGGACCCGCTGCTTTGCTGGCACGAAGTCTCCTCAGCTCTCTGCTCACTTGCGACGTTGTAATTATGGGTGGGGATGTCTCTCCTATGCTGGTATCAGCAGAAGGATGTGTGGAGGGTGCAGTACTCCGAGGTGAGAGTGAGAGTGGGTTAGGGTGGTCAAACCTGTTAAAGAAGTTGTTCATTTGGTTTGCTCTCTTCACGTCTCTCTCGATGGTGGTACCCCGCTTCGAGCTGCAGCCAGTGATGATCTTCATCCCATCCCACACTTCCTTCATGCTGTTATTCTGCAACGTCTGCTCCAGCTTTCTCCTGTATTGCTCGGAATTCCTTCTGCACGCGCTTGAGCTCATGCATATCACCGCCTTTAAAAGCCCTTTTCTTCTGGTTCAAAAGGCCCTTGATGTCACTTGTAATCCATGGCTTGTTGTTAGCATAGCAGCGTACAGTTCTTACTGGAACTACAATGTCCATAAAGAAGTTGATGTAGTCAGTAGTGCAGTCAACAACTTCCTCAATGTTCTCGCTATGTGATCCCTGCAGGATATCCCAGTCTGTAGTTCCAAAACATTCTCTCAGAGCCTTCTCTGCCTCCGGGGTCCACTTCCTGAATGATTGTGTGGTTGTAGGTAGGACCCTCACTTTTGGTTTGTAGTGAGGCTGAAGCAGAACCAGGTTATGATCTGCTTTCCCAAGCGCAGGCAGCGGGGTGGCGCTGTATGCGTCTTTAACGTTTGCATACAGTAAATCAATAGTCTTATTTCCCCGGGTGTTACAGTCCACATACTGGGAGAAGGCAGGTAATGTTTTGTCCAGCATCACATGGTTAAAGTCTCCAGCGATTAGCACAAGCGCCTCAGGGTGCTGCGTTTGTAACTTAGCAACAGCAGAATGGATGATGTCACTCGCTGTTTCCACGTCCGCCCGAGGAGGGATGTACACAATGACAACAATGACGTGTCCAAACTCTCTGGGCAAGTAATAGGGACGCAAACTTACGCCCAACAGTTCGATGTCCCTGCAGCAAGTGGAGACTTTGACGTTAACATGTCCAGAGTTAGACCACCGTGTATTAACATAGAGAGTGAGTCCTCCTCCTTTGTGAACTACACTTTCCCCTGCCACCACTTTGCAGTCTTCAATCTCCTTCAGATCAGCTCTTCTGCATATGATGTAATCTACCTGTGTGCATCTTCCTCCACTCTTGTACGTAACCCTATGTTCCTCCCTCTTCTTAAAATACGTATTTACCACAGCCATGTCCATCCTTTTGGCAAAATCAACTATCCTCTGACCTTCTTCATTCCTTTCCTTGACACCATACCTACCCATCACCTCCTCATCTCCACTGTTCCCTTCACCAACAAGCCCATTGAAATCCGCTCCAATCACCACTTTCTGTCCCTTGGGTACACTGTTCATCACTTCATCCAGCTCACTCCAAAAATCTTCTTTCTCACCCATTGCACACCCAACTTGCGGTGCATATGCACTAACAACATTCATCATCACACCTCCAATTTCCAGCTTCATAATCATTACTCTGCCTGACACTCTTTTCGCCTCCAAAACACTCTTGACATACTGTTCCTTCAGAATAACTCATACTCCATTTCTCCTCCCATCCACACCATGATAGAACAATTTGAATCCATCTCCAATCCACCTGGTCTTACTCCCCTTCCATTTAGTCTCTTGCACGCACAATATGTCAACCTTCCTTTTCTCATTCATATCAGCTGACTGTCTCCCCTTACAGTCATACTGCCAACATTCAAAGTTCCTACTCTCAGTTCCACACTCTTTACTTTCCTCCTGTCCTCCTGCCTCCGGACACGTCTCCCCCCTCTTCTTCTCCTTCTTCTTTGGCCAACAGTAGCCCAATTTCCACCAGCACCCTGTTGGCTAACAGTACTGGTGGCGGTCGTTGTTAACCCAGGGCTCGACCGATCCAGTATGGAAATTTGTATTGTTGTCCGCATATTGATTTGGCAAAATTTTACACCGGATGCCCTTCCTGACATAACCCTCCCCATTTATCTGGGCTTGGGACGGGCACGAAGAAACACACTGGTTTGTGCATCCCCTGTGGCTGGGTTACGTAACAATCAATATTAAATGCAGTGAGAGGTTGACAGCACTTTGGAGAAAAGCACGGTTCTTCCAAAAAGAAAGACCTACCCTGTTACTCCAGGACCCTTGTGATGTGTCTTGATTTTACATTACAATTCCACTGCAATGCCTGGTGCCTACCTGATACCAGTAATTGGGATCTTCACCTTTAACGCATGTATTTCACCTTTGTTTGGGCTTCTAGTTACTTTGCACAACTTAAAACTGTAAGCCAAAAACAATGGAAGAGGCTCCAGTTGTAAGTAAACATTATCTTTAAAAATAAAAAAAATATTGTAAACTAGACTCAGACCAAAGTATTGTGATTTGCTAATGTCTTATGTTTTATAATGAATATCTAAGAGTCATGCTTGGCAAAAAGCTAAGCCAAGACACCAATGCCAACCATTTTTCTATGACTTCATGTGTGGTTTGTAGAAGTGTGCATCTCATTTATTAGGCTAATGGTGCTGTAAAAGCAAAAGAAGAGTCATAGCAGGCAGCACCTGGAAACGCTCCTCAGAACTGTTAGTAGAGGTATGCAGAAATAGTAGTAATAATATTGCTAAAGCAAAAATAATACATTATGTTCTGCTCTATACAATAGGGTCCAAGGTATATAATATTTTGGCTGGTACAAAGGTAGGCTCCTATGGGTAGCAAGTCAGGAACTGCAAAGCCCCAGAACCAGATATGCATACACATTCATTAGGTACTGTGCATGCAGTGAAATAACAAGGACAGATGAACCAAAGAGCCAGTTCACAAAGCGTCACCCTAAGGCAAGTGATTGATAGTAAACTTTCTCTCCCAAATCAAAAGTGAGAGCATTTAGTACATCTGTTGTCAGTTTAGTATTTAAAACAACCTACACAGAGTATAAGTTTACATTGAACTTTTTATTATGAAAGCTTAAGTGTATTGATGTAGTCATCTTTTAAAGGATCCATGTCAAAGTATAGCCAAAGGAGTTTGTTACAGAGGCTTTCATGGAGCTTTAGAAGAACATGAGCCATGACAATCATTTCACCATTTCTGAATTTCAAGACGTGACAGCAATGAGATGATTACAAGTTTTAACTCATTCTGCACCTCAGATTCAAGTTGCTAATCTAACAAGTACTACACAGAAATACCAAGTACGAAGTAGAAACTCTTCTAAAAACACAATGCAAATGGAGGTGCACCATCAGTCAGTTCCAGGAAGCCTGCTCGAAAATTGTTTAACCATTCTTTCAAAACTTCTCCGTCTAAATGGATTGCAGCGTCGATAACTGTTGCATGACACTTGGCCGCAAGGGTGTTCCTGCATAACAAAAACACGCAATACTTTCCATAAAGGAAAAGAAACAATATTACTGCTCCTGTGCTTGAAGCCACATTTCAATTTATGGCTATGATATGCTAGCACATTTTTAAAATGGCACCAACACACAATTATTGACATAAACTTCTCACTTTTCAAAATAGATTCTTCTTGCAAAATACTGAGTTTTACTTATTGATCCTAAATATATCCAATGCCCTTATGTAAATTTTGAATTTATAATACTAAAGCTTTTCTCACTGGAGGGTGGCACAACTTCTTTTAAATGTGAAAAGAGACTCATCACACAAATTGATACAAAGAATTGTAGTTCAACTCAGTGCTTGCCTTGCTAATGATAATATAACATAATTTTTTTTTTGCTGTGTCACTTGGTCAAGAGGAATTGCTATATCTAAAGAAGTTTAATCTTCGAACATTACTGGAATAGAAATCTGTAGCTAAATTGTGACAGCAAAGTAATGGATAGTAGCTGGCACAGCTTGTGGCACATGCTTATTTAAAACAGGCACTACAGCTGGCTGTTCTATTGAGACACTCAGTTTATTTACGGAAACAATTATTTATTTTACATCTTCAGTTAAATGATCAAAGTGACTTCACTACCCACCTGGAAGTACCCCTTGCATAGTATTCACCAACATCTTCAAGGGGCCCATCTTCATTGACTTTGACTTATGTTGGTTGAACTTGATGTTCTGATGAAAGGCAACTCAATCAAAAACGTGTGAGCTTTATATAATTTAAAACTTGGTTTGTCACAGTATCAACAAGAGGAGAAGCCTTTCCAAACTTTGGATTACCCCTCTGACTTACTAACATGGTTTTGAATTTCACATCTAAAGGCTTATGCACTATAACACTAGGGTGTGACAAGTGAACTATAAAATAGAATGAGTTGTGGCCTCTTGTCAGCTTTAAAAATCTGGCCTAATGATGTCCACGTCTCGGGTCAGTATGCTTAATATGCCAACCAACAATCTATAGTAGATGGCACAAGTGAAGAGAGATGTCACCAAGGGCACGGCATGACAGCTCAATTAGCTGTGGTGGGGTTTATTACCAGGCAAGTAAAATATTATTAACCTTGGAATTGCCAGCCAGAAGAAGATGGCCAAAGATGACTTTGAAGTTTATTACTTTGATTCTTGTTAAGGGAGTATCTACTCTATATTATAAATCACTAGATTACATATAGTGAGAGTAAATGACAAAAGGTGAAACTAAACTGCAATTAGTATAGCTTGGTTTCCTTTACTTTGAAAACAGTGTTTGGTATGGCATGTTAAAAGTAGCAAGGTGAAAAACCTCCAAACCTGTTCTGAAATACATTCTAAAAATAAATCTTTCAGGCTGTTAAAATTAAGTAGATTCCACACACTTAAATGAGTAAGGTGAGTTAGCAGGACAAACCCTTACACAAGGGCTACACAAAAAATAAGTTGTTCAAAAGTACTTTTTTGTCAGTATGTAAAAGTATTTTAAGAATCATCCATGAGTTTTTCTAAACTGACTTATCCAGGGAAGGGTCATGGGACAGCTATGATCCTACCCCAGCAAGCAATGAGCACAGATAGGAACAACCCCTGGACACACAGGCTGGACACACACACACACAAGGAGCTAATTTAGCAATGACAATTCACTGAAACTATGAACGCTATCATGTCTGATTCATCTTCTTAGCTGAAGGTGGACAGTTCATAGTGCTTAAATTATGCAGCAAAGCCAACAAAGCAGGCGTTAAACAACAACCCTTTAATTCTCCTTTGTGTTTCACTGCACTTTCACTCTTCAGCAAGCCTCACCCAAAACACCCCTGCAAAAGCATATAATACAGTTGACCCCCATGAAGTTGGCGGTTCAGAGTTTGCGGTCTCAGACGTTCGCGGATTTTTCCTTAGAACCTAACTAATAATTGTTTGCGGAAACTGCAAATATCCGCCGCAATTTTTTTATGGCGTTTTTCATGGCAAATACTGTACTGTAGAGAGAACACAAAGCAACCGTAGAGGAAAACGTGGCTTGGGATGGTGAAATACCCCTGTACTCAGAGGCGGGAGGTTTGGAAGTACCCAATCATTATTCATTTCTCCTTGCTGCTGATTGGCTGCTGCCCTGTGACGCATCTCTGGCAGATGCAGCCCAGCATTCCCGCATCATAACAGTTTACCGCGTTTAGCTATCTCAAGTATTTCGCTGAGTGTTCTAGTGTTTTTTGTTTTGTTCTTCTTTAAGCCCTAAGATGCCACCCAAGTGCCTGAAGAAGAGGCACCACCCAAGGAGCTGTAAATCCTCTGCTTTGCTGTGCAGTCATTATCTTCTTTACATACCTTCATCGTACTGCACAGCTAATTCATCATCATCATCATCATCTTCGTCAATCAATATCATTCATTATTGGTGAGTACCCATACATTTTAATGTATTTTTATTAAATTATTACTGTATTTACCCTACTTATACCAAAGAAAATGACAGCACATACCAAAGAAAGCACGCTTGCATGAATTACAGTACATATAGGGGTAACCGGTATTTTACATTCTAGCACTGCAGGAGACATAGCAGTACAGTACTGAATAGTATACAGGTGTACCTTTACATTCTTTTTTTTTAGGGGGCATATTTAGGGTTTAAACTATAAAAATAGGCATTTTTTGACCACATCCAAAATTTGTGGTTTTTCACAATTTGCGGGTACTCTAGGAGTGTAACCCCCAGTAATTTCGAGGGTCGACTGTACTCCGTTTAATATTATAGTAGATAAAAGCAGCACACGGCCTTGCCCCGGTAAGTAATGTTAAGCTGTGCTCATTTCATCAGCTGGTCTGGCTTCAGGCTTTTCACATGTTTCATTTACTCCTGGTGTGCAAACTGGGACCACACTGGGACAATATTTTGAGCTCCAAAATAGTCTGTCTTGTCCATAGAGAGCAACTCAGCCAAATTTGGTCCATTGGTCAAAGGGTGTAGGATTGTATAGGAAACAACCAAACAGACAGACATTCCATTGTATATGCATAGATTATATCATGAGCCAATGCCTGTATACAGACATTACTTTGATCATAAGAATGTGTTAGGGTTAGTTACTGTAAGCGTGCATTTCTGTTGTTCAGTGAGCAGGTCATGAACTTGGGTAGACATATCAAGGAGGTGCGATCTGAGGTATCCAATTTCTAATGAAGGTGGAGAGAAATGATATCAGCCAACAAACTTGATTAAGTTACTCCAATATAATTTTAGCTTTCTGTCAGTGAATTAATGAAATGGAGTTCAAGTTACTTACAATGGTAAGTTGAAGTAATTACTATTATGATTGTTTCAACACAATTTATTAAATAATGTTTGCAATTCATTTAAACTCATTAAATCTGAATTTTTAACTTGCAACCATGCATTTATTTCTTTTTTAGAGTGTGCATGAGTGTTTCCTTCCTTTAAGCTTAAATATTTAGCCAGAAGTTCTCTAATGAATTATTAACACATAAAGGATTAATAAATCCAATACGCAGACAACTGTTTCATTCTGTGCATAATAAACTTACAACGACCATGACACGGATATAAAATATTCCAGGGATCAATTGTATGAATGAAGGCAAATTTACGAAAATCATGCCAAGTACATGTGGCATTCTTTAAAACATATACTGTTCTTCTTTTAACCAAAGGCACTTAAAATTCTTGCCTGAACGCTAACAGCAGCACTGCTGACTACTCCAGCATGCAAAGATGAAGAAGGCGGGGGTGCATAAGTCGGTCAGCAATTTGCATTTAAAGGAAGTGCTTGGCATTATGCCTCCCCAGTTGCTCTTTGTCAATAAACACCTTAACTTGTTATTTCTTCTGCTTCATTGGAATGCATTAAATGATTCTGATGCTCTCAACTAATTGCAGGCGTTCACTGGTTTACCACCAGTGCAGTTGACTATAAACAACAAATTAGGAACTCCTAAGTATTTAAAGGTTATAGGAGGTCTGTTTTTAATTTTTTTCTTGATCTAATGCAAAAACCAAATAAATAAATCACTGCAATTTATTGGCTGAGAATGCAGCCAAAGAAATTTAGAAACCTTGAAAATACTTTTTGCTTAGGGGTGCTTGGCTGTTTACATCTAATTTCTTAATTTGCTGAATATTTTCCAAATATTAAACACTTTTTGTGGTGGTTTTTAATAGTATATTCAATAGTTTACATTTTACAACGTGCTACAAATATAATTTTATATTTCGTGAGTTTATTTTTTTTAATATTAAATTTCTGCATCTGTAATGTTTAATATGCAGTCTGACCGGTCAACAAGACGACTTCAGTAAGCCAAGAGAGGTTTCAGCTGAGTATCAGAAAAATAAAAATCAATTAACTAATTTTTTACAATTTTATAAACACTTAATATGCGTTCAGGAACCTGGCTCATCTTGTCCTAGCCTCCTCATGCCAATGCATGACCTTTGTACTCATACTCATTCGTGTACCTGCAAATGTATATCTGAATGCTCACATCCTCTCTTCCATCATTCACTTTCTTCTTTGTTGCTCCAAACCCCTTATGATCTCCTCAGCACACAGACCTTCCACTCTTGGCACCTCAAACATGTAGAATCTCATCAATTTCACCTCCAGCATGCAGAATGTCCTCCAACCTCTAGGACACTCCTCATGTAAGCGTTCATCACATCTTCATTCCTCCAGAACTGGCAAAACACCTTAGCTGTAGCGCTCCTATTTAAGTCACCCATGCCACGAAATGCCTGAACCCTCAAAAAGTTTTCCAAAATGGGTAGCTGGCCAGTCGGTAAATTCTCAGTCTGTGGGATTAAAGCATGGCCCTCATGCTTACAGCCCCAGCAAGAAAAGGATTGACAAGCAACCTAACTAACTTAACTAAACAAGAATTTTGCTAGTCCATTGTCAGCATTGTAGCGCACTCTTTTACATCATACATCATAACACAATGTCTATAATGTATCCTCCGTATATTGTTAAAATGTAGAAAACAGGGTAAAGAGTTGGGGGGCTTATTGGGGGAAAATGCTATGTAATCATAATGCTTCCTTATCTAGAAAATGTTTGAAAAAACATAAACCCATTTCTGGCAGTCATAATTACATGCTACTTCTTGTGATCTTCTGACAGTCTTTCCCTTTCCCCTTCTGGACCAAGAGACAAGGTGTTGATGGTACGGGGTCTTACTTTTACAGTAAGATTGATGGATGAACTCAGATCATAGTCACAGCTTTCCTTCCAGGTCACCTGAGGAAGCAAACATACACGTTACACTTCTGTCCCTCGTCCTTACTTATTTCTGTGTTACCTTTATAAAGATCGCCATGAGGATGGTAGAAGGATTATGTGCGTATTTTACATTAATGCTCAAACAGAAGCACACTATATATTCACATAAATTTGTAATCTATTAACCTACTTGCTGTACATATATATACTCATTCGTATAAATAGATTATACTATGTAAATTCATTACAGTTTATAGAATGCAGTGAACTGCAATAATAAAGACAAATAATTTATCAGGATGCAATCAATTTCAAGTGAAATATATATTTTCATAGTCACAGTATATTTCTTATTGAGCAAAATAATTTTGCACATTGTTATAAAGTATGGACCCCATAATATAATATAACTAAAGAATTTCCAGAATTCTTAAAAAGCAAGTGCCAGTAATTAAACAAAAATGACACATTGGCAGCTTGCATTTTCCTATGTTTAGGAACGTGTTCTGATTGAGCACATTGATCACATATTATTTTGGATTTCTTCTTTTTTTTTTTTCTGCTTAATTATTATTTTTGTTTAAGTGCAAATAATAGTTGAGTTAGTAAGAATGCACTTTTGCCAATAAGAAAAAAGAAAGAAATTTTCAAAGCAGCAATCACAAGAATTTCCTTCAATATGACATTTAAGCAGCCCAAAAATAAAATGAGAAAATCAAAACAAGAGTTAAAATTGAAAAAAAAAAATGCATTGCTAAGAATCTTACAAGCTGGATAAATAAAATGAAATTTTATATATATATATATATATATATATATATATATATATATATATATATATATATATATATATTTAAATTCTTTGGAATCCTTCCTGTAAAAATGAAAAGAACATTTTGTATATGTTGCACCAGCATGGAAGTAAGTGGTTAAAAAAAAAATCCCACAAACCAGTTTAATTCTAGCAGTCAAGTATATAATTGAGTTTGGCTTAATCAGCCGAATGAATATTCATTAGTAAGCTTGTTTCTAATCATAGAGCCTGTGTTGTTGTGCTCCTATCGCCGGCACACTTCTCTCCGTGGCATCATGCATGCCTCAACAACTTCTCTTCCTGTCTGTACTGGCATGAAATTTGCTGGCTTCGCCGGCGTTTGCCTGCAGTTAATGCTGATTGGACCAGCTGCTCCACTTAAGCTCACCATGGCAACCACAACTGGTTGCTTAGCAACCATGTTCTTTTCAGGGCCTGAGCCAATACTCCACAGGCCAACTAGAAAGAGAGAAAGAACAGTTGAAAATTCCCCTGGATTAAGGTTCAGATGTCACTTATGGCAGCTGCATCCTCTTTATGGCTGATTTTGTTGTGAGCCAAAATGGAAATTTAAATGTGAACATTTAACATTTTTGAAATATCTTAGATTGGCCATGCTGAAATCGTAAGAAAATGATCCTATTTCATTTATTTTTTTCCTATATGATGTGTATAGTTTGTAGACAGTGTCAGATGAGCTGCCTTTTTATGCTTTGGATCTAGATCTGAAAAATGATTCATTGAAAAAAACCCATAAAACTAATGTTTTGCTTATACATTAATGGCTATATGGTTTCCTCTTGTTTGCAAAACTAGATCACAAGACAGTTTTCTTTGACCTGTGTCATGTAATATTTTACAATTATAAACCTAAGTAGGTCACATAAGTGTTCTTAATTTCATCTTGTAGCCGTCACACTGAACCAGGCAGATTGTATTGGTCAGCCTTTTGGCCTCCATTCTATGTTGGTGCTTCAATTTATCTGGGATCCACTTCCGACAGCTGTTTTGTGACTGTGGTGACTAAAGCATAAAGCTACAGAAACACTTAAAATGATAACAATGGGATGATGACCAAGTCCAAGATTTTTCAGCAAGGTGAATTATTTTTGCCAAACAGAAAACGTGTATCTCGTATTAATTAACGAATTATCCCCAGCACTCAAAACTTTTTCAGGATAGGCCTACAGCAATCCATTTAGAGTTATCGTTGATGCTGGGCAGACCATGTTAGTTTTGAGTCCATCACTCACTGTATAATATTACTGCTCTACACCATTCCCCAACTTGAAACTATTTCAAAATGGCAAACAATGGGACTATCAGCAAACAGCAATGTTGCCCAAGAATTCAAATGGCTCAGAGTTATCATTTGAGTTTAAAACAACCTATTGGATGCTCTTTGAAAAATAAAATTGTAAGACATCTTCTGACAGCATTATGTTCAAATATTTCATTCTATATGCTTCTACATTACAAGGTGTCATGCATGCACGTCAGGGCATCTCTTCACAGGTTCGATTGAGGTATGTGATAACCCGCTGGGGTGAGAGGGGGCACTGTTGCTAACATTCTCTTCTCCTTCTCTACCCACAACACCAAGAAACCGTCCAGTGAGAGCACTTAGCTCTGCCCCTTCCGGTCTGTCCACTATAAGAAGCCCAGAAGGAGGCGTCTTTTGCGATCAGAGTGACAGACTGGATGGAGCACCAGTAAAACGACCCACAATTCTGTGGCCAAGAGCCAAATACTTTTTTGTTAATATGTTGCCCAAATGGCTGGTTGTACAAATGCAAAGAGGTGTGCTTTTTGTTGGATTTTTGTTCAGTTAGACGGGATGACCCAGTTGGTGTTCCAACTTTTTATCCTCCCTATGACCAATCATTCCTGCATCCGGCTGCAAAGGAAACATTTTTAAGTGATTTTAATAAACTTGAGACCATGGTACTGAACTGCAATGCTGATGATTCAGTCCCTCTGTTTGATCCAGAGCAAATTATTTAACCCAGTTGTAAAAAATACATTAACAAATTGTACTGTATCTCTGTAATTGTACCTCTTAAAAAATCACTATCTTAATACAGTAATCCCTCCTCCATCGCGGGGGTTGCGTTCCAGAGCCACCCGCGAAATAAGAAAATCCGCGAAGTAGAAACCATATGTTTATATGGTTATTTTTATATTGTCATGCTTGGGTCACAGATTTGCGCAAAAACACAGGAGGTTGTAGAGAGACAGGAACGTTATTCAAACACTGCAAACAAACATTTGTCTCTTTTTCAAAAGTTTAAACTGTGCTCCATGACAAGACAGAGATGACAGTTCCGTCTCACAATTAAAAGAATGCAAACATATCTTCCTCTTCAAAGGAGTGCGTGTCAGGAGCAGTGACTGTCACAGAGATAGCCCTATTGATTTGTTTGCTTTTCTCTCTGTTTGGCTTTTAAGTATGCGAAGCACCGCGGCACAAAGCTGTTGAAGGCGGCAGCTCACACCCCCTCCGTCAGGAGCAGACAAAGAGAGAGAGAGAGAAAGACAGAGAGAGACAGAGTTTGTTTTTCAAGCACAAATCAATACGTGCCCTTCGAGCTTTTAAGTATGCAAAGCACTGTGCAGCATGTCGTTTCAGGAAGCAGCTGCACAAAAGATAACAACTTGAAGATAATCTTTCAGCATTTTTAGACGAGCGTCCGTATCGTCTAGGTGTGCGAACAGCCCCCCTGCTCAATCCCCCTACGTCAGGATCACAGAAAGTCAGCGCAAGAGAGAGAGAGAGAGAAAGTAAGCTGGGTAGCTTCTCAGCCATCTGCCAATAGCGTCCCTTGTATGAAATCAACTGGGCAAACCAACTGAGGAAGCATGTACCAGAAATTAAAAGACCCATTGTCCGCAGAAACCCGCGAAGCAGCGAAAAATCCGCGATATATATTTAAATATGCTTACATATAAAATCCGCGATGGAGTGAAGCCGCGAAAGGCGAAGCGCGATATAGCGAGGGATTACTGTACATAATTCGCCTGCCTCCTCACTCACTCACGTCCGAAGCCGAATGTGCAGTCGTCTTCTGCGCACGTCTGAAGCCAAATGCTCAGTCGCCTTCTGCGCAGCTGCCCGAAAAACCTTACGAGACCGACATCCAACCCCAACATCGCGGCAGGCGGTGGATTTACGGCCACAAAAATTCAAAGAGAAAGGCAACTTCAATTAAAGCTCTAGAGGCCTGAAAGGCGATTTCGACTACAGCTCGAGGCCTAATTACGCATTATGATTCAATTTTGCATTCATTCAATACACCTATATCAGGTTTGTGGTGCTTATACTTATTACTATTCCATATTGTACTGGAACATTCATCATTCAATATTATACTATAGGCCTGGAAAATTCATCAACTAACAGTACAAGTCTGTACAGTAATGAGTAAAGTGGACTACAATCATTACAAAACAACTTCTTCGTTACTTATCATTTGTTCTTCATATGCTGCTGACACAAACTCGTGCCCGTTTCATCTTACGTCGTCGAAACGGGCTCTTTGTCTAGTATAAAATAAAGAAAAAAGAAAAAATGGCGCTGTATTCCAGGCATTGTGAGGCCTTGTTACCATGATCCAGAAAGAGTAGGAATTGAATACAACATCCTATTCCATGCTCAACCACCTTTTCATTTTTTTATTCAGTGGGCCAACAAAGCAAAGAATGTTATAGTACACGTGATCTATGGAAAATAAAGGTGAACATTAGACAGTTAAATTGCAGAATGAGAAGTCTATTTCTTGTTATCATATTTAAAATTATTCAGATTTCGAAGATAATTGAGCTATATCCTGTGGATGTGGGTACGTGGAATGGGAGCTATCACTGCTCCAGAAACCTCAGTTATGACTAGAAACTCTAAGTTATGTCAATGCAAGTGAATGTAGACATTTATGTGGTACTGTGGCGTGTGAGGAGGTTGCAACAACTGGAATTGGTTCCTGCCTTACACTTAATTCTGCCATTTTGACTGTAAAATCTGATTAAGTTCATCCAGGAGAACTAATGATTGAATAAATGATCTAGATGTGAATGAGTAGTGTCACAAACTTGACAAGATGACACAAAAAGGTTTGGGGCAGCCACCCATATATTGTTTTTCCTGGCTGCAAAATTGTTTGAAAAGGAATAATTAATATAGATTAGAGTCCACAAATGAAGTGACTTGCTGGCACAAAGATGGCGGCCTTAAAGGAGAGTGGAGGAAGTGACATCATCATTTGGGAGAGTGGAGGAAGTGACATCATCATTGGTGCCGGAACCGGAAGTGGTGCCATGGGTGCTGGGACCGGACGTGACATCATCATTGGAACCAGAACCAGAAGTGGTTTCATTGGGCCCAGGACCGGGAGTGGCATCATCATTGGGGGCGAGAACCAGAAGTGATGTTATTGGTCCTGGAACCAGAAGTGACTTTTCAGAGCCAGGCAGAATTTCCCATAACTGGTCTGCAGAGAAGGGAGAGAAAGAGTCAGTGCACTCTGACACCCCCTGGTTGGTCATGGAATTACTCTCATTCAGGCTCTTTAGCTGCCTCCCATGCGCACGTGTGTGACAGTGGGTAGGGTACATATTTTAGTGTGCCATTCAATGGACTGAAGTCCTATCTAATGCTGGTTAGTGCTTTACATTCAAACCTCATACAGTATAGAGCTCATAGAGAGTAGTGTGTCAACATTAAAAGTGAAAAGTACAATAACTGTTTGAAATTATCATGAATAAAATCTAGGTATGCAATCTCACAATGTAAAAGGTATTCATTTTTAAAAAATGATAGGGTGAAGGTGATACCCTTTCTTTATACCTGTGTGAACAAGAATCATTATATGCCACAACATTTCAAAGTGGTTAAGAATATTTTTTTCTTGAACTCATCATTTAAGCTCATTTCAATGATCTCAGTGGACATTGGGATTCAAATAATCCTGCAGCCCCAGGGTGTTTAAAACATGTGCTAGCGAGCTCTGTGGGGTGGTTCAGCACATGTTCTCCCTTTCCCTGAGTTTGCACAAGGTTCCCCAGCTGTGGGATGCATCCAGTGTGGTCTCAGTGCCAAAGAAAGGGCATTCCAGTGATCTCAAGGACTTTGGACGAGTTGCTGCTATTTCGTACGTCATAAAGACCTTTGAGAGGTTGGTCTTGAAACCTCTGTGATCCCTGGTTTAAGAACTCTTGATCCTCTGTAGTCCGCCTGTCAGACACACAAAGGTGTGGAGGATGCCCTGATCTACATGTTCCACAGAGCCCACTCCCACTTGGATAAAGCCGACACCACAGTCAGGACAATGTTCTTCTATTTCTCCATTGTCTTTAACAACATTCTGTCTCAACAATTGTGGAAAAAGCTCCAGGCTATGCATCCTGATAAAACCCATCCCCTAGAGGAGCTGCTCTCTTTGAGCACTTTTAGATACAGGCTTTTTCCTCCACAGTGTGCTGAGAAATGCCTCTGGGGGTCTTTTCTGTCTGCTGCTATTAGACAATTTAATGCTTCCTCCCGATGTCCCAAAGTAAAAGTTGATATTCTTTAAATTCATTTTGTAATTCCAGCACAACATTCTTTTTTTGTTGATTGATTGATTGATTGACTCATTATATTATTTGTCCTTTAAGTCTATATATTTTTTTTTTTATGTTTCTGCTGCTTTATGCATTTAATTGTCCCCTTGGGATTTATACAGTTTATCTAATCTAAACTAATCTAATTAGAACTATCATGTGCTGAAGGGCCTGATGACCTAACTGATTGCAAGCACAATATAACTGTACGCTGCTATGCTAACAACAAGCCATGGATTACAAGTGACATCAAGGGCCTTTTGAACCAGAAGAAAAGGGCTTTTAAAGACGGTGATCAGCATGAGCTCAAGCGCGTGCAGAAGGAACTCCGAGTCCAGCTCAGGGCGGCGAAGGAGCAGTACAAGAGAAAGCTGGAGCAGAAGTTGCAGAATAACAGCATGAAGGAAGTGTGGGATGGGATGAAGATCATCACTGGCTGCAGCTCGAAGCGGGGTACCACCATCGAGAGAGACGTGAAGAGAGCAAACCAAATGAACAACTTCTTTAACAGGTTTGACCACCCTAACCCACTCTCACTCTCACCTCGGAGTACTGCACCCTCCACACATCCTTCTGCTGATACCAGCATAGGAGAGACATCCCCACCCATAATTACAACAGCGTAGGTGAGCAGAGAACTGAGGAGACTTCGTGCCAGCAAAGCAGCGGGTCCACATGGAGTATTGCCACAACTGCTGAAGGTCTGTGCATTGGAGCTGGGGGGTCCTCTACAGTGCATCTTCAACCTGAGCCTGGAACAGGGGAGAGTCCCAAGGCTTTGGAAAACATCTTGCATCACCCCAGTCTCAAAGGTATCACGTCCTAGTGAGCTGAATGACTTTCGGCCTGTTGCTCTGACATCACATGTGATGAAGACCATGGAGAGGCTGCTGCTTCACCACCTTAGGCCACAGGTTCAACACGCCCTTGAACCTCTGCAGTTTGCATATCAGGAGAAGGTGGGAGCGGAGGATGCCATCATCTATATGCTACACCGATCCTTCTCCCACTTAGACAGAGGCAGTGGTGCTGTAAGAATTATGTTTCTAGACTTCTCTAGCGCCTTCAACACAATCCAACCTCTGCTCCTTAGGGACAAGCTGACAGAGATGGGAGTAGATTCATACCTACTGGCATGAATCATGGACTATCTTAAAGATAGACCTCAGTATGTGCGTCTTGGGAACTGCACGTCTGACATTGTGGTCAGCAACACAGGAGCCCCACAAGGGACTGTACTTTCTCCAGTCCTGTTCAGCCTATATACATCGGACTTCTAATACAACTCGGAGTCCTGCCATGTGCAAAAGTTCGCTGATGACACTGCTATCGTGGGCTGCATCAGGAATGGGCTGGAGGAGGAGCATAGGGACCTAATGACTTTGTTAAATGGTGCGACTCAAACCACCTACAACTGAACACCAGCAAAACCAAGGAGCTGGTGGTGGATTTTAGGAGGCCCAGACCCCTCATGGACCCTGTGATCATCAAAGGTGACTGTGTGCAGATGGTGCAGACCTATAAATATCTGGGAGTGCAGCTGGATGATAAATTAGACTGGACTGCCAATATTGATGCTCTGTGTAAGAAAGGAAAGAGCCAGTTATACTTCCTTAGAAGGCTGGTGTCCTTCAACATCTGCAATAAGATGCTGCAGATGTTCTATCAGACAGTTGTGGCGAGCGCCCTCTTCTACATGGTGGTGTGCTGGGGAGGCAGCATTAAGAAGAAAGACGCCTCACGCCTGGACAAACTGGTGAGGAAGGCAGGCTCTATTGTTGGCATGGAGCTGGACAGTTTAACATCTGTGGCAGAGCGAAGGGCGCTCAGCAGGCTCCTGTCAATTATGGAGAATCCACTGCATCCACTAAATAGTATCATCTCCAGACAGAGGAGCAGCTTCAGCGGCAGACTGCTGTCACTGTCCTGCTCCACTGACAGATTGAGGAGATCTATTTGTTTATTACAATTAGTTCTGAACTGGTGTTACATAAACTTTGAGCCATCGTGATTCAATGTCTATTATTTACTTAATATTAACAGAAAAATACATGCAGAAGTTTTTGTTTTATTTAATACTCAATTTTTATACCTCTCCTGATATATCCATTCATTTTTCAAACCAGCTTAACCTAAAACTAGGT
Source organism: Erpetoichthys calabaricus (assembly GCF_900747795.2). Taxonomy (NCBI): domain Eukaryota; kingdom Metazoa; phylum Chordata; class Cladistia; order Polypteriformes; family Polypteridae; genus Erpetoichthys; species Erpetoichthys calabaricus. Next base: position 107,340,422 of record NC_041403.2, read on the forward strand.
GGCCAGCACCTATACTGGCAATACTGGGCTCAGGTAGGAGCCGTCTTTGAAAGAAGTACCAGTTCATCTAGACAGAATACACTTACACACATCCACATGTCCACTCACACTGGCTCAAATTAGAATTTGCAGTTAACCTAACACACTCATGTTTGGGATGTGAAAGGTGTGAACATGAAGTATGAGGAGTAAAGCCCAAACAGACACAAAGAGAAATTACAACCTCCACACACGGACAGAGACTGAATCGGGATTTAAACCAAATCTATTGAAGCACCACCAGCACCATGCTATTCAACACCTGTTATATATATTTTAAATTTAGATTTCATAATTTTAACACTTCAGAATCAGGAGTTTGAGGTGGACAGTCTGAAATGGTAATAAAGCCTCTTCCCAAAGTTCCAGGTGAAAAAAAGGCATATTTTGGGTAGCCTTCCTCCCTTTGTTCTGATTCGTAACCAGGCACATAAAACAAAAAGATGTTTTAAGGGCAAAGTGCAGGAAAAAGGCAGAGCCAAAAGGCAGGCAAGTATTGAAACACTAAAAAACTAAACAAAAATTTAACCAAAACCAAAACGCAATACAAAAATTATAGTCTTAGTCATTGCCAGACGTTCATAACACAGAAGAATCAAGATATAGGCAGTGTGGTTGGGTGGTGGAAGGACAGACTGGAAACAGTTGAAATGTTGGGACGCCAACCGGGTTGTCCCTTTTAATTGTCGTGAGACAAAACAAGCAAAATAAAGAAAAGTAACGAAAACAGCTCCAATGTGCAATCCCAATCGGGGATTTCTTTCTTCTAAGGAATCTTTCGAGAATCACGTGCTCCACCATGTGGCTCTTTCCGATCTCCAGGCAATAGACGCCTTTCTCTTTACTGGCGCTTCTTTTATAGCGCAACTTCCGGAAGGGGCAGGGTTAAGCGCCCTTACTGGGCGGTTTCTCTGAGCTGTGAGGGACGTAGAACAACAGGACAAAGTCAGTAGTAGCCCCACTTTGTCTCGGTGGGTTATTGTGTACCTTTCCCCGACCATTTGAGGAGTCCTTGGACACCCATGCGTGACAACAGATGTATATATTATAAATTAAATTCACACTTTTGGATGCTGATAAGCTTGCAGTAGTGGCTTTTAAATCATTGTGTTGACACAACACACAACAAAACATCATGTCAACATAGATGAGAAATTCTCAAATCAAATTACACAACACAAACAATAATTTTACCACATTCTCTCTGATGTTCAAAACATCACAAATTGTGAATTTGAAGTCTGGAAAATGTATATTCATACCAAGAGAAATGAACAAAGATTAGCATATTGTAACACCTTCATCATTGTGTGCCCTTTGGTGTGACTAAATATGTTATTTTAATAATTTGTACAAGTGGTATGAAAGTGCTTGACTTTGTGGAATAATCCAAGTTTTACCATCTTTATGTCAATCATGTTAAATGAATATTCAGTTTATGGTCTTGCATTTTAATTTGTTGCCTTGGCTTTTTCTGTTTTTTTAACATTTGTCTGGTACGTTTGTTTTATTTCAGTGATCTTGCTCTTTGCTATTTGCATTTTATTCTGGTGCACATTGTGTAATACCTTCAGCTCAGTCAAAGTGATTGATTGATTGGGGACTAATTTTTAACCAATCCATCACATACAGGGTGGAGTGGTGGCTCTGAGGCTAGGGATCTGTACTGGCAATCTGAAGGTTGCTGGTTTGAATCCCATAGAAGTGGCTCTACTCTCTTGGGCCCTTGAGCAAGGCCCTTAACCTGCAATTGCTTCATCCTGCATATGACATTAATCTACATCCATCCCTGCAAGCAGGTCCTCCAACTGACAGGGAAAACTTGAGGGCTGGTAGCAGGATTGGCACTCCAGCCACCATAAAAAAACTCACTCTGTTCCAGTGTGGTGCCGAGGTGTCACCCGCTGCACTTGGGTCCCAATCCAGGTGGTTTCTTGTGTGGTAGGTGTGGTAATGTGCTATCAGTACATGCTCCGAACCATCTAATACTTTCTTTTCTTTTTTTTATCTCTTATTGAATTTATAAAAAACATAATATTCCATATAATCAAGTCAAAACTTACCAAAACTAAATTCAACTCAACTCCCAGCCATGAGAAAGAGAGGAAACTTTAAGAGTAATAAAGAGAGAAAGGAGTCTTTCTCCCCAATATAAATGCTTATTGTAAAATATTAATGATTAGGTCCTGCCAGGTTTTTAAAAAGTTGTGATCAGATCCTCTAAGTGAGAATTAGATTTTTTCCAATTTCAAATAGTATATAACATCAGTTACCCACTGACTTAAAAGAGGTGGGTTAGGATTCTTCCAGTTGAGCAAGATAAGTCTACGTGCCAATAGTGTAGTAAAGGCAATCACATATTGTTTGTCCTTCTCCGGCTGGGAGGACACCAAACACAGCTGTTAGTGGGTTAGAAGGGATTGTGGCACCAAGGCTGTCTGATAGGCATATAAAGATTTTGGTCCAGAATGATATTAATGCGGTGCACACCCAAAACATGTGACCCAGTGAGACCTGGAGCTCGATTGCAGCGATTGCAGTTGGATCTTGCCCTGGAAACATTTTATTCAATTTTAAGCGAGATAAATGTGCTCGATAAAAGATTTTAAGTTAAATAATAGAATGCTTTGCACATGTGGAGCTCAAGTGAATTCTGTGCATGGCTGCCTTCCACTCCTTTTCTGAATTGTTGAGTAAGAGATGCTTTTCCCACTGTACTCTGGGATCTTTTAAAGGAAGGGACTTTAAAATGTTTTTATATATTACAGAAATGCTGTCTGAGTCCCCCAGACTGATCAATATCTCTTCTGGAATAGAAGTAGGTAGGAGGAGAGGAAAATTGGGCAGATACTTTCAAACACACTGCATACACACATCTCTCAATTTCAAATATCTTAACTTTGACCTGAATCTAAAAGATTTTTTTAGTCTTCAAACATTCTGACTCTTTCCGAAGGCTGCTTGTGAGGAAGAGAACAAGTGACGGCTTAGTGATCGGTTTAACAAAGTTCAAGTTAAAGTTTGCAGGTGAAATGAGAAGAAGACACCTCTGAAATGAACAACTTGACTTTCACTCTCAAATAAGCTTGGGAAATAAAGAAATGCAAAACAATTGCTTATTATTGAAAATGATGGCAAATTACTTTTTTTTTAAACGATGGTCCATTGTTTCTTCAAAACACGGAAGCCAATTGTTTTCACTATTACATAAGAGAGCATGAGCTAGTTACCCATTACATACACCTTGAAGTGATTCAGCTTTACCCAAAAGGAATTTATTAATTTGTTGTGATGTGTTCTCTCAATTATCCATGTTTAACTGTATTAGTCATAATTTTGGTTACTGAATTTGAATATTCATTTTCTCATAATCAGGTGTGCTATAGTTTTTCTTTCAAGCAGCTAGAATTGTTGTATCTTCTATGTTCTCTGTGGCCTTTCTTCGCTTACTTCTAGCTCCACTGCGAGCACCATTCTTTTTTTTTTTCTTTTTCTTTTTTTTCCTTGAGTCTCTTGAAAGCTGAAAGCTTGGAAGCCCTGAGGGTAATACAGTGTTTGAATTGTGCCTTATGGGAGTGAAGGGTAAGCCAACGTCAACATTTTATGCTGCCAGAAAATGGACTCATGTGGCTGGCAAAGTGCCCCATGGTGACTTGGCAGGAGTACTCAAAACTGTAAGGGAAAAGAAAAACTTTGACAGAGAATGATCACAACAAAGATCTCCACTCATCATTAGGGCTTCTCAGCTGCCAGCATAGGATTGGTAGTGGATAATGAATGAAACTTAAACTGGTCATTAAATAAGGAAAAGAAATCAATTGATCTAATAGTGCTTAGAGAAGTTTGGGAGCCTGAACAATATGCACTAATGTCAGCCAAATTGTAAATGATCTTCCTATTAATTTATCATAATGTTTTAGCTAGTTAGATAAATGGAGAGATAGATAGGCACAGATAGAAGTAGAACTGCAAAGCAAAGAGGAAAACAATATGCAAGTGCAAGAATTCAAACTAAATGCACAACATATTCAGAGGACATTTAAAAAGTCTAAATTAGAGTAAACTGCCCTAATTTGGGGTGCTCATTAGAAATGTAATGATTTACCTTATGAGACAGAAGAGCATAATAAACAACAGTTATGCTAAATATTCAAAATGTTAAAATGTGTGCTTCAATTTAAATGTTTAAAGCCTAAATATTATCAATTTTAACAGAAATTAGTCATTTTTGACCCTCAGATAGAGGTCCATACAGGCCTAGTAAAGGATCAAAAGTCAAAAATAACATCATGTTTGTAGTTAACTACCTTAGATTAGTCTAAAATGATACTCTGTATGTTTATGCTTGAAATTTGTCATTTTTAACTTTCTGGGAGTGGCTCTTAGATGGCTACGACCTCCGGTAAAGACTCTAATATCAAAAAGATTGTCAGCACCTTGAAATATCATACAATGACACTCCACATGCCTACCCCATGAGACACCATTTTTGTGATTTTTGTGAAAAAGAGTAACTTTGACCCCTCGTGTTCCATTAGGGGGTGAACCCCGGGGTCAGTTAATGTAGGATGAACAGCTTCAGCTCCTTCTGATCATTTTTGTTGAAGACACCTTTTGGTTTACTCGTTATCACAAGGCTATAATATCCTACTCCAAAAATGGCTTAAAAATGACAGGTTTTCAGGTCTACATGGCTAAAAAAAAGGGGGGACCTTAAAAACCTCAATGTCTCGCATAACTAGATGTCAAGACGAGTTAAACCATATCATATATGGGAGTTTTCCCATCCTGGAGATTCAAGAGGTGCCAGATAAAAAAAACAAGTGATTTCTGAACGTTCATAAGTAATTCTTATGAACATAATGTATAGTCTGCATAACTGTTTTGTCATACATGGTGTGGCACCCGGACGGGGCTCACGCCCGTCCGGGACGCTCAGGAAGACAGGAGGAGGGCTCATTCCTCCTCCAGAATGCGAGGGGGCATCCGCCCTGGTTGTATTGGGGGCCACGGGTACAGGGCTTGGAAGCTCTACCCTGTAGGGGCCCGTGGCCACTGCCAGGGGGTGCCCCAATGCCTTGGGGACCCTGGACCCCAGCGCTTCCGCCACACCAAGAAGTGCTGGGGGGAAAGAAAAGAGGGGACACCCGGAGTGCTTCCGGGTACGCAGCCGACACTTCCGCCACACTGGGGAGTGCTGGTGGAAGATTGCCGGGGAGCACCTGGAGCACATCCGGGTGTGTATAAAAGGGGCCACCTCCCTTCAGACGGAGACAAGAGTCAAGTGGAAGGTAGATGATGTCAGGAGGAAGGCAAGGAGGCAGCCTGAAGAGAGAGAAGGCATTGTTGTGTGGCCAGGACTTTGGGGATTGTGGGCACTTGAACTTTGTAAATAATATTGTAAATAAACGTGTGTTGGGTGACATGAGCGTGTCTGCCTGTCTGTGTCCGAGCCAGTCTCCACACTGGTTAGGAGAGGGATGATGGACAGATGCTGTTGGATAAATTGAAAAAAAAAAGCCTCAGCAGTGCCTCTTAGCACACCATTGTGGAATATGGCAGCAGCTTCCTCTGGAGCCTTCATAGTCTGTCCTGTAATAAAGTCGACCTACCTGTTGTATTCACTCAGGTGTAATTCATAGTCAGTATGTGCTAGCAGCACTAGCATTGAGCACAAATAACCCTAATGGGACAACAGTCTATTGCAGGACACAATCCTTCACTTAATCTGTATAAATAAAGTTAAGAATGGCTGTCTGTATGTCCAGACACCACTCGAGAGCGGCACAAGTGATTTACATGAAATTTGGTAAGTATATTCGCCACAGTATACGCTACTTTTTCTGCTTCCAGTTTAATGTGGTTACTCAGGTCTGGATTTTTTAAGACATTTTGCTATGCAATACATAACTTTTTACATTTTCAGTCTCGAAACTAAACATGCATCAGTTTAGTCATGAAAGTGTAGCGATAAATTAAAGGTGACCAGTGTACATATTACCTCAGTACTGCCCTGAGGGAGGACAGTTAAACATTTTTATTGAGGGTTTACAAAGAAACAATCAGATGATATCTGATGTTTATTCACCTGTAATAACTTTAATACAAATAATAATATATTTATTATTTAAATTTACTTTTCCATAAATCTAGTATGGATATCCATTATAAAATGGAATACATAGTTATTTATTTATTCTTCTACAGTTATAATCTACCTGCCATAGATGGGCAACTCAGTCAGTCACTAAGTCATTGTCCAACCTGCTATATCCTAACACAGGGTCACGGGGGTCTGCTGGAGCCAATCCCAGCCAACACAGGGCGCAAGGCAGGAACAAATCCAGGGCAGGGCTGGCAGAGATGGGCAACTCAGCTAGAAAAAATAAATTAAGACAAATTTGCTTGTGCTTGTGCAAGTAGGCTGTAGGTAGTATATTAAATATATACACTGACACCAAGTAGACATTTTTAAAATCTTATTTACTGTTTTTTGCATCACTCAGGAATAAATGTTATTGCTGATTAGTTACTCAAAGAAAATGAATCCAAATGTACTCTTTAAAATCGATTGCTTGAATTGAATTTGTTTCTGTTATGTCTACATTAAGGAGAGACTCTGGAAACTCTTATACAGTGGACAAAAGACAGGAAGAATGTGCAAAAGAGCACATTCTTCCTTTCGTTCTTTTTACCAAAGCTTTTTATGTGCTGCTATGAGTTATAACTTCCACAACTTTCATTTTTGGTGCCTGTCACATGTCCATTGTTTAGCCATGCTCACGCTTTACCTTTTGGTGCCGCACAGATACAATCTGTCATACACATACCAGTGTGTGTTGAAATCCCAAAATAATTAGGTTAGGCCATTCCAGGGATAGAAAATAATTCTACTTAACTGCTAACATCTTTTGTGTAGCCATAAGGGACAGCTGTGTAAGGAAAGCGCCTGGTTCAAGGAGTTTGGCTCGGTTATACTATTAGGCCACTGCAGAAGATGAATATTCAGTAGCAGCTCTCTTTACAAACACAAGTTCCTCTGCTGCTAAGTTATTAAATTATGTCAGCACAGCATATCTCCAGCATGCTGTGCCCAGAGTATGCTGTGCAGGGAGTATATACATCAATGCCACCTTCTGGATTTCAATAGATATCAGCTTGCAGAATTTAAAGATGGATGCTCTTTGACAATCTGCTTAATTGCCACTTCAAATTCTAGAGCTTCTTCGGGGGCTGAAAAATAATGAAACCAACTTAGGAGAAATGTTTCTGGGACACTGCAGTCTGTATTGTAATCAGAAACTAACAACATTACTGAAACATTATACAAACAGCTTCATGAATACTTTATGGTAATGAAAAAAGCTGAAAAAGCTTCAAAAATAATGTTAATATAAGTATACGGCTAACCTATAAAGAATTCAATAAATTAAAAGAGCACCAAAGGCCAACAGAATCTCATCTCATTAACTTTAAAAGCATAACAAAGAAACTCTCAGGGGAGGAAGCACTGAATCTTGGCATTAAGTCAACCCTGGACTTGCGCCATTCACATTGTGTTGGACTGCTCCACTGCAACATTGAGTTAATCCACAACAATGCATGCAGAGTGTGTTTGAAAAGCAGTTCCTGAATGATTCCTGCCAAAAATAAAACCAACACAAAGAGCGGAGTGAAAATGAGTGAGAGAGATAAGTCATATAAAAAGAGTGGAGAGTAATTGTCATTCACCATTAACATTTTCAAAGATTTCCAGGGATGCCTTGCTGTCTTTATATATGCTTATATTACTCTATGGAGATGGATGAAAGGCTTATTGTGATCAAACTGTGTTCATCATTAAATAATTTCAAAATAAGAAATTGTTAAGTAAATGGAAGCAAATGGACGCAAACTGCTGTCTCTGTCTTATGTAAAGAACTGAAAGCACAGCCCAGCACTTGAAGTGGAACAAGTTTACTGGTGGTATTCTGTGTAGGACAATACAGTGACATTTGATAAAATAATTGGATGGAGGGGTCCCCGTGAAATTTCTGAAGTAGTGCCAGTACTTACTGGTAATGGTAACTGTTGAAGCTTACATCATTGCATTGTTATGATACAATGACAGGTAATCTGAGAATGGGAGGAGAAGGGTTACCTGTGAAAATTAAAAAAGAGGTACCGATACCAGCATTTTAAGAAGAAGTGCTGGTACTCTATACTGAAATTAGAAGAGGTGCTGGTATTCTGTACCAATTAGTACAGCCAACTTCTAGCACTGGCTGCGGTAACTGTGAAGATGGTGTATAATGACAAACTCCAAAAGGACTAAATGTAATGTGGTTTAAGTGCTGTTAGTTTAGAACTAATAACCTAATTATCGTAAAGTATCGTAAAATGAGTAATATTTTATTATGTGTTGTCTAATATTGATATTTTACACTGTCTATATTTATTTCATAACCATACAGAGTTGATAATGTCTTCCCACGATTACCCTATGTTAGAAAGAATCACTCAAAGGGCTATACTTTATACGGTTTAAAGTCTTCTTATGTGAGGTTTGGGCATAGTACAAATGTGTCTGTATATTCTGGGAATTCATTCTTAAATTTAAAAGACCTAAATAAGCATTACAAAGATGTGAAAGATAAGTGTGGTCTGTCCAAGTGGAAACCACTTTATAGTTCAACAATTCAAACATTTCATGACAGGAATAAAACAAATGAAGCCTTATCCGTACAGAAATATAGAAAATAATGGTAACACTTTAGTTTAGGTACTGCAAAAATGCATCTATTACTCATTTATGTGACAAGACCTTACCAAACACTTCCTTGGGTCTTCATAACACTTACAGAGCATCAGTGGAGTGTTTTTCATTTCTGCAATGTGACCTACTAAGAAAACTTCACTTTAGTGTGGTCTGAGGTGGCTTCACTGAGACACATTTCTCTTGAAATTACATATTTAGTATATGATCTGTGGATCCTTCATATTAGCAAGTGATTTTCCCATTATCTCCCCCTAATGCCACATTGCACAGAGATGAATAACCTATCTACAGATGTTTTATAAGTGTTACAAAGACCGAAAGAAGCCTTTGATAAGGTCTTGTTAGATAAGAGTACTGTAAATAGGTAATACATACATTTTTGCAGTACCTAAACTAGAGTGTTGCTTAAACAATAACTGGAGCCTAAAAAATACTGTAGAATAACATTCTGATTGTTACTTGGGAAATAAGCATACTTCTTTATACATATATTATAGCACTCTACCTATTCTTTCTCCATACTATTAAGCTCTTCCCCTGCTACCTTCCTGACTCTTGGCCCAGTCAGCATTAGCAGAATACACCATTTTTTCTCCCATATTGATTCCCTTTCGTAGTTTGAAGAGAGTGCCTTCTGGTATACCCAGGGTGCTTGAATATTTATTGCCTTTTTCTGCATTGCTACCATCTATGCACAAAGAGAACAAAGTCCCCTCATGGTTGCTCATTTTTATGTCAGTTTTTAAAGATTGGCATTCTTTCCCCTAGTCTGACATTCATAGTAATGCAGTAAAGGATAGGAGGACAAGCATAGCAGTATACACCCCACTAGGGATGCCCTTACCTGTTCAGGATGCCTTGCTGATAGCTTTTTGGTCCCAGAACAAACAGAGCTACTGTATATTCCTCCACTCCACTAGTAGAAAACATTAGTATTCTGCTGCTATACTTCAGGTTCTTTCAGAGGCTGGTGGGAAATGTAGTGTTTGCAAGAGTCTCCATGGAAACAGAGGTGAACCAGAAGTTATTCCCATTGGAATGAAGTGGCACCAGAGGCACTCACAGGATTCAGATGATCTTGGAGTTGGGAGACAAGCTGAGGCAGGGACAGAGGATTGTCTGTCAAGAATGGAGAAGACTATGGCTATTTGTAGAACCGAAAGTATGGAAGGTAGAAAGGAAAGAAAAATTATATATTTTGTTATATATATTGTTTTTGTTTTTGTCTTGGAAAGTGCAGGTAGGCCAGTGGGGGCATAGTCTTTATTATTTCTTTGTCAGATCGAGTGCCCTCTTCTGGTAACACCTTAATAATCTTTGTTGTCTGTACAGTTTTCTAGAAGGATTTCCATTTGCCAAAACAACATGACATGACTCAAAACCACTTTAATTGAGCCTATTCTCGAGTTCTGTACTTTTTATTTAAGCAAGAACCACCAGTCACTGATGTCTGGACTGATCAAGACTGTCACAACAAGTAATCATGATTACACCCAATGTTGGGATGGGAAAATTTTAATTTTAGGGTTGGGATATGAGAATCTTAACGTTAGGGTCGGGATAAGAGAATATTAGCCTTAGGGTTAGGAGAAGAGTGTATTAATTTTAGGGTTGGGAGAAGAGAACTGTTCTTAAGTTCAGGGTTGGGGATGAACTTGTAACGGCCGACCCCTTACCCAGACCGGCCACTACACTACCAAGACTATAACTTGGAATACCTGAGGTTTCTTGCTCTAATAACCAGCCGTACTCCTTACAAGATGTCTTATTTTCCAAACACAATGAAATAACCAGAGACAGTAAATGGATATGTCAACTTAAAGACAGATATATATAGATATAGATAATTATACATAGATAAATAACATTCACTGATGCATGCGTAACAGACAGTAAACGGGACGATGAAAACAACACGCACTCTGCACACAGATAGAATATATTATTACTATGTAGCCCCGCTACAAACTGATGTTAAGTTTAGTGTTTGGTTTGGGGGGAGCCCATCCTTTCCCGTGTCCCAAATAACTAATTTTTGCCAGTTTTCCCATGCTTGAAATAATCATGCTTTATCAGTGTGATGATCAAGTGTTACTCACAAGAAGGGTAACAGCAAGGGACTGGAAACCACAGACATTCATAAATAAATTAGCCATTGTAAAGTATTTCAACATACTCTTATTTATTCAATTTGCTATGAAAATAAAGTACAATATTTTAAAATGTGCCAGAAACTGATATCTTTTAACATACAGCACATTGTTGTGATAGATAATTAAATGATATTCCTACATAACCTAACATAGGTTATTCACATGAGAATAATTTTGTAATCAAAATTTGAAAATGAATAACTCTAATTAATTGTAATCAGTATCTGTAACTGAATAATTCATTGTAAGTTCCTTTATGAGTGGGTCACATACTAAATACACATTGAATGCTTTCAAAATCATATTTTAACTTCAAATACAGAAAATCAAGATTTGTCTTTGGTATCTATTGGGAGGCTCAAAACTCTGTAGTATGTTTTACATTGTAAAACATTTAACATGCAAGATGTTTACAGTGCAGTGATGGTATCAGTATGTATGTACAGCACACAAAGATGATAGTCAGTCGCAGTTTTAAAGTTCTTTAACTCAGCCTGTTTGCCATGAGTACAAGAACTGGGGTTTGATTCCAGCCTCTAAGGGCCAAAACCAATCTTGACTCCAATATACCATTCTTGCTGTGCTGTTGCCTTATGTTAAAGTAAAGCTTACATCAAACCTCTGGTGGCAAAATATTATTGTGGGTCTGATTTCTTCAGCTTTCAGTTGTTCCTGGGACTACATCAAACTTCTCAATTGCAGATACTGTTTTACATACAACCAATCAGCTTTAAAGGTAGCCTTCAACATCACAGAGCACAGTAAGTGTGCACATTCTTTAATAACTGTCTAAAAATATCTGCTTACATTTGAAATTTAAATCATTGCAGATTTTTCTCTTCTAGGAATGGAGGATTTTGTATGAGTTTTCTTCAATCACAAAGAAAGAGTTTTTTTTTTCTTAGTGGGAATTGTGCATGGCATTGAGCAGTTGCTGCTTTAAAATGTCAGAAAGCTGATTGATTGAGGGTAAATGACTGTCTAGCAGTGACAACTGTGATGTAGTTACAGGAATAATAGAAACCTGAGGAAATCAGATCAAGCAATTGTTACAATAATCTCTGATGCTTCCAAAGTACAATGAACCATTTATATACTGTTATGGGAGTGCATCTTTAAAAATGTATTTTGTTAGGTGTTTCAGTCAAATCTTGGGTTTTTATGTGAAAATATTGAGTGTATGGCTTGCTGTGCCTTATTCACTTGGTTTCTGATTTTTTTAGTGTAGTATGACTATTGTACTAATATTTAATTTGTACTTTTCTTTGTGTTCCCGTGACACCTTTTTGTGAGTCCATTGCCTAAACCCTATCCACGGTTGCAGGTGGGTGTGGGTTCATGTATAGTGGTGCCAGACATCATCGCTGCGACAGCATGCATACCAGCACAGTGCTCCATCATGAATCCATGATTGGATTTCATGACAAAAATTCTTTCCATGAGCACCTTTCCATGCATGTCTTGAATCCTGGCATTTCTTTATGACTTCCATCTTTGGTTTACAATTTGGTTTTTGTGTTTCAGTTATATTGAGTCTCGGTTTCAACACTTTTTCTGTACTCGACGTTGATTCATTTTCTGATCTTTTGGGCTCTGTGTGATTCATTTCCCCTAGTTTTTATCAGAAAATGAAATGCAAGGGGCAGTCAAAAAGTTCCCGGAATTGTTGATATAGCAGGAAAGTGAGGAATCAGATTACGTACTCATTGTTGTGGAAGGTAGGGCAGCACATCTGTAGACCAGTTACAGCAGGTCTGGATTGGTTTCAGCGTGTAGTATTGTTTTAATTACCATTTAAGTTATGTTGCATAGTCATTCGACGCAATGTTGCAGAATAGTGTAATGCAGTGTCTCTCAACCTTTTTGGTGCTGCTACCCACCTTTTTACATATAAGTGTCTTCATGATTCACCAATTGGGGAGTCCCTGCTGGCAAATTGAGTGCCCAATCACAACAAACTGCAAATATAAAAAGCAACTCACGACCCACCGGCACCGTTCATGACCCAAAAGTGGGACACAATGCAGTGGATGAGAAACATTGGTGTAATAAACAGAACCAATGGAAACAATACACCCCCTAACTGGCACGCACTCACCCACCCTGAAGAGAGACAAAGAGACAGATAGAAACTATAGGAGTCATGAGAAGAGCCTCTGCCAATCAAGGAAGGAATGTACATAATGAATGAGAAATCTTTCCTTATCTCCAAGAAGTGGTCATTTAAAAATATACTGCAGTAATAGTGCATGAAGTAATACATTGATTAGGGAAACTGTCAGAGATATATTTTTGTAACAACACTGAGAGAAGTCAACCTATACAGAGAAATGTTAAATAAACTGATCACTCTAAAAGAGCCAGAGCATTATAGAAAGAGTGAAAATATGTTAAAGATGTATACAGGGTTGGTGCCACCGTTAAGGCAAAGTAGGCATTCGCCTAGGGTGCAGATCATAATGGAGGGAAAAATCTGGCTGCATGGGTTAGCTACTGAACAGTCAGTTGGTGCGCTACTAAGCTTGGCCTAGGGTGCAAAATAACCAAGCATCAGCACTGGATGTATAAATCAATGGGGAGTATTTGGAAATATGGAAAAGATGTAATTTAAAGAGAATGAAATACTATACATTTAAGAAATCAGAGATGGTCTGCAAGCTAGTAGCACACAAAGAACTAACAAACAAAAAGTTATTGCAAGGCAAGTGGTGAAAGAAGTGCAAACAACACGAGTGAACTGTTTAAGAGAAACGTGCAGAGAAAAATAAAATGTATTAAATGTGCATTTGGGGTGTAAAATGGCAAGGAAATATGGAGAAAGATGTAAAATAAATGGAAGAAATGATTCAACAGGCATAATATAATGAGAGCTATGGTGTTATGTATGATAATTACCGTGAAACAGGTTACTCAGGTTAAAACTAAACAATAATATTGAAAAATATAGAAAAAGAAGAGTTATGCCAAAGCAAGAAACTGTCATAATGTGTTTTATAATTTTTTTAACTGTTCCTTTTACCTCAAAAATATTTGGCTATGGTTTTAGGGGTTCTGAGATCAAGGAATCTAGTGTTTGTATTTATCTTTTTCATTTTTTGGAAATCATTCATGTTCTCCTGCAGCACCATATTGTTTTCCCTAGGAATGGTGCCAAGTGGGAGACTAGTTTGCTAGGACACACGGCTGTATTTCTGGCAGATGGTTTTCTGGGGTTCCACATTATGACATCACTAGCGTGTAATTGTAAAAAGCCGGTGCTACATGTACCTAATGCAGCGAATATTAGACTCCTGAAAGCATTTGAATTGGTAATTTTTGATTGTCTGGTTATAACATTTTTTCAGACCTCTGATTATGGTTTTGTCTCATGTTTCGTGGCTCTGGTTACATGTACCCTTTTTTGACCTATGATTTATGGCTCTGTTTTCTAACCAAGGTTCTGGCTACATGTACTGAGCTTTGTTACGTAATTCTTGTCTTCCCAGTTACAACCCCTTAATGTGTCCTGACTGAATCATCTCCTGATTCAGTTTTGTCTCTAAACAGCTGTCATCTTGCTCAAGAAGTACAGAAACAAAATTATACAACATAAAAAGGTAATACCAACTAATAGAAATTCTTAGGGCTATATAGGCAAGTCAAAAGAATCCATGATAAGATGGAATATAAAAGACAAAGAGCTAAAGAATTGGTTAAATGGAGGAAACAAGCAGAATGTCTCAGATTTGAAATCACAGAAGTCAAAGAGTTGTGTCAAAATAAGTGTGGAAAAGTGGTATAAATGGTTTAAGCATCAAAACTATAAAATGTGACTATGTTAAAAATGATAGTGTAGAAGTTACTTTAAAAAGGAAAACGTAACAGTGTGATAATGCTGTTATACATACACGGATATTGTGGTGTGAAAAGGACAGCAGGCTTAAAATAATCATGGAAACTATTCGATTATCAGTGAGAAAGCCATATAGAGTAAAATGAAGTTGTGTCTTAATATTAATGTTGAGTCTTAAGTGAAGAACGTTACACAAGAGAGGAATGCACAGACAAAAAGGATCATCCCCAACTCAACCCTTACCTAACAGGATCGCTTTATTCCAAGTCTGAACTGTCTGAACTGTGAACCTGGGTTAGCAATTGACCCTCGTGACGAAAAGTTCTAAAGGTAAGATATTATAGAAAGAAGATTTCCAAGCGAGGCAAACAGAATGTTTCTAGTGTGACCAGAGTGCTACCAGAGAAGATGAGAAGTTTAACAAAGCAACACTTGAGGGGACAGACAGATATGGAGATGAATAAGTGAAGAGAGGGACTCAGCAACATAGGATTAAAGAGACGTTGTGCGGGCAACCCCAGAACATGTGGAGGGAGGTTTCAAGAGTGTTGAGGGGGCAACTGGGGACAAGGCCCACTAGATGAAAGAATTGTGTGGTAAGATATAATTGATGTATGATTTTAAATGATGTGTGCTGGAGGTCAGGATTTTCTGAAGAATTGTTCTGCGCTTTGCCAAAAGTAGTTCCAGCACAACAGTTGACTTTTATGGAGATCTTTAGGCAACCTAAAAATAGCAGGGAGGGATTTGAGAGAAGCATTCATTCATAAGTAATGAATAGAAAAAGGATCATTTCCTGAATTTAGAAAAGAGGGCTGTGGTAAAAGAGAAAAAGGTATGGTGGGGAAGGGTGGACGATAATGTGACTCACATGTCCTACGGGCCAACTATAACTGAAGGTAATAAAGAAGTTTGAGGGAATCAAATATCTGATCCTGATAGCCTGGAATAACTTGATCCTTCCATCATCAATGCATCGCAGAGTGTGTCAATACCCTGTGTAGACCATAGGGGGAAAGAGATGGGGCAACATCTGATATTAAAAGCAGTTTTGTGGAAAAAACATGAAACTTCTATGATTATTATATACAGTAATTCTGCTTATTTCAAGAGTAAATAGTTGAAAATGTATTAAGAAAACAAGGTAGAAGTTATAGTTCTTTGTATTATCAAAATGAAGAAGACCTGAATTATTTAAGAAAAGGGCAGTTTTATACCTGTTGCTGCATATACAGTATGTTTGAAGCTTCTTGTCTATCTAGATTTGAGGATGTGGAGTACAGGTAAGAGGTTATTTGTTTGAAGAGAAGAAGCAAGGCATTTCTTTACTTTTAAAATTATCATCCCCTCCTCACCCTATATAAGGAGTCCCCTTTTCCACATATTTTTTTTTTCTTTAAAGGGTCTTCTAATATCATCTGGTGGCAAATGGTTTTTGGATCAAACATCACAAGCAAGTAAAGAGAAGAAGAAAGCCCCCCAAGTGTAAAATTAACATTCTTTTTATGTAAGCAAGTAGTGATTTAGTATTTCAAAAGTGAGCTCTTATCAATGATGTCAAAGGAAATTGAAATTAACTGTGAGGTAAATGTGTATAAACCATTGAAGATATTGTGCCATGCATCAATAGGCAGTAGCTGTGAAATATTTATTTGTTATTATGGAGAAACACATTTAAAGTTGTTTATCACAAGAATTTTTTGTGCAAGTCCATTCAACCTTAATTCTGTAACTGATTAATTAGACTTTTAATAAACATGTAGCACTCTGCGTGTGTTACACCTTACTGTTTCTCACTTAATATTGCTCATGTTTTGACTTTGCCCTCATTCTTTTAACTACTGTTTTTCTTTTCTTTAACTTATGGTTTTACCTGACTGTTGACTTAGAGGTTTTAGGCTTTTACTGTTTTATTTTCTATTTTCAAATAGTGGGCTAAGGACCCCATTTTTTAATTCTACTATATTTTCATGTTCTCCCTCTGTCTGACTTGCTTTTTTAAATCCATATTTGCACAACTCTACCTGTGGCTTTCTTGTTTCCTGGATGGCAAAGCCTTTCATGACTATTTATCCTTCAAAAGCTCAACGGGCACAATGACAATGGAGATGAAGCGCCAGTGCAGGTTAATGATTTGGAACATGGAAGCCTACATATTTACAGATTAAGAAAGTGCACATAGGTACCTTAGTAATATTAGCTCTCCGAGGTTACAGATGTTTTGAAAATCTCTTACTTTAGCTGAGAAACAGACATTAATCAACACGCAGATAGATACAACATGATCAGAAAGACGACTTCATATGAAGTGACTCCTCTTAAATGAAAGTAGTAAAGAGGTAATCATTCTGGTTCACTGAAGCAACATGTTCTTTTAAATTAGAATGCCACAAACTAGACTACTCCTTGAAAACAGCAAAATTACAGCTTTACTTCTCTGCTTCGACTAATAGCATTAAGTGGTAAGGAAAATGTCCTTTATGTAGCTAACTCTGTCTGTTGATCTGAGCTTATAGACTAAAACATAATAACCTTTGATTTTGATTCAACATAATAGCTAAGCTGATCCAATCAGCAGTTACACATGGCAGGTAAAATGAAATGTCATACCAAGTTGTTGTGCAAAAACTGACAAGAAGCCTTAACTGAGAAGTCATCTCAGCTTGGCCAAACTACTTAACAATTAGGATGGCACACTCACGATGAAGCACTTGCACAAAAATGCTGTAAACTGCATGTCTAAACTGTGCAATCATTTCTACAACAGGCTCAATATGAAGTGGTATTTTTATTTAGATTAATAATACTATGTTCTATATAATAATGCTGGAGAGAAACTGTCAAATTTCTTCAACTACATTCATATTAAATCAATCAATTTTGTACTAAATAACTAGTATGCACACAAGAAATCAATCTCTCAGTAGTGTGCCTGCATGTGAAAAGAATCTGATTGAGTCGAAACTCAAGTGAAAACTTTTCTGAGATTCCAGTAAAGATTCCTATAAGTGTCATCATTTCTTCAAAATCAAGAAAGAATGAATTGATATGTGAATATACTGTAACAGAAATTGAACTGTGCCCTGAAACAATATTTATCAAGCAATAAAATATTTTACCATGGTGTAGGAAATGAAAAGCAGTTCAGAGCTTTGGAATTGGATACCCAGCTAAGATTTCCATAAATGAAGTGTGCCAAATCTGTAAAAAAATGGAAAGAAATCATTGTTGCTTTTGTTGAAATTACAGTACAAAGTAAAACCTGACAAAATTAAGGGTTAAATAGAATTCCTTGATCGGTTTTCAGAATTGTGAATGTTCTGCTGAGTAAAATAAAATAAATGTGATTGTTGTTTATAAGGATTTTTTATGGCGATACTAAAAATTGTGTTCAATGTTTTGGGGTAATGTGAAATATGACAATAAAAGATTCCTTGCTGTTTATTTATCTCTCAAAAATACTACTGTGATTCAATGTTGCATAACGATAAAATGTGAAAACTTGCAAGGGGGGTGAATATGTTTTATAGGCACTGTATCTGCACGGAGTCACTCAGACAGCAAACCCTTCTCACAATAACTCTTCCCAAAAGAAATTCTGCATATTAATATTTCTTTATGGATAGTCTGCTCCCATACAAAAAAATAAAAGCACTCTGACTCACCTATAGACTTTGATAACTGGCCACTGTTCTTCATATCGAAGTGTGTACTAAATTTCATGACTTTGCTCCGGAAAAGTGTTCAGCCTATCCATCTACTACCTTATTAGCCATTACAAAGGGATAAACTAACAACCAAGAATCACATGCAGTCTACAGGTCATGAAATTTTCAAACATCCACTCAGAGTACATTCCGTTAGCTAATTTATACATGAGACTTAAGACATCATAAGAAATAGGCCTTGTGTGAAGCCTGATTACCTTGCACAGGCAATAACATTGGAAAGAACTCATTATACAGTACAGAAGATATAATTACCAGCATAGCAATCATTTCAGTAAAGCAAAAAAATGTATCATTTGATATAGTAAATGGTATAGTCAAGCTGTCAAACATTCGTCCACCATGATGTACGCCATGTAACTCACAGATTGAATGCATTACTTCAGCTTCATGCATTTGTGTTATTAATTGTCTGCCATGAGTGGCAATTTGCTGCCTTTCAGTAGCCAGCGACAAACATTTCTCTAATGCCTTCATCTGAATAAATTCTTAAAAAGCATATAAAATGCCCGTAGTGATGTGTTGTTTTCTATTTTGCCTTTCACAGCACTGTCAAATACTGTTAATAAAATATCATACTTTACCCTGCAAGCCATTGGTCTTTGACCTCCATTGCCTTTATTGGTCATTTTGAAGGTGTGCCCTGGACATGTTTCAATGATTTACAGGAGTACTGTGTTGGCTGTAACTGGTATGATTTCATTATTTACTGATTACTCTTACATTTTGATTTTCTGCTGTATGCATTATTCACTGGCCATTCAAATAGTTCTTTAAACAGCTTTCAGATACTGTAAATCGAAACACTGCTGCAAGAGGTATTACACAAACCAGAAAATATAAACACATAACTCCAGTTCTCAAGACCTTACACTGGCTGCCAGTTAAGTTTAGAGCTCCTTCTTGCCCTAAATGGCCAAGGCCCTACCTTACTTATCTGAACTCATCACTACTTACAAATCAGAGTGCACATTAAGATCTCAACATGCTGGCCTGCTTAAGATTCCAAAGATTAATAAAATACAAGTGGTAGGTCACTCTTTTAGTTTCAATGCCCCAAAGCTATGGAATGATCTGCCTGCTAATGTCAGAGATGCCCCTTCAGTCTTTGTTTTTAAGTCCAGGCTGAGGACATACCCTGACTAGAGCTGTCCATACTGCATCTCTGTTGGTTAGTCATTTGCACAGAAATATAATTAATACAATATTTATAAACTGTTACTAACCCTCCTCTATTTGGTTTCCTTTCCCAGTACCTTCATGTGGCACTTGGCACCACTGCTCTACTACCAGACTGCACTCCTGTGTTTGCAAAAGTCATCTTGGATAAAGGAGCATCAGACTTGTTGGATGGAAAGATTCTGTCATGAGATTGGACGGCTCAGCACAGACTCCAGAACAGAATGCCACTGCAGGGGTAGGTGGCCAGTTGGCTGAGGTCTCCAATACTGTGACTGTGTCTCAATTTGTTTTTGACTCTCTCTTTTACAATTTTAATCTCCTCCATTGTCAAACAGTTAAATACTGGACACTGTCACACATGTGCGATTGGAAGGCAGCTAAAGGGCCTGAATAATAGTAGTTTCACGCCAGACCAGGGGGTGGCAAGGTACACTGACTTTCTCTCTCAATACTCTGCAGACCATCCATGGGAAATCCTGCACGGTTCAGAAGACATCACTTCCGGTTCAGGCCCCACTAATGACATCATTCCCAGCTCTGGCGCCAACGACAATGTCACTTTCAGTTTCGGGCCCACTGATGTGGTTATTTCCGGTCCAGATGATATCACTTCTGGTTCCAGTCCCGATGAAGTCACTTCCTGTCATGGCCTTTAAACATGCTTAAGATAAGTTCTGTTTTGGACTCAGACCTGTGAACATCTCACAAGGTAATTTACCCATTTGCAGCCAGGGCACAATATACGGGTGGCTGCCCCAAACTTTTATGATGGCTTTCGACTGTTCACATATTGTTGGTTTCCATTTATTTTTTCTAGCTTGTTCTCTGAGTGTTTTAACTAATCTGTATTTTTATGTGTTCCAGTTCTATATTTAGTAATTAGTATAATCCACACTTGTATTTTGCTTGAGAATTTGTTTGCAGCACTCTGCACCTGCACTCAGTGAAGAGCACTATAAAAAATGAGTTATATTGTATTGTAATAGTTGTATTTGTAAATAAGGCTTGTTTTTTTAATCTGTCAGTAAGTCATTTAACTTGGCAATGCACCACCTTTTCTAGACATATAAACAATTTTTTTGTGCACTACTAATTTGTAAGATGTTTGGATAAAAAGAACTTCAATTCAATCACTTTCTGTTGCTGGGAGTTACAGACTGTTGGCTCTAAGAAAGTAACCTGAATGGCACATCACACTTAATGTGTCAACCCTTGCTAATTCTGGGCAAATTTTCAGTTATTGGTCAACTTAACACACACAATTTTGATATATAAGAAGAATCCGTTGTGAAATCCCACATAGGAACAGGTAATGGGCCCACCACACACAAACAAGAACCAGCGAGGAACTAAAACTTAACTCCTTGGAGGCAGTGGCACTAACCACTGAGTCACTATGCTGCCTATAAAATCAGCAGTTAAATAACAATAAAAGCAAATAAAAATTTAGTATAGGAAAAAAAGAGTGGAATCATTTCAGAATTTGCTGAACAGGTGAAACATTTTTCCATTATAGGAAATTTCTCTATAATTTTTGTAGAAAAGAAGCAGATGGAAGGACTGAGAGGCCATTAAATTAAAGCCTAGGGGGACAGCAGAGGATCTGGCAGAAATAAGAAAATAGGATTATGAATAAATCAGTGTTCTACGTTACACTCAAATCATATTTTAATATTTTGCATTTGGTGCGTATATAAGTTAACACTTATTTGACAATATTTTTAAATCCCTATGTCTATTTCACTACTTCTTCTGTTGGACTATTTGTTTCTGCAGTGTTTTTTGCTCAATACTCATGAAACTGCTAATCATGGCTTAAAGAATTCGTACATCAGCAAGTATATATAACCACCCATTGATCCATCCATCCATTTACTGAACCCTCTTAATCCTGTTATTAAATTTTCAAAGACTTTAGAATGCAAGTTCTCCTATGATGACCAATAAATAACGAGTGACAATTACTATGCCTTTTTTTAAACAATTGTCTTCTTGTTGCTTAAAATTGTTCAACTATTTAGAGATTTTATTGTGTTTAAGTACTGTTAGCAATCAGACAAAGCTGGTAGTACTTGAGAGTTTAAAGTAAGTGGCACTTAAGGCTTAAAAAACAAATTTCAATTAAGTAGGGAATTAAACAGAAACCCCGAAATTCTAAAAAATGAAAAAAAAAAAATCTGGCAAAATGTGTGTGTATGTGTGTGTGTAATGGGGAGTATGTGCTGTAATTGGCAGGGATGGATCTGTCAGGCATGTGAGAGTGTTTGTACCAGATTGGCAGGGAGTTCTGTGTATTGATTGGGGCTTCAATGATCTGGGTCAATGCCAGCTTGCATTTGGCGCATTGCCACCAGCTTGGCTGCAAGAGCTGCCTGTTAAGGACCGCCAACGGTGTGAACAGCACTTGATTTTAACTTTGGATTTTGTATGACATTTCAGGTACTGAGGAATGAAAGATATTTTTTTCTTTTTTTAATTTATTCTTCATATTCATTTATTGATGGTTACTTTATAACTCAGCAAAGGGACACTGAATGATCTTATGGAACAGCTGAAGAATGCCTAAATATTTAGTTTCATTTACATCAGCACTGGGTACATGCCGGTCTTTCCAGCTGGGGGTTGGCTTGATGAAATGAGCTACATCCCAAAAGATGAAAGAGCTAACCCCATATATGAGTGTGCCATTCTAGAGCTAGGGCAGACAAGAAGAAGAAAAATTTGCTAGAATAAGGTAGAAATGTAAATAATCTATGTGTAAACATTTTAATATCTAACAGATTCAGAGACAAACTGCAGGAATAATCCTCACAAGGCTTTCTTTTTTCTTTTAGTAATGGTGCCCAGATCTCAAAATAAACTGACCTTGCCTTATAGTTTTGGTGAAAGACTTTGCTCATTTACGGCCGTTGCAGCAGAACAGGTCTAGTAGTCAAGGAGCATTTATACAATAAACCAAGGGCAGGCAAGACTAAAGAAAAAAAATCTTGTCTCCTGCTGATGCCTTTCTCGATATTTAAAACACGAGTATGTTACTCAGATAGATAAAGATAAAGTAGGATTACTACATTAAAAAACATTTTAACTTAAAAACTCAAAGCTCCACATAAGAGCTCAACACACAGAATACTTTCTTTCTTTCACAGTTGTAAATGCATATAATACATTTTGTAAACTTCTGAGCAGCAGTTTGCTTGCAATTGGTACCAGCTTTTAAAAGACTGAACTGTAAAGGTGTTTTCACATTCACAGACCGTTTGCTTTGTTCTGAATCAGGGAATGATTTGTTAATTTGTTTCAATTTCCAGTTAGTTTGTTTTTATGTTTCACAATGCACACTTTCAAGCGAAGTAAACATAGCAATAAACATTCGTTAGGTGTTTTGTGGATTTCGTTCATTGGGCAGAAACATTTTTCTCTGGGAACACTGAGGAGGTTTATGACAGCTGTATTTGCTCACCTCCACATTTTCCATGATTATTATTATTATTTTTTTTTTTATCAAACACAGCTCAGTGAACAAAACCTCTGTTATCAAACAACTGGAAGACTACTTGAAAATGGTGCTTTGCTATGCAAAGTATGAAAATGACACATTTCAAATGGTGAGTGCACAAAAGATGGAAGGTTCTGCTGAGGGCATACACTGATGTGCTTCAGTTTTATGACAATAGATATATCATACGAGTTTCATTTAATTGTACAATGTCACATATTTACTATCCAGTAGCCAACATATAAATATAACCTCAATTATGTTTATCTTAAACAAGTAATGGCAGACTGCACGATAACATGCAGTGAATACACTTGACTTGAGCATTCCTAGTTTTCACACTCTTTCTCTGTACATTTAGCATTCTTTTGCTCAGAGGTTGATGCGCTTGATGCTTCCTGAGCAGCTCTTCTTTTCTCCACCTGAGCGGCCCGCTTCTTCTCTTCTTTCGTCGGCATCTTTTCGCGTTAAAACTGATTAAGTCAGTGTTTGTGTTGCAATTACTTAGTACGTTTTCTTTAATTTTTCACTAAAGCTGGCACTTAAGTTTTCAATCTGCCTCAAGAATAATTTAAGATATGAAGAGGTAGAGGAAGTGACGGCAAAGGTGGTAGGGAATGAGAACGGCACCAGTATGCATGTGCCACACGGCTGCCCTGCTGGCCGCTGCTGGGAGTTTATTATACAATAAAATAAAAGAAAAAGAAAAATAACCTTGGAAGTCAATCATCTCCCCGAAAGCGGATAGTAGACATCACGTAGTATACAGTATGTGTACCGAATTTCAGGTCAATGGGTCAAACGTTTTGCGAGCTACAGCTAATTTAAAATCTTGGACAGACAAATGGACAGCCACGGTAGCATATTATTTAAGAAGGTTATATGTCTACTGTCTTAACTCCTGTATATATGCGTTAATAAAGTTCATTTTGGAATGTTTGATTACCATTTACTAGATATGTCGAAGTTAAAACGAGTGATCAGGGGGTTTTATCATTGTGTTCATTGGGCACAGAAATTCCTTTCTTCCCACTTCTGTAGTTATTTTGATTTTAAGATCGATCACCTGTGATTCTACATACGTTCAACTGCTGACTGGTAATTGAGTGACTTGTTTTATATGAATTGCGTTACATCAGCTTGGATATGCTTGTTTACTTTTACCTTTTTATTGGTTTAATTACTCCATTTTAATCCTTGACACATTTTTTGAATAAGATTCCCTAATTACCAACATCAGACGCTTAGCATGAGTACCACAATTTCACCCATAATGCACAGTACCTCCTTAAGTTAGATCAGTGCAGTGTGGGATCACTTTCATACCTCATGCAAACTGCTTCAGAGTTTACTTGGTACCAGAACAAGACCAAACTTTCCTAAGGGTCTCGGTATGGTTGTTTTGGTCTGCAACACCATTTGATTAGTATGCTCACATCTAACTAGACAAACAGGGCTATGGGGAAATTCCCTCCAGATTTTGAAAAAAACTGCACCAAGCGGACAAGGTGTGAAAACATCTTAAAGACTCGACCCTGAATTGTTATGATTCACCCAATCACCTCTTAAGACTAATGAGTTCAAGTTGTTAACATAAATTTATAAGAACTGCCCCTTTTCTACTTGAGTTACAGTATCCACAAAAACATTACCACAAACACACAAACAGTCACACACACAGGTACGCTTCTTGCCCAAAATGCTCCGAACATTTAGGAATATCAAAACATGTTGTCATTAAAAATTAGAAGTTAATTTTTTCATTAAAACAATTACTTCATACAAATATGAAATATAAAGAAAATGAAAAAGAAAAATATGCATCATTTCACTCAATTGTTTGCACTCAGACTTCTTCTCAAATCTCCTAACTTAGAGAGTTTTTTTTTCTCTAACATTCTTTTACCAAAATCAGCTTTTTTGCTTTTGGTAAATTCACTGGAAGAGCCAACCATTGTTAGTAGCATACCTTGCCATTAAGTTATCAGTGTTACTTTATTACTTTTAGAGTTAATTTAACTTATAAAAAGTACTTGAAAAGCTTATATATACATGTAGATAACAATTTTGCGCCATACATCCATGTACAAATGTTTAAAGAATAAGACTTGAAATTTTACCAATCACAGCTACTCAGAACATCTGACATTAACAGGAGGCTATCAACTAATATCTTAATGAATTTGTGTCAGTTGGTCCTGCTGGAGGAAAGACAAACATGAACAATGTCTTGACAAAGAACCTTTTTAGGTTTTATTAGTGATAGGAAATGAACGGAACTGTAAAACATTCCAGAGTCTGATGTCGGCAATGAAAAAATGTCAGTGATATCCCAATGATGAGTGAAAACTCTGCCACTAGCCACACTACTTCTACCATTACCATTACTGCTACCAAGTGTGCTGGAAAATGTACAATCATTCTACTGCTTAATATTGAAGGATCGGTTAATATAATGGATTTGTTTGTTATTCATGAGCCACCAACTCAATTGTTACCAAATTTTCCAGCTTCTGTTACTTCAGGTATGGTGCACAACTTTGCAACTTATTGGTACAACAAATAACTGTGTGTGACTGGAATACAAGTTATCAAAAGATGTGGTTTTGGCATTTTGATGATAACCTAATTAAGGACAGATTCCCACATCAATTCAGAGATTGGAAACGCACACATTGGGCATGCTCAGAACTTGACTCGGTAAAACTAACAGGAAAGTACTTTGTGAATACAGAAATTACACGGAATGGTAAAAACAATACTCCGTCAGTTTGCTGTTATATGATGTTACTGGTGAAAAATGTAACTAATATAATTTGGGCATTTGAGCCTTGCAGTGGGCTGGTATCTCATACATAGCATCAAAAAATAGTCAGTCTGTTTTACTTTCAACATTTGCAGCTGGATTTAAATTAATGTTAACAGAATCATACAAACTAGACATGCAAAAAAAAAAAAAAAACTGATGTCCCCATTTACAGTAGCAAGACTTGACTTCTAAAATCTTCTTTAAAGTGAATGTATATTTAACAATAATAAAAATAAATTTAGGCACACTTGTGAAAAAATTTAGGTTTTCCCTTTTATGAAATCCTGGAATTGCGACTGTTGACATCACCAGGTTGAAGGTATAAAGGTCTGTGTCATGCATTTCCTGTTTTTCTAAGTTCCAGGATATGATCAAAAATCTGGTGTTATTTCTTAGTGTAGTTAGTAGATCTCTGGTTACAGCTTTGTTTCTATTCTGCTCTGATTTAATTTAAATTTTAACAATTTATTTTGGTTATTGGCCCTATTGCAAACTTGTTTCATGCGCTGGCCTTTCTTTACTATATCTTTATCTTTCTAATATTGACCATTGCAAGTTACATTGAACTTGATTTGTCTCCTGATTTCCCTTTTGAATTAAAAAAAAACTGCTGCTACCCTTCACGGGCAGTTCAAGCGCAGCGTTATTGGGAGCTGTACCCTGTTCACTTATCCAATGCAGAACACTTAAATGCACACCAATTTAGAGTCACCAGTTAACTTGACATGGAACGTGGTGGAAGCTGTAGTACACAGAGGAAGTTCATGTAGACCTCATTGAAAATATGAAAACAAATTTTGATCCTTGAAGTTGTGATGTAACCTCAGTAACCACTGCTCACCTTTTTTATCAGCTCAAATGAGAACTATATTTCAATCACTACATTACCATCCATCCATCCATCCATTTTCCAACCCGCTGAATCCGAACACAGGGTCACGGGGGTCTGCCGGAGCCAATCCCAGCCAACACAGGGCACAAGGCAGGAAACAATCCTGGGCAGGGTGCCAACCCACCGCAGCACTACATTACCATTTTATCCAACTGTCTTCTAATCTGGAGCCTTTAGTTTTTTTAATTCTGCTGGTCTGTTCGTGTTCTGATTATACTACATTAGGCCGATACAATATAATGGGGTGTCATTACTGTAGGGAAGCTTCACAGAGTGGAGAAATGGCTGTTCAAAGTCCTGTCATGTCAAATCAAAAAACGTACCCTGACAAGAAGTATGCAAGTCATCTTGCTAGTGCAATATATGGTATAATACTTTAATAAGGGGATACTGAAGCCTGTGTCTTTGCATTTAGGCCAATAATAACTCGAGAGTGGCAAGGACACCTGGAGCCACTAGGGGGAGTTCTAAACTGTTGTCTCTGATGTTAATGTTGGACAGCCCCTATCCCAGATTCAGTTGGAGTCTGGAGGTCAGAGGTTATTGTGGTGAGAGCTAAACTGGCAGGAGTAAGAGAGGTTAGTAGTGTCATAAGAGCATAAGAGAAGTATTAGGGGTGGGTGTTTAGGAGGAGTGCTTAGTGCAGTGCTGTGGTGGAAGATGGATCGACCACCCCCTTTATTGGACAAAATAATCAGAGTAGTTCAGGAACATTCAAAGGTTCTATGTTTGTAGTTTTGTGCACATTGGCCTTCTTCATCTTAATTCAACAGTTAAACCAAGAGCAACTTCTCTCAGGTCAACATATTTCTTACATGCAGGCTCAAAGGGTTTTGCATGTTGTAAACACAAGTCAGTCAATCATAAAAGGTCTGGGGCACCTCAAAGGCAAACCCTGTATATGGAAATGGTGCAAATGCACAGAAAAACACGTTAGGCGCAAGATAGTGGAGACTTCTTCCTAAATGATGGAGTCTGCCCAAGATGGCTGTGCTTCCGGTTTTGATGTTTTCTGGGAGGATTGGATGGGTTCAGGTGGAATGACCCCAGAAGTGACATCATGATTGGCAGCATGTCAATTTTCCTTTCTGCAGAGGGGAGAGGAGAGGAGAAATTGTTACTGCCTAGCGTCCTCGTGTGTTCCAGGGAGGTAATAGAATCGACTAAGCCCTTAAGTTGTTCCCCAAGCGCACGTGCGTGACAATGTGTTTGTGTAAGTTTTTCATTTTGGAATCACAGAATCTGTCTGTGTATGGACATTTGCAGTGGGGTAGCTGCCTGTGGCCAGCCACAAACCCATGATGTCTAGATTACAAAGGCTCTCAGAATTTTTGTGCTGCGTAATAGGAGAACTCCTGTGGTTGGGCACATGGGGACTGCCTGTAAGCACTGCAGATGGAATGCTTCCTTGTGACATCAGCTGACGTCTCTCCTTCTTTCTCTCTCTCACTCATCCCTCACCTTCTGCACAGCACCAGCACTACTCCACCCTTCCACACCACAACTGCTGCCAGCTATGCCAAGTGTTTCATCAAGAAAGTTCCTCTTTTCATTATTTTGATTCACCGACACTACATAATTATAGTTAGCTGTGGTGTGTGCATGACTGCTAAATATATCCAGTGCCAATTTTAGTGGGAATACGGATATCTTGTCTGAGTGATGGTGAAGATCTTTTCCTCTTGTACTTGTGTTTTTTCTGTGCAACAAGCCTTCCAAAGTTAAAGGCCTCTCTACACATTGAGTTTACAATGATTGCATAAATGGTCCAAAATCCTAAAACCACTGTGATGGTTACATTACAAAAGTTCATTCTTTCCCCAGCCTTATTTATTTATTTATAAAGCACTTTAAAAACAACATCAAGGCTGACCAAAGTGCTGTACAATAAAACCCAACATATAAGACACACAATAACCAAAGGGTAAAAGAAACAGAAACACATAAGAGCTGAAGAAATTCATAATAAAAAAGTACTCAGTCAATATATCATACTGGGTTAAAGGCCAGGGAGTAAAAGTGTGTTTTTAAATAAGATTTAAAGACAGCAAGTGAAGGAGCCTGCCTAACGTGCAACGGCAAATCGTTCCAGAGTTTTGCAGCTGCGACTGAAAAAGCACGATCACCTCTAAGTTTGCATCGTGTGTTAGGAACAAGTAAAAGCATCTGGTCTGCTGACCTGAGAGAGCGAGACGGTACATAAGGGTGCAGCAGTTCTGACAGATAAAATGGGGCACAACCATTAAAGGATTTAAAAACAAATACAAGGATCTTAGAATGGATTCAAAAATTAACTGGAAGCCAGTGAAGGGAAGCCAAAATTGGGGTAACGTGCTCATGCTTGCTTGTACCAGTTAAAAATCGAGCAGTGGCATTTTGCACCAGCTGCAGGCAAGCAATGGAGGCCTGGCTAATTCCAACAAGAAGCACATTGCAGTAGTCTAGACGAGAGGTTATAAAAGCATGTATCTCCATGCTAATCTTAATTACCCCAGCCTAATAAATAAATGGTTTCACATTCTAAAAATTATAACTGATATGTCTAGTAGTCTGTTATTGTTTAACATTCTATTAAATAAAAGTGTCAGAGTTCAAATCAATAAAGATTCAGGGTTTAAATGAATACCTTGTTTTTACCACAAATATCAATTAAAAGCTGCCAACACATGAGTTTGTTTAAAAACTTATTTAAACAGTTTGTAGTGGCGGTGCTGCACGCAAAGCTCAGCTACCATCACAAGGAAGTGCTGCATGTGCAATTCTTACAGGCAGCCTCTACGAGAATGGAAGATCTTCTATTGCTCTCACTATAGAGAAACTGCTTCTTAGGGCCTTTGTAATCCAGATTCACGGCTCACCACTGGCAGTTACCACAGTGCACAGTGAGCAACCTGAGATGTATCATGGTGTGATTCCATGACAAAATATAATTCAATATAATTTCTTTAAAAAAAATCCAGGTTATGGTGATTACTGGCTGGATCATCAGACTTAGTCTTTATTGTGATTTGTCTCCAGGTCAAAAAGGTTTACTTGAACATTTGCTAAAAAACTCTTCAGTATTTTTTTCATCATTATGCCACAAGAAAGGAAGTATCTTTTCTTAAATTCAAACAAAGCATTTTGCATGCTTTTTCATGCACTTCCATGTTTATGATGTTTGTGGCTGTGTTTAAAGCTAATTGGCCGAAGGGAAATAACTGTCACACCAACCCACATGCTGTTCTAGGAACAATGGAAAACTGATATCAAATCGTCAATATCAGATTTTCTAAAGGCCTTCAGGGAACCAAGAACAAAGCAGGATCATTGAGAAAGCAGACACAGTTGAATTATAGCTTTTTTAAAAACGTAAAGAGTTCTTCCCATTATCTAGCATTCAAGATTCTTGAAACAGACTAGTTGTGGCTCAGGGAAGCAATGTTTTAATTAGTAATTGCATTCTTAGTGTGAGCACATTTGTGATCTGACAGATCAGTGTATGAAATTTAGTTGTTACATCAGTGGTTTTATTGATTTGAGTGGCTTAATTCAATTGCATCAGCTACCAAAATAAAAGTCAACTACTCATTCAAAAAAAAAAAATAGCTTCTACCCATTTTCTTCACACTGACGTCAGAAGTCATGCATCAGAAATAGGATTGGTATCTTCATTCCATTTTACTTCAAAGAAAGTGAAAATAAAGATCTTCTACTTTAAGGAAAACTGTTCCATCTGGTGGCACTTCCTCAATGAAATGGCGCATAAAACGTTCCCCTTTGAGGCAGGGCTTCCGCTAAGTCTTGTTTATTGCATTGTCACTGACTCTGCCTTGAGTGTCTGTTTCAATCCCAGTTCTCTGAGTAATGCTCTGTTCAAGTGAGTCTCTAAACGTATATGCCCATCACAAACTGAATTCTTGGCAAAGCCTGTAAATAGGTGAGTGTTAAAATACTTGGAGCAATTTGCACACTTTCTGTGTTTTGTGGATTTGAAAGCAGAAGACATTTCTTCGACTTGATGTAGAACACGGGTGTCGAACTCCAGTCCTGGAGGGCCACAGTAGCTGCAGGTTTTCATTCTAACCATCTTCTTCATTAGTGACCAGTTTTTGCTACTAATTAACTTCTTTTGCCTTAGTTTTAATTAACTTGATTCAGACCCCATAGTTGTCTCTTTTTCCTTAATCAACAGCCAAACAATAATGAGACACAAAACAAGCTGCCATCTGACCAGCTCATCTGTGTCCATCACACAATATCTGAAAATAGAGAAAGGTGAAGGTCTCGGTAAGGTCGATCTCTTAGGTCACCGAAACACTTTGATGGTGTTTTTAGAAAATTAGAACAATAAGTTTTAGAAATGTCTGCTGTGGCAGAATGAGAGCAGCAACAAGCCAAGGAATTAAATAACGGGTTTAATTAACAGCAAGAAGAGGCTTCTCATTAAGAAACTGGTTGGAGTGAAATTGGCTGGAGTTTGAAGCCCCTGTTTAGCTGGTCATCTATTGGCTCATTCCACATCTCATTTATGTTGGCTGCCATTTAATGAAGAAAGGAATAAATTCAGAAGACTGAATCCTTAAAAACAGGTCTATTAAAATGAATGAAAAATGAGTTAATTAGCAGTAAAAACTGGTCACAGATTAGGAAAAGGGTTAGAATGCAAACTTGCAGCCACTGTGACCCTCCAGGCCCGGAGTTTGACGCCCCTGATGTACAATAATACGTCAGTTTTGGTGAATAGTCAAATAAATTTCAACTAAAGTCTATGGGCTTTGGTAACTTTAGTATCTTTAGATAAACTTTGTAAATAACTGGAAAATAGCTTTTTAGAAAAAGCATTTAAAATATTTTCTTTATTTGTTTTCTTTATTTGCATTTGCCTGTTCAGGACTGCCATGAAATTAAATGAAAGAACGAACTTTGGACAAGAAGCAAGCTCCCCACATCTGCTCTAGACGTATTGCATTTTTGAAACAGAAGGCCTGCAGAATGGCACAGTTGCATTTTGATTTTACAGTATATGTTGTTCTATGGGTGGCACGGTGGCACAGTAGTAGCGCTGCTGTCTCGCAGTTAGGAGACCTGGGTTCGCTTCCTGGGTCCTCCCTGAGTGGAGTTTGCATGTTCTCCCCGTGTCTGTGTGGGTTTCCTCCGGGCGCTCTGGTTTCCTCCCACAGTCCAAAGACATGCAGGTTAGGTTGATTGGCAATTCTAAATTGGCCCTAGTGTGTGCTTGGTGTGTGGGTGTGTCCTGTGGTGGGTTGGCGCCCTGCCCGGGATTGGTTCCCTGCCTTGCACCCTGGGATTGGCTCCAGCAGACCCCCGTGACCCTGTGTTTGGATTCAGCAGGTTCGAAAATGGATGGATGTTGTTCTATCCTTTGGAACATTTTGCTTTTATTTTTGTTTTTTAAGAAACATTTATCTTCTGTTAGAAAACCTTGTTAATTTTTGAACTGTTTTATACATTATGATTTATCAATCTCATTACTTGAATTATATCGAATCCCATCCCTCCCTCTACCCCAATCTGTCTGTCTCAGTATTCCATTCGTAAACTTTTCATCGTGTTGTCTTCAGATGAAAGAAGAAAGTTGAATACCTTGTCAATCCAGAAAAAGAATTTATAAAAGTGAATGAACATGCAAGTATCCATGACTTCCATCCATCCATCCATTATCCAACCTGCTATATCCTAACTTCAGGATAACGGGGGTCTGCTGGAGCCAATCCCAGCCAACACAGGGCGCAACCCCGGGCAGGGCACCAGGGCGTCAGGGTCTCCTAACTGTGAGGCAGTATCCATGACTTGTCCTTCTCAGAAAAAGTGAAATTACTGTAGAAGCAAAGATGCATCAGAAGAGGCCCATTTCAAAAAATCATTTGGACAAAAATACTTAAATCAATTAAATGTAGTTAACTAAGTGAGACAGAGGGACAGACCACCTGTTTTATTAAGGTTTTTATCATATTGCTCATGGAACATATTATGAAGGACGTTCAAAAAGTTTCTGTACTTTTAAATTTTCGTTGGAAACGGTGAAGGCATGAGGAGTAGTAATTGGTCGTGCCTGAGAGTGTTATGTGACTCGTTCTGTCTAGAAAGCTGGCTGTCCGTGCAGTTTAGTATAAGAGTCGTCATCATGTGGTGAAGATGGCTGCGAAACTTTTAAATTGCACTAAAGAGGAACAATGTTCTGTCATACACTTTTGTGGGCAGAAAGTGTTCATCTCCACATGTGTGCTCAGTATGGGGATAAAGTTCTCTCTTGTAGAGTAGTCTATGAGTGGATTGAAATGTTCGAAAATGGCCGTACTAGTGTGTTGGGTGCAGAGCACTCCAGACGTCCAGCTATAGCCACGTCCACGAGGAATGAAGAAACAGCCCTGATTTGCATTGCAAAGGAAAGTGACTATGTAGAAAAGTAATGTAATTTGTTTTTGAAATTCTTAATACTCATAAATAGAGTTAAAAAAAGTGCAAAAACTTTTTGAACGTCCCTCGTATTTAGTGCTCCATGAATGTTAGTTTGGATACTGCTCTAGTTATGGGCATTGTGGAGTTTTCTCTGGAAACTGTGGCCTTGATATTTCAGAAACGGTGCATGTCCCTTTGGTTAACTGGTTGTTTTATATTGGCCCAGTATGAGTTAACAAGTGAGGGTGGGAGTGTGTGAGTGTGTGTGCGTATGTGCACGAGATGTAATGGATTGACATTCTGGTCATAAATGAGTCAGTCTTTCAAAACTGTACTGCTGGGATATGTTGCAGTCAAAGCAACTTGTGCTCAAAAGAAGCACAATGCCTGAACAAACCTATCAAGAAATCCTGCTCCATCACAAGGTGAACCCTGGACAAGCTGGAAGTTTTTGTAGAAAAGAGGATGATAGCCAAAATTGGATGTCATCATAAAAGTATTTCCTCCATCAACTCCAGGAGGTGCTCTCTTGGAGCACTTTCAGCCACAGGCTCGTTCCACCGCTGTGTGCTAAGAAGCACCTCTAGGGGTCTTTACTGCCCACCGCTATCAGGCAATTTAATGCTTCCATCTGATATATTCATTAAGATTATTTCTATTTATTTACTTATTGATTGATTGGCTGTATTATTATCTGTATATTGTTTTTTATGTTTCTGTTTCTGTAGGCATCTGAATTTCCCCATGGGGTTAATAAAGTTTACCTAATCTAATCCTATCTAATCTAAAACAAAAAAGTTCAGAAACTCTTCTTGATTAAGCTGCCATGGCTTAATGTGTTCTGCATCCTAAATGCATACTTTGTCCATTGAACACGGTCTGACATTATTGAGTGGCTTTTTTTCATTTAGGTGGTATGTACAGTAATCAATCATGTCATCTTTCAAGGCTATTGCCCTAGTAAGCCATATCCAATTGAAAGGCTAATTACGGTCCACACTTGGCATACTTTGGTTAAGACTTATGCAAGCCCTAGCCAATATAAATTTGACTATCCCTTACTATCAAAGTAAGGTTATCATCTCATAGATTCAGGTTATAATCAATAGAAATTTTTGAGATTCTCCAAATATTTTTTAAATGCCTTTCCGTTTAGAAAGGTCATAAGCCCTTTATCAACCTAGAAGAATATATGGGATCTACAGGCCTTTTTTGCCTTGCCTAAGGTGAGAGAATAATGAGAAGAAAGATG
Source organism: Erpetoichthys calabaricus (assembly GCF_900747795.2). Lineage (NCBI taxonomy): Eukaryota > Metazoa > Chordata > Cladistia > Polypteriformes > Polypteridae > Erpetoichthys > Erpetoichthys calabaricus. The sequence goes on from NC_041403.2 coordinate 107,374,965, forward strand.
GAAACCGCTCTTCTCTAGTAAGACCATTAGAGACTAGTCACGATTTAAGAAATAATTACAGAGTTTTTTGTGTTATTTTTATTTAACCAGTTATATCATGAGCACCAACATATTGTATTCTCCTGGGCACATATGTTGCGCAACGTGTCATATCATAGTAACCAAGTCACAAGTAAGAAGGGGTCCAAGCTTTGCTGATAATAAAGGAAAAGCTGCTTCATAGCACGGCATCTTTAGGCAATTTCCCAAGTTTAGAACAAGCTATTATTTATGACTTTTGGCTCGAGTTACCCTGAGAAGAAGTCTGTCAATCTCTGATTCTCTGTGTTTTGACCCTTGCTTCTGCCTGACTACTCTTTTCAGCTTCTCCTTAAATCTTTCTACTCCGTTTTCTTTTCCATCTCGATCGTTAATTTATGATTGGATGGTCATGACACTTGTCAGTTGAATCATGAATCAGGACAATTATCTGAAGCGCACAAGCAAGTCTTAATCACAATAGTTAGAGAAAGAGAAATGTAAAGTTCTTTTAAAGGCCAAGTTAGACCTAAACCTCACTGAGACACTGTGGCAGGACCTGAATTAAGCAGTTCAGCCTCAAAGTGTGTTACTGAGCAGAGCAGTCCTGCAAGTGGTGGGCCCATGTTACTTAACGTGGAGTAATCAAGTATTGAGGTCAATACGAGAAAATGTTATAAATATCACAATGTTGTTTTCTTTGTTCACTTACAGCCCACTTTCACCTAATATTGGATTTTGGTTAGCAATATGATCACAGTCACAGTGAACAATAATCATTAATCAAATTGGCTGGATCCTTTTTTGTAGCCCTTGTACTATTTATTCATAAATTCACAAGTGTATGGTAGCTGCTAAAATAACACAATATCAATGGCTCCTTTATTCCCCTCTTTAAAAAATTGAAAAAAAACTGAACAGAAACATTTTGAATGAATGATTCATATTGACTGTCTATCCATGTTCAAATTTTGCCACATTGTTTGAAAATATTACATTTAGTTTGTATTTTAGCTGTGCACATAAGACTTTGTACATTTTATTTGATTTTTAAGTCAACGAGGAGTAATACGTATATATATATATATATATATATATATATATATATATATATATATATATATATATATATATATATTTAATTTTATTTCCCAGCGAGCCCTATCATAAGGTGATTTGTAAATAATAAATTATGAACCAACATTGGAAATGAAAGTTGATTTCAAATCAAAGGAGACTCATACTTGGGATAGAGCTGTATGTATCTTGGAATCGAATAAGAAAAAAAAAAAAGAATAAAGAAGTCTTGAGCACATTCATACAAAAAGGAGTGAAGACTGTTAATCTGAATTTCTCTGATTCTGATATTTTCACTTGCCATTTACAAGTTTTGGCAAAGATGGCCTGACAGGGCTGTCATTCTAATTTTTGGAATAATACTGTATGCTCGTTTACCACAGTCAACTGATTTTGAGGATGCCCTGCGCTCTATAATGGTAATATTTTCATGCTGCTCAAATGAGATAAACGGAATGGCTGTGGCTAATAAAGATGATCATTCCCGATTGGTTCAATCTGCTCAGTGTCACACATTTGCCTAGACTTGTATTCTCCTGCTCACATCAATTCTTAATGACATAAATACTTCAAAACCAAAGAAAGAGTAACCAACCTCTGTAGCAGATCGAGCAGAAAAAAATAAAGCAGTGGATTTAAAGAAGTATAAACTGACTTGGGGAAAAAAATAAAGAAAGATGCATGCCAGCCACCTTTCTATTTCATTGTGGGTCTGTGAGTGTGTGTGCAGTTACCGCCTTTTTAAAATCAGTGCAATAGTGTCTCCTTTGTGTAAATTAGCAAATCTAAAACGATCTCCCACTGAGAAGTAGTTAATGACTGCTGGTTGCTAAAGCTGTAGTGGATACGCAGAAACAGAAATTCTGGCAATTTACTTGTACGTCAGGAGCACAAGAGCTTCTTAGCTGCTCTTGTTATTCAGCCTTAAATTATAATTAGCTGAACACTTGATGAACTGCAGTCCCTTTATTGTTGTCAGTTTATTTGGCTATTCATACAGGGCTTTTATATAACCGAACAATTTTATAAATGAACACAGCGGAGAAGGAAGCACTCGCCATGATAAAATACCATGTATCCATATGAGCGACACAAGTAATTATAGACTACAAAATACAGCAGAGTACCATATCTCTTAGCTGCACAAAGACATTCAGGTTTCTCCTTAGTTTTTTATAAACACTTTAACATTTAAAAAATAGATCAGGACTAGTGCCTAACACAAAATTTACCAACACTTAATTTTGCCTACCCCTATTATAAACACATATTTCTGAACATGCAGGAAGGCCACATACTGAATTACAGAAAGGTATTGAAATATCAAATACACACATAAGTAAAGTGTGCACAAACCTATTTTGAAACCTTTGGTAAAAATGATCAGAAAAGCTGTATACAATTAAATAACTATCACTCCCAGACAGCTGGGAAAATTAAAGGCTTTTATTCTAATACAATTCTTACAAAACATATACATACATATTTATATAGTCTATACTATCATATAACTGGCGGAACGGTGGCGCAGTGGTAGCGCTGCTGCCTCGCAGTTAGGAGACCTGGGTTCGCCTGGGTTCCTCCTGGTGCTCCGGTTTCCTCCCACAGTCCAAAGACATGCAGGTTAGATGCATTGGTAATCTTAAATTGTCCCTAGTGTGTGCTTGGTGTGTGTGTGTCCTGTGGTGGGCTGGCGCCCTGCCCGGGGTTTGTTCCTGCCTTGTGCCTTGTGTTGGCTGCAATTGGCTTCAGTAGACCCTTGTGACCCTGTGTTAGGATATAGCGGGTTGGATAATGGATGGATGGATACTGTTAAGACACATTTAGATGAGACACAAAAGGGGCCGCAGTGACCTACCAGAAGTGGACTACCCCTGCCATAAGTACAAACTTGGACATTACATTGTGGTCATCAATGACTCGGTTGAAAGCATAAGGGACAGAAAGGGAAATTGTTGGTTAGAGCGGAGACCATGAACCAATTGTTGTATTATACTGTCCGTTTAAATGGTAGGTCCCCACCAGGGGTGGCACAGTCAGTAATGTGCTTGACAGTGTGCTGATCTCTTTACACACCATTGTGTATTAAATAGGAAAATCTATCTATCTATCTATCTATCTATCTATCTATCTATCTATCTATCTATCTATCTATCTATCTATCTATCTATCTATCTATCTATCTATCTATCTATCTATCTATCTATCTATCTATTGCTAATTTCCATTATTTATTGTGAACAAACTGGGAGGAGCTGTGTGGAGCTGTAACCAGGTGTTCCTGGCCAAGTGACAAAGGTCGGCCTCTAGTCTGAATGTGACTCTAGAATGGTCTATGGATTGAAGCATAAAAGGCCCTTCCAGCAAGTATAGAGCTCAATGTGGAGCTCAGTTCAAGAGTTTAGCATGAGTAGAAGTGAGTCCAGAATACAGAGTAGAGAAAGGTAAAACAAAGAGGTGTATACAAATATATATGCTGTATATAGTGAAAAGCTTGTTAGGCATTGCAGTTTGAAGGGGGTAAGGAAAAGAAAGGTATCAAGAATGAAATGAGGCTCTGTGATGATTAATACATTAGTCAGTGTCTGTTAGAGAAAACCATACTCCCCAAGTGTTTTAGGCACCAATTAAAGGGTTGATGAATTGTAAAGAGTAGGACCCATGGCCAGTGCAGTGGAAATTGGCATCTGTTACAGGAAATCATTGCTCCTAAAGTTTAAGTACCTCAGAAGTAACACACCAAGAGTACTAATTAGATAGGATGGTTACAGTGGATGGAAAGGAAGTTAGAAATGGCTTTCAAAAAATGTTTGTCTGGCAATACAGGGTTTTGAGAGAGATCTCTGTATACACAAAGACTGGACAACTGAGGTCAGGAACACCAAAGTTAATGGGTCCTTTAGGTGCTTATTGGGGCTAAGGGAGGCAGGAAATCCAGGGACCTCCAGGAGTTTTCTGGGAACATTTTGTGTGTTTTCCTGACCCCAAAAATGGTTCTGGTAATCTCCTCAAAAGTAGTTCCAGGCTAGAATATAAAGCCACCTCAACACCATTACACCATTGAGCTGTGGTCAATGTAGTGTTGACTTGATCTGGTAGGGGTGTAGCGTGGCCATGTATTTGGAGGTAAGCATACATACACATAGAATGTCAAGGTCTCACAGGGGATAGTGCTGCCGCTGATTTAAATTTCAGCTATGTCACTAAAAGATATAGTATATTGGGTTAATTGATGAATTGATCAGGTTGAATTATGTGAGCTACCCGCAATTCTACATGTACTATTATGTGTTACAATACATGATCGTTTATTTGATTTATATGAATTTTTTGGAATATAACAAATGTTTGGCATTGGTTCTCTCACTGGTTTGATGTTGTATCCATTCCGAGGCCACTTCAGAGGTAGAGGGGGATAACTGTTTAGAAGTGTCAATGACATCCAGCATTATCATGAACAGAAAGAAAAGAATAGAAAAGTTATTAACAGTCAAACAAAATGACCACCGCATTTATTAAAGAGCGATATTAACTGTCACATGAGTTTCTCTAAAACTACTCCCTTAGATAATGTAGTTTTGATTTAAATGTTTAGGCCAATTGAACCGCTGTCATATAAGCTTTAACATATTCTTGGAATTTTAAGAAGGCCTGCATATTGTGATCACAGTAAACACTTGAGAGTAGTGATGATCAAAACAATTCCCACAAAATTCAAATTCAAATCAGAGTCTTTCACTTAGGATTTCAACCTCTTGCAGTGAATTTTGGCCTTGATTTTTTGGTACTTCATTTTCTGACCTTGACAGTAGGTGTGTCTGATGTTTCCTGGTATTTTGACTTTTTGTTTGTTCCAGGATAATCTCTTTGCCTGTTTTTTTTACAGTATTTAATCTCTTGGTCAATTCCTTTTTTCTTTCAGTAGAGGGAAGTAGGAGAAAATTCAAAGAGTATATGAAGACAAGATATAATGACACATTGTACAAAAACAGCAAATTGTCATTAACAAAATATTTCAGTGTGGTAACTCTACAATTTCTGTTTAATTTTAACAGTATTAGGGGGCTCTGCCCCCTAGTCACTTCGCTCGCCAACCCCTGGGTGGGCGCTATGTGCTAGCCACTTCACAGCTCTGCTGCTCGTGTATGGGAAAGCGAATGTACAATTTAAACAGATTGTTATTTTCATGGGAATTGTTACATATGCATAATAGACCTAACTATTTTACATTACACTGAGTAATTAACAATAGTAAAAAATATTAAAATGTAATAAATTGAAAGAAAATTATGTTTCATGTTGCGTTACAGGTATTAGTTGCGTTATCCGTTTTTGTTCTGTTTGGCTTTGAAATCAACACGCAAATACATTTTAAACCTACACTTTTACTGTAAAACTCCCGTAAAAACAATATTTGGAATTAACTTTTCGTCAATATTGCATTGAATTTTGATTCTGTGTTTGGAGTTACATCTTGACAATGCAATGTATAACTTCCCGTGAGTGAATAACGTTTCTTTCTCTCTAATAAATAAATGACTTTTTCGAATGTTTGTCCCTGTGATTTGTTAATTGTCATAGCAAAAGCTATTCTAACAGGAAACTGTAAACGTTTTAATACAAATGACATATCAAGGTCTCCTTTGGTGTCTAATGTTAATTGTGGAAGATGTACTACATTACCTTTCTTGTCGTCTGTTAAAATTTTACATGTCAGAATTGTTCAACCAATTTTGAATACAACTAATCTTGTCCTATTGAATAACCCATCACTCATACATAAATTACTCAATAACATTACGATACATCCTTCTTTCAACAGTAATTCGGCCGGTGGAAGACCAGACATTGTTAATGGTTGTAGATATTCTACGGGATATTGTAAGTTGATGTTTTCACCACTGTTTCAACATAGACTGCGTAATGATATGCATTTAACCAATTTGCCAATTTGATCATAAAAATTTATAAGAGCTGAGAGCGCAAGATCTGTGTCTGACAAAAGCATTCACACGAATGAGAGGTGAGAGGACCGTGGGCGTGGGTTGTTAACCTGAAATGGTTGGCAATATTCTCGTCTCGTCTCAAGATTTTCTTTTATAATAGAGAAATATGCAGAATATTTGGTTAAAAAAACACTTTATACATATAAAAATCAATAAACATTCACATCTTCATGGAGCAAAGGTAGTCTCATTGTAGGTGGAAAAAAGCTGATGGACTTTAATGCCAAGACAGCCCTTGAATTCAGAAAGGCAATGTTTGCACTGAGGTGTTTTAGTATGAGGATCCTGGCTATTAATTAAGAACTGCTTAAAGTTGCCATGCTGACTCTTGCGGAATGTTCACAAATGTAGGTTCTCAATCTTGTGATTGGTCATTCTAGCTGTCTATTAATAGTTTTATTATTTCAAATTAATACTCAATTAGCTTTAATCAAGTGTGCCTAACTCAAAATAGCTACATGCTAATAGAGATAAAAATAACAGAATTCAAGGTCAAAATGTCTGACTGCATTCAGGTGCTGTAATAGTAATCTACTGAATCCTTGATTTGACCATATCATGGGACGTTTCTATTTCCTCTCAGTTTTAATTTGTGATGACAGAAATTAAACTTTGAACATGCACATACAAATTAATGTACAACATTTGAGGTAGGTAAATTAAAAGATCAAAAATTAAAAGGCAATCGCTAAACAATATTGGTTACCTTCAGAATACTGACATGACTACTAAAAAGTTTAACTTGTGTGGTTACATAAACTATTCCTTTTTGATTTATGAAGAAATTTGTGCTGAAGATGTTCACTTTTCTTATTGGTTCCCAGTGGACATTATTAAAATATTCTTATAAAATTTACAGAAAATGTTATTATCCCCAGGAAAAAAAATTATATAGAGCAGTTGTGGTCCTATGTAAATTCAAGGAAAAGCAGAACATATATTTTCAGATAAAAAATAATATTATAGATATTTTGTCACCGGAGAATAAACAAAGTAAATGCATTTATATCCTATAGAAATATAAAATAATAACAACTAAAAACATTTAATTTCTTGGTTTCTTTTACTGCTTGTTTTGGGCAAATGCCCTTTGCCATCTGACTTACCTCTGGTTGTTACCAGTATTCAGGTTGGCTGGGAGCACTGCTTTGAATTGAACTCTCTTCCATAAAATCTCAGTTGATGCCATTTCTTTTGTTTCAAATCTCAGAGATGTTGAATTTCAAAATAAATCACACAAGTTAGTAAAAATATAGTAACTAAGGGGATCCAATAAAGAAGCACAGTTCTGCTGTCTTGCTAGTGGCACTCATGCTTCTTCTGATAAAAAGACTTCACTGTCATGCCATATTTGAAGCCTTCTTTACAGGGGATATTAAAACAATACCTTTGTTACAGAATCAGTAGTACTAGGGTGTTGTACCATGTTAGCCATTATGGATGTAGTGAGAAGTTAAGCAAAATGACACCTTTTATTGGCTAACTAAAAAGATTACAATATGCAAGCTTTCGAGGCAACTCAGGCACCTTCTTCAGGCAAGATGTCATTACATGTTGCCTAAAGAAGGGGACTGAGTTGCCTCAAAAGCTTGCATATTGTAATCATTTTAGTTAATATATAAATAAAGGTGTCATTTTGCTTAACTTCTCATTACAGAATCGGTATATAGACAACAGCTGCACAGTATTTCACCCATAAATGCTATCTGTTATTTCCAGGTATCTTGAAGATACTGTGTCAATCTTTTAAACTGGTTAATAACCAAATATATAAAAAGTAAAGAATGGCATTGAAATAAAGGAGAAAACAAATTAGTTGAACTGCATTGAAATAAAGGAGAAAACAAATTAGTCAGAAATCTGACACCATTTGATGCTTGTTTTGTGACTTTTTTAACTTAATTTCATATCACTTGCTGTGGAAAGTTTGAGGAGTATTCATTTTTAGGACATGTGCCAGCTAAACGTGTGAATCCCAACATCAACATTAAGTCTAATTGAATGGAACAAAATCAGATGAATTCTGATTAATTATAAATTTAAATAACCTTGTTGTGTTGATGATATGGAAACCCATGCTTTTAGATATTTGACTGAAAAACTGAAATAATCCAAAGCATCTGATTCCATGCAAATAGAAACACATGAAGAAATCACTAAGGGCTATGGATTTCACTTGTTTTTTTATCTTTGGTCATGTGCACGACTGAATGATGCAGTTGATGAGCAGTAATATTGTTTGACATTTGACATTATTTCTAGAACATTAGAACATTATTTTGAAGGATTTACAATCATGCTTTGTTAGATTATACTCACTTATTGAAACTGAGATTAGGTCTACAATTGGCATGTGCCATGGCTCGTCCATCTCTTAGGACTGAGACCTGGCCCGTGAATTCAGATTTCCCCTTAAAGGCCTGGCACACAGGAGGCATAACTGACGAATATAATCTGGTGTGAATGTTTCAGCCAGAGAGTCATGAACATATATATTTTTATATTTACTCCTTTTGTTTTGTTTTATTGTACTTATGTAATAATTTGTATTCTATTTATGATTTTGTATGCTTGTGTTATGTTAATTTGTGTAGTTTATTTAGTTGTCTGCCCTGTTTCTTTTATATACAGTCAAAAGAGGGAAGGCCCCCGATCATTTGAGTGGAGCACTGCCCCAGCTAGCACTGAAAGAGCTTTGGCATTTTATTTAATTTTTGACTCCTTTTCGTGTTTTTGGTTCTTGTTTGATATTTGGATTTACTGGCTTCAAACCCTGCTACATTTAATAGGACTGTTTTAGGTTTGCTGTTTCTAGGATTTGTTTGATTTTGGTTTTCTTCTTCTGGGTAAAATCTACTGTTGCGCGTATTTCTTGCCCTGACTTTTGTGATCCTTTTTTGGAATGTGTTGATAAATTGTTAAATATGAAGCTGACTTTGTTTTTTGTTGTCATTGAGACCATAGGTTCATTCCTGGTCATTTAGAGACTTTTCACTTTTAAAAAAAAAAAACATTTTTGTAGGCCAGAAACCTGCCTTTTAAGTTTTGGGACAAATTGCAAGTGTAAGGTCTATTGCTGGGTATAGATCCGTACAGAGGGCAGGTCTGGGTTTCATTAGTTTTGAAGTCTGCAGCCATTTTTGAACAAAAATGTCATAAATGCTCTAATATGACAGCTCTTTACAAATGTGGAAGTAAACATCCCTGAACACACAATGCATCAGATGTTGAAGTAGATAAACTACAGCAGCAGAAGACCATGCTGATTTTTACAGAGGGCAGGTCTGGTTTTTGTTAGTTTTGAAGCCTGCTGCCATTTTTGAGTTGTATTTGTGGCTGGAAACATACCACAAAGATTGCATGCTTCCCTGGATGCTATCTGTTGGGAGTAGTGTTACTAACTAAATCTTAGCAAACATGCACACGGAAAAATATGACATTATCCTCTGCTTAATTTCACTATACTAAACAAAGAGTGTCCCACATCTCACAATATTGTACAGTATATGAGACTGGCTCTGTACTCAGTGTATCTCTTAAACAACACTTTCTGCACCCTGACTTGTTTGCATCAGAGCTGTCTGCAGGGGTGCACAAATCATGTCAAGCTGATTCCCCTAACTCGATGGTGACTTTAGTTTATTCCAAAGGTGGACACAGTCCACAGATCTTGATCCAATGGAGCACCCTTTGGAAGAGTTGGAATTGGAGATTAACAGCAGGAATGTGTGACTGAAATGACTGCAGGAAGGGTGTGATTCCAAGTACCTCAAGAGTTATCAATCATTGTGCATGAAAAATGTACAATTCTAGTGTTGACCCTTTCTATTACTTCTAGTTATGTTCTTTTTTGGCTGACTCTTATCCAAGATGACTCAAAACATTTGAGATACAATTAGTTACATTTCTTTTGTTTTTCCAGGTGGTGCACAGGCAGGTAATACAGTGTCAGTAGTGGGAATTGTACCCATAAACTCCGGGTTAGAAGTTCAAAATCCAAAGCCTCATAAATACAGAACAATTTGAACGCTGTACAATGTGTACATTTTTATGTGCATTTGCTACATACTCTCCTAACAGTTAATGCAAGTAAAGTATGCTCCTTCCTTTACATAAAACGGACAGGATTCCACTGCGGCTCTTAGAAGTAGATAGCTAAATACAGTGTTCTCAACTATGAGCATCTTCAAAAAAGGTGTGCATGAACAAGGTATGCATAGCTTATTTAATCATGTTACCTATGCTCACTCACCAGCACCCTGGTTGGAAAAGGCTGGAACTGAAGACAAGTTTAAGTAATATCGACAACTCAGTTCCACAACCTTTTTTCACAACTCCACAGCAGTAAGAGGAAGCCTTTGGCAGAAGCTAACTAAGGCTAACAGCATTTGTCATAGACCTTCCAGGTCTGTGTTCTTCACCAAGAGGTGTAATCCATACTTTGATTTAAGTCCACTGTACTTGAAACATCTTCTGTGTTTGTTATTCACACAATTTAGGATTATTGGCTAGAGGAAGCAGTAAAGAACATCATTCAGAAATGCTTCACAAAGCAAGAATGGAACCTTAGTCATACATGATGCAGTACACTAAAATGCACGTTTATGAAGTTATGCCAATTCAGAATCAAATGTGAGGAGGCTAAAACTACTGCATGGTACTTTAATTGTTAAAACAAAAAAATAAGATGTATTCAAGTGACCCAAAACAAATCCCAAGTCATATTCATGTCACTTCCATGCACATTTTATTTTATACTATTCACAGAAACTATAAAGCGTAAGTGTAAGTCATGTCATGAGATATAACTCACAAATGAACATTTAGCTTTAGTTCCCTTGCTCTGTCTTATTAAGATCAGAATTAAGATCTAAACCCACTGTTTTCAGTATGGGGTCACAAGGAGCTACAAAGTAAAAAAAAGTTACAAAAAATTTATAGAAAGGCAGTGAAGATGGTTTTAGTATGGTATCGACCAACCCAGAACAACTCAGACCAGGCCAGTTTGGAATCATAAGTAATTTGATTTTCCCAATTGAACTGGAACTCCTCTTGATCTAACAGTGGAATATGCTAGAATGAACATAACTGGTTCTAGAACCTTGTTCGTTCTAACATTCATTGAAGTATATATTTTTAAGGTAACTCCGTTCCAGGCCCACAGCCTGGAGTAATGTTACCAACCAACACAACCATTTAAATCTATACTAATTAATAAAAGGCAAAGCCCTCACTGACTCACTGACTCACTGACTGACTGACTGACTGACTCACTCATCACTAATTGTCCAACTTCCCGTGTAGGTGGAAGGCTAAAATTTGGCAGGCTGATTCCTTATAGCTTACTTACAAAAGTTAGGCAGGTTTCATTTCGAAATTCAACGCGTAATGGTCATAACTGGAACCTCTTTTTTTGACAATATACTGTAATGGACGGCAGCTTGATGGCCGTGGGAGGCGGAGTTGAGTGTCACGTCATCACGCCTCCCACGTAATCACGTGAAAAGACTGTGAATGCAGTAGGGAGAAATGAAGTAAGAGCCGCAAACAGCGAAGAACAAAAAATTCATTAAACAATTGAGAAGGGAGCGAGTGAAGCATACAAGCATCTTCATAAGGGAAACAAAGCACCGTGTAAAACGTAAGTTTAAATTAAGTTTATTGAAACGCTCCCGTTAAGGATTGCAATAACATATTCGCGAGATAAAAGAACGCAGTAAGGAGAAATGAAGGAAGAGCCGCAAACAGCGAAGAGCAAAAAATTCATTAAACAATTGAGAAGGGAGCGAGTGAAGCATACAAGCATGTTCATAAGGGAAACAAAGCACGGTGTAAAACGTAAGTTTAAATTAAGTTTATAGAAACGCTCCCGCTGCAGATTGCAATAACATATTCGCGAGATAAAAGTTTAATGAGAAGACACGAGGTATAAACGAACCGCACGCCGTGGCGCAACGTTAGGGGCAACAGTTTCAACCATTCTATGATCTGCTTCTCGCAACTGAAAGACGGCACATGGCGGATGTTAGCCGACTTACTGACCGCAACATTAGGGGCTTCAACTCTGGCGCTGACGATAGAGATTCGATTCACGAGAGGGGATGCAGTGAGTGTGTATGCCTGATGAGCCCAGAATTAGGGAGAAACACGTGTCGCATACTCTTTACATTATTTGAAAGTAAACTATTAAAACCATTCAATGATCAGCTTCTGGGAACAGAAAGAGGGCACGTGGCGGATGTAAGGCGACTTCCTCACCAACCACAAGCGTAACCTGGCAGGTAACCACCCATACAGTCAGATTGTGATTCAGAAAACGAATGCCATGAATGTAATTACCACGATCTACATACTGTCAAATAAACGAAACATACGCCGTAGCGCGACAGCTGTGAAAAGCGAGGTTCACAAAAAAACAGATCCTTAACAAATTGTTATTGGTATATTTTCGATCCGTTTAAAAAGGTTTTCTTTTCTAATTAAAAAATTAAAAGCAGTACTTCGCCGCAACGAAGCGCGAGAATTTGGCTATATATATCTGCTTCTCGCAATTAAAAGAGGGCACGTGGCGGATTTTAGACGACTTCATGACCAAACATAAGTGTTACCTGCCAGGTTGGGTTACCACTTTTAATACAAAAAAATAAGGGACGCATACTGCAGCGGGTGCCACATCTCAGTGCCAACAGTTTGCAGACTCTACTTAAAAGACCCGCCCTCCTCACTGGACAGTTAAAAAGACCAATCAAACTAACGATGACATCAAGTATTACCCAATCAAAAGTAGGAAAGGAGGCATCTTCATGAAATGCGTGTGGGATGATTTGCATGAGACACTGCTTTAAAAAAAATGATAAAAAAAAATACGGGACAAATCCCGTCCCGTATTGATTCAAAACGGGACGCGCAATTTCATTCTCAAATGCGGCACGATTCCGTATTTTAAACGACGGGTGGCAACCGTACAGTGCCAGGTAACCACCCATACAATCAGATTGTGATTCAGACTAGGAATGCAATGAATGTAATTACCCCAATCTACATACAAGGCGAAAGTCTTGCAACATTCAAAGATGATGGTTTGGGATAAGTACACCATACAACATAAAAGAGCTTATGAAGCCTTGAACCGAAAAAAGCAAGATCTCAGAGATCGTAAAAAAAAAAAAAAATAGGAGGTAATGTCGTTTTACTCGCTGTAGATTTTAGTCAAACATTACCAGTTATTCCACGAGGGAGACCAGCAGATGAACTCAACGCGTGTTTAAAATCCATGCTTCTCCCACGGTCGGTTATATGTCGCGTGTTCTCGAGTAGGTACACCAAAAAATGTATACATTTAAGCATGTAATGGGCAAACAAAAAATGAGGTATATCCGAAGGCACTGCAGTAGTACTTAATGTAACTTTACTTCTTAAATGTTAATGTTTTACTGTTTAATAATTTATACGCTTCTTATATGTTGTTCAAATTCTTTTATCAAAATACCAGTGACAGCGCAATGCACGATAACATGGAGTGAATACACCATACGCATCTGCCCACGGCCGCCCTGGTGTGCGCAGATAGGAGTTGATTCTACAATAAAATAAAATAAAGATAAAAAGAGTAATACAATCATCACCCATAAAGCGGATAGTAGACGTGACGTACTATATGTTTACCAGATTTCAAGTCAATAGGTGAAACGGTTTGCGAGCTACAGGTGATTTAAAATCCTGGACAGACAAACAAATAGCCACGGTAGCAAATTACAGAAGAAGATTTTACTGTTTAATAATTTATATTTATATGAAATGTGCTTCTTATATATTACTTCATATTCTCATATGATAATGATGTTAATGTTGTTTATATTGATTTCTATGTTATTGAAACTGCATGTATGTGTGTATATGTATATATATATATACATACACATATATATATATATTAGCAAAATACCCGCGCTTCGCAGCGGAGAAGTAGTGTGTTAAAGAGGTTATGAAAAAAAAAAGGAAAAATTTTAAAAGTAACATAACATGATTGTCAATGTAATTGTGTTGTCATTGTTATAAGTGTTGCTGTCTTTTATATATATATATATAATATACACACACACATAAACATGTATATACATATACATATATATATACATATCTACATATACACATATCTACATATATATATACATATACACATCCACATATATATACATATATACATCCACATATATATACATATATATATATATATATATATATATATATATATATATATATATATATATATATATATATGTATATATATATATATATATACACATATCAACATATATATACACACATACATAAACACACACATATACATACACACAACACACACATATATATATATATATATATATGTGTATATATATATATATATGTATATATGTATATATATATATATATGTGTATATATATGTAGATGTGTATATATGTAGATATGTAAATATTTATGTATATATGTGTGTCTGTGTGTGTATATGTATATGTATATATGTGTGTGTGTGTGTATGTATGTGTGTATATATATGTTGATATGTGTATATATATATATATATATATATATATATATGTATATATATATGTGGATGTGTATATGTATATATATATGTGGATATGTGTATATGTAGATATGTATATATATATATATGTATATGTATATACATGTTTATGTGTGTGTGTGTATATTATATATATATAAAAGACAGCAACACGTATAACAATGACAACACAATTACATTGACAATCATGTTACATTATTTTTAAAATGTTTCCTTTTTTTTTTCATAACCTCTTTAACACACTACTTCTCCGCTGCGAAGTGCGGGTATTTTGCTACTTAGAAAAATATAATACAAAATCAAAAATATAGGTGTAAAAACAATGTAAAATTTGTTTATTCAACTTATATCCACTGTAAATGTAAATTTGAAAAGCATAAAAAAATCTTTCCTTAGTGAAAATTATCAACAAACTTTCCTTAATAAAAAGCACGAATAATCTAGATTTAGATAGGTCTCCTGCCACAGGGGCGATGGCATCTAACACTGCAAAGACTATTACACAGTTTCTAACACAACTTATCAGAACCCTGAAGATTTCTAAACCCAAACTCAAGAGCATATTCCTCCTACTCACCCGTGTATCACTGCCACTCAATAATTGATTATTTCTTTATAGATAACAATTTGTTGCCTACGATTAAATCTTGTAAGTACGACGCTATTGTTATCACCGACCACACCTCTTTGATCATGGAGCTTAAATCACTATGCCCTACATACTCATCTCGCAGATGGAGTCTTAACCCACTTTTATTAGCAGAGTAGAACTGCACAAAATTTTTATCCAAGCAAATTGATTTTTTTTTAGAGAAAAGTACATCCTCAAGGATTTCTGCAGGAATACTCTGGGAAACTCTGAAGGCTTTCTTAAGAGGACAGATTATCTTGTATCTTTCACACAGAAGTAAATTGGAAACCAAGAAGGTATCAGAGCTAATCAGTGAAATTACCAGAATAGATCAAGAACACACCAGGTATCCAAATGAAGCACATCATAGGAAAAACAGGCTCTGCATTCAGAACTCAACCTCTTGACAAATAAAGAAACAGAACAATTCATTTTTAAAGACATCATTATTAATAAAATGAAGAGAAACCTAATAAGACCTTAGCTCAACAAATCTACAAGCAGGATGTTCGCAATGCAATCCCAGCAATTGCCAACACAGACGGAGACAAAATCATTGACCAGAAAAATATGATGCACACATTTAGAGACTACTATAAGTCCTGATATTCAACTGAGTTTAAAGAAGACAAGACACAACCTATTGCATTTCTGGATGCATTACAGATACCACAACTAGATACTTTCAGTGCAGAGGAATTGGATAAACCTATGGTAGTATCAGAATTACTAGCTGCTATAAATTTACTTCAGAGTGGGAAAGTAGCAGGCCCGGATGGCTACCCTGTCGAGTTTTATAAAAAAAATTCTCAATTAACCTAGCTCTCCTTTTATTAGCAACATTTACAGAAGCAAGACACAATAAAATTCTACCTCAAACTTTTAGCCAAGCATTAATGGCCATCTTTCCTAAGCAAAATAAAGACTTATTTCAATGTGCATCATACAAACCAATTTCACCTTCTGAATAATGATGTTAAGATACTCTCCAAAGTCCTAGCTAGAAGGATTGAGAAAGTGCTTCCTTCGGTAATATCACAAGACCAAACTGGATTTATTAAAGGCAGACACAACTTCCAATTTTCAATGACTGTTTAATGTAATATATTCACCCACAAAGTCTAACACCCTGGAGATATTATTATCATTGGATGCAGAAAAAGCATTTGATATGGTTGAATGGAACTACCTTTTCACTAGATTGGAGAAACTTGGGTTTTGCCCGAACATTTGTGCATGGATCAAACTACTGTATACCAGTCCAGAAACTTCAGTTTGTATTAACAAAATTAATTCAGACTACTTCAAACTAGAATGTGGTACTAGACAAGGATGCCCCCTGTCACCACTGCTTTTTGCAATTGCCATTTAGCCACTGGCAGTTCACTGTCGATATGCTTATGAGATAAAGGGGATTATCAGAGAAGGACCTGAACAGAAAATTTCTCTATATGCAGATGATATGGCACTGTATATATCAGATCCACAAAATACTATCCCTGCAGTCCTATCAGCACTAGCGGAATTTCAAAAGATTTCTGGTCTCAGAATTAATTTGAATAAAAGTGTGTTCTTTCCAGTGAATCCTCAAGCACACAATATTAGATTGGACACCTTCCCTTTTATCATCGCAGATCAGTTTAAATATCTAGGGGTAAACAACACGAGTAAACATAAAGCTCTTTATCAGCAAAATTTTGCCGTCTGGATGGAAAAAATTAAGCAAGACTTGCATAGATGGTCAACACTTCATCTCACTTTAGCTGGAAGAATTAACATTGTCAAGATGAATATCCTTCCTAAGCTTCTTTTTCTATTTCATAATATTCCAATATACATCAATAAATCATTTTTTAGATTCAACCATAACATCATTTATTTGGAATTCAAAACATCCACGTATCCAAAGGGCAACCCTACAAAGACTTAAGGCAGAAGGTGGCATGGCTTTACCTAACTTTCAATTTAATTACTGTGTGGCAAATATTCAAGTGATAAAAACATGGACATGGACACAAATAGATGAACATACACAAGTTTGGTCCACAATAGGAATAAAATCCTGCAGTACTTCTTTATATTCCTTGCTTTGCACCCCAATCATCGCCAATATACTAACAACCCAATTGTGCTTCACTCACTCAGAATATGGAACCAATGTAGAAACAATTTTAAGATAGAAAAAGCTTTTATCTGAGGCACCTTTTGCACAATAACCACCTTTTTCCACCCTCTCAAACGTACGCAGTTTTTAATGTCTGGAAAAAATTCGGGATTAAACACTTAGAGATCCGTACATAGACAAAGTCTTTGCCTCCTGTGAACAATTACATCCCAAATTTTACTTTCCAGCAACACATTTATTTCACTACCTTCAAATTAGAAACTTTGTTAAACAAAACCTGCCCAATTTTCCTCACCTCCCACCTACCTCTATTCTGGAAAAAATACTGATCAGTCTTGAGGACTCAGACAGCATCTCTGTAATATATAAAAACTTTTTAAAGTCCCTCCCTTTCAAAGATCCCAGAGTACAGTGGGAAAAAAAAAACTCACTAAACATCTCAGAAAAGGAATGGAAGGTAGCAATGCACAGAATTCACTCGTGCTCCATATGTGCAAAGCATACAATTATTCAACTTAAAATTATTCAGTATATCGAGTGCATCTCTCTCACTTAAAATTGTCCAAAATGTTTCCTGTGCAAGATCAAACCTGCAAACGTTGCAATCAAGTTCTAGCCTCACTGGGTCACATGTTTTGGGCCTGCACCAAATTAACATCATTCTGGACCAAAATCTTTAAATGCCTTTCAGACAGCCTTGGTGTCACAATTACTCCTAATCCATTAACAGCTGTGTTTGGTGTACTTCCAAATGGGCTTAAAGTGGAGAAGGACAAACAAACTGTAATTTCCTTTACTTCACTATCGGCACGTAGACTTTTCTTGCTCAACTGAAAGAATCCTAACTCTCCTATTTTAAGTCAGTGGGTAGCTGATGTTCTATATTATCTGAAACTGGAAAAAATCTAATTCTCACTTAGAGGATCTGTACAAAACTTTTTCAAAACTTGGCAGGATTTAATCAAAAACGTTTTAGAATAAGCAAATTGAGGAAGCAGATTCTCCTCTTTTTTATTCTATTTATTTTCATTCATTTATTAATTTATCTATTTACTTATTTTTATTAGTTGAAAATTTTACTCTGTTGGCCAACTCCCTTCCTCATGGGTGGGGATTGATTTGTTTCGAACTTAGTGTTGCTGAACTTGACTTGCTTGTATGTAATGTTATTTGATTTTAATAAAATAAATAAAATGCTTAGGAAAAAAAGCATGAACAATCTAACACACATGAAACATAATCTTTCCCTAGTGACAACTATAATCGGACTTTCCATAATAAAAGCATAAAAATTTTAAGCAACTTTGCACTTTTTCTTTTGTTATTATATCTTTCTTAATGTCTAAGTTAATTATCTTTCTCTCTCTGTTTTGCCTGCTCATGGCTAAAATTACATAGCAGAATAATAAACAAAACATTTTCACTGCTAAAAATGCAAATAAGCAGGTAACTGAACTAAACTGATAACTAAACCTAATAACAAAGATGATAACTGGTGCTCTAATCAAGACGGAAGGACCGACACATAATGTGCATCGTATGCCGGCCAATAGTCTTCCTCAGTATTCAGTGTAGCATCCTGATTTATTGATAAAAACTGATCAGTGTAGCATTCATTCATTTTAGCTGTACTGTATGTATTGTTAGCAATAATCTTTAATAGAGTATGTACAAGTTAAAGAATCAGAGTTTTAATCTCAAATATTCAAGTGAAATGTATACATCTGAATATTTTAATCTTTTTTCCTTTTGCAGCCACACAAATAAGCAAGTGTTATATATTGTAAGTCATTAATAGTCACAGAAGATGGTCAGCATACCCAATTTCTTGTGTTTTTTCCTGCTTTGGACAGAAGTGGAAATTTTAGTGGACAGAAACCTGTGCAATATTCCATTTGTAAAATGTAATTACTTGTTTCAAAGTATATCCATCCATCCATCCATTTTCCAACCCGCTGAATCCGAACACAGGGTCACGGGGGTCTGCTGGAGCCAATCCCAGCCAACACAGGGCACAAGGCAGGGAACCAATCCTGGGCAGGGTGCCAACCCACCACAGTCAAAGTATATCAAAATGCTTAAAAATTAGTGAATGAAAGTAGATACTGAAGTTTGTGAATGTGTGTTAATGACCATTTTTCTGACTTTCATTCTTCCTACAATAAGCAATATGTGAATTTTTGCATTTTTACACAATTGCTTAGTATCTACTGAACATAGAAATAAAATTTCTCCTGGTATTTAAAACTTTATACTTAATCAGAAAAAGTATGGCACAGCCACGGTAGCTAATTTAATTAATTTACCTAATCATTTAATGAAATGTCCCTATATAAACCTGCAGTGATAACAGTACAATGCTCCAGGCATAATCTGAACACTCCGATTATTGATGGAACTACTTGTAGATAAGCTAGGCTTGTAGTAAAATTTATATCTGCCCTATATTTTTCAGTTTTTTTAATAATAGTGATCTCCTCATTTAATACACTGTGAAGTAAGCAAAATGTTGATAATGAAATGATTCTGGAAAGCAAGTAAAAAAAAAGCTGTCTTTCATGTGTGGTGATGTCTTCTGTTCCCAAACTAAGGTCACTCAGATAGAATTTACTCTAATCCAGAATTTCTTTTTAAACTCCTTATTCATTTCAATTCAATTCAATTCAGTTCAATTCATCTCAATGCATGTATTAATTGTTTTCTTTTATAACACTCCTCACTGAGTACAGGCTCTAGGGTGCTAATACATATCACAACTCTATATTAAACCAAACAACTCTTACAAAACTGTGATTTGGGTGCAGGATTTACAGGGAGAAAGCGGCAACACAGGAGGTGGGCCCTGGTGGTGTGTGTAAATGGCCAACAGGTGTCAGTATACCCCGTATTTGTGTGGGCGATCTGGAAGGGCATTGAACAGAAGTGCCAGTAAAATGTAGCAGGAGATGCTGCCCTGGCATAAGTGTGTAATATTCCCAGAAGACACTGGATGCCAGGTAAGGCAGTAGTTGTTGCTTCGCCCAATAACCATGGAGGCCCACTGAGTGTGTAAGTGGGAGGTGATTTGGGATGAATATTTCACAGGCAGCAGGAAGGAATTGAGAAAAACAGAGAGAGGAAGAGAACAGAGAAAATGTGAGTACTATGTGGTGCCTTTCAGTACCTAAGAGACTAAGAAGGGGGCCAAGTCTATTGGTAAAGCTTATGAGGGCAGCACAATTTGATTTCTGTTTGAACACACCCTGGTTTAAAATGACCAAAGTAACCATTTTATTGACTTAGTCCAACTGGTTGACCTCCCCTCCTGGTAAATCTACAGATTCATCTGCTCATTGTGAAGTGCACAATTATAAAAATATGTAAATTAAACTGAATTTGAAGTGAAGATAACCTGGATTAAGTGTGTTTGTAATGTTTGAATCCTTATATTAGAATTTACAGTAAATGCCACCACAGTATAAAATAAAAATGTATTGCTATTAGCAAGAATGATTCGAAAACCACTAAGAAAATGATTTTCATGTCCCCACTGTTGCCTGCCTTCAATTTCCATAAATCATGAAAGTAAACAGAAATATATGAGCTTTTGCTTTTTTTGGGCTTACGAATTACGATTTTACTCTTCAGAACGTTCATTATTTTTTAGGGAACCTATCATTTGTTTTACAGAGTGGAGGACAGCCACTCTCTAGGCCAACAACAGTGAGTACAAATCAGGAACCAACCCTTTATGTGACTGTGATTATCACAAACCTGTTCAATATGTAAGGGCAAAGCCTTTTGAGGTTATAAAGATTTTAATCCTCCCGACACAGATACTGTCAGGGATGTTGCCTTTCCCTTTGTTCATCCATCTTCCCAGTTACTGAACCTGATAATTTCATTACAGGATCAGAGTTGCCAGGATCTATGCTAGTAGCACAGAAACTGGCCAAATGGTGCCCCTCAATTTTGGGCGCAATTTGAAATAAACCTACATTCACACAGACTACAGTAGTTCAATTTATAGTCACCAATTAACACAATAATAAGCACAAAAGTTATGTTCCACCCATTCATCTATCCTATCATCCATCCATCCATTGAACCCTTTTAATCCAATTCAGATTCAAAGGTGCCACAGTCTGTTCCAACTGCATCTTGTTCTTATTTTGAGAATCAAGATCACTGTAACTGGTTCGG
The DNA here is from genome assembly GCF_900747795.2 of Erpetoichthys calabaricus. Taxonomy (NCBI): domain Eukaryota; kingdom Metazoa; phylum Chordata; class Cladistia; order Polypteriformes; family Polypteridae; genus Erpetoichthys; species Erpetoichthys calabaricus. The sequence continues at coordinate 107,396,592 of NC_041403.2, forward strand.
AGTTGGCTGACATTGTGAATGTTATTCAGCTGAGATCTCTTTGCTTGTGATGCTATTCTCACATCCTCTTCAGAAATGACTAGTTTGCAGCAAGGATCAATACCTTCTAATCCCATGAGTTTCCTTCCAACGTCAAACAACTACACTGACTATCATTATTCTGCATAAAATCTGATTTAGAACCAAACAAAGCGAGTATCTTTTCTGGCGGGGGCTGCTGGTGGTGAAGCTGAACTAACAATGGGGGGTGGGTGGGGGGTTCTGATGGAAGCAGTTAAGCTATTTAAAACAGCTACTGATCAGAATTTATGTGACTTACATCAGTCAAGTGCAAATCATATTTGACGCCTGTTAGGGGAAATTTTGGCAGCAGTCAGTTAAAATGCCTCATAATATTTTCAGGAGGATAATTTCACATGAATAATTTGCAGAACAGTGCATATAATTTTGAGGATTATGCTTATAATTTTTATATACCATGTACCATGTAACTGGACTAAAACTCCCATTATTGTATGATACCCTGGATATCATTTGCATACGATTTACGGAATCTCAAGCATGCATGTAAACAAGCTATTAATAAACCCTACACCAGCCAATGTACCTTTCCATTTGCTTGAATTCGAAAATTTCCTTTTAATTCAAGACGGGAAAAGCCGTGGAACAAGAATTTCAATTATATTCTGTTTATATTATAGGCAACACGGCCATGTGTAGTTAATATTAAGGCGCCTGTTTTATAAAGATAAGACTGTTTTCTGTCGAAATGTATGTGAGAAGAGATTTGGAATTGCAAGGATGGAGCACCAAGGGCTGCGACAATGATGGGGGGTGGGGGGTGGGGGGGGGAGTTAATCTTCTCTTTCGTTAAAGGTATGGACAAAATACATTTTTTTAAAAAAAAAGAGAAATAAGAAATAGCCCTTCCCTCTTTAAAACAGATGGGCGAATAAATTACTTATTATACTTCTTGATAATACATTTTATGGCATCAGTAAATTTTATATATTCTTCTGTTGGAAGCTTTTTAGTTAAACAGCTGCCTTTTTAATATTCTGTAAATTGTTACATCTTAAAATATATTAATTCCAGCTGGCTATACAGACCAGAGGTATCCTTAATTACTGCGGCTGAAGTTTCCCGTGATGAAAAGGACCGTCATTCCAAAGCAGGATTGCATTCAATTTCCCTGTTCCTAGCTCTGTAAAAAGCTATAGAATTAAGTCAATGTTCTTAATTTTTAACTGTACTAATATGATTTACTTACATTAATCCAGCTGGAAAAATTTTTGCTAATGTTATACTGTCAATATTTGGAGACAAAATCTGTGCTGCGTAAAGACCTTCTTCTGGTTTTCAGGTTTTAATACAGACTTCTAGCCAATTGATGCCCACTTTGTATCCTTGAGTCAAAAGCGTGTACCACGAGCAGACATTCAGAGAGTCAAGATTACAAAGCAGCGCTGCACATTTTTATACGGATTCTTTTATCATTGCATTTGGCAGTCTGTGGGCAGGTCAACATGGCTTTTATTTTGGGGCCAGACAATGGCATTTGAGAACTTGTTTAAAATGAAATAGACTTCTTCTTCTTTTTTAATCTACATATATAGACTTTGAAGAAGGGCATATAAAGACAAAAAAAAAAAAAACTCTAAAAGCATGCATTTCTATTGAAGCATTGAATTGGCTGTTTTTGTACATCTCTGAGCCATTGCTTACAGGACTCTGGCAGCACCTTTATCCTAGCAACCAGCTTCATGTCCTTGAATGAGGGGTAGGCTCTCTTTAATAATGCGTCACTTACTGAACGCCATTATTTGGTGGCTGCAAAGCCAGACAGATGTTGTAATTGAGATTACTTAATGTTGTTTTGTGACAGTGGCAAAATGGTGGTGTTGCGATCAGGAAAAAAAAAAAATGGAACTCTCACCTTGCTGGTGTCTTGTTAAAGTAAGAAGAAAATAATGCTAGTTGTAATGATTATGAATTTTTGGGGTATTTTTTAGAAAATGAAAGACACATTACAGAGGCTCATGTCTGTTGTCCTCGAACTGCTCATTCACTGTAGACAAGTAATGGGCCTTAAATGGGTGCTTTACACAGGATTAGCTCTTGCTTGAGATTTGTGTATATAATGAGGGGCTGACACAGAATTGAACAGCTGTGTAGTGGACCCCAAATAAAAATATAAATATAAACAGTGCCATCACCTTGTAATAAGATGGTAAGGTTTGACAAGAAGAAGAAACAATGAACAAAAGAGAAAATCACAAAAAAAATAGTTTAATACACCTGTCTGTAAAGCACTTGTCAATACAGTAGGTAAAATACTAGCCTGTAATCTAAAACACATTGAAAAATGTTACTCAAAAAGTGTCTTTAGTTTTGACTGTAATATTAAAGTCTGCGGATATGAACTTATTTGATAAGCAAAATATATTAAAGAACTGAAAAAGAAAATATAAATGCACAACTAGCATCCAACATGTTCTAAATTATCTAATTGTAGGATCACATACCTATTAGGCTTGTACTTAAAAAAAAGGGGCCATATAAATGGCACTGGGCTGCAATTATTATTTCATGCATCATCAGGCTGTTAGAAGGCCAGATTGTTACTGGAGTTGTAGAGCAGACGTTTAGCTCTGGTCTTCAGCCCCTCTGGTTACATGCTTTTCAGGTTTTCTAGAAATGACTTTAAAAAGCACATGCACTCAATACTCATTGGTTTGCCGTTGCAATACTTTCTTTTCTCCCCCACTATCTAAGTGTTCCATTTGGGCCTCTCCCATCCAGAAACTCTTGAACAGATGTCCTGACTCTCCAAATGACTTCATGCTGATTCCTGACTATTAATGGACTGTAAAGTGCAGCACATATACAGTACACACACACACACACACACACATACATACATGATGGGATAGCACAGCACAGAAGTTTGCATAGTCTCCATGCATTTGCATGGGTCTGACCCCAGCTGCTCTTATTTTCTTCTAATATCCCGTGGAGTCTCAAAATATATCCATGAGTATACCTTGTAATGGCCTGTACCGGTCCTTGGTTGTATTCAAAACTCTTAAACTGAAATAATTTTTATAAATATATATTTACAAATGTACAGTATGTATGTAGATATCTTTAATATAATACGCTACCATGACTGTTCATTCGTCTGTCCAGGATTTTAAATCACCTGTAGCTCACAAACCGTTTAACCTATTGACCTGAAAGTTGGTACACATATACTACGTGACATCTACTATCCACTTTTGGGGTGATGATTGACCTCCAAGGTTATTCCTCTTTTTAGTTTTATTTTATTTTATTGTAGAATCAACTCTCAGCAGCAGCCAGCAGGGCAGCCGTGCGGCGCATGCACACGGGTGCCGTTCTCATCCCTAAAACCTTCGCCGTCACTTCCCCTACCTCTTTGTATCTTAAATCATTCTTAAGGCAGATTGAAGACTTAAGTGCCAGCTTAAGTGAAAGATTAAGGAAAATGTACTAATTGTAACACAAACACTGACCTAATCAGTTTTAACGCAAAAAGATGCCAACGAAAGACGAGAATAAGCGGTCCGCTAGGGTGGAGAAAAGAAGAGCTCCTCAGGAAGCAGCAAGCGCATCAACCTCTGAGCAAACGAATGCTAAACGTACAGAGAAAGAGGATGAAAGCTATGAATGCTTAAGTCAAGTGTATTCACTGCATGTTATCGTGCAGTGCGCCGTTAATGGTTTATATTTATGTATGTATAAGTATATGTATATGTATAAGTATAAACTGCCCCTATACTAGTGAGTATGAGTATGTGCATTACTGCCCTGTAGTGCCATCACAAAAATTTGTGGTTCCTGCCTTGTGTCGCATGCTGACTCCATCTGACACCTGATCTTAGAAAGCTGGTTGGAAGACTGATGTATATACATTCAGACTTGTGCGAGTAGCATCTTCAGGACTCTCACTCTGTTACTTACACTCTATTCCCTTTTGCCTTCAGAATGAATGATGGTCAGCCAGAAGAGTTTTAACGTCACATCTTCTGACATCAGAAAACTTCCGCCTCTTCTGCCACGATCTCCAAAAAGAACAGCAACACCTGGAAGGTGGTGTTCAGTTTGAACCCAACAACTGTGAGACAACACCTCTCCAGTCACAATTGAGAAGACAACAGACTCACAAAGTCCATCTAACCTCCTTTTCATTTGTTTCACTTGATTAATGTAATATTTGTGCCTATTAACTGGGGTGCACCCTGCTCCTTACCTTGTTCCATCTCATTCTATTACAAAAAAGCTTTAAATCTGTATACTGTATGAATATATATTCACATGAGTGCATATTTACTTGTTTATATATTAATTACATTGGGACTTCTGGTTTCACAGGAAAGCAGTGACATTATTCACTTGGGATTTCGCCGTGCATAAAAAGGATTGTTTTGAGAGACGATGATGTATCAAACAAAAATTCAGCACCGTTATAAGATGACAATGGCAGTAAGGAAAACGCTTTTATCATTGAGGTATATAAGGAATTCTGTTCTTTACACTGCAGTGCTCTGGCAAACAAGTGGGATAATATAACCTAGTCACATACTGTTGTAAGATGGTATACCCCAGGTGTGGTTTGGCATTTTCTGAGTTTGCAGTTAACATCTTACAGCTTGTATAAGGGCACAGTGTATGTAAGAATGTGAGCTTTAGCTATTAAAAGTCAAGTTCAAGTTCATTGTCATGTGTACATAGTACTGTAACTTTCTTACTTGAATGTCTCCATCACACTAGTGATAGCAGTGCAATACTAACATTCAGGGGAGTAGCACAGAACTCTGGGTCCTATATATAACCGGTCTCTCTGTGGGCCCCTTCCTCGCCATCCCACATGTCCTTTTCATTCCAGGCTTTGAGGGCTCTACCAGTCAGTGGGCCCTGGGTAATCATTACTCTTTTTCTTCCCACTACGACGGCCATGCTAACAATACAGAAAAAATGATAATGATTAAAGTAACATCCACTGAATGGAGTATATGTGTATATATACAAATATACTATTTATCTTTGTATATATAAGAAAATGCATTGGTCAACATGTGTGGTTATGAAGTAGTCTAATAACCTGTGGATATAACTGTAAGTGATAATGGTCCAGTATTGTTTGCTGGATTAATGAAAAGTGTAGGTACGATTAAATAAAATTTTCCTCCTCTAAGGAGGCACGTATTATATATGCTGCAAACAGAAGGCCGCAGTGTGCTAGTAACACGTTGTATTGACTTCATTGCTTTTTCGACCATAATGGTTAAGATGTTGGTTTTGAAACCTCAAAGCTGCCGATTTCCTGACCGACTACAGTGTGTCACCCTAAGTAAATCACATAACCTACTTGTGCTTCATCTGTAGCTAAGGCTGTGCACTTAGAAAGCTTTTTGACATGGCATTCACTATAGAAAGGTGCTAAATAAAACAAAGCAAGTGTTTTTATTGATTTATTTTTAGCCTGTCAAAAATAACCTGAAATACATAACTAGGGCACTGCAGTTGATACATGGCACCTTGAAGAAGCTTAATTCACAACCTTGAGTGGGCAAATTAGTAGATATTTAACACATAGCTAAAACAGAATGTGTTTTTTATTGTCAAAACTCTACATTTTGAATGCTTGGAAACCCCAGTCTGAAGCTCCACTTTTCAGTTTAGTGTGATTTTCTATTTTCATAAAACAAAAATTTTTAGACCCCCCAAAGTGACAATTAGAGCAAAAAAGTGAATGAGCGCGAGAGCAGTCAGGTGCACTTTAAATGTCACGTTTGTCAGTGTGTGTGCCTGGGTACTGTATCAAAGCCATGTCTAAATGATGTCCCCTGTCAAAATGCTTTATCACAGCAATAAAGTATCAGCTTTAAAATTCACATGGCACTGTGATTTTGATTCTAATTCTGCTTGTTGCAGTCAGTGGATGTCTGACACACAAGGGTTAAGAGAGTGTTTTTAAATGCAGCTGTAAATGTTTTCAAAGTGACGCTTTATTTGAAATAAATAAAAAGTGCTTTTGCTTAACAGATATTCAAAGCTCACGCAACAGTCAGTCACAGCACATTGCTCCCAGAATACAATTTTAAATACAATAATGTGCTTAAAAGCATAAGCGCTCATGCGGCATTATTTGTTTTATACTGTGCATAAGTGGGGCAGTAAAAATGGGCAGCATTTGCAGGAAACTCGCTGCACATTACAAAAAGGATGACAGAAAAAGAGTTATGTGTTTACACGTTTTTTTTTGTGCTTAATTTTATGAAAATGGCAATTAATTCTTAACATTTTATATACAAAAAAGGCAAAAGGAACAGAAGTGTTTCAAATCCTTGACGTTAAGCATTCATTTTTTCTTAAAAATAAGACAGTCAGAAATAAATGAATGAATAAATAAAACCAGCATATAGATGGGTATTAAAATTAACAATGAAATCATTTTCAGAATACGTTAAAAATGGCAGTAAACGACAACGCCCAACATCTCCAGCTAAGACTGCACTCTGTGCTCTGCTTATTTGAAAGTTCACCGGTGCATTGTTCATACCTTCTATCTGTGTAATTCCTAATCAGGTATACCATTTTGTTTAGCCACATACATCCTAGTGACTGCCTATTAATTGAGATAATTTTGTTATCCTTTTCCAGTTAGGAATGGAAAAAAATGGATGGTCTGCCATAAATTGTTTTTGAGGGTCATGTCACATGTCATTTATGGCCTTCTTGTCCAATGGTTACTCTAGTCATAACAAAATGCATAAAATTATAAACATATGTGATAGCAATTCCACATCCTTATTGCCAGATTTCAGAATTTAACAAACTAACACAGCCCTTTCACATTCACAAAAGATGTTCACTGATGCACTGAGCAATTAATGAAGATATGTCTTCATTCTCAAAGCATGAAAGTAAAAAAAAAAAATAAAATAAAAAATAAAGATATGTATGCATCCATCTATTTTTTAATCTGCTTATTGAGTGCAGTTTCAAGGGCTGCCATTGCCTATCCCAGCATCACTGGACACAAGACAGGCGTCAGCCTTGCACAGTACCAGTGCATGGCAGAGCACATTCATCCCCTCATTCTCCTGGTCCTCGTGAAAAATAAACACATGAAGGACGTGCAGACTCCTCAAAGATGGTATGATCTCAATACTATATTACATTGTAGCAAAAATATTCAGTCAGTGGGAAAATAATCTTAAGAGTATTCAAAAGACATTTTCTGTATCTCTTGTATGACACAAGACGTTCACGTATTGCCGCATAGGCCGAGTCTCTTCCATGTCTTTGAGAAATCTGCTTTGCAAGTAATGACAGCACACAGCTCACGGCCATAAATGTTACATCTCCAAAGCTGACTAGAGACATGAAAACAGCGCACTCTGTGGTATGTCCACTGCAGAGTACATCCATTGTTAATGTGGTAGAAAACAGCTTGTGAGTGAACAGAATTCTGTTCTCCAGCCTCAAATGGAAATGTCCACTAAACTTCATTCTCTTACAGAAAAAAAAAGAAAAAGTAAAGTACAGCACAGAGCTTCTAATCAGCACTACAGATAACACTTTTATACAATGAAGGTCTTGTATGAATAATTTAGTTCACAAACAGATTTACCTTGGAAGCAAATGAAACATTTCATGGCATAAAAAGGGAAAAAATTTGGAGAGGTGGTGGATTTGCTCCAGCTGGAATTTCCATTCACCCCTTCCTGCAAGCAGATCTGTCCCGAGTCAAGGACAGTGATATCCAGAAATGACCCGCAATGAAATGTCACTTGTCTTTAATGAAGCCAACATTTTGGAAATAATCATTTAGAGTATATAGTGAATATATTAATTCACTGGCTCACTAGCTTTCAGAAGTAAGCTTTTTGAACTACCTCCCCCCTTTATTAATAAATAGAGCAGAAAGTAAAATCAGCCTGAGGGAAATATAGCAGAGGGAAAAACAAGCAGTATACCAAAATAGAACTACAAAAAAGACTGAGTTATATTGAATTCTTGCTGCTTGTAATTAACAAAAACAGGTCAGAGAAGCCAAAAATATTTTTCTTATTTTCTGGATGCACATCTAAAGTCAAAATTATATATTTATATGATGAATTTCATATGTATACTACCGATTTTAGTGTATGCATAAATATGAACATCACAACTTTACCAAATTAGTAAAGCTTTATTTAATCTGAAAAGCCACAGACTCTTGCAAAAACAACAAAAGCCTTCAAAAGGGTATGGGCCAATTGCTTAGTGAGAGAGTGCGTGAGTGAGGGGAGACTCTAAATGCGCTTCTGCTCCCTTTTCACAAGAAGAGAAATACTCCCGGAACTCACAGAGGTTCTTAAATTCCAAGCACAAAGAAAGGGTTATAAGGCTTTTATTCTAATTGAAAGCCTGCCCTGGATTGACTACCAACAAAAGGACAACCTGTAAAGATCAACAGCTCTGCTTGCTGGAGAGAGTGAAGAATAAACAAGCCTGGCAGTCTTTGGAGGGCCCATCTGTAGGATGGGAGGATAGCAATCCCACCGATTACACGATTTGAGGGAGAATAACTCATTCCGTGTGGCCCAACTTTGGCTAGAGGTCAGCTCTGTGTGAATCTACTCCTTTTTATTTAAAGATACCATATTATTGACAGTTCACTGGTAAAGAAAATTGTGTAACCAGACCAGAGGATAAGGCAGAAACTGTGACTGTGTCCACTCCTGACAATCTTTTTTAGATCTTCAGTGTTTTATTAGAGATTAGAGATCCTTATTGTCACATACTGTACACAGCAAGAGCATAGTGAAATTCTTGTATAAATAAATAACATAAATAAGTAAGTGAGTAGCGGAAGATCTTTTAAACAAGCTAAAATTAAACTAAAATTAAATTGATCTTTTAATAATTAAAGAAATAAATTAAATCATGTGTCCTCTTAGATTCAGAATACAGAAGATAACTGGAGAACATTAATGAAGTTTTACAAAGCTTCTCACCTTACTGTAGTAATTTCCTTAGCTGTGTAAAATATCATAAATTTCTTTTTCCATCCAAAACATTTCTAGGGCATCATTCTTGATTATGCATGTTTTAAAATATTTATTGTACATGTAGCAAAGTAGTTTGAAGATAGACACCACTTGATACTTAATCCTACCATATGTCTATTTTTTAAACAACAAATTGAAGTCATACAAGAATATATGGAGTTTCGTTTAATTATTATTACGGATATATGGATATGAAAAGTACTGAAAATAAAATTTTAAATAAAAAGGTGCTGGTTTTTAGTGTTTGCACTCAAAGTACAAATTTATCTGTTATCATTTAAACAGATAAACATTTAAAATATTGCCAATTATTCATATATATACATATACACATATATATATATATATATATATATATAGTATATATATATATATATATATATATTATATATATATAATATATATATATATATATATATATAAAACACTTTGAATACTGAGAAAAGCAGTATATAAATGTAAAGAATTATATATAGATATATATTATATTTTATGCATGATACCATTTATATATTTATATATGCTCATTTTAAATATTGATTTCTTTCTGTTTTGTTTTGCCTTTGCCAGACAATGATTAAATCTTAATAAATATCAAATAAATGTAAAATGAAACGAGAGACTGTATGGTAATGCAGTGGTCAGTGCTGCTGCTTCCCAGAGTCCTTGATTTGTGTCCCCATCCAGTGAGTGTGCCGTTTGCTTGCTCCTCCTCGGCCTGCTTTTTTCTCCCACATCCCAGAGACGTGCAGAGTAGGGAGGATGGTGGGTCCAAATTGCCCACCATCTGAGTGTGGGTGTGTGCTCGACTACACCCTGATTGGACTGGCGCCCCATCCAGGGCTGTTTTCTGCTCTGTGCTTAGTGCTGCCAGGGTAGGTTCAGGGCCTCTTGTCTTTCATGACCCTAACCCAGATTAAGTGGGTTTTAAGAATGACTGACTATAATACAACATAGTCTTATTCTCTTTTTGCATGCAGTACACAAGTAACATGGAAAAGATTATATTTCTGAAATTAGAAAATGCAGTGCATAACTGAGCAAAACTGTTGACGTAAAATTAAATCTTTATTAGAAAACTGCAGCGTTAATCATATTCGCGTTGTGCAGGAGCCCACACAATAATGCCGAATGCATTCTGCTGTGCCAGGCCTATTGATCTGCAGCAGCTTGGAGCGGCCATTGTTAGTAACTCTGCACACATTAGCAATTGAATCTGTGTCACAGGTTATCAGCGACATAATTATCCAGTAATTCAGTTTTTTTGCCTGATGTAACAGGCTTCTCTCTCACACCTAAACAGGGCCACCTGGTTAACAGATTTACAGAAAGATTAAAAAGAGTAATCTGTGAGACCTGCTTGGATTTGTGCCGATCCTAAATACATGCATGTTGAGTAGATTGAGGTCCACAAATTGGAGTTGCACGTGTTGCAGGATGAAGGTATAAGCATAAAGAACGCTTAAGGAGACACAGCTGATCCTGTTCCTGCCCCCGCCCCTTTTAAGCCTTGTGCAACGCTTATATTAATCACAACTCTCCATCACTGACACAAGCAGCTCAGAAGAGGAGGAGAGGACGAGGAGGGAGAGGAGAGAGGGGGAGGCTGAGCTTCATAAGGGCTGAATCTATTAAAAAAAAATCCTCCTTACATTCAAGTGGAAGACAAGACAAAAAAACAAATCATTTGCAAATAGTGCAGAATGCATCTGTTGAAAGAGTTGACAAAAGTATGAAAATATTGTGCATTTGGCGGCTGTTTAATGGACCAAACCAATTGTTTCTGCTTAAAACAAAGATCCAAAAAGAAAGTCTCACCTTTGTACAGTAGGCCGAAGGTTGATTTTGTAAATTCAAAATTTAACAGATGGAATAAAAATATTTTGTATTACTTGTGTTAAATGAATTATAACTATTTATTTTGAAACTGTCTTCATTTACTATAAAATATTTCAGGAAATACTGAGATCTAATGGGGTAATGGACAAGGAAGTTAAGAAAGATTGATATATTGAAAATGTTTTTATAAATCCACACACACGCACACGCACACACACACACACACAACATATATATATATATAATATATATATATATATATATATATATATATATATATATATATATACACACAGTATATTTATATATACAGTATATACTGTATATTAATCACTAATGGGATTTTTCATGGATTACTATTCCACTTGATTGGACAATAGGACAGTATAATGTTTTTTCATAAAAATAGGTATAAAGGTGATTTTTCATCTGATGGCTCAGTATAAGTATTTTTAAGGAAAAAGTCAGATTAAAGGTAAGTAGGCTGCCATTAGCATTTTCCATATTGATTATTCAATTTCTGCAAATATGAAGTACTAAAATATTAACTATTTAATGAATTGGCTGCATTATGATTGACATGCATATTTGGGAATTAACTATTGACATTTATACTTATCAATTAATTGAATTTCTTAGTTAAAGAAAAATCACTTACTCAGATTTTCCAAATAAGCTTGATATCATCTTCAGTTTTATACATGAAGCAAATATGCATTTTTAAAAATATTCCATACCATATATTTATTTTACTTCGCTTGCTACATCACAAATTGAAGTAATTTAGGAGAGGGGTTTTTTCTTACTGTTTCTGTCCTTAACCACATGTGAATAAGGCATCATTACATTTATACTCATGTAACAGTTAAATAAGTAAGCTAATTATAGTTAAAATTAAATAGAATTTTAAAGGGACTGCGTTGTTTTTTTAGTTTTCTAAACCTGAATGTGCTAGATGTTAGATATTTGTATGTGAAAGTGACGTGTATCACAGGTACAGAAGCACCTGAAAACTAAAAAGGAAAAAGAACCCCAAGATATGTGCTGCTTGTAATGGAACAGTGTGTGTGAATGTGTGTGTGTGTGCGTGTGTGTTTTTACTATTCTGTCTGGTGGCAGTCAAGGACAACTGGGTGAAGGCAATGTCACGGGCCTACTTGTCTTGATGAAGCCTGACCCTTTGTCTCAGCAGCTTTCTGCCGGTGACAGATGGTGAGGCTGTCCCTGGCGAATTTGTTACTTTTCACTGTGACATGCTATAATGTCCAAGTCCTGACCGTCCATGGAGAGGGACCAGATGTCCATTCTTCAGCAAGTGTCAGGAGTAAAACTGATTTCTTTCTTTCTTTCATTCGTTCTTTCTTTCTTTTAGAATGTTTCCTTTTTCATTTTTATTATATGTTTAAACCCTTTATATGTATTTTATAGTTCTTTTTAAGAAATACATTTCTAAACCATTGAAACAGCCTAATTGAAATGTTTACTATGAAACTACATCCATCCAAAAAACTTCAATCTCCTACATGAAGGCACACTTATTAATACATTTATATTTTTCACATATACTAGCTCTAATAAAGATATTATTTCTTAATTTAGTAGAGGTTTCACCTAAGCATTGCATGTAGGAATTAATTTTATTAATATTTAACTGACCTTCTTTTACTGTTAAAAATATTCTGTTAGGTGAATAGCTGACTTTAGAGACTGTTTGAAGTAGAGGATCAACTGTGCGATAACACAAGTAGTGTACTATTCCTGACACTTAATATATGTATGCAATACATCCCCTGAGTTATAGCTTGAAAAGGCGTTTTATAAAGGAAAGCTGTAGCTTTCAAAGCAGATCAGCTGGAATTGGGGTAATTTTTTGTTCTTGAGTTTGATTTATTAAGGTAGCAGAGGTTAATAACGATGTCACTCAGGCTGCTTGCTCTATTCATTTTCATGTCAGGCCTGCAGTGCAGCTGCACGATTGCGTTTGGTGATTTTGTTCCCCACCCCCCCTTTCTTTCTGGATTTTTAATTATTCTTGTACTATTTATTTTCTTCTTTACATTAAAACACTTAATGTTTTTAGCACTAAAGTATCTTAAAAAATCATAAATCTGAATCCTTCATCAATTTGCTTACAGCCTGACTTCAGTATCTACAGCAAAATAATTTTATTATCAGGCATGAGCTACAATGATATTACATATGCAAAGGACACCCTATCACAGTGAAATGATAAGAGTGTTTATGGGAATTGAGACAGGATAAAACATAGGGTTACCTACATGCATAAAATAGTATGTTATTTATAGGCTTGTCAATGACCTGGCTTACCTGTTAAGTCCGAGAATGGCAAATTTTGTCATTATTGCATATTAAAATGCTGATAACTATGAGTTGAGCACCAAGAAGGAGTGTCCAGTTGTTCTCGTTAGTCTTTCTTCTTGTATGCATCACTTATTACAGTAGACTGATTTAGATTCGGGTGCTAATGCATTCTGTCTCTCATTGTGATTGATTAAAAAGGTCATGCACTCTGGTCGGTCATATAACTACAGAGGGTGTTTAGCTTGCTCTCCATTTTGCCTTGACTTAGAGTTAAGCAGGTATTGACTGTACTATGGTGTTAGCTCTGTGTGTGTGATGAATACCCATATCTCCTTTTACTTACAGTCTTATCTCTAAACACCTCTTGGTTTATACTGGTATCAAAATCAGCAGCCAAGGAGTCATATTATGGTGGCAGAGCCAACTGCTTCAAGTATAGTACATCCAAATCAGCAGGAAAAATGCTGGCAGTGGTTGAGCTGTCCACTGTGGAAAATTCATCTGTGATTCTCACCAAAGATATAAGGAACTTTTTGGAGTTTTTCTGTTAATTAATATGTTTGTTTCCTAAAAAAGGCAAAAGTAATAGAATGTAAAGGTCCAGGATCATAATTACTTTGTGTAGTAAAATCACCTGGTTTGTAACAAGGGTGTCTTTTACCTGTTCCATAACAAAATGTATACTTGTCATATATAGAAAGTTATGAATACACATACAGTATATATAGATATAAATATATTATATACAAATTCTTTACTCACAATTTCTACCAATATAAGCTCTAAAATACCCTGACCCCCAAGGCCGGCACATAGGGTGACACGATGAGGTGATTGTCTCGGGTGGCACTTTGCTCACAGTGGCTTTTCATACAATAGTTTTTTTTTAAATCATCAAATAATAATACAAAAAAATAAGAGTTAAGTATGAACTGTAAGAATTATATACATATTGCGTACCTAATTTACAAACTGCTTTAAAATTTGTGAGAAATATTTTCATTTTAACAGTGTCAAATTTCTCATATCTATAATTTGCACCATTTCCCCACAGTGAGAGCTTCTAAGAATCGAAATGGCGCAGGCCTGCATTTCCAAACGACATGTCAGTAATTGATACTGGAGCTGATTTTCTTATTTTCATATGTTGTTTTATGTGAATGTGGATTATCATTTTGTAAAATTATATTAATTCCTGGACTGTTCCCAAGACTTCAGTCACTGGTACAGGTACAATGTTCATTAAATGTCATGTGTGCAGTTAAAAAACGCAGATGTCTTCTAGCTTGCAGGATGGAACATTTAGATAAGTGTGCTGGATGTGCGAAAGAAGCTGAGCTGCAAATTGTCATTTGCAAAACTCAACAAAAACATATATTTAGATGAAACAGAATTGGTAAAGAATATGTTTATTTGCATATGTTTTATTGCTTTTAAATTCGTCTTTTTAATTTTTTTTTTCGTAAAAAAAAAAATTTACTTAATTATCATTTCCTCAGTTCTTCTAAGGATGTTCTGTATGCCGGGAGCATTGCAGTTTGAACTTGTAATGTACTGTATGTTGATTAAAGGTATCGGCTTATGCCATTGGAAGAGGAGGGCGTTTGGTTGGGATTGGTTGGATTTTGGGGTGCAAAAATGTGCCTTAATAAACATGCTGGCTCTGCATAACTGAATAATGTAACTAGCACTGAGGATGAAGGGGGTGTTCTCAAGCCAGCTTGCAAATCAAAATAATGCCAAGCTAGCAAAATAAAGCAAAAATAATATTGTGACAAACAAACACACTTGATTTATCAAGAAAACACTTTTTCTTTTCTCTTTTCTTAACACTGGTAGCATTATACATTAAAGTAATGTAGACAATCACTTCAAACTGCAATATTCAAATTAAGCCACACCCCTTTAGTCCTGCTACTGGGACACATACACCATGGCAGCATTGGCCAGTGGTGGTTGGCAAACCCAAACACCCTTTTTAACTTCAACAAAAACACTCCCATTGGCATGTCCCTTTCTGTAGCCAACCCAGTAAAACTTTTTCACATACCTGTTGCAGGATATTTGCCACTCTGAAGTGTGCCACACCCACCAGGCCATGGACTACCTGGAGTGCAGTCTTCTGCAGTGCTGGAAGAACCACAAGTTGCCAGAGCCTTGCTCCCCAGGAAGGTCCACCCATATGTTATATAAGATGTTGTTGTGTAGTGCAAAGTTGTTAAGCTGAGACCTGTAGGCCTTTACCATGGCACCCAACTGTGAAAGTTCTCCGTGATCCGGGGTGCTTTCAGACACAAACTACTGTTGATCCTTTGATAGCACTAGATCTGCAGCTTGTGCTCTGCCTCCCTCAGCTGGGTCTAGCACTACCAGTGTGGCTCCTTCGTCAGGCCAGACACAAGATGCAGTGGTGAAAAGTGGTTCACACCGTTCTTTCTGTGAGCAGTGGTGGCAGTCAGTTGCTACACCAGGGTGTTGACACAGAGTGTTGGCGTTAGCATATTGGCTCCCTGTTCTATGCTGTGCTTAAAAATCAAACCCTTGGAGCTTCTTAAGACACCTAGCCATTTGTAAGTTTAGCAGCCAGGTCACAGAAGCATGGTCAGTGCGTAACAGGAACCTTGTACCATACAAATAAGGCCTGAATGACTGCCAGAAGCTCCCTTCTGGTGACACAGTAGTTGCGTTTGGGTGCAGACAATACTCGGCTGTAGTAGGCTATGACCTGGTCACCCTTGGGTCCAGCCTGGAAAAACTGCACTGATTCCGCCATTACTGGGATCTGTGTCCACAATAAAGGGTTGATTGGGATCTGGGTAAGCCAGGACTGGTGCACCCACAAGAGTTTCTTTCAGTGCCTCAAAGGCAGAATTGCACTCATCATCCCACTGGAAGAGCTGGTCTTTATAGGTCAAACATTGCACGGGTACTGCAATGGTGTCACACCCTCGAACAAACCCGGCGGGTAGTATGAAACAAGGCCCAGGAAGCTTTTTCCTTTGGCAGGGTCAGTGACTACTCTTTTGGGCCCCACTATGTGGCCAAGGAACTGAACCTTCTGTTGGATCAAATGACACATTTTAGGATGCAGTCGCAAGCCCAACTTTTTATTATTACACGATTTTATTCAACTTGCCCTCTCTTTAGTCTGGGTCAAATTTTGCAATCAATGTTTTACCCACTTTTACCAACCGATTTCTTTCAGACTTTGCATGTATGTTGACCTCAGGTGACGACGCAATATTTAATCAGTTTTAACGTCAGTTTTTTATGTTAATTATGTCTAATTAAAATTTTTAATGTCCTTATATTTTACATTTAGTGAATACACATATCGGCAGCACGGTGGCGCAGTGGTAGCGCGGCTTCCTCGCAGTTAGGAGACCCCGGGTTCACTTCCCGGGTCCTCCCTGCGTGGAGTTTGCATGTTCTCCCCGTGTCTGCATGGGTTTCCTCCTACAGTCCAAAGACATGCCGGGTTAGGTGGATTGGCGATTCTACATTGTCCCTAGTGTGTGCTTGGTGTGTGGGTGTGTTTGTGTGTGTCCTGCAGTGGGTTGGCACCCTGCCCGGGATTGGTTCCTGCCTTGTGCCCTGTGTTGGCTGGGATTGGCTCCAGCAGACCCCCGTGACCCTGTGTTCATTTTCAGCTGGTTGGAAAATGGATGGATGAATACACATATATATCTTAGCATATATGATTTAGCGGTGTTGGTCAAGTGGTTAGCATGTTGGAATCTTAATTAAACAGTCGAAGGTTCGAGACCAATGTAGACAAATTCATTAAAAAATAATTTTGATTAATTGATATTGAACTTTTGTCAAATGACTTCAATATGTAAATTAAGCAGCATTGGTCAAGTGCTTAGCATTTTGGATATTTACCGGTAAATGATTTTATTCATTTTTACTGAACTGATTTCCTTCAAACTTTTAGAAATTTCACTTTACGAATCTATGCATTTTAATTGAATTAAATTTATTCTTTAATGGGTGCCCCATAATTTTATTTTTAGTCGCATATGACCAACAAAATCTTAGCACGAGAAAAAAATGATTTTTTATATTTAGTGCATTTTTGAATAAAATCATATCACTTCAATTTGTATATATACAGTATACATATTTTTATTGAATGGCCAAGAACACCTCTCTCAGATTCCAGATGGCTCCCTTGAACATGGTGGAATGGATGAGAAAGTGATCCAGGTAGATAATGCACTTGCTTTGAGGATTGCCAGCAAGGACCCTCTCCATTAGGCACGCAAAGGTGGAGGAGGCGTTGCACATTCCAAATGGCATCGCTTTGAATTGCCACACACCCTCACCCAAAGGGAATGCTGTTTTTGGCCTACACTTTGGTAACAATTCCACTTGCCAGTACCCACTTCACATGTCCAGTGAACAAAACCACTGGGAACTGGCAATGTGATCAAGTGCATTGTCAATGCGTAGAGCTGGGTAGGATTCCTTCCTGGTCACATTATTAAGCTGCCTGTAGTCCACACAGAACCTCCAACTGACACCTTATACAACTGGTGCTGTCCATGGACAGTCAGGTGGTTTAATGATGCCAGCCCCACCATTTCTTGTAGTTGCCGGGCTGCTGCTTCACTTTTGGCAGAAGGCAGGTAATGTGGGCAGAGCTTGATTGGGGCTGCATCACCTGTGTCAATCGTGTGCTGTACCAAGTTGGTGTGACTCTTGTTCTCTGCAGTGAAGATGTCTGCAAATTCCTGGAGGAACTCATCAACCATCTGCTGTTGGCCGAGCTCCAACCCAGCTTTGCTAAAACTATGGAGTTCTTCAATGGATGGGTGGATGCATAGAGAGGTGCGGGTTCCTAATTACACAGTGGTCCGTAGTTGGCTGGCACCTTCAGGTGACAGCTTTGACTGCTCAGTTGGCGGCACTACACCTGGCTGCAGTCGTCTGGCACCTGAAACTGATGGTGGGGACTGGCAGGCTGGCGGTGTGCTCAGTGTCTGCTGTCGATGGTCAGAACTTGCAGTTGGCAGCACTGTATCAGGCTGCGGCTGGCTGGCGCCCCGAGCCTAACATTGATGAGTGGCAGACTGCAGGTGTTTTATCTGGGTGTAGCTGTGAGCAGTGCCATGTGCGGTTGGTGGTGACTGGAGGGTTAAGCATGTTTCATCGACTTGCTGCGTTCCATGCCGCTGTTGGGTAGAATGCCCTTTTACAATCAGCTCCCTTTAATAGGCATTTAAGCAGGCTTCTATTATAATAATAAAGTCCGGTCCTAGTATGCATTCATCTTGAAAGTCAGCCCAAACAAAACCGATGTTCTACTCTACTGTATTCCCCTGTCAGTATAAAGCCAGGACTCACCTCCATCTCTTTTCTGTCAGTGCTCCAGTGACAGTGCACAAGCTGACAGTTGTTGGCCTCCACCTAACAGGCTGACTGCACTAGAGAAAGTGTCAAGCTTGTATCCACAAGTCCATTTTGTTAGTTCTACATTTACATTAGGTTTAGAGTCTCTGATGTGCCCCACCCACTGTAAAGTGAGGGGACTAGCTGACAGAGATGGCACTCCCCTCATTTCACCATCTGTTGGAAGTTTCCCGACGTTACAGCGCTTGTTTCTGTAGTGTTCCCACAGTCACAGGGCATACTTCATCTTTTTGTGCAGCTGTGGCATCTGGTTGCCATTTTCCCTTTGGGTGCTGCCATTTGAACAGAAGCCTCTGGTGCATCAAGCCCTTCCTTGACTGTATGCTCCTCGCACTGGGATGTAATATCAGCTTGAGCGGGGTGGCTCTCTAGCAGTCAATCTTAGAATATTCTCCACCCATTCAGCTTCGTAGACAGCCTAGGTGAGTGAGTAAGGAGTGGAGAGATACCTTGAAGGTGGATCTTCTCTGGCATTAAGGTGAACAGGAAAGAGTGTAGCGTGGATTCTTCTTGAAATGAAGCGAGAAAAGACAAAGTGTTCGAGGTGTGCATAATGCAGAATATCCGCTGCAAATGCACCAGTGGTCTCTAGCCTGTCTTGCATCTCTTCACTGGAACTGATGGCCAAAGTGCTACTGTAGAGCAGTGGTGAGGTAGCTGAGGTTTCCACATTCAACGGGTCCAAGCTCCCACTTCTGTGAGATGTACTGCTGCTTCTTCGGAATCCCATTTTCTATGCCATCATGGCATCCCACTTTCAGTTTAGGAGGTGTGCTGGTGTGCTACCACTCACCTGAGACAGTCCCGAGAAGGATGACGCCAGATGCGGCTTCGCTCCCACTGACAAGGGATTTTTGCTTACCCCAGCCTGGTGCTTCAAATCAAGTTGCTTTTTTGCCTCAGCAATCTCTTTGTCTTGCCTCTCTCACCAGTATTGTGCTTTCTTGCTTGAGTCATTCATTTCAAGGTCACTTTATTCAAAAAATAATCATCCCACTTCTTACACCAGTGTGACAAGAGACACACTCGTTTTAAAAAAAAAAAAATCACTTTTTTTTTTTACACCGAAGCGTTGTACCCTAATCTGATTTCTTTTTTCTTCGGTTATATTCTTGAATAAAAGTGCCCTTGTTTTGTTATATGTGTACCTTTTTTGAAAGTGTTTATTTGATATTTGAACTTCAGTCTTCACACATTATACACTTCATGTCAAAATCTTGTCGTTAGTACTATAACATGAAAAAAGTTTCTGTTTTAGGTATTTGTTCAACATTTCTTGCATTTCTCGCATTTTCTGTCATCCTACATTTACACATATCTTTGTAGACATGGAAAACACACATGAAATGCATGCATTTCAAATAGCGATATTTTATTTACCCTACACAACTCCAGGCACCGCCTGCATATCCAGATAAACAAGGCTTGAGCTGGAACAACTGTTTGCCTGAGTTCAACTCTGGCAGAGGTGGGGGATGGGACAGCAGTCTGCTTGCTGCTTGTGCTGATAGACACATTTACAAAACAAAAGACGCTAATGGAGGGGTAAGAAGGAATTTAAGGTGGCCCGGGATTACGAGTTTTTTCGTAAGGTTTCAGGGATTCTAGTGTTAAAGGTATCTCAACAGCACCATGAAATATTGAAAACTGAAACTAGAAATGTAAATGAGCATTCATAACTTTCTACTTTTTGTCCAATGGACTAAGTGCTAAATCATATACTGTACATAGGTAATCAAATTGATTCATGATAATGATGACAACTGCTGATACTCAAAAATAGCAAGTTGTACAAGTTCACATATCCTTTAAACCGTTTCAACAAAAAATTAACCAATGGGTGACTTAAAAAGGCGTACAGCATGAAAGCCACTAGGTGGAACTGCAAAATAGGGCTGAACATGTAAACAGACCAAGGAAAATGTCTACTTGTAACATGGCAAGGTCAAAGGGCTTGCCTAGTCTAACTGGAAGCAAGTTAGTGGTACCAGGAACAAAGAAAATTTCGCAAGAAACTGCATATCATGGAAAATCTGGAAAAGTTGGATTATGACAACTAAGCTGACTTTGCTATAAACATTTTAAGAACATATACTGATGTGTTTGTGACTTATTTAAGCTTTGAACAATAGCATCATCTGCTGGGAGGCTGGTGTAGTGCTCCACTTGCCCTAAATGCAGAGACACTACTGATTGCAGTATGTAACATCACAAGCAACATATGCCCATGTTTCTGTGGGTTGTCATCTGGTGACTGATTTTCCTCCAACATGCCAAAGATGGTATGTTAATTAGAAACGATAAATTGGCCCAGTACGAGTGACACTGGATGTGCATGTAAGTATGCCCTACATTGGACTTGTGCCCTATCTGGGATAGATTACTGGCTTATGTACTCAGTGATGCCAAGATAGGCTTAGGCTCTCCTTGACCCAAAGAACTGAAAAGTTGGTGTTAGAAAATCAAGGGATTAGTGGGCGAAGGGAAAGAATGTTGTACCCAGTATGTGTTAGCAATTTTTCTGGCTCTCTGTTGGCCATTTTAGGATGCGAGGAACTATTTCTCTTCTGAAGTGTATTTTTGTTTTGTCTTGTCATTTATCTAAGGGAATAATACATCGGGGCCTTTTAAACAACACCACTCAAACTCACCAGTTAGTCCATGACATGTGTGGTCTTAAAGTGATGGTAAAAGGAAACCTGCTTATTGAAACATAGTCTTCAGTGAGCACCACTGCGTGGCATCATAGGCAACTGTCAGTGCTTTGCAAACTCTGGTCTATATCAGTCCATTGTACTATCTATTTCTATATATCTCACTTTGTGAAACAAAAAGTCATGAATGGATTTCAGGGTTGCATTCGCTAGTCAATCTATATACAGTAACTAGTGTCCGATGCAAGCTATGCCATTCTGTTTTGCTAGCTACACAGTAATTTCTCCACTGTTACTTCACTTAGGACAAAACAAAATACACTGATTCATATTCCAGTATGCATGGGAGTGTTAATATGTAGGTGCTCCTCACTTAACGGTGTCAATGTTGACAGGTAAGGGTTAGCATGCATGGTTGTCTTATTTTAATTTCTTATTTGTCTTTTATTCTTCTTTTCTTCATTATGTAAAGCACTTTGAGCTACTTTTTGTATGAAAATGTGCTATATAAATAAATGTTGTTGTTGTTGTTGTTGTTTTTCACATGGAATCTGGTTTCTTGTAATGTAGGTTCGACTTTCTCATTTTATTTTTTTAATTTAAGAGGCCCTGTGACTGGCCGAATCACTGTTTTCTTTGGTCAATAACTTTCCAAGACTGTCTGAAAAGCTGTAACTGTATATTTCCCATGACAATGCTCTGGTCGGGGCGACACGGTGGTGCAGTGGTAGCACTGCTGCCTCGCAGTATGGTGACCTGGGTTTGTTTCCCGGGTCCTCCCTGTGTGGAGTTTGCATGTTCTCCCTGTGTCTGCAAGGGTTTCCTCCGGGTGCTCCGATTTCCTCCCACAGTCCAAAGACATGTAGGTTAGGTGCATTGGTGATCCTAAATTGTCCCTAGTGTGTGCTTGGTGTGTGGGGGTGTTTGTGTGTGTGCCCTGCAGTGGACTGGCGCCTTACCCGGGGATTTGTTTCTGCCTTGCGCACTGTGTTTGCTGGCATTGGCTCCAGCAGACCCCCGTGACCCTGTGTTAGGATATAGCGGGTTGGATAATGGATAGATGGATGCTCTGGTCCATGCTTCCCATTGCAATGAGATCAACTGCGGCCCATTCAGGCTTGATTGCAAATACATTTACGTAGCCTCCTTATGCACATTAAGCAGTCGATCACAGAGATACTTTGTTGTTGCCTTTGATCATTCTCCCCTTTTATTCTTTTAAATTCACAATTTTTCTTAATTTTTTCCTTTATATTTTGCCCAATCTATAGTTAAACTTTTAATTCATCTGCTATTATTCTCCTATTAGTGTGTTATTCCAATTTTACAACTGTTTTCTTTTTCATTTGTTGATTTTGTTTTGTAAATTCAGAAATCACTCAAACTGCCTGATTTTTTTTTTTAATTCTCATAACCTTTCTATAGCTGCCATAGAAACATAAAAAAAAGTTATTTTTTTCGGAAAAGATCATAAAACGTTTTTGAAGTTGCATTATTTTCTGTTTTACATTCAAAGGCTGTCGTTTGACCAAGCTGTTCAGAAATCACTTCTGTCAGCTTGTCATCAAACATTTGGCATCCGTGTCAGTACCACACAGTAAACTGTTCTCTTTAAAATCAGCTTGCTAGCTTTGAGGAGCAATGTTTGGGAATTTCGGTTTCAATAGAAGACTAGGTCCAAAGTGTCTCTGAAATCAGCTACAATGCTCAGAGTAATAAAGTTTAAGGGATTAAATAAACTGTGATCACAGCACTCGTTACAAAGTCCAGAAAACTCAGATGAGAAAAATAAAGCCCCTTTTTGTTTTTTTTTCATAACTGCTTTTTCTTTGCTGATACATTTACAATGTGTTTTAAATGATCAGACAAAATAGATCTCATAGCTTCAGAGTTTGGCTCCGGGTTATGTAGAGTTTGCATATCTGTTTGTGTTTTTCTCTTGGTACTCACTTTTTCATCCCACATAACAATGATGAATAACTGGTGCCTTTTAATTGGCCCCACGTGAATGTAGGGGTATACCTGAGTGAACTCTGCGAAGGATTCCTCCTTTACTTGCTTCTAATCTTACTAGGATAGAGACTGCCAGCCCCATGACTCTGAATTAAATTAAATGTTATGCTATGTTAGGTTGCCTATCCTCAATACATGCAATGATGGCACAACGGGTAGTAGTGCTGCTTCCGAGCTTCAGAGTCCTAGGTATACAAACCAAAAATTAAAAAGTTAGGGTAAGTAGTAACTTTAAATTGAACTCTCATAAGTGAATGTGAATGTGATCATAAGTGGTTCCAGCGATGGACTGGTTCTCAATTCAGAGCTGTGTCTTCCATTGTGTCTCAAGCAGATGGGATTTGTCCCAAAATCAGTGACTTAAGTGGAAACAAATAAGTGCTGGTACTCTCTGTTATTGTTGGCTTCTTGGTTCTCCTCCCAACGAGCTACAAATATTTCCTGATTTGTTAATTGACCAGGGTGGAATCCCCCTCGGAGTTGTACATTAGGTCAGGCAGCTTGGCTCTGGATGTCCTTGGAGTTTTAATTCAATTATATAGTTGGGGGGTGTGTTCTTGGAGTTTTGATCACAATGAGGTTTGTTAAATACATTGGATAGTGGGAGCAGAGACAGGGTAAACACTTTGGGGTTTTGTTCATGATAAGGTACATTAAATTTAGAGGTCCCTCTTAAAGGTCAGAGTGGAAAGTACTGGCATGCAACTATTAAATGTTGGTACATGCCATTTAATGACAGGGTATACTAGCCCACTTCAAGACCAGCCTATCACCCTGGGGACCTTAAAATGGATTAAGTGGTATTTTCATGCATTTATTCCTATAGTGGTGGAAAAGCCATGTTGAAACAACTCAGAAGAAACTTTTTTTCCACTGAACCGGAGTCCACTCACTCCTGGAAGAGTTCTAGGTGCCTGTGTGCCAGGATGTGAGTCTGTAGAGATGAAAACTCAAAACCAACTGATATTGTATTGTATTCTGATAGAAATCTATTGATTTTTAAACATTGTGCTCACTATAGTAGATTATTTCCTATAGAAATAATAATATTTTGCATTTTTACACTTGTACACCAGCTATTGCATATCTGGAGAAGGTGAATACATTTTTAAATAAGATAGCAGTCATCCATTACATTTCAAATAATGAAATATTTACCTGAAATAATTTACAGACAAACTCCCAGCTTTATGTATGGAAAGCCATGTCCTGAACACTTTTTTTGCAACGAAATAAACAAAATTAGTGGATAATACACTAACATATCTAAAATAATTACACTGAAACAGACTTAAAATATCAGTTTTCAGAATATACTGTAGCTAACATTATTAATAATCCAACGTTGAATCATTGGCTGCAATCATCTTTTATTTTTCAATACTGTATGGGGTGTCCCACACCCAGCACAAAAAATGTGACTGTGATGTGTCTTCTGTATGGAAGTGCTGTATCTTACATTTAAACCTGGCCAAAACGATTTGTTCTGTTACGGAGAGAAAAGTTAAATTTTCTTGGACGGACATCCCAGTCAGATTAATCAGTGCAAGCTATGACTGTAGAGTCTTCGGTGTGTGCTGTACTAGTGTCTGTTTCACGTATAACTTCTTCAAGAACTATCAGACTCCTGGTTTCTTTTAATGACACTTTATTTATTCAGTTAATACACAACAAGCAGCATCCTAGTCGCACTACTCAGTATACTTCAGAAGTGAATCAACCATAAACATCCGTGCTGCAACAAGGTAACACTTAATCTGAAATACTTATATTAAGCATATTGCAACATTCTTTCATTTTTAACATATTAACATATATACAAATTAAACTTCTCATATTATTGACTAGGTCTTAGGACTTGTCCAGATTTGTTGTCACTGCTAGCGTGGCAAGGCCATGTTGTTCTGTCACAGCAGCAGACGGATTATTATTTTGCCTTGAACTTCTGGTATGCTTTCCTGCACTTGATGTAGATAGTGCTACCCACAGGTATCTCAGTTTTCTTTAAGCAGTTCTTCCTGTCTCCAGCTTCACCTGGTAGGACCTATCATCGACAAGCTCAAGAACAGAACCTTTAACCCAGATTGTGTTGGGTTGTAATGACTGAACTCTTACTGCATCACTTGTCTTTACTACACTCTGGTCTTTAGTTGACTTATTGTAATATTGCATTTGCCTCCCTTGATTTTTTTTTCCTAAGGGCCTCTAATGTTCCCTTAATCTGTAGTTGTAGCAATGTTGCTGTCATTGGCAAAAAGTTTCTTTTTCCCTCCAGCTTCTCAAGCGTAGGGATTGACTACTAGCCGATCATGTGTTGGTGTAGTTCTATAATCCAGCAAGGACAGATATGAGTCTTTACCATTTACAGTATCAGAGTTTCTTCCATTAGTCTTTTTGCTGGTTTTGACTGCTGCATCTGCTTTCCCATCCATATTACTAACCGAGAATGCTAAACCGGATGATGGACGCAGGCACATCCGGCAATGGGCCGTAGCTGCAAAAAGACGTACTGCGCAGGCGCAAAAAGAGTCCGCGAGAGTCGGCTGAGGAGCCGAGAAAGGCGGACAAAAGAGGGCGAGAGAGGCGGATGAGGGGCCGCGAGAGGCGGACAGGACCACAGAAAAAAGGAGTGAGCACAGGAAAAATGGACAAATGAGGAAACGCAGGCAAAGCACGAAACACATTGCACACGAAACTAGACCCAAAAAAAAAAAAAAAAAAAAAAAAAAAAAAAAAAAAAAAAAAAAAAAAAAGAGGCTCGTGCACAACAGCAAGGCACCCCCCCCCCTACAGGCACCGGACGGGACACACACCAAGAGGTGGATTCAACAAGCCCATGGAACATAAAAAAAAGAACACAAAACCACCCCACAGACCCTACAAGCAAGGGACGGGACACACACAAACAGGGGGATTCAACAAGACACAGGAACACAAAAAGAAAGAAGACGCTCGCGCGACAACAATCCTCAACCCCCCCACCTCCCCCCACCCCCCCCCCCCCCCACACACACACATCCATAAGAAGTGACACCCAAAGCCACATATTCTAAAGTAAACATCAACACCTTCACACTAGACAGCATAGGTGTCAGCATTGGTGGATCTCCTTACAATAAAGCACTATTAACCGTTCAACTGCAGAAAAGGAAACATATTAACAGTGACTGCGATCCTCCTTATTACTTATCCATATTTTGCATGCTGAGAAAGAAACAAGTCATGAATACACGGTCACGGGTACAAAACGAAAAGGAAAGGATAACAGGAACAAACACACGAACACGAAAGAAACAACAAAATAGACGGCTATGCAGCATAGGTGGATCTCATTACAATAAGGCACTATTAACCGTTCAACTGCAGAAAAGGCTCCATATTAACAGTGAGTGCAATACTCCTTATTACTTATCCATATTTCTAAAAGAAAAAATGACTCGACTCCAAAAACGCAAAGCTCAACTAAAGCTTCTAACTAACGATGTACCTAAAAGTAAAAACTTTATGAACTGCCTTAGATCCTACAATAGTTAATTTAATATGCACAAATCTACATCCTAGATCCACATGACGCAAACTATCAATCAAAGTGCTGCATCGCAACAGGCACGGATTCAAAACGAAACACCTCCCGTCTCAGACATACGTTAATGGCAGCGAAGGCTACAACGGGCTTCTCACACAGCACAGGCAAATCGATTACAGCTCCAAAACAACACGTCCCAAATACTACACATGCAACAACGCGCCTCTCAAACGGCACAAGCAAAACACACCAGGAAAATTCATTTGGATTAATGAATGTCATTTGCAATCATTGTCATTCAGTTCACTTCCCTGAAGAAACAACTGGCAATACAAGTTATACATTTACACGTTGTTGTCAAAAGGGTCAAATTAGACTGCCTTCTTTACATTCATATACTGAATATCTACAGAAGCTTATAACTGACGATGTACCTGAAAGTGAAATCTTTATCAACTACATTAGATCCTACAAATCGGAATCCACTATGAACATTAACGGTGGCACTGCACGTGACATCCGTCTTGAAAAAATGTTGTTTATTGATGAATGTTCAATGGCATGAACAAACGTTTATGAATAATAATATTCGATTTGGAGGAAAGGTACTTTTATGAGGAGGAGATTTTAGACAGTGATTAGCTATTCTTCCAGATGCCATGCACTCAGCTATTGTTCAGTGCACCTTAAAATACGCAGACAATTGGCATTGCTTTCAAAAGATACAGTTAGTAAAAAAGATACGATGTCCAGAACCAGATCATAACAATTGCTTATTACAACTGAGAGATGGTACACTCACCAATACAGATGGACTTCAGCCACATATTATTACAATTCCTCAAGCCTTTATCTGCGACTACTTAGTTACAGAGAGATTTGGAACAGCAATCTCATTAGACCAAATGCCCCTTTTAACACAACGCACTATATTCTGTCCAAAAAATATTAATGTGGAAAACATAAATACCCAAGTCATTCCATTACTTCCTGGAAAGGCACAACTCTTTCTAAGCTCTGACAAACTTGACTCTGATCACAACAATAACCATCTTAAATGACCTTACAAGTTCTGAGCTGGAATTACCTTTTACACTTAAACGGCGTGTACAAAGAAATTTTCAAATAAACCTTTACACTGTGCCGCACACTTTGTTTGCTTTCTTTTTGCATCATCTACACCGTCACACTATTCTATATCTCATTCATACATCACGCTCTTTGTCATTCCCAACACCAGAGGTTGGCGAGCGAAGCGAGCAGGGGGCGGAGCCCCCTAGTTGCTTAGAGA
This sequence comes from Erpetoichthys calabaricus, assembly GCF_900747795.2. Taxonomy (NCBI): domain Eukaryota; kingdom Metazoa; phylum Chordata; class Cladistia; order Polypteriformes; family Polypteridae; genus Erpetoichthys; species Erpetoichthys calabaricus. Next base: position 107,424,735 of record NC_041403.2, read on the forward strand.
ATAAGGAGGTGAAGAAGATTTATGGATGAATTCCCATTCCTTGCTGAATCTTCAGAATTCATCAGATGAATACTGAGGATCCTTGTCTGAAAAGACAGTATAAGAAATTCCATGGCAAGCAAAATGATTATTCTAATTACTGTTTTGGATATTACGTCTTGTAAATAATTGATTTGTCAGAAGCAATCTGTTGTAGTGAGATAGTTCTTTTTATTGAAGAAAACAAATCAGTGCCTACTTTTGCTCATACCCTGTGTGGTAACTCATGTGGGCACAGAGTTTCCCTCTTCTGCTTGTAATCCATAGATCTACAAATACTGCATTTGCTGATAAAAGTTTTAATATGCTCATTCATCCTTGGCCAGTACATACATTCCCTAGCTTGTTGCAAACTTCGTTCCACTGTGGTGTGTGATGAATGAAGTCTGCTCATCATCTCATCTTTCAGTGAATCAGGAAGAATTGCTCTCTCTTCTCTGAATATAATGCCATTTTGGATGCTCGGTCCATCTCTAAATACACAGTACTGTCTCATATCCAGAGGTGTTTCATATTTATTTCCTAGCCATCCTCTTTGTATGACAACTCTAAAAATATGCAGAGTTTTGTCTTCCTCTGTAGTTATTCAAATTAGCTGCTGACCTTTGTCTAACATTGAATAAGTATTTCATCATATCAGTACTTGCTATTTTCTCCTTCTACTGATCCTTCCTGTGTATTCTGAGATAAATATGCTCTACTTAATGTGTCTACTAATAACATCATCTTTCCAGGCACATAGAAGATAGTAACATCATATTTCTGTATTCAGAGAAACATCCGTTGGGAGTCTTTTTAGTGTCAAAGGGTTCTTCATTATATTTTCCAATGGCTTGTGATCTGAGTGTACCTCCACACTCCATCCATAAGTGTATTGGTTGAATTTTTCCATCCCAAACAGAAGGCCCAATAGCTCCTTTTCAGTTTGTACATAACCTCTTTCTATGAGTGTTAGTGCTTGACTCCCAAAGGCAACAGGTTTTTTGCTTTGTATTAATGAAGCTCATCAGCCTGTTTCAGAAGCATCGCACTATACGTAAGATTCATTTTTCAAGTGGATTGTAATATTTCAGAACTGGTGCTCTGCTCATTGTTTCCTTAACTTCACAAAATTCCTTTTCCTGCACAGCTGTCCATTCCAATTATGTGTTAGCTGTCTCAACACTTCACACGGGTCTATCAGATGTCCACAAAAATAAGAAATACGTCATTCCCAAAAGTCTCTGGGCTTTTTATACTGTATCACTTGGACTGGGCATCTGCTTTAGGGCTGTGTTTTTTTTCTGGGTTAGTCTTTAATCCTTCAGCTATCAGGAGGTGTCCTATATGTGATACTTCACCTTGCCTCAGTTTTAATTTGTTGACATTCAGCCTAATGTTTCTTCCTCTGTATTTGTCTAGAAGTTTTATAAATTTTATGTAATGGTCTTTAGTTGCTGTGTAAATAGTTTCTCCCTCTCCTGTGATCACAATGTCATCTGCTCTTACTTTAAGACCTTACAGATAGTCAGGAGAGGGCTGATTATCACCACTTCAAGCATCTTTAGCAGTAACGTGCCGTCCAGTTCTGTCAAGATCCATACCACAGACATAGATGTGAACAACAATGTGGTATACAATGAGACAACTGCAGGAGATAAGATGCGCCAAACAACACCAAGCCAGATTGAAGTAATTGCATTACTCATTCCAACCCAAACTGTAGTTATATATTCAGTCTGTAAACAAATGTAAATGAAATATTTTCTTTACACAGTGTTGCTCCCTCATAGATTCAACACTCTGGGTTTGAACCACGTGCCCAGTCATTGTCCATATATAGTAATAGCCAAAGGTTTTGCAAAATTTGTGGCTTCAGTTTGTGGTGGCAATTGACATTGTTTTTATATAATTGTGCAGAGTGTTCATATGCATAATAATTCATAGCAAAGAGATTTATTAGCATAAAAAGTTAATTTTATCACAAAAACTCATTTTCACTTATTTTGGCCCTGACACAAAATGATCAGCTAAAAGTGCCGATCAAGTGCCAGGACCTGAGGAGTTAACTGTAGGATTGTGTTGCCACCAGGGCAGAACTTGCTCTGTATTGGCAGCAGGTGGGCATGAGTGCATCTGCACGCACAGTGAGGCAAAGACTTTTGGACAACAGCTTTGTGTCACGAAGAGTAGCAAAGAAGCCACTTCTGCACAAGAAAAACATCAACGACAGACTGAAATTCTGCAAGAAGTACAAGGATTGGACAGCAGAACACTGGTGCAAAATTATTTTTTCAGATGAATCCTCCTTCCAACTGTTTGGGATATCTGGAAAATCGATTGTCTGGAAATGGAAAAGGTGAATGCTACCATGAGTCCTGTGTCATGCCAACAGTGAAACATCCTGAGACCATCCATGTGGAGGGTTGCTTCTCATCTAAGAGAGTGGGCTCACTCTCAATTTTGCCTAAGAACACTGCCATAAATAAAGAATGGCATCAAAACGTCCTCCAAGAGCAACTTCTCTTAACATTCCAGGCACAATTTGGTGATGACTAATGTAGAGTCTACAGATTCTCCAAGTGTCTGCGTGGATTTGGCTCTACCATCACCAAAGTCATGTAGGTTATGTTGTTTGGTGTTTCCAAATGTGTTCCTGTGTGAGTGTGACCGTGAGTGTGGGGGGAGTGGACTTTACAATGGACTGGCATCCCACCCAGGAATGTTTTCTACCTTGCTCCCAAAGCTATCAGCATATTCTTTAGTCTCAGGACCCTGAATTGGATTAAGCAGGTTTGAGCAAGTCATATTTTTTTGTAAAATTTTAAAACATTTTTTTTTCATGTCACACAGAATCAGTATGCAGACAATAAGAGGCTGCATGGATGTGTTTACAATGTCCATGGTGTAATAAATCACAAAATGACTGTTTCAAGTCCACCCAATTGTAATGTCCTCTTAATTTACAAGTGCATTCGGATTCTAAATGTGTAGGGTGTGCACATCAAAAATCTTGTTTGTCTCTACAAGATCACCTCTAGTGTTTGAGATTTGTGTAGCTTCTCACAGGCCTCTCTCCCTGTTATGCACCAGTTCAAAGTGAGTGCCCACGATCCATACTCATTTAGCAATCTATTCCTTTAATTAATTGATAAGGTAGAGAGCAGTCTCTGTCTCCCTCTACGGGTGTCTATGACATTATTCTAATATATACATATGTACACATATATATGGTATATACAATTCTTTACTAATACAACTGACATCTGACAACATTAACACAAATTTAAATGTTTTAGAGTACTCATAAAAAGGCTTTCAAAGTTTTTATCCAGTGCCTTTCATCTGAGACTTCACCATGTGAACCTCAAACAGCCTTAACTAATTTCACTTGATCCAAAAGTACAGTAGTGCTACTTTTAGGCCCTCTGGATTTCCATCTGCGTCACAGTTATCATATTCAGTCCAGAGGCTTTCCAGATGTTAACCTAGTACCACCATCTTTAGGTTCCTCCCCAAACTTCATCGCTACATAGAGGGTGTGCATGAGATTATAAATGGCTTAGTACACCAAGAGGTATGTTGAAACACCTAGTTTTTGCTAAAGCTCCATTATCGGGTATGAGGCCTTGAACAGACTTCTACAACTGCAATTTCCATCTCCCTTCCTCATGAACAAGTTCCAGAAGTACTTGACGCATTGCCTCACTCTTTTTTGGGAGAATACAACCCCTTACATTTGGAAGTTGGTGATTATTATCTTGAAAACCTCAAATTGCTCCTGTGAATGCAGGTGATTACCGTAAGATAAGCCCAACAGGATAGCTTCAACAATGTAAGTCCTTAATGGTGTGCTCTTTAACCATTGACTGCACTTTGATTTTCCATCATTTTGAGTCAGAAAGAGGAGAAAAGATTTGACTTCTCTCCAAGGATACAAATCCGTTTAACAAGCATATGCCACACTGCAACAGCCTCAAGAATCTCAAAATCTTTCAGCACTTCCCAAAAGACACCACATATAAATCAGTTCTAATAAACATATGTTGACAAGACTGGAAAATTCCATTATCTCCAAAATATGAGAGCAAAGAGTTAATTCACTGTCTAACAGCCGAGATGGCATCCGTATTAATCCTTCTGGATCTAAGTATCTCCAATCCACTAGGCCCAGCCTAGTTGTTACTGTATGTTTCAAAAGTGTGATGACTCAGTAATCAGAAAAAAAAACCTTTTGCTCTCCTTTTTAAACATGCAAACTGCCAACTCAATCTGTCATTCTTGACAAAATGTTAAAGATTCCAGTAGGATAGCCATTATTTTCTCATCCTTTATCAGGCCTTGGCAGCGAGGGACTTCTTTACCACCACTGTGACATCAGTCACAGACATGGTTTCACCTAGTCAGTTGCCTAAAGCTCTGCCTTGTCTCGAGTTAGGTCTTCCTCAAAGATGTCCATCCACAATTCAGCAATATCTGTACTTAATGAGAACAGCTTGTATGATTTCACAACTTGTGTTCCTGAGTTGTCAATTTTCTTATCAGAACTTTTTCAAGAAAAAGCCCTTGAAAAATACTTCTACACATGAAGTATTTCTATTCACGTCACTCATTACTGCTAATTAAGCAGCTTGACTCAAATGTTCTTCTACATCTGGCTCAGCTCAGGATTACGGTTCTTCACCTGTTTGTCAGTACTATACTTCATGTTGGTCTGGATGAATTTCATTTTCACTGGTTTTTTGCAATGTTTATCTTCATGCAATCCATTTATGAAAATATAAATATCATTGTCATGCATTTTTGTAAGCCACCAACTGCATTTCAGGTTCACCTAGGGTACAAGATAGAACTCAACAAAGGACTGCATACCACATCACTGGAGAGCACTATGAAGCTGAGATCTCCACTTACTTACACCAGTTTGAATTAGAGACATCATAATATGCCTGTCACTGGGACCTACAAAGGAGATGGAATACCTGGATACCATGGGAAGAAGACTAAGAACTGAACCCAGCACCTTAAAGTTGCCAGGTGTCAGTGCTAACTACTGCAATGTTCAATATTCTTTTCAAACCTCTCATTAAATTAATGCTTTAACTACAACAGAGGATTTTGCTCCTGGATGTGCAGGCTGTTTCTCAAAACATATATGAACTGATGGAAATCGCAGAACAGAGGCACAATACTGCCACATCTTGTTATTCGCGATGAATGGTTGCAGCTTTCTCGGCATGTGAACTATACCTCCTTCTACCTCTTTCAGTGATTTGGAAATACACCTCTTTTAGAAAGTGCTGCAATGCGGTTTTGAAAAGAACACATATCTCTAAAGCAGACGTGCGCTATGGCCTAGAGGTGGGTTGAGCTCCACAGAGAATAGTTGTCTGGCCTTGGACATGTTCAGTTGGCTTTAAGTCAGTCTTTTCTGAAATTTTTATCCAGTGAGCTTAAAAAATGAATAAATACTTAGTTAAACAAATGTCTTTACAAATAATATCCTGCTTCAGTAACTTTCTTTAAAATAAATGATGTTTACTGGTTGTAAAATAGGCAAATAAGCTGAACAAACAACTAAGATGTGGTGTTGTTCAAGAACAAATGTAGGTTCACTAAGGACATTTGCTAAGCAGTAACTTGCAAGGCAATCTTTTCTTATAGTGCAGCATTGCACTTATACTAATGTGCTACACTGATCCCAAGGAGTTCTGTATAGGTTGTGATAGACCCACGGCCACATCTATTATTAGGGTGACTTGGATGAACATCCTGAGGCTCTCCTTGTTTAAGCACATGTGAGTAAAAAATTCAAAATAACAGAAGTAGTCCATGTTTTCATCAACCGTACAGACATTTATAGCAATTCACTGTCCAGCACACACCCCAACTCCACTTAGATCCTCGCGATTATAAACTTACCCATCAGACCTAAATAAAAAACTTTTAAAAAGCTAGGTTTATACAGGAACACTGCAAAAAATGAATATACAAAAACTACACAAAAAAACTTTAAAAGGGAGTTGTTTTGCTGTTATTTAGCAAAACAAAATCTACCAATAGGGTAAGCAAAATTTACTTGACAATATTTATTAAAGTAAGCTAAATAATCATAACTACAAACTTTTTGATAAGTCAGTAATTCTTACGATAAAGAAAACAAGATTTATTGTCATGATATAAATATTTTTCACTTGCTCAGATTTAATTTTTTGCAGTGTAGAACACGATTAAAGCAGATGCTTATAGGTCAGTTTTAAGTGATTGTACATTTGATGTTTTACTGTGCCTCAAAAAGAGAATAGGAGGAAATGGATGGTCATTCAAAATGAAATCTCATTAGTACAGTGGAAATTAAAAGTTGTTTTGCTGAAAACTATCCCATAATAATTATAAGAACAACCACTTAGAACAAGCTATAAATACTGCAGTTAAGAATAATGAGACCTACCTCAGTGGCATATGGAGGGAAGGCTTTAGGAGCTTAGGCCAATGATCCACAGTGTCAAGCTGCTGATCTCTTTGTCCTTGTATTATTAACCCCAACACCTGCTCTTTAATGTTCTTTATATATTTTAACTTGCACAAAGCCCCAGGGGGGACACACCATTCCCGTTTCTCAATGTTATATGTGAATATCAATGTCCTTGAAACCCCAAAGGGTCAAACCATGGTCTTCATTTATACCTAGGCACCCATTAAGGGGCTAAAGACCCTGATACATTCAAAATGTAGAAACACCTCTGACCTACCTTACAGGTCAGGAATCAGCTAGTATCACTACTGCAAGCTATGAGCAATGTGCAGTCTGATTCTGCAGCGCCCTATAACATAGTTGGGAGCAACAATTCGGAGGACAGCAAAAAATTGCCAAACTAAACAAACATTTTTTTGTTGATGCAAATTATGTGAACTCAAAACGTTGTTGCACATCACCCCTTTGACACAAACTTGCATAAGCCATTTAAAAATGCTTAATTGATGTTCCTTAACTTTGCTATCAGAAGGAAGTTGATTTTCCGCAGATGTGTCACCATCACTCAAAAGTTATTTTTTTAAATTTATTGAAATACACAAGTGAACAAAATACATTGAGATATTGATCTGTAATAATGCCTGTAACTGATAATTTTTTGACATACAGCGTGTGATTTTTGAAACATGTGAGTATATGCATGTGGGGTAGTGAGGTGAGGCGAGTGGGGCCTTTAGAGCTGGTGGTGGTCTCAGTTTGACCTTGATACACCTACTATATGTATTGCTCTATTGATTAACTGGACTTTCTACACAAGTCCTTTTCCATTCAAATGTACATTTAGTTATTGTGTCATTTTTACTGTGAGTGTGAACTTTGTATTTGACCTCATAATGTTCTTTATTTCCCTTCTTTGCTAGTGACATGGATAGTGTTGGGTTAATCTTTCTACTGGGTTGACAATTTGTACAATTTCCGTATCATCCCAGGGACAATGTAAGCGCCCTCTAGGTGTCCTGTTTCATTCAACATCCTGTTAAGGACTTCTTATATTGTAAGTATAATGGCTGCTTTCAGAAATTGACAGAGTTCAAGAACAAGGACATTACCTGATTCATAACCTCTATGTAATTTTCCTATTCACTACATTCTTTGCTGCCATACTAATTGTTTCTTTTGAAACCACTTTCTGGGTTTCAGAGCCAATATTTTCTTCGTTACCTTTTTTGCACTGATTATGGATCGCCATGAGCTTGGTGCAAAAATTAACTTTTTTCAGTCGTTTTTTTACAGTCCATCTCCCGTCCTCAAGCCACTGTGCCTGATGTAAAGAATACATCACTTGGATTTCTTAACTGTGCTCCACTTACCTGCTCAAATTCTGCTCACTTCACTTACTACACACTTCGCTTGCCTCTGTTTATTTCAGTTCTTTACCATCCTGTCAGCACCTGAAAAGCAGCTGACTGCGATGCTTCACCATTTTGAGGTACCACAGTCTTGGACAGTTTACAGTGGAGTGTCTACATTTGATGATTCATGGCATGATTTGTAGTATTGACTATGTAATATTCTATGCACATTAGGTTAATCGAATACTTTAAATTTGCCAGTATTAATGTTCTGTTCATAAGACTGTGCCTTTCCAATAGTGGTTTTTCCTGACCAATTCTCCTGACCCTGTAAGAAACAAAAGGATTTAGAAAATGTATTAGTTCAGCATATTACCCTGAAGATAACCAGGACTGGAAAAGTGATTGACAGGAAAATGTCACACAAGTATGCTGAGCTCTGCATTCCACTCATGGAGCAAATTACTAGGAACACCTGTCCAGAATGGTGCTAGGAGTGTTTTCTTGGCACACTTTGGGCTCATTGATACCACTCAATCATTGCTTGAATGTCACAGCCTATTTGAATATTATTGCTGGCTATCTGCATTCCTCTAATGGCCACAATTTACCTATCGTCTAATGACTACTTCCAGCATGATAATGCACCATGTCACAAAGTAAAAGTCACGTCAGACTGGTTTTGTGAAAATGACAATGAGTTCATAGTTCTTCAGTGGCCTTCCCAGTCACCAAATCTAAATCCAATAGAACACCTTTGGGATGTGGTAGAACTGGAGATTCGCACCATGGCAGTGCATCTGACAAATCAGCAGAAACAGCATGCTGCAGTCATGGCATCAACCAGAATCTTAAAGAAAGGTTTGCAACATCTTGTGGACTCCATGAAATGAAGAACTGAGTTTGTTTTGAGAGAAAAGGTAGGAAAGGAAGAGGAAAAAAAGAAGGAATCCAACACAAGTAACGTAATAATTGAAAAACAACAGAAATGAGGAAGAAAAGAAAAGCAGACTCTGGCTGAAACATCATCACTGCCCCAAGACTCTTTCTTTCCCCTAATATACCTTAAAACCAGCCTTCACAAGAGAATCACCTGCCTGTGTGGCTGAGTAGTTACAAATATATTATGGAGACGTTAACGCAACATAAACATATGTTGAAACAGAAATCATGAGATATACTGTATGCTGAAGCACAGAGATACATACAGTATATCCAGGATGAAGTCAGTCCCATTCTAAAAAGACTGCAAGCTCTTTCTCTCTCTTTGTGTTCTCTCCTTTCTTCCTCTCTTTGCTCCTGTCACAGAATAATAAAGTCTGTTTGAATGAAGTTCTGCCTACTTCTGAGTGACTCGCGATTAAATTAATGTTGCCATTTTAACCTACAGTGCAACTCATTACTGAGCTTCATATAGCCACTCATTAAGTATCACTCCTGTGTTTTTAATGCACAAGTAATGATAATTATGCCAAATAACAAATGGTTCAGCATTTTCCCCTGATATCATGTTGCATTTCCTAGGCATTTTTTTCAAATGTACAATAATTATACAATTAGAACCATTGTGTGCAAGTTAATCATTTGTAATTAATTTAAATGCAGTAGTTAATTGTGGAAAAAATGCCATGTAACAAAATATTAACAAGAAAATGTACTTAATCTTTATCACAAAGCATTTACATTTTTTCTTTTTCCTAAAATGTAATGTATTTTATAGTGTATAAGCCATATCAAATGATGTTTTAATTTAAAAAAAACAAAATAAAACAAAAGGATTTACCTGGAACCAAATGCTACTTTGATTGACCTTATCAAATAGTTTACTTTCACCACATTTTGAACCCACTTTATGCCATTTCAGGTTTTTGAGCCTGTGGCAGCTGCAGCTGACAAAAGCTGGAACTAGCTTTGAATTGGGTACAAATTATATTTTACTTATGCTTTTTTAAATTAATAAAAGGTTGAAAAATGAAAAAAAAAAAGTTAATATGAACAAGAAACAAACAAGTTTGAATTAGCATTTAAGAGCCTTGATGTTTGTTATCAGTTTTCATTTTTCAGATGGTGCCATACCCATGCCATGTTACTGCAAGTTATCCGGTTTCATGGTCTTGTGACAGACGTGTTACAATTTACAGACATTTGCTTTAGAGTTTTAAGCTTTTATTATCTTGTTACCTTTTTGACAGCTGACTCTAACTACTACATATTTCCTTCAAAATCATGGTCAAAAAAGGAAATTACAGTACCATGAACTTATTACCTAGCTTTAGGTAATTTAGGCTTGCAGAATGCTTATAATTACCATCATAAAAGATCAAAGTTCAACATAATACCTGCAGAGATGGTAAAGTCATGATGTAAATTATGGGGGAGAACTTAGCATTTGTTTATGTGAAATAAAAATCTTTAATTTAAGATGTTTTTATTTAAGGTTTTCTTCCACATTTCATGCACAGAAGATAGTCAAGTGATCTGTTTCAACAGAATCTGGACTTTGAGGACATTGTGTCATTGGCTAGCATGGTGGCTGTATGTATACTGTATGTCACATTTTGCACAGTGAGTTGCCCAAGATGGTTTCATTGTGCAATGTACTAGTTGTGGGCTGACTTGGTTTTCATATAAAACATTTATTATGTTCTCACTTTCTGAGAAATTGTTGGAAATGAAAATCAGAAGCTACTGGTTGAGGCTCTTGTAGATCTACAGTAAATTCTGTTTATAATTCATAGAATGTGTGTGATGTTTCAGTATGTTATTTAAATATATTAATGTCATTATTTGTGAAGTGATGCAGAGATTACCTACCAATTTCATTTAATACAGTGTGCACTAAGTGGACACTATTCCAAAAATATAGGGCCAATGTTTATCAAGCTCAGAATAGAGAAGTCAAGCAAAATTACCCCTTTTATTGGCTAACAAAAAAGATTACAATATGCAAGCTTTCAAGGCACCTCAGGCCCCTTCTTCAGGTAATGTACATCTTTCCTGAAGAAGGGGCCTGAGTTGCCTCGAAAGCTTGCAAATTGTAATCTTTTTAGCTTGCCAATAAAAGGGGTCATTTTGCTTGACATTCTGTTACATCCATAATAGCTAACACGGTACAACACCCTAGTACTACAAGCTCAGAATAGGAAAATGGTCCTAGCTGGCTCAAAATTTCAGTGTGATATAAATAGAATTATTGATTTTCCTTATTTAAGAAACTTCACTCAGATTTAGGAGAGCTTGTGTGCTGTCCCATCTCACTAGGAACTTGCAGAAGATGGCATTCCGGCAGAGATCAGCATGCCCATTCTAGGAAATGTATTAGAAATGCTGGACAACAATGAATTTGTAAAAAGATATCAATTTGACACAGATGGGATGATATTTGTAACAAGTCTTGTACGTCATGTGATTGCTCTATCTACACAGAGAAGCCACATGCTGTTTGCCGAAATGAAAGTGTGGAATATGATGTTTTTTTGGCCACAAGGAAAATGTAGCTTTGTATCAACAATGATTTGGATATGTCTCAAGCAACCATTTCTCGAATTTTGCACCAATCTTTGAACCCCCTTACAATGCATGGGCTTTATACAATTCATACAATTTGCTACTTTTCCTGGAGTTGTTGGTGTGATTGATAGCATGCACATGAAGATCATTGCCCCAACTGTGGATAAGCATGCATATGAAAATCACAAGCAATATCACAGTATCACCACACAGGTGGTCAAGGATGAAAACTGTATTGGAGTAGCCCACAATATTTACTGTGAAGATAGCCGGTCTGCTGTCAATGGTTGATTGACAGTGAAATGTCACACAGGTATGCTGAGCTCTGCATTCCACGAACCCCTGGAACATTCCTGTTTTACTGTACAAGCCCAAGAAAGTTTTGGAAGGCAGACGGAAACTCCTGGAGCATAGAATAAATAAAGCCTCACAGAAGAAAGGGAGGATCATGAAGTGAGGCATGTGACTCTGGAAGCTGATCAGCACCACCAGAAGAGTGAACACAACTCCAGAAACAGTGCCAGAATAGCTGACTAGTTTTGGTAACTGTTACTTTAGAAGGTTTTTCCAGTGGCCATAACAGCAGATGGTGATTGTGTGCGTCTCAGTCTTTCCATCTCAGTGCTTGTTACAGTATTATTCTTGATGTTGTTGCAAAGTGGCAACAATCACAGGCTGCTTAGTGTATTATCCTACCTTATGTTTTCCTTCTTCTTCTATTTTGAATGTTATTATTTTTATTATTATTATCTTAATGATGAAACCTTAGCGCTAGGATCAGGAAAGTACAAAACGTCATCATGAATGCGATTTTTGTGGCTCCTACTCCTCAGTGTAAGTACTGTGGGTGTAGGATACTTCTTAACTACTTTTCATGTCTTACTCTGGGGGTAGAACAAGTAGTCAGACTTTAACATTAGAATCCCTGAAGCCTACAAAAAATGTAATGCCGGGCCACCTTAAATTCCCTTGCACCTCCTCATCAGCGCTTTTGTCTTGCAAATGTGTTGATCGGCACTGGCAGCAGGCAGCCTGCTCACTCATCCTCCCACCGAGGCAGCTGAAGTCAACTCAGGCGCTGAAGTCTCTTTATCTGGCAGTGAGGTGTTTGAAATTGAAAAGGTTGAAAAATATATCATTATTTGGAATACATAAATTTCATTTGTATTCCGTGTTTACAACCATCTGGGTAAATGCCAGATAATAGGAAATGCGAGGCAAGAAATGTTGAACACATAACTAACACAGAAAAATTTTCAACTTACTGTAATAATGACAAAATGCAGAAATGAAGTGTGCTTTTATTCAGGAATATAACCAAAGAAAAAAAAAATCATTAAATTTATTTGTTGCTGTCAATGAGTAAAAACCCAAGCCCAAATATCACCCAACATGTCTGTTTGGCTGGTGCAGAGGTAAGAACTGCTATCTTGTAATCAGAGGTTGTGAGTTTGAGTCCGAGTTATTCCTGTTTTGAGTAGTGAGCTGCTGTTACATAATAAAAACAGACATTTGATTTCAGTCTGGGCAATTTCTACAAGTAATTCCTAGATGCTTGATAATGCAGGTACAGAGCTGGGAAAAGTTAAGAATTAAAAGCAAAGATGGGATACAGAAGGATAAATAGAAAATTTTAATCATAGCAGATGAAGTATATTCAGTAATATGAATATTATGGTCTAATATTTTGTAATTTTTTTAATGCAGTTTACTGTTTGTCTGATACAGTATGCATATAAAAAAAATAATTTTTTATTGCTCTAATTTTGTCTCTCAAATAAATGACATGTATCATGCTGATTTGATTGATGAGTCAAAATTCATGCTGGTATGAGAGTTTGGAAATGCTTAAGGGTGCCCTGCATATGTCCTGGCGTTCTTTTCAGCACGGATTCGTGTGTGGGAGGCTGAACACAATGCAGTTCTTACATGAAAAACATTTGTAGATCAAAGGACATTCACAATACATTAGAGGGTCAAGTCATTCATGTTTAATGGATATGAAAACCAAATGGTGATAATGTATATGACAACAACAAACAGATTCTCATTTAGCACCTCAGACTGTCTGCACTATATGTCCATGTTTCACACATGAAGAACCCAGTGATTCCCTCTTATTATAAATTTAATATTATCAATTTTGGAGCTTTAAATATTTTTTCAACATACATAAATGAAAGATTGCAGGATTTTATGTTGCTGTTTTGATTCAATAAATACTTATATCATGTGGACATTGCTCAAAATGCTGTAATTGTCTAAATACATGTTTTTGTAAATTGTAACATATACAAAATATGAACATATTTTTAGCTATTTCTTTATTTGTACTGTTTTATGACACATCGATTGGTTTAGGCCCTGTGTGAAGCTTTACCTACTGGACTGCTTTGCCTTAGTTATCTTGCATTGCACAACTGCTAAAGGTGAAATACGGATCCTGACAGTGATGCGTTTTAATCTGCTAGTCAGTGGGCTTTGATTTAGCAGATCTGTATTATTTTGAAGGTATTTTTGGAACACTCTGGGATGATGAATATGTAGGTCTGAATACCAATAAAATGACGGTATGTAACCAGAGAGCCGCTTATATGCTCATAAAACTGAATTTGACTCAGTTTGGTTGGAAAGCTTCATCTACGTCCCATGAAGATTGCTATGTTGTAAACACCCCTAACATCATTTTGTTACGATAACCTATAATTTGGCTGAATTTCAGTTAAATATAGTACTCTAATAATCCATCCATCCATTTTCCAAACCGCTGAATCTGAACACAGGGTCACGGGGGTCTGCTGGAGCCAATCCCAGCCAACACAGGGCACAAGGCAGGAAGTACTCTAATAATCTACATTAAATCTTCCAATGTAGACCATTAAACAATTTACATTTTTTTAAATCAAATGGGCTTATACAATAATCAAATAACCCTATTTATTAAAATTGTCTGATAATTCTTTAATTCATAACAAAGTTATTGTTCTTCAAGTCACAGATGCATATAGTAAATGCTCTCTTTAAATCTACATTCGATCAAAGCCTGCAAGAAATAGAGCAATGGCAGTGTGGTGTAGTGGTTAAGACTTTAGACCTCAAACCCTGAGGTTGTGGGTTCAGATCCTGCTATTGACACTGTGTGACCCTGAGCAGGTCACTTCACCTACTTGCGCTCCAATTGGAAAGGCAAAAGAAATGGAATCAATTATATTTCAAATGTAGTAAGCTGCCTTAGAGAAAGGCATCAATTAAGTAAAAACAATAATTAAAGAAATCATCTGGCGCATCCTCTACTCCATACCTATTGATATAATGTGTACATGAACCGATAAAAACCCAAATCTTCTTCAAGCAATTTCACACAGATGTTTTTTTACGGGCAATTTGGTCTTCACCACAAATGATTTCACTGTCCAGGTAATACCCTATATCCTATAAATCATTTAATGTCTTTCTAGCAGTGCTGTGTTGTCTTATAAAACTAGCTATAGTTGTGCTCATTTGCTCATCAGGGAAGCTGAGGTTTATTTACCACATATGAAGGTAAAAACAGAATTACCTTTACATGGTAAATGTGAAGGGGCAGACGGTGTGAGGAAATGTCACACAAATGTGTACAACACAGCAGAAATAAGCAGCTTTGACATCTCTTATCGCCTTAAATAGATATGTAACATTGCGTTTCCTTTGTGAAGCTATTGTAGTACAGTGTTCTTTGATTTCTTCAGAAAAAATAATAAGCACACTTATAGTATATTATATGAGGTGTCCAGCACAAGTCAGAATTATTTTTGTTGTGTCTTGGATGCTGTTGTGGTTCACTCTCAGCAGCTTGAAGGGTGTATTCAGTAAAAGCCCCATACTTGATTTCTACATTTTACCTGAAATAATTGCATTCATTACTTCTCATTTCAACTACTTCACTCTGCTCATTTTGGTGTTCCCACATAAAGCATTAACAGGTTGCTACCAGTGCAAAAGGCTGCTGCTAGAATCCTGACTTGAACCAAACATTAGAACTAAATAATCCACAGTTGCTTTCTAAATTGCATCAGTAATTTACAAAGTTATAAGATGCCACACACTAGAATACGTCCCTAGTGTTGATTGGAGAAATCTGACAAAGCATTTTTTGAAGAGAATCTACTGGGTTTACCAAAAGTTTGCCATGCAGCCAGCTTAAGCAGACTTTAGCATCCAATGATGCTTTGAAAGACCAGTGTGACATCACAGAGCTGTACGAACCAATGTTGGATAATGGGATAGCCCCCCCAAGTATATAAAACTGATCCCTTGAATCACAGGCTCAGAGTCTGCCAGTGGAAGCCTGACCTCAGCTGCAGAATAGAGAGCAGAGGCCTTCCCCCTGCTGTTGCAGAGGTTCACAAACTTTTATTTAATGGTATCCATACAAGTAAGGAAAAAGGACTGCCGTACCCCTCTAGATTTTTTGTTGAATATGAGTTTTCTGGATTCTAGAAACTCAAGCTCTATTATCCTTTGAGAATGAAACATTATTTCAGAGAAAAGCAAATAAAAATAAATCAACAAAAAAACATTAAAACTTAAACCAATGGATCATTTTGTTTACAGTTCAGTACACTACAAAAAATGAAATCTAAGCAAGTGAAAAGTATTTATATCATGACATTAAATCTTCTTTCCCTTATTATAAGAATTATTGACTTATCAAAAAATTTGTATTTACAATTATTTAGCTTACTCTAAGAAATCTTGTCCAGTAAACTTTGCTCACCCCATTGGCAGATTATTTTTGCTAAATAAAAGCAAAACAACTCCCATTTAAAGTTTTTGTTTTGTATTTTTTGCATATTTAGTTTTTGCAGTATACAGAGCAAGCTTGTCTTTTGAGCAAGTAGCTTATTTGCCATACCAAGTAATGTGAAAAAAATGTCAGCAGTGACTTTTCTCCCATTGCTTGTGAAAAGCTTATGAGCTTGCAATCAATTGAGCGATTTCTCCAAATAGGGAATAGTATCCAGTATACTGTATATATTTATTACTTACATCAGCAGCTACCCAAAATTTGACCCAGACCCAGACCCAGACTTGTCGGGTTTGCTTGACTTTTACTTCATCAACAGATATGTCTGACCTTACTTATAACACATGATGCACATAGTGTGGTGTGAGCCACTAGGGGGCGTATCGCCACCCTAACCCGGACACAGACAGGCAGGAGACAGGTTTTACCACACTCCACACGTTTATTTACAGTTTTACTTGCCCAAAATACCATTCAACATAACACACCAATACCATTCAGACCCTTCTTGCCTCCAGTCCTTCTCCCTGCACTCCTCTTCAGGCTTTGTCCTCTCCTCCCGACTCCGGCCAACTTATGGAGTGAGGTGGCTCCTTTTTATAGGGCACCTGGATGGACTCTAGGTGCCTAACAAGCTTCTTCCAGCCACACTTCCGGATGTGGCAGAAGCGTGACCAAATAAGGCCCTGGAAAAGTCCATGTGCCCCCTGGCGGTGGCCACTGGTTCCAACAGGTTTGAGCTCCCATTCTCATAACCCGTGGCCCCACTGGAAACCAACGGGGCTGCTCTCTATCAGTCCAGGTGAGACACTGTGCCATTAATATTCTCTCCCCCAGTCCTTTCACACTCCTGGCGTCCTGGCCGGGTAAGGATTCTGGCCACCCGCAACAATGCCAAGTACTTGATATGGCAGTAAGGCTGTCAGTATATGAAGAACACAGCCAGTATCAGTTGTACATGGGGAAAGGAGAACATGTGAGATGGCACATTGTAGATAGAGTGATAAACAAGCTTATTTGCAGTGTTTACACAGACATGACAGACTTGACGAAATACGCAGATACAAAAACTAACAGTTGGTGTGTATATCAATCATGTATGTAATTCAAGACATGCAGCAGCATTTCCATATCGCTGCACTCAAATCATGGATTTCCCTCTTAAACGGTGTCTTATTTATGGTCAAGTACCATGTTGCATCAGTCCTTCCACTTTCACAAAGAAAGCCCAGCATTTATAATACAACTTATTTTTGTGTAGTGATCTTCACAGAGTGCAGACACAGAGGACTGTGAACACTTCTCAATTAAAATACAAGTATAGATTATCCTGATTATTTAAAAATTATGTTAAAAATATAGAGAATAAGGTAGACACTGATTAAACATAAATGGAAACCAACAATGTTATTTTCAGATTTACATTCATTGTCATGTCTGCCGTATCTGTGAAAACTTTGTGAGTGAACTGCTTTCCACCGCTGCGGTCTTCACTCACACCTCAATTACTCCACCAGATCGTAACTCTTTGCACAATCTCCTTTCACCATACCATATTCATTCTGGCTGTGTATTTCATATTCCACAAAGTGTGAAAAACATTACAATGTCCTTTCAAGTGAGTTTATAATAATTTTACCAAACTGAAATAACTGGAGCATTGGCAGTTTTCACATTTGTTTTTTACTTCATCACGTGTAGTGAAACAATATGAGTAATTATAAGTGTGACTCATTTAATTGGATTTTTTTTATAGTCGTCTGCTGAAGACAGGCAGCAATTCACATCTAGGAAACAATGTTCAGTAATGCTGATAATAGCCACATTAGAGGGTTTGCTGAAATAAAAAGATTTTGCAAATGCAGTCAAGTGTTACTTGTGGTGGTGCTGGAGATGATCTTCTGTGTAAAAAACAAACAATAGAATTTCAGAGTTGCAAGGACGTGGGCCTTTGAAGTGCAGCAACTCAGGAAAAGTTGAGGAAGGACAGGAGCATCAATTGGCAGTGGTATTATTTTATCTCTCAACTTCATGTGGCGCACCTCACTGCAGTGCACAGTTAGAGAACAGCTGCTCCCCTGCAAAGGAGCACGCCTGCATGATGCAGTTCAAGAGGCAAGCGTCTCAGATGGGTTAAGCCGAATTGCATCACACTGTCAATTCCTTTAAAAGGTTTTTACTTCTGTGAGATATGAGACATCTAACCGGGAGGAGGCCCCGGGGAAGACCCAGGACACGCTGGAGGGACTATGTCTCTCGGCTGGCCTGGGAACGCCTTGGGATTCTCCTGGAAGAGCTAGAAGAAGTGGCCGGGGAGAGGGAAGTCTGGGCATCTCTGCTCAAGCTGCTGCCCCCATGATCCGATCTCGGATAAGCGGAAGAGGATGGATGGATGGATGAATGAGATATAAGACTTGTGCTTGACCACCATTTCTCGGATTCCTGTCCCTGTGACAATGTGCTTTCTTTGTGACTAAAGCGGCTCAAGAATGCAATAGCCTGATATATGACATAATTTTGTCTCAAGAGGCAGCGTGGTTGGCATTACTACCTCAGAGCACAGGTCACATTTTTGGCCACAATAATTGCTACAGTATAGATGGCAGTTGCTTAAATAGCCCTTAGGGACTTTAATTGGGAAAAGTGCTTGAGTTGCTATCAAAATAGATTTGAATGGCAGCACTCATGACACTAGCTATCAGTAACCATACAACCATTCAAGGTGGAATTTCTTTAAAAACTGTCAAACAAAAATGAATTATGTTTTTGCAATAACAATACGGATATGAACTTTTCCAAAATGTGTCTTATTTCAAAAATTACATTCATACCTGGAAGCATTCTTACCTTCAAATTGCAGATTACTTTTAATGGCTTTTGTTTCAAGTTTCTTCTGGTGCCACCAAGCAAAATGCTGAGAGAGACTTGCTTTAATTTTAAAAGTAAGTTTCTGGGGCAAATTAATGTATTCCTCAGTTGTGAAAAATAACACACTTATTCTTTAAATCATTTGACTAGTGTCTTTTTCCAATCTCAGCTCATTTACACTGTGGAGTGTTCTCCCTAGGATGTCCATAAAATTTCATCGATCATAATGTTTAGATATTATTTGAACAGTCATTGCATTTCTGGCAGCACGGTGGCGCAGTGGTAGCGCTGCTGCCTCGCAGTTAGGAGACCTGGGTTCGCTTCCCGGGTCCTCCCTGCGTGGAGTTTGCATGTTCTCCCCGTGTCTGCGTGGGTTTCCTCCGGGCGCTCCAGTTTCCTCCCACAGTCCAAAGACATGCAGGTTAGGTGCATTGGCAGTCCTAAATTGGCCTTGGTGTGTGGATGTGTTTGTGTGTGTCCTGCGGTGGGTTGGCTCCCTGCCTGGGATTGGTTCCTGCCTTGTGCCCTGTGTTGGCTGGGATTGGCTCCAGCAGACCCCCCGTGACCCTGTGTTTGGATTCAGCGGGTTGGAAAATGGATGGATGGATGGATTGCATTTCTGATGCACAGCATTTATAATACAGTTCGACAATTTTTGTGTAGTGCTCTTCACAGAGTGACAGACTTCTATGAGGCAGTTGAGTACAGTCTACAGAGTTTTATATTAAGTTGTTTCTTTTGTATGTGTATTTATCTTCTGTTTGCCAATGGCTCAATATTTTACTGTGATCTGATGTGTATTTATACTCTTTTGTAGTGTTTTTTCATGCTTTATTTGCCATGTGTAACAAGTATTTTGAAATTCTCACCTTATCTTGTGTGGGCTACATTTTAAGTGTGTTGCATAATGTGTTGTAATAATGTTTGTTGTGATGATGTATATTTCAAAATGAAGTACGTCTGAATCTGTTTTATCTTATTGTTAGGTCAATCAAAACCTGCATTAGCAATTCTGTATGCTGAACAAAAAATAGATGCCAACAAAACGCCTACTTTCTGCAATACACCAGTGGCCAGCAGCCATTTTAGGCATAACATCACCTTTTGAAATTAACACAAATCAAAGATCAACCACTAGTGGCTCTAGGCTATCCATATTAGGTGTGCATTTAGCTTATTCCCACTTCACTAGAGCTACAATTACATAAAGTATGCTTACTTTATGAAAGGATCACTCTACCTAAAATAGATAATTTTTTATTGGTTACTTACTGAATGTAGTTTGTAGTGATGACCGAGAAATTTTTTTTATCTCATGCATTCATTTGAAATGAATATCAAAAAAAGAGTTTCTGATAGTTTAGCAGACATTTCTTTATTTTCTTACTACTTTCTTCTCCCTTTATCAACTGGCTGTTATTTTTGTGATTGCAAATTTCTTGATTTTCTTTCCTTTTCTGTTTGAATATATACATATTTTTTAACCTTTTTTTTCTTTTTGTGAGCTAGTTATCTTTATTGACTGCGTATCGTCAGGTGTTTTCTGAGCTTGGCTCTTTCTTTGACATGCTGTCTTCCTCTGATACTGTCTGTTTTAATGTTTTTAGGTATCCTCCATTAAGCACCAATTACTGGAGTGATGCGCCAATACTTTAAAGATGGTGTGGAGCCCACAGTGTGTAGTTGCAAGAAGCACTATTTAGTTGTCATGAAAGCCATCTGGTAAATTCCAGTCATTTTTTCAACGACACTGTTTTTTGGATTTTTGACCCTTTTTCTGGTGTTTGCATTCTACCTTTTTTGTAATGTTTTGGGTGTTTTTGATAGTTTTTACTTATGTGACTGGGCCTTTTCATCATATGCTGGTGGCCAATGATATCTTTGCATTTTGGATTGTTAAATGTGCACAGTCTGAACTTTTTATTATGACTTTCAGATTTTGCCCAGGATGCCCAGCCATATCTTAGAACAGCATGCAACTTGTATATCTAGAAATTCTTTATCCACTTTCAGCATGCCTTTCAGTTAAAGAACTGGGAATGTAGGAGTGTCACCATGGGTCACCATATTTCAGGTAAAGCTCATAATAAAAGTAATGAATAGCCAGTTCATAGAAGTGCATCTATTCCAGAATACAAGGAAGAGATAGATAGGTTAAAGTCAATAAAACACACATGTGGTTTCTACAAAGCACAGTAGCTGTGAAGAAGGAGAAGTATCCAATTCCTGCCTGTCTATCTAAATATCCAGACTGACCAGGGTTAGATGTTGGTGATGCAGTATCACAAACCATATTTAACTTTGATACAAATTTACATTGGTAGACAGGTAATCATCCATCTCAGTTCAACCATGCCTTTCTTGCCTGCCTGCTGCCTGAATTTCTGTCATGCCGCTTTCTCCCTAAAGGTGTGTTTTTTTTAAAATAAGATGTCACAGCTTCCCAACTTTCCAGATGAGAAGGAAGAGATAGGTAAAAGTCCATAAAAAAAGGATATAAGTGTTTCTACAAAGCACAGTAGTTGTCAGGAAGAAGAAATGCTCAATTTATGCCTATCTCTCTAAGAATCTATACTGTCCTGGAGGCAGCCTGCCGAATGGGGTGTGACTAGATGTTGATGATGCACTATCACAAACCATATTTATTAGCCATTCCTTAGAGTTTTTGCACTGTCTGGCTTTGAAAAGTGATGAGTCTTAACAACATTTTCTAAAGGTGGTTTGATGTCATCATTAAGGTTTTGGCTAGGTTTTACACCCAGAATGCCTTTGCTAACACTAATCCTCTCTATCTGTCTGGGCTTGGTACCAGCACCAAGTTGGGCTCATTTGCCTCCCTGCAGCAGGGATCTTCTGTAAGTCCCTAACTCTTTGATCTGGTTGTTGTTGAGTCATGGGATAAAACACCAATCCTCCTTTTTGCTGATAACATTGTGTTGTGTAGTACCAGAAAAGAGGAGGTGGAAAGGGGGTTGAAAGAATGGGGAAGGTCTTTAGAAGAGAGAGGGTTGAAGATAAATAGGTTGAAGACAAAATAAATGAGGTTTAACTCTTTCAGGGCTGATATCGACTTTTGTCAAAAGAAGGAGTTGACGATGGTAATCAACTGTAAACTGACAAAACCAACCGTTACGTTCTAGTTGGACTTTCGTTGCTAGAAGAAAAGTTAGATTCATTGGTTTAACCGCGATTCCCTTCGCTCTCGTGAGTAGCAAGACAAACACAATGGCAAAAATGACACTGACATCTAGCGAGAGATCAAAGCGAATGCATAACGCAAAATACTCTGTGGATGATGTTTTGCCTATTATCTCTGAAGTGGACTATGACTTGTCGGACTTAGTTTTTGATACAAGTGATTGAAAATGAATGTGAGGTTCCAGGTTCAGCTAATCGGTCCCCAGCTCATCGTGGTACTGACAATGTTCGCCAAGGAGGATTGTCACATAACAATGACAAGAGGTAGAAACCAAATTGTAATGTACTGCGACCATGACCACTGCTGCTGTCCCAGCCACACATTCTTGGCAAACTGGCAACCACAGCATGCAGCAACAGATGTTTTGTGTTGATTTCTGAGTGAAACCATTGTTTTTTGGAAAAAATATTCAGCCCTCAAAGAGTTAATGATGATCAGGATTCAGAAGTTAGCTTGATTAATAAAGTATCTATCTATCTATCTATCTATCTATCTATCTATCTATCTATCTATCTATCTATCTATCTATCTATCTATCTATCTATCTATCTATCTATCTATCTATCTATCTATCTACAGCTAGAGCTATTGAAAAAAGTGGAACCATTTAAATATCTAAGATCATTGATATCCCAAGATGGAGAATTTGATGCAGAAATAACACGTAGTGTGCAGTGTGGATGGAACAATTGGAAGAAGGTATCAAGAGTATTGTGTGATCGAAGAATTAAGGTGAAGGTTAAAGGCAAGGTTTTTAAGACAGTGTTAAGACCAGCGATGATGTATGAAGCTGAGATATTGACTGTAAAGGGAGCGCAGGAGAAGAAGTTGAATGTGGCAGAAATTAGAGTGTTGAGATGGATGTGTGGAGTTACAAAAAGGGACAGAATAAGAAATTAGACAATCAGAGGTAAAACAAAAATGGGAGAGTAGTGGCGTAGCTAGAGTTTCACCGTCTTACAAAATAAAACAATACATATCATGCAAAAAATGAAAATGATGAAAATTTTAACTAAATTTTTAATTATTATTTACAATTACAATTTTATTACAACTGTAATTTAATTAAAATCTGAAATCTACAATCTACAACTATTCAAACAATATCTACAACACTACTTTTCTTGCTTTTATGTTGACAAAATCGTTGATGACATTATCAAAGTCGATTTCATTTGTCAGTTGCTGTTTTATGGAAAGTATGGCTAGGTTTCTTAACTGCAAAGAACTCATTGAAGATCTTAAATAATTTTTTTATAAATTTCAGTTTGGAGAAACTTCTATCACACTAACAGCAATTGTGAGAAAAATTTGCAGAAGTATTACAATATTTGCAACTGAATGTTGAACCACAGACGCACCTTGAAATATCTGTAAGACCCGTGTGTCATTTTGCTTGGCCAAAGACAAATATGTTTTACGTTGACAGCTGTAATTTTTTGTTTGTCATACATTTCATTGCTTGAAGATGAAAAACTACTTGAGCTTGAAGATGGCTTTAATTCGGAAACTTCTTCATGTGCAGTAACAGTAGTTACTTCACAATTGAGGTTTTTCAGTAATGCCCCTTCATTACTAGACCTTTCAATCTAGTAAGTCAATGGAGAGAGTCTTTGGCCGGAGTGAGTCGGTAAACCTGTCAAGATTTGCATTTGTAAAATATAACTTTGCAACATACATAATTTTAACAAGTTTTTAAACATTACAAATAGTGTAATTTTGACATAGATAACACACAATAACTTGCCAAAGCCGTATCAAACAAAATTTTCAAAAAAGTGTAGTACTAAAGTTTATTATAAAGTGCTGCTCCTAAAAAGTGGCATCCGGGGCAGACCGACCCCACCGAACACCCCTCTACACCAGTGTAGGAATGATATTTTAGAAAGTGGTATGGATATGTGATGAACAGACACAATGAATATGTGGCAGGAATGGAAGTATAGGGGAAGAGAAAGCAAGAGAGGCCAAAGCGAAAGTAAATGGATAAAGTTAAAGAAGATGTGAAGGAAAAGGGCTTGATTGGTGAGGAGGTACAGGACCAAGCTGTTTGGAGAAGGTTGATCTAGCACATCGACCCCACACAGAAGTGGGAAAAGATAAAGATTCCACTTCCATATAACAAATATTTTCCATTTTCAGGAACCCAGTGAAAATAGGCATTATGAGTTTTTATTTTTATGAATTTTTGAATACATTTTTCCTTCTGCTGATATATTTTTATTGTTTGTTGTGGATGTTGTTGCTTTTTAAAAAAATTTTCATGATATTTGCTGCCATATTGCTTATAACAGTGGTGCCCATTGCCAGTCATGCCATCACATAGATTTACATCATGGCCTTATTTAAACTGGCATAGTTCAGCATTTGCTATCCAAAACCCTGAGATACTTTTTCTCTAGAAACAAATTATGAATACTGTTATAGCTAAGAGTAAATAATACAAGCTAGCGTATAGCCTTTACAATGTTTATTTTGACTTTGATTCTGGTTTTGCGAATTTGTTCTTGACGTTTTGGTTCGGACAGATTCTTGGTCACTGATTTCCTGCTTGTGCTTTCATTACGTCTCCATCAACCTCATTTGTGCTTTCCAATTCTCAGTCTACTCCTTTTTTACACAAGTTCTCCTTGAACCCTTGTTTCTTTACAGGGTGTTCAAAACACCTTTGTATAAGCAAATCTATGCTTCCAGATTCAAAGAAGGAAAAATAAAAAAAAAGGATCTTGTTCGATACGTTATACATATGTAAATGTCTGTATAGGGTTGTCTTTTTCTTTCATCGTTTTCATTTGAACACATTTAACCTCTTCATTTTCCAAGTATTTTGACTCCTAGAATACATGCAATAGGAAAACCATTTACTTCATAAGTCCAAATCAAATGTCTCCTTTACTTCATTTGCTACTAGATGAATATAGTATGTATAACATCTGGACTGAATTGTAATGTACATTTAAAAAGATGCTTTTATTTAACAGCACAACCAAACACAATAATATGAAAGAAGGATTGTGAGTGAGCTTATTATCTATTGACCTAAAAATAGTGGAGCAATTTTTGGGGTAATAAATAAAAAAGAGCTTATAGTGAATAAGTCAAAAGAATATTAATAAAATCTTTTTTCATCCGTTGAAGTTCATTTTTGGTTTTGACATTTTCATTTTGGCTTACACTGTGGCTCCAGCAAACTCAATTGACCTCAGTTTTGAAGATAATATTCATATTGGACTATATCTGTGTTTGTCTACCAAGCAGTTAACCAAAAGATGATTTTTATACCAAGGAGGCTCAATCAATTGAATCTATGTTCAAGAGCTTTAACCCGTTATAGGACTTGTAGTGTTTAAGCCATAGAAAAATGAAACAAAGAAAATCAAACTGGTGAATCAAAAATACATGCAGATGTCAAGTAGGGCTCGAAATTTTCAAGCCAACACCAGAAGCATTTCCAGCCTAGAGTATAATTTTAGAAAAGATTATTGGTGGACTTAGCTTTCTTTGCTTATTTCCTGACTGGAATGCAGAATCGAGAGGGGGGCATTGTAATTCCTTTTGGCCTTTGGCTCTCATCCCTCTTTTCGACAGACTAATGGCTGGAGATAGGTACTGGGTGAGGGCCAGCCACACCTGCCTCCATGCATATTGAACAGTGCTGCCTCTGGCCGTGTGGCGCATGCAGGCTATCTCCTTTGCCTGCTGATTTTGCACACCCTGCCGTTCTAGACCATCGGCCTTCTCAGTGTGACTGCTGCTTCTTTTAACTCTGTCCTGAAAGCAGCTTATTGAGAAAATGATTAGCACATGCAGGCATGCCATCAAGCTACAACTCTAAGATAATCAAGGTCAAGGCTTTTCCGTGCAGATGAATCTGGAGAAAACGTAATTTGGGAAAAAATGAGTGCAAACCTTTAACGAAAAATACAAAAAAAAGTTGTGTAGTAGAAGAAAATGGTTAATGCCTCCCAAAAATAAAATTCATTTGGTAATCCCACAATATGGACCATTAGTGTAATGGAGGCCTTTAGCATGTTTTCATTATGAATGGAAAAATAAAATAGCTGAACATCCCTTAACTGGACAAGCCAGGTGTAAAAATTGAAATGATTAATGCACAGAGCTTGAAGCATTTTATAAATGTAAATTCTGGATGATTTAATACATTTTTATAACTATTAAAATACTGTACATGCAGTTTGAAAAATGCCATTGCCTTAGTGCTGTAAAGAAAACCTTCCATTAATTGAATTTAGAGTCAGTATTCAAAAGGTTAAAATATCACACCTATAGCCTGGGGTTAGCTTAAGCTTGACACAAAGTGGGCAACAGAAATGGTATTCAGTCATAAAAAATTCTGCTCTAGTATTCTCTTTTAGAAGGCGACCACATCAGCCTGGGTAAGCTGTTTCTTTTTTTAGCTACCATACTTCTTCCATTACAAGGTTGTCTATTCCAATAGACCTTTCCATTCTTGTCAGTGATTATAGCCTATTTCTTACTTTGCATGTCTGACCCATTTGACACATTTCTCACCACAGTATTGTCTTTAGTTGGACACATTTTGGGTTGTGGCTTGCTCTCAATACACCTGTGGCACTGTCATCCATTAAAAGCCATATAGATGTGCTCTTCATACATTCATATTGGCAAGACTAGCAGGTCTTGTATAGATAGATAGATAGATAGATAGATAGATAGATAGACAGATAGATAGATAGATAGATAGATAGATAGATAGATAGATAGATAGATAGATAGATAGATAGATAGATAGATAGATAGATAGATAGATATATTACATTGAAGCTCCTTAAAAATTACACATTACAATAATCTATTGGTATACTGTTTCATCTTGTTTTATTGGCTTCTGATGACTGGTGTATTTTGAGTGATGGTTCATCTTTGTTACATCTTTGATGCTCTCATAGGTGAAAACCTCAGCAGGGCTGCTGTTCTTAATTTAATCACACTGGTATTTCCGATTCCCTCTATTATATTCCATTCACTGCCACTTACATTTTCCCCGCTCTCCCCCTGTACTGCACATCCTCACATTATATGCTGACGTTTGCTTACCAACTTTAAACAACACACAAGTGGTGGTGTGTTTGTTTGAGTAATCACTTACGAAATATAAAAGCACCTATTGCTGTCGTCAAGTCTGCCTGGCTATTAGTCAACATCAAACAACTCAGTTCCCAGGGGACTGATTTTGTTGAAATTTGCCACACTTATTCATTAAAGAAATGTATTTTTAGATGTCTCAAAGAGACTGCTTTGTACAAATGTCTAAAATTTCAAAAACTTTTATCTAAAATTTAATCTTTGAAAAACGTCTATCTTGAAACTAAAAAGAAGTATTGTGTGAGGCCTTAATTACTGATTTATTTAACTTTTCAAATTTATCTTGCAAGCGTTTATTTCGGCTTCCTATTTTATTCTTTCACACATTTAACTGGTGCTTCTGAAAGCAAAACAAATCTTGAATAAAGGTTATTGAAATGCCAGGAGAGTTGTGAGGGCAGCCTTCTACACAAATTCTAAATATCGATTGTGTACTTCTTTCAAATTTTTTAAATTTAAGAGATATGAACTATAATTAGTAATAGAACCTTCACAACCAACAACTAACATTATTTAATGAATCTGTGAAGTTTCTATGTCACTGAAGTAATCTGGTGTCTAGGAAAGCTATTTCAGGCACCACAGTCTTATGTAGGCTTGGTTTTTAATTACATTCAGTTAAAATGAAAAAAAAACCATGTGTTTTAAGTGTACTCTATTACATCTAGAGCTGCAACTGTAGGTTGTATAACTGAAATTATAATAAATTCCCACCCTTTTTAATTTCCAAACCAGCAGGTGTAGTTCTTCTGTGGAACATTTTATTTCAATTGCTGGCAGCAGTTTTTAAAAGTGAGCAAAGAAATGGTCAATACCTATTAAACAAAAAGCCACATCCATTTTCATCGTCTGTGGATGCTCAGCTTCAACTGTATGTACACACAAACCACAATATCTGGGGAGTTGTACGTTTTACATAATGACCCTGTTAAGTGCTTCAGAAAAGAGTTGACTAACGGCTGAGTTTGTTTTAAGCTGCCAGAAGTTAAAGTGATTGTGATTGGAGAAGGCAGGGAGGGAAGGAGCACCAACAGATACGCTGCAGAAATAATTATCTAAGACAAATTTGAGAAGTGTCTGTCCGTCTGAAGACTGACACATTCCATTGATGCCAACCACAATAGGCACCCAGCGCTAATAGGTGTTTGGTGATGACCTTTGATTGCAATCATAACATAACACTCTGAGCACTGCTTAATCCAGTGCAGGCCTGCAGGGGGCCAGAGCCTATCTTGGCAGAATTTCTCTCTAAAGTTAGTTAAGACCTGCTTCACAGCAGATTTTCATGGATTTAATCAGATCAGTTTCACTTTTACATTGGTAAATATCACGATGTATTGTGGGGTGTAAATTGTGTGTTGTGTTGAGAATGAACAGTGTCAATTCTGTGAACTGCAGGGGATTGCAGCTTGGCACCAGAGGAGGTGTGCTTTTTCTGTGTTTAAGAAGCTGGCTAGTTCCAATTTAAAATTGGTATTACACACATAAAGCTTTTCTTTCTTTCTTTCTTTCTTTCTTTCTTTCTTTCTTTCTTTCTTTCTTTCTTTCTTTCTTTCTTTCTTAAATTATGATTCAGTGGCATGGATAAAGGAAGTTATAAGTTTGGTGCTTAAAGAAGGAAGTGCAGATTTCATGTTTTCTTTTATCTTTTACCCAATACCTATGTACGTTCCTAGTGCCCTTTAAGACAAACACCATTATGTGCATTGTGTATTAATGCAGGATTAAATGAAACTTTGAAACTGTGTTTTATATAAGTGAACTGTCAGAAAGTGGACGCTTGGTGGCACTGTTGGTCACCTTTACCCCAACAGACAGTATGCAAGACACAGGATAAAATCACTAAGAAGTAATTTAATCTCTTCTTTTTCATGTGTTGTGCCCCAAAGCATCACCACCACCATCACAATAAACAATAAACCAATAACAAATAATACAATTCTCCTCCACACCTCCCAGCAAGCTCTGTCACACTCCCTCCCAACTCCGGCTCCCTTGCTGGGTTTCCTATAGTCCTTTATATAGTTCTTGACCCGGAAGTGCTTCTCCTCTTCTGTTCATGTGATTTGTCAACACTTCCGGGTCAGATGGAGAATTACATTTTTCTTCAGCCCGGAAGTACTTCTGTCATTCCGTCCCCATGATTTCAGAGTACTTCCGGGCTATATGGAAAGTATAAAGCCTCGTGTCTCCTAGCAGCGTCCCCTGGTGGCACCCATGGTACCCAGCAGGGCTGTGAAGCTGAACTACAAAGTCCATGATGCCCTGCAGGAATCCGTGGCACCGCTACGCTGCAGGGAACTCGCCATCTGGCGTCTTGGGGGAGGTAGTGTCCCTGAATAGGTGCCTTCCCCCATCTTTCTTCTCTTTGGGCATCTCGGCCGGGTTGCGCAGCCAGCCATCCGCCACAGAACACATTCTTGTATTAACTCATCTATAAACTGTATACTGTATATGTAAAGTTGACTGGCTAGCTGAGTAATTTATTCACTCACACACTCATCCATTTTAGTCAAAAAGCTGAAATATGTCAGGATGGTGCATCTAGGATACTAGGTATCCACTAAGAAAGGACATTTCGATATATCAATATTTAGAGGTAAAAACCTCCCCTACAATAGAAAAATGAAATACCCGAAAATCTCAAAAAAGCTTTGACTAATTTGGTGACATCACAGAACAATGAAAATTAGCTGACCCGTGTTTTTGTTTATTTGCCGATATTTTGTTGGTAATACCGTGTCCTTTTTTCGGCTGAGCACAGAGAAGGAATCACACAGAGAAATGGGGTTTCCACTTTAGGCTAATGAAGGATGAATGTTTTCTGAAGCTCAAAGAAGACATGTTTGGGTTCATACAGTACTCCTTATTCTGTTGGCTTCTTCATACTCCTCAAATTTGATGGGGTAGGGTGATGTTGTCCCACTTAGACTGTCAAACATACTTATATATATAGTTTGAAGAATGGGGTGGGGAAAGGGGGAAGGGTCTTGGTGGTGAAATACTTGTAATATTTCAAAGAAGTGGGGTGTCCCCTTCAAATTCAGACCAAAATGTGCCACCATACTCTGGTTTGCAAAGTACAAACAGAGAACTGTTGGTATGGCATAACAGCCCACTTCAAGCCCTGAGTACAACACAAGCCAGGAATGACACCTTGCCTCAGTAAAATGGTCCACCATGGACAGAATATACAGGAGGTGGGCATTGTACATAGATCACGACATTATTTCTTTTCACCTGCTCTTTTCTGTGCCATGCTTAAAATATTCAATTCATTGAATGGGTCATATAGATATGCTCCTGTAAATGTCAGTGCTGTATGTAATATATAAATGTAAACCATGATTCAAAGTATATTGATTTTGATCTAAATTCATCAAAATTTTGCAATTGTACAAGATTACAGATCAAAGCATTACTTTCAATTCTGATTGAAGCTACCATTTTTTCATGATGTGCTACAGGACAAAATTATATTTATACTCTAAATTTGCATTACTCCTACTAATTACCTGTTTGAATTAATGCAGTTTCCAATAACATTGTGTCAACAAAGTCAAGGTCAGTCTCTACGAAAACAAAGAATTGATCTATGGCATGAATGTTTTACTCAGGGGCAATTGTATGTGGCATATTCAAGAGTAAGAAGTTTCAGTGAACTAATAATATTAACCATTGGTAAAAAATAAAAAACTGCAAATATTGTATACAGAAAAGTACTTACATAGTTATATAGTACTTAATTTCTGGGACATCCGAATAACTGACAGTGCTATAACTGAAGCCCATTGTCTTGTCAGCTGAGCTGCTTGTCACTGAGGTCTGTAGTAGTAGCACACCAGGATTTCATATTAAAGTGGACCTAAATTTGTCATGGGTGGGCCTAATGTTGGTTTTACTTTAAAAATAATATTAGAGGTCCAATCACACTAATGTAAATGACTTTTTTTGCACATCTAGTTTGAATGGATTTTGTTAACTCTAATTTAAATCCACTTAAAGATGAATTGACTGCCTACCTTTTGTTGATATGTATAACATAATAGCTCATTGCAAGGCACAAACAGCCAAATAATATCCGATATAATTTTGAGCAGTATACCATTAAATAACAGCAAAAAGTTTGACTATCGTTATGTTATTCCTTGCAGTATGTGTATGAGGATCTGATACGTGCACTTCCAGTCTCCAGATACCGTATTCCAACCACACATTGTTATCTCTTGTATCAATGAGACACAAAGCTGCCCACCTTACCAGCTATAACATAAGTTGGAAACTTTAATATTGATTGAGTTGGTGGCTCGTGGATATTGTGGAAGAATAATTTTAGGGTAACATAGAATTCATCTTTAAGGGTTAATAAATGTCAGAAATGAGATAAAAGTCAAGTGAACAACAAAAAGTACACTGAAATATAAGAATTGGTTTAGGAAAAATACGGAGATGGTCAAGTAAATAAAGAATGTACCAGAAGAAAGGCTGATATTATAATAAACAAAATGTATTGAAGGATGACTAAGAATTCAGCAGATGTCCTATAAACGAGAATGGACAGTTGTTATATGCACAGAAATTTCAAGGGTGGTGGCTCATCTCAAAAGCTATAAGAAGAACCAGAATCTAATATGATAGACTTTTATTTTATATAAATCAATTAGGTGTAAACCAACGAACCAACCAAAGTAAAATGTATGCACTGATTGACACTGTATGTAAATTTAGTAGTTTAGAAAATGAACCGCTAGTCTTTGTTTCTCTGACCATTCTGACCAGGCTGTAACGGACTGCTTTTGAAGAATGCTCCCTCCAAGGCATTTTGCTGAGGAGTCATTAAAAGATACAATAAACAGCTTTTCTCCTACCTGATAACTGATTTGTCATGTTAGAAGATATTTCTTTCTTTACTAAGATGTTAAATTTCGACCACAATATCAGAAAAATTCATAACCTACTGTAGCTGATCCTTTAGTATTTGGTGGCAGGGTGCTTGTTGATTTTCCAGCACACTAGTAATAGCATTGGTAGCACACCCGTAGCTAAAGAGAAGCAAGCTAACAGTGGGGTTTTCATTCACCATTGGGCATTACTGAATATATATATATATATATATATATATATATATATATATATATATATATATATATATATATATATATATATATATACAGTGATCCCTCGCTATATCGCGCTTCGCCTTTCGCGGCTTCACTCTATCGCGGATTTTATATGTAAGCATATTTAAATATATATCGCAGATTTTTTGCTGGTTCGCGGATTTCTGAGGACAATGGGTCTTTTAATTTCTGGTACATGCTTCCTCAGTTGGTTTGCCCAGTTGATTTCATACAAGGGATGCTATTGGCAGATGGCTGAGAAGCTATCCAACTTACTTTCTCTCTCTCTCTCTTGCGCTGACTTTCTCTGATCCTGACGTAGGGGGATTGAGCAGGGGGGCTGTTCGTACACCTAGACGATACGGACGCTCGTCTAAAAATGCTGAAAGATTATCTTCACATTGGCTACCTTCTGTGCAGCGGCTTCGTGAAGTGACATACTGCATGGTGCTTCGCATACTTAAAAGCACGAAGGGCACGTATTGATTTTTTTATCTGTCTTTCTCTCTCTCTCTCTCTCTCTGCTCCTGACGGAGGGGGTGTGAGCTGCCGCCTTCAACAGCTTTGTGCCGCGGTGCTTCGCATACTTAAAAGCAAACAGCACTATTGATTTGTTTGCTCCTTTGAAGAGGAAGATATGTTTGCATTCTTTTAATTGTGAGACAGAACTGTCATCTCTGTCTTGTCATGGAGCACAGTTTAAACTTTTGAAAAAGAGACAAATGTTTGTTTACAGTGTTTGAATAACGTTCCTGTCTCTCTACAACCTCCTGTGTTTCTGCGCAAATCTGTGACCCAAGCATGACAATATAAAAATAACCATATAAATATATGGTTTCTACTTCGCGGATTTTCTTATTTCGCGGGTGGCTCTGGAACGCAACCCACGCGATGGAGGAGGGATTACTGTATATATATATATATATATATATATATATATATATATATATATATATATATATATATATATATATATATATATATA
Organism: Erpetoichthys calabaricus; assembly: GCF_900747795.2. Taxonomy (NCBI): domain Eukaryota; kingdom Metazoa; phylum Chordata; class Cladistia; order Polypteriformes; family Polypteridae; genus Erpetoichthys; species Erpetoichthys calabaricus. The sequence continues at coordinate 107,458,175 of NC_041403.2, forward strand.
TATGTATATATATATATATATATATATATATATATATATATATATATATATATATATTCAGTAATATATATAAGCCAGGTGGCGCAGTGGTAGCGCTGCTGCCTCGCAGTTAGGAAACCTGGGTTCGCTTCCCGGGTCCTCCCTGCGTGGAGTTTGCATGTTCTCCCCGTGTCTGCGTGGGTTTCGTTCGGGCGCTCCGGTTTTTCCCACAGTTCAAAGACATGCAGATTAGGTAGATTGGCGATTCTAAATTGGCCCTAGTGTGTGCTTGGTGTGTGGGTGTGTTTGTGTGTGTCCTGCGGTGGGTTGGCACCCTGCCCAGGATTGGTTCCTGCCTTGTGCCCTGTGTTGGCTGGGATTGGCTCCAGCAGACCCCCGTGACCCTGTGTTCAGATTCAGCGGGTTGGAAAATGGATGGATGGATGGAATATATATAAGCCAAATACCACTGACTCACTCATTACGAAATCTCCAGAACCATGAGGACTTGGGACTTGAAATTTGAAATGTAGGTTACCCTTGGCCCATAGGTGCTCGCTAAGAAATGGTTTTAAAAATTTTGTGGTCCACGTGTGAAATTTCTTATAGTTTTTTGGACCCGTTTGTATGTCTGTCTGCTTTTCACGAGAGAACTACTTAACGGATTTAGATCAGGTTTTTTTCTATAATTTGCTTGAACATTGATTTTGCAACTTTCTCATTACGCTATGTATCATAGTTCGCTTGCGGTACCGATTTATTAGCGCAAATCCGAGAGAGACTCATTGGGCTGCAGGGAGGGGGGCGAGGTGGGGCCCTCCTCACTCACGCATCTGCCTTGGGGCGTAACCTTAACTTCACTTTGTTAGAGAACAAGAGAACTACTTAACAGATTTAGATTTTTTTTTCTATAATTTGCTTGAACATTCCGGTTGAGTTTGTGACTTCTCTCATTGCACTAAGAATCATAGTTTGCTTGCAGGAGTGATATATTCTCGCTAATCCGAGACAGAGGCTGTGGGCTGAGGGGATGGGGAAGAGTGACATCAGGAGTAGAGAGCTGGGCTGGGCCCTCCTCACTGTCCTGTTTCACTAATACGCGGGCGAAGCCGCGGGGGATGGCTAGTGTAACATAACAGGACATACCAAAGTGAAACCTGCTTAACCCAATTTAGGGTTATGGGGAGCCAGAGCCTATCTTACTTGTTTACTTAAATTTGTGCCACAATGGCACAGTACTGGCACCTCAGAGTTCCAAACATCTTGGTTCAAATCTTATTCCAAATCCAGTCTAAGTGTAGTTTGTATGTTCTTCTCATATCTATTTGGACTTGTTCCAGGCACTTCAGTTTCATTCTGCATCCCAGAGATGTGTATGTTAGTTTAACTGGCTAGTCTACATTCGGCCAGGGTGAGTTTGAACCTACCCCATAATGTAAGAGTGTCCCTTCTTTGCCAGGATACACTCTGGCTCAATACAACCATGAATCAAAAAGAATGATTTCAGAAAAATGGATAGTGTCTGACCATTTTTTTGCTCTAAAAATACAAACTTTTACACTTTGGTACTTATTTTTATAGTATTTTTGATTGCTACCTTTATGCAAAGTGACTTTCACTAATCATTAGAATATTAGAAAAATTTTGATGGGAACAGTCCACTCAGTACATAAAACCTGCCAATCCTATTCACCTCATTTCTTCTACATAACATTGAGTCCAGTTTCAAAGGTTCCTAAAGTCCAACTCTCTACTACATTACTTTGTAATTTATTTCATGTCTCTGTTGTTCTCTGTTTGAAATAAAACTAGCTACCATTTCTGCAAAACGTCCCCCAAAAAAGTCTTTAACTGTGTCCTTGTGTTCTTGCTCAACTCATGTTTATCCACTGTAGTAATTTCTTAAGTATGTATAATATTAAAAAGTGACTTCACTTGTGTCACTTCTTAATCTCCGTTTGCTTAAACTGAAAAGGTTCAACTCCTTTGATCTTTAGTCACACAATAACAATTGAGTGGAAATGTCTTAGCTTTTACATCGTGGCCCTGTTCTTTCAGCTTCTTTATTTTTCCAAGTCCATTCCAGCATGTTTGAACATCAGAGACAAATGTACGCCTGTCAGTACAATACTTTGTCCTTTAGCAAGTGTGAGGAAGTATGCTGGTTTTATACTGGAATTCACTTTGGTTCTGGAAGAAGAAGAAAATTCAGTCTAATGTAGAACCCACCCATTCCCTTGCAGCACAGCACAAACACAAGGGAAATGAAAATTAAAAAAGGAGTGTATATTATTAAGTCAATCTGCTAGTTATTTCATATCTGTATATTATGGATTAAACAACTAAAAGTGAAGTGAAAAACATTTGAGTGACCGGCCAGGAAGAAGCATTCTGTTTGATTCCATGTATTCAGTTAGTCAACAATATCCTCACAGAACAAAGAACTGCCAGCCAGTTGATGATCCCCAGAACATCAACTATACTAAGCTGACTTCTGTGACTTTATAAAGTAAAACAGAATCTGCAGTGTCTATCAAACTTTTTTTAGTTGGCTTCCGATATTTAATTTGAAAGGAGGGGAAGTATATGATTTATGATCCATGCTTGTTGTTTTTATTTTTTTTCTGGCTATCAACCTTCTTTTTTACATAGAAATGCTCTTCATCTTCTGTATATGCCATAATATACTATTCACCCTAACTCTCAGTCAGTCTGGCATTATCATGAAAGGTTTTATGAAAAAACCAAAACACACATGAAAGAAAGACTATGATTGGGAGCACTGCTTTAAGTGCTCTAAATTATATTGTGCCAAGCACTGGTACCACTAAACACACAATTAGGTGCAAAGAGTTTGGAATAACAATAGAAAACAGGCACTTACTGATACCATGAGTCATCGTTCAGACAAAATCAATCCAAGCAATTACCATGTAAGGACACTGTCCTTAGAGACACTAACTATAAAGGAGGACCACAGAGGCTTTCATAACTGTATTCATATTTTCCTCCTGTTCATCACATCTCTTCTTCTCAACTGCTTTACCTGGTGAGGGTCATAGAGATAGCAGGCCAAGTAGGGTTAGCCCAGACTTTTCTGTTCTCAGCTACAGATTCCAGCTCTTCCTAGGGAATTCAAGAAATATAATCCCTCCAGCGTGTCCTGGGTCTGCTGTAGGGTCTGCACCCAATGGGATTTGGCCTGATCAGCTCTAGGGAGAGCTGCCAAGGGGGCATTGTTACAAAATGCTCAAACCACCTTAACTGGCTCCTTTTGATCTGGAGGAGCAGCAGCTCTTCCCTGAGCATCTCTTGAATCGCAGGGCTTCTCACCATATCATGGAGTGTCAGCCTAACAAACCTTCAAAGAAACCTTATCGCTGCCCCTTTTGCTTGTAATCTCATTCTTTGAGTCATGACCAAAAGTGAGAACGAGGATATACACGAACCAGTAATATGGGAGTTTTTTCTTTAGACTCAGCTCCTGCTTAATCACCACAGACTGGTACAGCACCTGCAGAACAGTTGCTTCAATTTACTTGTTGATCTTAAACTCCCTTTTTCCATCACTTATGCACAAAATCCCAAGATACTTGAACTCCTCCACTAAGGGCAGGTGTTCTTCCCTCACCTAGCGAGAGCAATCCAATGTATTCCGAGACAGGACAGTGACCTCAGCAGTAAATCACTCTAACACATGTCAAAGGTCACAGTCTGATGAGGCAAAAGGGACAACATCATCTGCATAAAGCAACAATGCCAGCTTCCCCAACTGGATACCTTCACAACCTCAGCTATGTCTTGACATTCTCTCCATGAAAAGCCCAAATAGGATGTATGACAAGACTCAGCCTTGGTGAAGTTCAACACCCACAGTGAATGAATTTGACTTAACTCCAAGTATTCATACAAAGTTCTCACTGTGTTCAAATATGGAATAAATAGCACGCAAGAGTGGCCCTATTACTGTATGTTCCCACAACACATGCCAAGGGACACGCTCATATGCTTTCTCCAAATCTATAAAACACATGTAGATTGGGTTATCATTCTCCCATGCAGCTTCCAGCAACCGGGCCAGATAGAAGATCTGGTCTACTGTTCCACGAACAGGACAGAATTAATTGTATCTTTGGCTCCAGCACTCTTGCATATGCTTTAACTAGGAGGCTGAGGAGTGTAATCCCTTTGTGAATTCATCCATTTCCTAACCCACCTGTATACATTTTTCATTTTGATCTTTGAAATTGACAACATAAAATTCTCATAGTCACTAAATACAATTCAGGGTCATTAGAGGCCCATACTCATTCTGGCAGGAATGGATGCAGCATAGGAACTCATCCTGGACTACATGCTAGGCCATCGCAGGGCCCACGCAGGCAATTCAGAATAACCGAATATTCTGACACACATGCCCTTCGGATGAAGGGAGAACTGAGAGCACCCAGAGAAAAACCCATGCAGACATAAACAGAACAGAACTGCTGTAAATAGTAACTAGAAAAATGTAACAATTAACTCTGTCTAGTAGTTTGCTCTAGTGCACATATATAATCATTCAGTATACACCTGGGTATTAGAACACAGACAGCCTCCATCAATATGTTAATACAGCTGGTAAAAACATGAATGAGGTTTTAGTACTGGAGGATTTTGTTATGTAAAGTCTAATAAAAAGTTTCATTTTCTATTATAGCTCAATTATATTGTTTTATAGTAAGTTAGTCATAGAACACTTTAATGTTATCACTATTACTTTTACCACCTATATTTGATAACATTCCCTGCAACCCTGTATTGGAATAAGCAGGTTTGGAGAATGAATGAATGAATAAATTAATATTTTATAGCAACCTTTCAAATCATAAACTTATTTATTTTGTGTGGCTTTTTAAATGTGGTTATTACTCATATTTATTTTTCATAAAGCAAGTCATTTTGCTTCATGTGTTGGCACAGTGGTGCAGTGTTTAATAATGCAACCTCATGGATCCTATATCCCAGTTACAGGCCCTATGCCTGGACATTGTCTTAGTAAAGGTCTTACCATGTCTGTATGAATTTTCCTCACAGATCCCCTAAGATTTGTATGTTAGGTTGAATGGTGACTCTAAGCTGGCCCTGTGTGTGAATCCATGGGCCATGACATGGACTGATGCCATATCCAGGACTGTGCCCAATACAGTTGCTCACATGATTTGAACTAATTGGATTTGAGAATAATATGTTACACTATTTTTTCTTAGCCACCTATGACATAGGAACAGATTAAAAAAGAATAAGTCAAAATTCTGTCATATACAGGATAGATCAAATTAAAATTAAGAAAACACTACCATGCTTTTATTGCAACATCCGAAAAATTCTATAGGAAAGAAAAACTTTGGTTGAGGCGTTCAGAATTCTCTTCACATTTCACAGTAGAGTGTCAGTCTTTTTAGTTTCATCTATTATTTAGTTGTTCATGGGTGATAAGATGGTGCAGTAGGTAATGCTGCTACCTTCCAGCTCTAGAGGCCCCGTTCTGATCCCTGCCAGTCACTGTATGTGTGGCATTTGCATGTTCACTCTGCGTCAGAGTGGATTTTCTCCCAGGTTGTCTTTCAGATCTCAAAGTGGAACATATTTGAAAATGGATGTGTCCACAAGTCTCACTTGCAATGCCCATTCAGGTCTGTTTCCTGCCTTACATCTTAAGCCACAAGAATAGACTCTAACTTGCTGTGTCCCTATAATACTGGACAATACATTTTTTTAAAAGTTTTCCTTGCTGAGATATATTTGGTGATTATGGTAGATAGCTTTCAGCTGAATAAAAATATAATTTCAGATTGACTGTGTCACATTCGACTTCTGAGAAGCATGAAACAAACTTTTACTGAATTTAGTACATTTAATCGCATAAGACAAATTGCATTAGTTGTCATTAGTTCAACTGCTTTAGTTGTGAATGGTTCAACTAAGCTAATAATGTTTTGCTGCTGGTTTTCATTTGCACTCCGCATCTTGATGCTTCTTGTTTCAGTGTCCAACAATATTCAGCCACCACTGATGGATTCCGCGTGTTACTTTACCACTTTCCTATCATTACAGTGTCCTGGTGAAACCTTTCACCATGTTTGTCAATGACTGCACCAAGACTGGCAGAGCAGAAGTCCAAGTGTGAATGCAGAAAATGAATCTTTAGCAGCATATTGCACTTCATAGTTTTGTATGCTTAAAACATGTTGTCAACCAGTTAGATGTAGTCTGGTGCTTTGTAGTCACCAACAACATCATTGGATGCTTTCCATGAAATTTATTCTTGCAGCATTGGCAGATCTTTGAATCGCTTGTCATTGATGATGTGTCTGATTTGTGGACAAGTAAAAATGGCTTCCTTAATCTTGGCATCATTGTTTTGTGGAAACATTCATCTCAAATATTGATATTCTTTACCTTCCTTTTAAATTACTTTCACTATTTTTTTAATATGAAGAGGAGGCAAAAATTTCTTGGTTGAGTTAATACATGCTTTATGTGCAACACTTTTCTGCTTAGAGAGTGGCCAGTTCCACTTAATGTAGTAAGACTTCTCAGCACGGCTATCTCATTCACAAATGACACAACAGGACTTGGTATATCTGAGATGCATTTCTACTAGCAGTGACTTGACGTTTAGATCATCACAGATGTTCTAGTTGTAGATGTTGTACTGCATATGCATACTTTTACTATGAAATAAAATTACACAGATTGGCTATTGCAATATAACAGCATGTGATGGGAAAATGTAAGGGTAATTTTTGTGATCAGTAGGCTAAAATCCATAAGATACACCCAAAGTATTCAGGAAGTGAAATCCTTGTTGTCCAGTGTAATGGAAAACATAGGTTCATTTATAACCAACCCAACCACCAGTATAGCATAGGCCAAATCATATGTCCACCTGGGTATATGCCTCAGACACATGGTGATAGGCAAAGAAGTATAACAAGTTATAGAATGATTTACACCATGTCAAGAATATTGATGGCTACATTCATTTATTTCCTTGCAAAGCTGTCTCAGATTCCTTAGCCTGGTTTCCTTTAAAACTCTCAAAAAAAAAACCAAAAACAAAATGGAGGTAAATGCCTTATCTGTTGCATGCAGAACAAATCTCTGTTAACTGTAATGTTTTGGTGCAGGAACAAAAACCAAAATCTGACTGTTTCATCAAACTGGAAGATCCCAAGTCAGTGTCATATTTTGCATGCCCACAGTTGAAACCAGAATTCAGGTGATGACAGAACTTCTTACTCTTCTAAAGGATTGAGATCACAGTTCAAGAGTTCACATGGTGTGGTTTACTGTAAATTGACTATTTACTGCTCATCTCTTAATAATAATAAAATAATAAATTACATACACACACACACACACACACAATCCATCGTCTGTCTGTCTGTCTGTCTGTCTGTCTGTCTGTCTGTCTGTCTGTCTGTCCACTTTCATGAGAGAACTACTTAATGGATTTAGATTGGGTGTTTTTCTACAATTTGCTTGAACATTTTGGTTGATTTTGTGACTTCTCTCATTGCGCTATCATAGTTCGCTTGCGGTACCAATTTATTTACTCAAATTCAAGAGAGACACTGTGGGCCGAGAGGAGGGGCCCTTCTCACTCATGCACCAGCCTTGGGGTGTATCTTACATCTGTTTAGCTAGTGAATGAGAGAACTACTTAACGGATTTAGATCGGATTTTTTTCTATAATTTGCTTGAACATTCCGACTGATTTTGCGACTTCTCTCATCGCACTAAATATCACAGTTTGCTTGCGGTTCCAATTTATTTGCTCAAATTCAAGAGAGACACTGCGGGTCGAGAGGAGGGGCACTTCTCACTCACGCACCAGCCTTGGGGAGTATCTTACATCCTCTTAGCTAGCGAACGAGAGAACTACTTAACGAATTTAGACTGGATTTTCTAGAATTTACTTGAATCTTCTGGTTGATTTTGCAACTTCTCTCAGAAGAACCATAGTTTGCTTGCAGGAGCGATATATTCATGCTAATCCAAGACAGAGGCTGTGGGCCGAGGTGAGGAGGAAGCGTGCTGTCAGGAGTGGGTAGTCTGTCTACCTCTGTGTTTTGGAGACTAACTTGCCTCTGCTTAGCTAGTGATACCTTTTTGTTTATTGAATTTTAATGTTTGTCCTGTTTCACTACTAAGCGGGCGGAGCCGAGGGGAATGGCTAGTATATTATATATTGTGGCACCCGGCTGGGGTTCATGCCAGGATGGGATGTCCAGGAGGACCGGAGGAGGTCTTGTGCCTCCTCCAGAACACGAGGGGGCATCCTCCCTGGTTGCTGTGGGGGCCACGGGTACAGAGCTTGGAAGCTCTACTCTGTAGGGGCCCGTGGTCACCGCCAGGGGGCGCCCCGAAGCCTTGGGAGCCCTGGACCTCAGCACTTCCACCACACCTGGAAGTGCTGGGGGGAACAGGATTGGGGACACCCGGAGGACTTCTGGATGCACCGCCAGAGCTTCCGCCACACAGGGGTGTGGCTACAGAAGCTCCTCAGGATGCACCTGGAGTCCATCCGGGACGTATAAGAGGGGCCGCCTCCCTCCAGTCAGTGGCAAGAGTTGGGAGGAGAAAGACGGAGCTAAGAGGAGAGGAGTGGAGGCAGACCAGAGACAGTATGAGGCATTGTGTTGTGGCCAAGGACTCAAGGGGTGATTGGTGCTGCGGCACTGGGTTTGTGCTCACGAACTGTAAATATTATGTATAATAAACGTGTGTGTGGTGAAACCAACATGTCTACCTGTCTGTGACCGGGCTGTTCCCCACAATATCTAAATATGATTATTATATTTATATTACACTTTTCTAACATACTCAAATAGCTCTATATAGACAGTGGGGAACCAATTCAGCCACCATGAATATGTAGCATCCATGTGGATGATGTAATAGCAGCCATTCCTATGCAGTATGCTCATCATAGATTTGCTATTAGGTGGTGAAAGGGTGAGAGAGAGATATAAAGACCGGGAATGATTAGGGGGCCAGAATGGTGGGAAATTTATCCAGAATGTTGATAAACTCCATACTGTTTTCAAAAGACCCTAAGAGTCTTTTATGATCACACAGAGAATCAAGACCTCAGTTTTACACCTCATCTGAAGCACATCACCATTCTTACAACACTGTCACCACACTGGGCTATTGAGATCCACACACAGCCTACAGAATAAGTGCCCCAGTGGCCACACCAACACCTTTTCCAATGGCAATTCAAGCTTCTCCTAGATAGTCCCCCATCAAAGTACTGGCCCTGGCCCTAACATGCTTAGCATTAGGTGGATGACCTGTTCTGAAGTGCAAGTTTTATGATTGCTAGACTCAGGTGGTCTTGGTTCTTATTTATCGGTTTCAAAAGGGATGGGATATTGTGAAGTGGAAGGGGTGCATTTCATTAATGTTGATTATGCCAAAATGCACTTTCCAGTTAATTTTTTTCAGGCCAATATGCAGAATGCTTACCTGAATCGGTGCAGCCAATTTTATGCAGCATATGTCATTTGGAAAATTAATATAAGGACTGCATAAACAGTTAACAGAATTCCTTTATCCATTTTTCTATTCAGTGCAGCAACTCTGGAAAGATAAAGAAAACAAAAAAGAAATGCTTCATGTTAATCTGACCTTCTAACTGAAGCATGTACATTTTATTTTGACTTTTTTGTCTAAGTAAGTAAATATGTTTGAAATACCTGTCAACAGTTGACAGTCTCATTCTGCTGAAGCAATGTAATGTCGTGAATACCACTTGGCAAATTCTCTGGTGACAGTGGTGTCATTACATAATTTTCTTGCTTTTGTAAAAGCACTGTGATTTTAGCTGTTAAATGGAATCTTTCCAAATTCTTGTTCACCAGTTTCGGAAAGTTACTAAGACAAGAAAAGAAAAATCCTTCCCTTAAGGTCTATGTCCATTTTTTTTTTACCCTGAAAATATGTTTAGCAGCAGCATTACTCAATACACTTATGTTTGAAGAGTCCTGGTGTTTAATGATATATAATTTGAGGATGTTTGTAGGTGATTCATTCATTGCCTACAACAATGTTGTTCTTCAGAGGGTCGTGCAAATGAGTCTATCCTTACAGGACACTCTTACAAAATATTAATTAATTATCTTAGAAGACACAAACAAAAGATTTATTGATCTGTTTCATGAGTCAGATTTGTCCAATACACATTTCTGCAGCTAGAGTTTTCAAATTAAATATTCTGCATGTCATTCAATTAGTGTGTGGACACCTAATGCTCCTTCAGCTTTGAAATCAGTTAGATAGCCGTTATTATGTATACCTTTAAATTGAAGTTGTTGATTTAGTTTGTTTAAATGGCCTCAAACGTTGTTTAAGTTGATATGCTTATTTATGAAGAGTTTGGTCTACCTTTCTGTCCTAAAGCTATTAAAAACAGATTGCTTAATCCATTGCTTTGGGTACAACAGCTTAAGTCTTACAAGAAAACTGTAAGAAAGTTCACCTTGTTCATAAATTCTCTGAAAGGCTGTCTTTTAATCTTTGTTTATCGATGCTGCATGCATATCATTCTTCTACAGCTATTTTTTGTATCCTGTAACATTATATTATAGTAAATTGAATTTAGTTTCATGGAGGGATGAAGCCAAATCCCAATAGTGTTAGACGCAAGACAGAAAACCAGCCCTAGACAGGGTGCCAGTCCATTACAGGACACACTTATGCACACAACCACAACCATCTACACATCTTCCAAAAGCTGATGAAGTCTGGATTACATATATAATATACAATACGGCTGAGTAGGCACTGCTTTTGCTTTTTGTAGCATTTTTAATAGGTCCTTTGCATGAACCCCCATAAAAGGTGAAACATCTGTGAGTTACAAAAGTGAGAAAAGAAACGTCTAAACTGGAGGCAACAGTAAAACGTAACATTGATTTCAAATGGTTTGATTGTTCTCTTGTTCCAAAGTTTTAGATCCATGTATGTTCAATAATATACTCACAAGTTCTGATTTTCAGCGAGTAAATTCTTGATACCGTATAATCTTGTGGTTGTAGAGAAAGAAGGATGGATGAAGAGGATGTCATGGATTCTGTTGGAAGAATTAAAAAGGAATATCAGAAATCATCTTGGTAATTCATGTTACAACTGCTACTACATATAGTATCTATGCTTTGCAATTCTTTAGGGAATGAGGTTCTTATTCTCTATGATCATTAAAACATTCCTAAAAATCTTCTGAAAAGTTTTCCATCACAGCCTCATCCATTCTGGCTCCCTAATCACCTTCTGTCTCTATGTGACTATCTCTCTCACCACTTCACCACCTAAGAGCTAATGTATGATGAGTGTACTGGTGCAATAATGGCTGCCATCACATCATCCTGGTGGGAGCTACACATTGGTGGTGGTTAAAGTGGTTTCCCTCTGTCTATGTAAAATGCTTTGATTAGTGAGAAATGCACTATATAAATGTAATTAATAGTAATTTCCCAATTCATTAATGGCTGGAACAAGAAATTACTATGCAGTATCTAAATTTGTAAACCTTTGTTTTACCACCGTTGATGAAGTTGAAGATTGCCTTCATCCAGGGCCCTCTTACAGTCATGCATTAAGCAGCTGGACTACTCTGTACACTACTACAGTCTCTGCTGTCATTTCCTATCTGATGGCCAAACATGTATTTCTTATGATGAACTGATTGTGTTTTCCTTTACCAATCTCGGCAGAGGTGGTTCAAATTTGACCACTAAGGGCATGGGAAGTAATATCTGGGTTTCCATCCATAAAGTGCTTTATTCACTGTCATTGCCCATGCAGGAGTCTCCATGTGTATGTTGAAATTGTGTATGAATGCAAGTAACAGAGAAAAGTTCCTCAGGCACTTTAAACCATTTTCCCCCACTATCCTATGCATTACCACTAATATTTTGTAATGATTTTGCAAACTTCCAAAAGTTTTTTCTGACTGTAATAATTTTTTTCTTACAGTCAAATATGATCAATTAGGGGTTTTGGATAGCAGAAAATTCATTGTTAATTTTTTTGTATTTGGTCATTAGAATATAGTAAATTTTTAATAATGTTATATTTTGTATTTACTGTTTCATCATTTTTTTTCCAAGGGTGGCACAATTTTGTGGCTCTGTTACCACACTGTAATGGGCTATTGTGAAGAGCATGATTTCTGGAAGTTGGTCTTTAAGATGTCACTCATGTGTGTTATGTTACAGCCACAGTTTTTTTTTTTACTAGTTCAAGGATGATATTTGTTTAATTATTCTTTGTATTGTTTTTCAGCGATTGCTCATCATATTATGTTAATTCCATTTCTGGTTTTGTTTTCAGTGTTATATTTATGTAATCTTTTGTTAATTAATAATTATTTTGCAATTTTTGTATTATTTTAAGAATGTATGTAGTGTATTTTGTTATCTTCCCTGTATTCTTAACGTGGAGTCCAAGGAGGTGAACCGAATGATGCAGCTAGATGACAGCCCCAGCTGTATAAAAAAAGATGAATGTGCTGATAGAATAGCAGCTTCAGCATTGATTTGTTTAGATTCTTATATTTCAAAAGATTATTTTAATGTTTGCATTTTCTGGCTTTTGACCCCTACCTTCATTTATAAGGTACAGGAAGACCCTGCTTAACACAGGGCATACGTTCCAAGAAATCCAAATGCTAAACGAAACAGCGTTAAATGAGGTCATCTTAACACGTAAATAATGGGGATAGGTGAAACAGGACAGAGAATAAAAAAGTTTATCTTTTTTTTTTTGTTTTATTTTGTAACATGTATAATTAAATACTTTTTTATTACATTAATTATAGACATTTTTTAGTGCTAATATCGATTTTTATTCATAAATCATTCATGAAAATCAAAAATATTCAAGTAAATACCATCACACACGTATGCATGGGAGGCAGCTAAAGTGCTTGAGTAAGGGCAGTTCCGAGTCATACCGGGATGTGACAGAGTGCACTGACTCTTTTTCTCCCTTTCCTGCAGACCATTCACGGGAGATTCCACCTGGCTCTCTTGACGTCACTTCCGGGACAGAGCCTTTGGAAGGAGACCTTGCCGGCTCCGGCCCTTGTGATGTCACGTCCGGGCTCGAACCAATGGCTGAAGACCCTTGTCAGCCCATCCCCTTTGATCTCACTTCCTGTCTTCCCCTTTAAAAGCTTCCACCTTTTCCCTATTCCCTCAGTTCTGTTTTGGACTCGTTTTTGTGCACATCAGTGCTGTATACATTTTTGCGACTTTGCAGCCAGGATACCAATTACACGGGTGGCTGCCCCAAAACTTTCTGTCTCTGAGTCGAATTTGTGACAATACATAATTTATATTTGTGATGAGGAAGGTTCTTCCTCATTTGACACTTTTTGATTTTTTGTGAATAAATCATCTAACGTCGTTTGCCTTTTTCTCTGTCGTTCAGCAAACAATTGTCGATAACAAGACATTGCATCAAAGACACTTCATCTTGCCTTTGAATTTCTAGCAAAGTTTGGATCATTTTGCATAAACTGATCCATAATTTCCATAATAGTGGCTAAAATTTTTTTTGAAAAAAGAAGAAGTGTTAAACGATCTTTTGCAGCTTTAAATTCTGGTGCTCACTTTTCTTTGCAGGATAAAAATGAACATTTTATGTAAATATCTCCACTTGCCGCTTCTCCATTAATCTGTATGTTATGAGGATCATATTTGTTTTAAAATCGATGGAACCATCCCCGACTAGCTATGAAATTGTCACTGATGTCGCCTTTTTCATTCTGAATGTGGTTAAAAATTGATTTCGCTTTTTCCATTATGATTGCTTGACTTAATGGCATATTGTGTTTGACTTCATTGTCAATCCAGGTGGAAAGTCGTTTTTCCATTTCCTCAATTACATTGCTTCTGGAATGGGTAATTTTTGTTGCAGAAGTCGTTATGGTTGTAGTTGCTGATTATACGATTTTCTCTTTATTTTTTAAAATCGTCCGTATTGTTGAAGTTGACAAATTTAATGGCGTGCCGATATCAATTTGGCGTTTACCTGCATCTAATCATATGAGCACCTGCATTTTAGTTTCCAGGGAAATGCTTTTTCTTGTCACTTTACTTTCTTTTTCTTTGCAACCACTCATATTAAAACTAAAAAGGGATAATTGTTATTTATTACAGTAAAATAAAATGTTATGTTTATATCCTTATACAATAACGTTGATGACAAATTACAAATGAACAGTGACGCAGCAGGCATATGTAATGTACTGTACTGCACTGATGTCAAACACGCCACGAGACTGCATGTGAGTATCTAATCAAGTCATGCGAATGCGGCAAAAACTGACAAAAGCGCTTTTATGTCACTACAAAGTGAATCAATAAAAAATTAGAATAAAAAAAATCGTAGTACCAAAACAGCATTAAACTGAGCAGCGTTAAGTGGGGTATTACTGTACTATTGTTGGCTTGCTGATTTTAGATTTGTTTGCTGTTATTCAAATCCTATTTTTTCTCCTTTTGTCTTGCCTTGCTTTTTTGGAATCCTTTTTCTAAAATATTTTTTATGAAACTTTGCCTTTCTTCCTTTTATACAAAATGTCAAAAGCTTTTAAATATTTAAAAAGGCAAAGCATCATTTTTTGGCCTGTGCTGGCAGGCGGCCCACCTTCTGAGTTTGAGGCCTGGCTATCAGTGGCGAGCCTACTCTGTAGGGCCACAGAGTAATAGAAATTCATAACAATTTGACACTTTTTAAACTGACTCCACATGTCAAACAACGTTCAAGATTGTGGATAATGTCTCAGAGACTTTGATGTGTGTTTGCTGTTCATTCTGGTTTTTGACTTCTGGCTAGGTATATTTTAACTTTTGATTTTTGAAAAGTGTTTTTATTTTGACAAATGATTGGCAAGTTTACCTTCTTGTCTCTTCCTTTGCCTTTGTGGCCTGCCATCCTTCCATCAATTAAAAGTACACCAATGACAACATCCTTGAACACATAACAACAAGTGACATTATTTTTTATTCAGGTAATTACAATAAATTCATTATTTCTGATACATTCATTTTATTTTAACAGTTGTTTGCAGAAAGCACTTTATAAGACTGTGTTACTCTATTTCACCTAGGAAATTTCATAAGACGACAGGCATCAGTTATAGCTGTCTGTTAATCTGATGTATCAGAAGTACTATGTAACTAAGTGATTTTCTGTAAACAATATTTTTAGGTTTTATTTATTTTTATTTTTTACCAAGAGCTAATATTATTGTCAGGTAGTTGGTTGTAGTGGTTAAAGCTTTGGACTTCAAACCCTGAGGTTATGGGTTCAAATCCTGCTACTAATAATTTGTGTCCAAAAGAAAGTCACTTCACCTGCCAGTGCTCTAACTGGAAAAACAAAAGAAACATAATCAATTGAATCTCAAATATTGTAAATTGCCTTGGATTAAGACATGAATCAAATAATAAGTAATAATAATAACATTATTATGCAACTGGAACTGCTTACTGTTGAACATGCTTTACATAATAGTCCATAAGTTAAACATTACTACATTACATTTATTCCTGCTTAAATCTGCTTTTCATATGACTTGGTTTTTGTTGTTTTCCATTAAAAAGCACAATCTTGCAGGAAAATGTATTCTTTTCAATAGAAACGGGTACTAAGTAGGACAAATGTGAAATCTGAGAATACATTATTATCATTACTAGATGTTTATGATTTTAATTTGTTTATGCTGTTTACTCAAGTACAGTTTTTTGTGTGTTTTTCATCTGTACTATATAGTTCCCATTTAAAGTCCACAGATGACACTATATATGTAAGCAGTTCTTGAAGTGGATAAACATAAGTGATGATACCCTATGTTAGTATTTCTCAACAAATGGGTAGCGTCCCACTTTTGGGTCATGAGTTAGCATCAGTGGGAAATGAGTGGTAATTTCTGGGTCGCATGCACATGATGGAAATAAATGCCGTTATAGCTACTGACATACACTGAAACCACCTCAAGGTTCTATCAAGTTACCAGAAAGTACATCTCTAACTGTACTCATTTCACCAAGGAGCCAACTCTCCCCCAAGCTCTTCCACTTGCTTGCTTTATTGATTTTTTTTCTGTGGGTTGTCAGTGCACTTTAAAAGGTAAGTCATGGTCCAAAAGTCATAAAGGTTGAGAGACACCACCCAGTGTGTTACACTGATGAGCGATTGAGTCAGTCAAGTTTACATTATCTTTATATACAGATGGAGCTATTCTAGAAAATAGATCCTGGTTTAATGAGAGATTAGAAAGAAAACTCCAAAGATATGAGCAATGACATTAATGCTCATTTAAGGAGTGTAACAAGTTATACAGCAAGCAAATGAAGGACCAGGTTGGGGTTATACTGGGCACTGGAAATTGTCTTGAGGATATTTAATATTTTCACAAGTGTTTTAGCTAATCAGTGGTGCTGTAGCTATCAAAATCTCTGTATGGATTGATCACAACCTAGGTCACATGCCCACCAGTGCATAAAGTTCACATTATTCTGCTTTTAATCTCCAGTCACTCTCTTTCTAATCAACCTTCAACACGTTGATAAATATACAGCTTTTACCCACTCCACACAGCAACTCCAGACTCTTATGGACTGCTTTGGTGGGACTGTCCCCAGCAGTGAGAATACCAATATCATCTAATATGATGTCTCTGGCCAGGTAAATGAGTCCCTGATCACAGCCCTCTACAAAGAAACACTGGTCATTTGTTCACTGCTCTCCACAACTTGGCAACCACCTTTCGGAAAATGCAACCATCTAGGAGCAAAACATCATTCAGGCCAGCTCCTCCATTAGAAAATTGCGCTCTCAGGTATTCCAGAGCCATGACCTCATGACGGAAAGCAGTCTAATGGTCTCTAAAGCTGTTTGCATCAATACTCTCCTTTATGGTAGTGTGACTTGGCTTGCCTATCATTGTCACTTAAATCTCTTAAGAGATACCATCTGCAATGCTGATTCTACATAGCAACTAGTCAGATTGAAATACCATCTTCAGTCTCCTCAGTGACGTAAAGATGACGAGTATAACCAACTTCAAAGACAGGGCACTTTTAAAAAGAACACCCGGTATCTTGTATGACATTAATCTGCATCCAACCCTGCATGTAGGCCCCCCAACCAGTAGGGAAAAACCTGGTGGCACTCCAGCTTCCATAAAAAACCTCACACTGTTCCCTTCCGTCTGAACTAGTGTGGTGCTGAGGTGTCACCTGTTGCATGGCTGTACTCAGGAATTAATCTGGGATCCTGAGTTGGTTTGTCATGTGGTGGGTGCGGCAATGCGCTGTATCAGCACATGCTCCTAACCTCTCTCCCTCTGTCCATGTACAAGTCCTTTATTCCAGTCTGAGCCAAGATCAAAAAACCTGGGGTTACCAGATGAAAGGGTTGAAGGACACCCCAAAGGCCAAATTTTAAAAGTCCAGGACCAACTTCAATAGTCTAGAGACCATGAGCAACAAATCCCCCCAACGGCGTAACATGTTACATTATTATGAGACCTAATTTCCAATTGATGAAGCAGACAAATGACTGTGATGGACAAAGAGGGAAGATGAACAACATTTTTGAAAGCCAGTCTCAAAAAGAACCTCTTGCGCTACTATTCAAAGATGTGTGGCTTGAGGATTGAAGTCCACAGCCATCCAAGGTGAACAGCATAACTTTGAGGGGCATCACTCTTGTTCTGTGTGACTGCCAAGAGAGAAAGTAATTATTGAGCTCAGATCTGAGAGATGTTTGCGAGCCAGCTCCACTGACTAAAGTTGGGGTGGAGAGAGGAAATGACAAGAAACCAAGACAATATGAGTGGAGGTTTGTGAAATGAAGGCTGATGTTAAAGCTTGATAATAATTCAGGCAACTAAAAAAGTGTGGTGCTAAGCCACATATACTTAATTTTTTTAACATTTTAGTTTTCCTGTGTTGGTATCAGAATTCAAGAGCATGTAGAAAGAGCTCCATGACAACACAATATTTTGAATAAAATAAAAAAAAAACTGTAGTATTATTTAAGGAATAAAATTGATCAATCTCATGCCATTCTATACCAGCAAATTCCAGCCAATATGGCCTATTGGAAAGGAAACAGTAATGCTTTGAACAGCTACCTTTATTTAAAACTACTACCTTTTAAATGCTTTGAATAGCTTCCTTTGAATTGTTTTCTTTTTTTTATTCTTACATAATCATGGCACTTTGTTACATATTATTAGCAGAACACATACAAGTAAGAATTTCACAATACTCTGTACACATGACCATAATGACCTTATAAACCTATAACAATTCATAGAGTCTTTAATACATATGATGTTTTATAATGTATGTACCAAGCGTTTGAAACAGAAGACAGTGACAAAAAGTCATTTACTCAAAAAGGTTTAACACACAGCAGATAAACAGATGAAAATGTATGAACACCTTAATGTGAGTGGAAACTGAACTCTGTGAGGTATGATAGTGTTCATGGAATGAATTTTTTGAGGGACAAAGACTACAGTCACTAAAATAAACTGAGGTTTTGTGTGTTCTCTCCTTTTTGTTTTCATTGTTATTTGAGCCTAGATTGACTGTTACCCAAATAAACCACATAAACTTGTGTGTTTCTCAGTCTGCTAATGTCGAGATAATACACCCTGACTGTGTCGCACACACACTTGTTTGGCAACCTGCTGGTTTACAAGCTCTCACTCGGCAGATAAGGCCTGCTGTTCTGAGCCTAATAGTTCTGCTTCATTTAACTGTATCGCACAATCTAAATGCCATGTCTGTATGAAGAGATCTAAAGAAACACAATCTAAATTTTCTGCTAGGTGGGGAATTGAGTATTCTAATCTATTACACTCAAAGGAAGCTTTTCTATTTTTAAAATCATATATTGCTACTAGTGTACTAAACGTAATAATAAAAGCTGTCCAATCAGCTTTTTTGTTAGGCTTCACTCAGCATGGTGTCCTAGTATAGAATAACTGGTGACTTAAGTCTTCCTGCTGCGTGGGCCCTTACAGTATCTGTTGAGAAAGAATTGTATGACACATTTGTTTTTTGATGAGTTGCTTTCTCATTACTCAGATCTTCCCAGCTAGATGCTGCTAGGTTGTTGCATGATTTGGTTTCCATGGAAACTGGATTATGGTTGATTGCGAGACTTGTATTATCATTGTAGGTAGAGGATAGAAAATGGCTTTTGTGCCTTATAGAGTACCCCAGATTTCCTTATTGAAGGGTTTATTATATTTATTATGTGAACTATGATATTCTGGTGGCTTGTCACAAATATTTAACTAATAAGGCAAGGACATTTAAGCTTCATTGTAGCATGCAATCAATTCATCCATTCTATCTACTTATCCAAATTCTTTCCCTGCTTTTCTAAGAACAGGATTATATTTAAGCAAACAACTGTCAGAAGGCAAAACTGTCTTTGAATGGGATGCTAGTTTGATGCAGGGGGTGGTTTAAATTGATTGATTGATAGAACAAAATTTTATGTTTCAAATTAATATATACCATGATTGTGAAGCAATAACTTCAAAATGAAAACTTCCAAACTTACCCCCAAATCCTCTGTTTAAAGCAAAACAGTATTTTTTTTCAATAATATGGTCAGAACCCTGCTGGAACTGAACACGGTAGCAGGTAACTAGACCTGTCCTTCCTCCACCAATAATACACTTCACTGGAGAGAAGCGAACATACGTCAATGCGACCTACTCAGCTGATCAGTGCACTTGTAAATGATCAGTGGAGAGTTTCTCTTTTTGTTGTAGTGTTAATTCATATTAGAGTTCATGAGAACAGTTCTGATGTTTTTGATATATCTATAGAAAGTCTGTAGTAAACAAAATGAAGACAAAGCAAGGATTTACTCAGGATGAACTTATGGATTTAGCAATTGATGTAGGCCTTCCCAAAGATCCTCTTCGGGTCCCAATTAAAAGAAAAAATACTTGTATCCAGATACAGCTTTCTCTTGGTACTGAAACAAAGAGGAGTTTGCAGCATATTTCGAGAAAGAAAGATCCTTGGTTTACTGCATTGACGTAAGTGGCCTAGTGCAGAAACTTGGTGGAGATTACAATGAAGAAGAATGGAAACAATTTATAGTCTCATCTAAGAGAAGCCTAAATACTTCTTCATAACGGTAATAAATATGTATGAACACATGTTGCTTTTTCTGTATGTTTGGAAGAAACCTGCAAGTACTTTGAAAATCCTCTCGAGACAATTAACTAGAATGAGCATTGCTGATTCCGTCATTGAGACGCAAAAGTTTTGTGTATGTTACTGGGTCAACTGTCAGGGTATACAAAATTCCTATGTTTTTGCTGTGAGTGGCATAGCAGAGGCAAGAATTTACATTGGCTTCAGAAGGAATGGCCAGCTAGAAAAAAACTACAGCTTGGTGCCAATGTCATCATCAGGCCTAGCCTGGTGGATCCAGATAAAGTGCTGCTACCACCGCTTCAATATTAAGCTTAATTTAATGAAGCAGCTTGTCAAAACCCTACCAAAAGATGGAGCCTGTTTGACGTCTTAATGCCAAACTATTCCAGGGTTGTCAGAGGCTAAATTGAAGGAGGGCATTTTTGATTTTAGAAAACTACTTTCTGATGCAGAATTTGATAGTGCTATGAACAACCTGGAACTCGAGGCTTGGGTGTCATTTTAAAAATTAATTCCTATGTTTTTAGGTAATAAAGATCCGAAGAATTTGTGAACATTTTATTATTTAAGTTTAAGGAATTGGATTGTAACATGAGTCTCAGAGTTCACTTTTTGGATTTGAGTTTGGAATTTTTCCCTGAAAATCTTGGAGTGATGAGTGAAGAGCAGGGTTATAGATTCCATCTGAAGGACATTGAAAGAAAGTACCAAGAACTTTGAGAGGTCAGTATGATAGCAGACTACTGCCGGGACACACAACAACAACAACAACAACAAAAATGTATTTTTGCATAGCCCAAAATCACACAAGGAGTGTCACAATGAGTTTTAACAGGCCCTGCCCCCCAGCCTTGACTCTCTAAGAAGATAAGGAAAAGCTCCCCAGAAAAAAAACCCTTGTAAGGGGAAGAAAATGGTAAAACCTAGGGAAAGGCAATTCAAAGAGAGACCCCTTTCCAAGTAGGCTGGATGTGCAGTGGGTGTCAAAACAAGGGGGTAAATACAATACACAGACCTGGGGCCTCATGTATAACGCCGTGCGTAGAACTCACACTATAACATGGCGTAAGCACAAAAGCGGGAATGTGCGTACGCATAGAAAAATCCAGATGCAGGAATCTGTGCGTACGCAAACTTTCACGTTCGTCCACTACATAAATCCCGATCAGCGTGAAAAGTAATGCACGTGCACGCGCCTTCTGTCCCGCCCCAACTCCTCCCAGAATTACGCCTCTTTGAATATGCAAATCAATATAAATAGCCTTATGTGAAAAGACAATGGGAAAAGCATGGGAGAAAATATAAGAATTTCAGCGAATACCAAGTGGAGGCAAAGGAAAAACATACTATTTGTTGGTTTAAACAGTGGTATAATCAACAAAAGGAAGTTGATCGAGTGACAGAGTGTCGGAGAAACTCGAAAGCTCAAGTTCACAAAGTCGCACAGTGCCCGAAATAAAAAAGAAATCACATATCAAAGTCGCCGTGAAAAGGCAAGTCGTAGCCCACCGTCTGAGTGTCATATGAAAGCTTATTAGGGTACAGACAAAAAAAATAGGCACACAGTGGGAAAAAAGCACGAAATGTCAACTTTAATCTCGAAATTTCCACTTTAATCACGTAGTTTATTTTGCCATTAAAGTAGAACATCATAACTTCATCTTAAAATCGTTTAATTTACTAGTTTCTCAAATCCCATTGTAACTAAAGTAGGACGTTAAATGTTTTGTTCTGTATTTGATCTTCTTTGTGCTCTGTGTGTGAATCACTACCTGCTTCTTAAACAGGCTTTCTCTTTCTCTGACAGGACACATAATCCATTACATTCGTGATATTACAGCTCTCTGAATAATTACAATACTGAGATGTATATGTGATATCTTTTTCATGATGATAGGAATGAAAGCATTTTATTAAACATGGGAACACAGTGGCGCAGTGCTTGTTCATATCTCACGCAAGAGGCTTGCTGCCCCATGCGCGACCATCGATGAAATAATTTATCACAGCAGTACTGTCTCTTTCAAACGTACTATTCCTATCCCTACTTTTCTTTCTCCAAATACCCAATTGCCACACAATCAGCTATGTAATAGACGTGAAACCATTTGTAAGCTTAGAACGCCGATTCTTCAAAACTTTTAAGGAACATTGAAATATCTTCGTAGTACATGTTTAATTATTCTATCCGTCTATCTTTCCAGTGTCGCGTCAGCGCAAGAATACAACGCAATGCAGGAACAATCCCTGAACTAGCTAGCGCTGCGGCCCCGTGTCCTCACATGTTTAATTATTAACAATACAGATTATTTTAAATGAAGTTTAAAGTTTTATCTGTATAATATAATCAACATATTTTGCTGCATTTCATCTTAAAAATGAATATCATCATCATATGTAGATACGCACTTTATAAAGTGGCGCAGGTTGTGCAATATTATAACTGTAGTGCAAGTTTACAGTGAGGTAATCGTACTTATAAGTAAACAGTTCTACAAGGAGCACTTGATGGACTGATTGAGTTTGTTTATAGTTCTTGGGATGAAACTTTTTCTAAACCGCGAAGTCCGTACTGGGAAGTCTGTAAAGCGTTTTGCCGTGGCTAAGGCAGCGTCTGCTTCATGCTGTGTACCGATAATTCTCTTTCCCATCAGCTGCTGCTGTGATTCCCCACTCAGATACAGTGATATAAATACTCCGAGTGGTGCAGTGAGAGTAATGTGGAAAAAGATGACCTGCTGTGGCAACCCTTAACGGGAGCAGCTGAAAGAAGAAGAAGTGCAGTGAGAGTAACAACGCTAAAGCAGTTATGATATTTGGAATACTATGGCTATTCCCTGGACCATTATATTGCTGCAGATTAATTACAATCAGATGCATTACACTAATAAACAATATGCAGTTAGTTTCAGTGTATTTATAAAGCAGCGTCAGGAATGTGGATCTAAGAAAGAAATGTTGACCACACAGGAACAGTAGCACTGCTTTGACGCTGGGTGCCGCCAGTCTGCAAAACCGAGCGGAGAAATTGCATACACCAAGGCATGAGTTACCGTGGAAATGTGCGTGGCTTTACGCCAAGTTTAGGTTTTATACATCGCGATTTGAGCGTGGAAACATTCGTACACAACATTTCTGTGCGTACGTACCATTTTTACATGAGGCCCCAGAACACAAGTAATCCTCAATACAATACAATAGTACAATAACAATGTTATAAGTACAGAGCAAAATGCAAGAGTAGATGATATCACATAATAGGGTTCAGATTTGTTCAGTGTCCTGGAAACCTCTGCCTCCCCCCTTGTGGCCATTCCACAGCTGAGTCAGCGCTGGGCCAGACAATCAGAGTCTGTCAGATTAAAGTCAGAGATGACTTTACCTTAGGCAGGCAAAACAACTTGGCAGGTGGGCCGTGGCACCAAGTGCCACATTTAAGTACCAAGAAGAAAAACAGAATAAGTGAAGTTTAATAACAAATTATAACTATCAGATTACTTATGTTTTAGTGCTAATAACTAACAGAGACACAGTCTGTACAGTTAATCAGCAGCTTTAGTTAGGATATGCTAAACTGAAGTAGTGAGTCTTCAGCCGGGATTTAAAAGCTGAGACCAAAGGGGCATCTCTTATAGTAGCAGGCAGACCATTCCACAGTTTAGGGGGCCTGTAAGTAAAAACATGACCTCCCACTGTTATTTTATTAATCCTTGGAATCATAAGGAGACCAACATCTTGAGATCTTAATGTACATTCTGGTTTGTAAGTAATGATAACTTCAGATAAGTAAGCCAGACCTTGGCCTTCTAAGGCTTTATATGTTAAAAGTAGGATTTTGAAATCTGCCCTAAACTTAACTGGGAGCCAGTGTAAGGATTTAAGAACTGGAGTTATGTGTTCATATTTTCTTGTTCTTGTAATAATTCTTGCAGCAGCATTTTGGATTAACTGGAAGCTGTATAAAGAACAATTTGAACATCCAGTGAACACAGCATTGCAGTAGTCAGTCCTGCTAGAAGTAAATGCATGGATTAATTTCTCAGTATCCCGCAAATTTAGAAAATGCCTTAATTTCCCAACATTTTTAAGATGGAAGAAACATGTTTTGGACAACTTTGTAATGTGTGCTTTAAATGACATGCTAGAGTCAAAGATAAAGCATAGATTGTAGGATGATTCAGTAA
This sequence comes from Erpetoichthys calabaricus, assembly GCF_900747795.2. Classification (NCBI taxonomy): domain Eukaryota; kingdom Metazoa; phylum Chordata; class Cladistia; order Polypteriformes; family Polypteridae; genus Erpetoichthys; species Erpetoichthys calabaricus. The sequence goes on from NC_041403.2 coordinate 107,482,599, forward strand.
AATTAATGGTGATTCCAACGGAGTTAAATGATGACAAAATATTGTTGAGATCAGCATCATTCCCTCCAATATTTAACATCTCTGTTTTATCGGTGTTTAGAGGTAGGTAGTTCTCATCCATCTACTCCTTTAATTCACTAACACAACTAATTAAAAATATAATTGAAGAAACTTCAATTTGTCTAAAAGAAAGGTATAACTGGGTGTCATTTGCATACAAGTGAAAATGAACATTGTTTTCTAGTGATAACTCCCAGTGGAAGCATGTAAAGTGAAAACAGTAAAGGTCCCAGTGCTGAGCTCTGCGGGACACCATATCTCACTTCTGTGTATAATGCTGGAGTATTGTCAGCACATTTCTGTATACACACTACAAAAAGTGAACAAATGACAGGCCACCAAACTGAGTTTTGGATTAACAAAACAAAGAAGTGCAAAAACTAGAGAAGTTACATGTAAGACAATGAATATGCATTGTTGTTTTCTTTGCATATACTGTATGTTTAAAAATATTAGATTGACTGCATTTTCACATTAAATTGATTTAGAACAATACTGTAAATAAGAATAAGAATTGTGCAATTTGTTGATTTTTTAATTTCTTTTCAGTTTTTTATTTAAATGTGATGTGATGAAAACTGTTTTTTACTGTGTTCATAAATACATACGAAAACACGTAGTAACTATTAAAACTATTTTTTACAAGTTAAATTTTGCAGAACTGTTTTATTTTGCAATTACAATATTTTTTGTAAATTATTTTGTAGATTTTACTGATTTCACTAATTATTTTTATTTATGTAATTGTTTTTCATTAATGTGGTAATCTGATTTTGTATTAATTTTTGTAGTCTCTTTGAATTTACTGGCCATTTGTTTTTTTCTTTAGGTTATAGAATCTTCTTTTATCACTTATGTTTACATTTTTTCTGTTATGAGAGAGTTGTTTTATTTTCATGTTTTTTGCAGCATTTTGTTTTCCATGAGTGGCATCATTTTGGTTGTCTGATTGCTTACGGTTGCCACACTTTGCCAAGTAGGGACAGCAGGAATTGTGCAAAGTGTGATCTCACCATCTCAACGACATTTCAGTTTCAATTCTTTATTGTCATGTGTACAAGTACAAGTACCATGTACAATGAAATGCTTGCATGTGCCCCTGCAGACAGTGAACATAGACAAAAAAAACAAAAAACCACAGTCAATAAATAAAAGAATATAAATACGTAAATAAATAAAACCAGAATCCTAGGAATAAACAGAGACAGTGGCAGAAGTATATGTGCAGGTAGCAATGGAGGTGACACAAGGTTACTGATTGTTCATGAGTCTGATTGCAGTTGGGTAGAAACTGTTCCTGAACCTGGAGGTGCGCGTCTGAATGGACTTTAGTTGCTTCCCAGATAGGAGGAGGGTGAAAAGTGACAGTGCAGGGTGGCTGGGGTCCCGCCTGATACGGTTCACTTTCCTGAGACAGCGTGTAGGGCAGCATTGTGCACTTCCTGGATGTCCAGGATTGTGGATACAATTTAACTGTTGACTGTTTTCTTATCTGATTACTGGCTTTAAATTATCCATCCATCCATTATCCAACCCGCTATATCCTAACACAGGGTCACGGGGGTCTGCTGGAGCCGATCCCAGCCAACACAGGGCGCAAGGCAGGAAACAAATCCCAGGCAGGGCACACACACACACCAAGCACACACTAGGGACAATTTAGGATTGCCAATGCGCCTAACCTGCATGTCTTTGGACAGTGGGAGGAAGCCGGAGTATCCAGAGGCAACTCACGCAGACACGGAGAGAACATGTAAACTCCATGCAGGGAGGACCCGTGAAGTGAACCTGGGTCTCCTTCCTGCGAGGCAGCAGCGCTACCACTGCGCCACTGTCCCGCCCCGGCTTTAAATTATTTTCCTATTAACTTTTGACAGCAATTTTGCTTAGCATTTTCAATTGACCTCTCTGTCTTTTTATCTGTCAGTTTCTGATTTTTTGTGTCCATTTTTGATTATGTTTATTCTCTTGGTCCCTTTCAGTTATCTGCCATATTTTGCTCTCAGGCAGAATAATTTGTTTTTTTAAGTTTTTGTTTATTATACAATAATTGCCTTTTCATGATTTTGTTATTTATCTTGATACTTACATGTTGAGAAAAAGGGTGCAGGACTCCCTTATGCTGTAGCTGCGGCCTATTTACTTTTATTTTTCTATTTTTATCAGTATGCTGCTGCTGAAGAATGTGAATTTCCCATTGGGATTAATAAAGTATCTATCTATCTATCTATCTATCTATCTATCTATCTATCTATCTATCTATCTATCTATCTATCTATCTATCTATCTATTTATAGGCCTTTGATTCCTTGGGCCAAAAGTGAAGCATGAGGTCAGGCTTGAGTTCTTTGACTGCCCTTTCTAGGATTCTCTTTTTTTGAAAGTTCTCATTGGATTATTGGTTTTTGAAATTTTTGATTTAAGTCTCAGGTCTAAATGACTGTTGAATTTATTTTTTGCCATTTTGGTTGATTAAAGATATATTAATTTCACCTACCTTTTGAAAACTTTGAACCACGTTTTTGAATTTCTGATTTACTAAACTGTCTTCTTTGATTTTTTTTTTTTTGCATTTTTAACAGAATTACTAGTTTTGCTCCTTTGGACCAGAGGATTTTATGTTTCCTCTCTCCTATTGTTATGTTACAGCTATATGTTTCTTTCCTGGCTTATGTTTATTTACCATTTTATCATTGCAGGAGAAGTGGATTGGGATGATAGGATTAGATTAAATTTTTCCTTTCTCACTTGGGAATATGAGGTCCAACCCAAAAAAAAACAACATGACTGTGCTTGTAACTCTTTTTATTTAACAAATTAAGAAAATTAACTACGATCACCTTTAAAGTAGATCACTTCTGAGTTGACACATTCAAAGTAATTCCACATATTATTTTTGGAAAGACTGTGGAGGATCGTTGTTTTTGCTCTTCTACTGACAAAAAATGTGTTGCTTTGAGAACCGACTTGTGCCATTCAAAAATGTGTGCACGAGACATGCACTGTTCATTGTAAGCCTCGGTCAGTAACTGAAATGTTTCAGTTGCGGATTTCTTCAGTTTCTCAAGAACCTTGATGTTAACTTGCTGTTCACTCATGCACTCCGACATTTTTCGAACAAGAGGAAGAAAACGTCTATATTTGAACATATGTGCAATCATGCTGAGTGAAGCGATCAAGTTAAGCCTTTAAGTTCGAACATGTTCTATAACCATCTCTTTGTTTCTCCCCTTCCACTCTATAGGGTTAGTTTTGTTTTTTTTCTGTTAGACGTTGTACAGAGGAAAGAATTAGTTTGTAATTTTTCTTTTCTATATTTTTGTCTTCACTTTTAATGTTTTTACATTTGTACCACATTTGAATATTTTTTTTTAAGTTTTATTTTTCAAGATGGTACAGTGGTAATGCTGCCACCTCCCAGTAAGGAGACACAGGTTTGTGTCCTGGTTCCTCCCTACATGGAGCTTGCATGTTCTCCCCATGTCTAAGTGTAACATGTATTGAGTAAGCTACAGTATATGCACATGGCAGTGCTGACATACTTCCGGTGAAATTTCAGCCATCTATGTCAATTCCATTTTCCATACTGCAGTTCTGATTTTTGTTTAGTGGCCAGAACGTCCGAGAAAAAAAAGTTTAAGTTTCAGCATACAGATAGCTCTACGGCTGCACATTGGTGTGTACCATTATGTTGAGCTTCTAGTATGTACAACAAGGTATTGTGTTTTTAGACATTTCCCTCTGATGCAGTAACCTGATCTAAACGGACTGTCACTGTCTGAAGAGGGAGAGCTTTATGGTTAGTCCCCATACCCAAGTTTGTACCTGGCTTTTTAATAAAAAGAGGATTTTTGTGAGCTAGGGTCTGAGACAGGGCAGCAACTGTTGAGTGGAACAATTTCTCTGTTTCACTTGTAAGACCCGGGGTTTGGGAGAGGAGAAAACGAACGATGGAGGATGACACACTGGGCAAGGTGGAGGATGATAAAAACCTCGATGACCACAACTACGCTTCGGATCCAGCAGTTGTTGACCTGCCGCTTGATGAAAACATGTCTTTCAGAGAGGAGATCCTCCAGCTGAGGAAACAAATTGAGACCTTTACAATGAAGCAGTAGTTCATCGTTTTGCTGGCTCAGACAGAGACATTTGCTTTTTAAAAAGGTAAGATGTTCAGCAGACTCATGTTATTATGTATTGTAGCATCAGTGCAATGGATTCTCTGCTCTTTACATAGCTCTGTAAGGTCGCTTGCTAACCTTAAAAGGACTGCTCGCCTTTTGCTACACTTGTCGGAAAATGCACTTGCGACTGTGCAGAGCTGCCATTTTTATGAACCCTCCTGCTATTGATGATGTAATGCAAGCTCATTCTTTCGGTGACTTATCCCTGGCTGATATAACTTGTCCAGCACCATTGCAGTATTAAGCTTACATACATATTCACCTGTCCCTGAATTAAGTTTAATGACTAATTATTAAAATTCTGTTTTTTTAAAGAAGCCTAATGTAATCATATATTTCTCCCATGTTAGTTCATTGTAGACACAAGTTTTTAATACATCTGGATGTTACCTCATAATTGTGGATGTAGCTTGAAACATATAGTCTGAAGCCTTTCTCCTTTTTACCTCCTGACGTTTGAATAATGTGACTATAAGTCTGGGCATGTCTTGAAGCGACTGGGTGAAAAACACCATAGCTAGTCTGCTTTGATATCTGTGCCGGAAGTGCAGCAGCTGGCCGATGCAGAATCCGGGAGAGAGGGTGCATATAGCCTACTGTTGTCATAAACATACCTCAAAAGGTATGATTTATGAAACTGAAACCTTTGCTAGTGCAAAGTGGATGTATTTTAAGTTTTAATTTTTTTTCTCATTTGTACTAATGACCCATAGGCCTCATTTTATCATGAACAACTACACTATTTTTTAATATATTATTAAATATTATATTTTTAATTTATACAAAAATGATTTACTTAAGAAGAACACCAAGTTCCCATGGGAAATTAGTGTATAACATGATTGTGAAAAAATAATAATTTGAAAAATACTAAAGTGATCGTTTAAAAATGCTTTCTTGTTTTTTTTTTTAATTTTACTGCTCAAATTAAAAAATGCTACATGCAGTAATACATTTATACTGCCACAGATTTTTGTGTATCCATTCAGCACCCTGTGCTCACTTCTGTCATGTTACAGTTGTGGAAGGCAGCCCTGACACAGACAGGTAGACATGTTTAAAGCACCACCACACGTTTATTATACAACTATTATTTACAAACGAAACAAAGACAACCCCAAATCTCACCCAAAAGTCCAGGCCTCACAATGCCAATGCCTTTTCCTCTTCTGGTCCGCCTCCTCTCCTCTCCACCAAGACTTCATCCTCTGCACTCCCAACTCCAGCCACTGAACGGAGGGAGGTGGCCCCTTTTATACACACCTGCCTCCCGATTAGCTTCCACCGGCACTCCCCAGTGTGGCGGAAGTACCGGCTGCACACCCAGAAGCACTCCAGGTGTCCCTGGTCTTCTTCCCCCCAGCACTTCTGGGTGTGGCCAGGGCTCCATAGGCATTGGGGCGCCCCCTGGCGGTGACCATGGGCTCCTGTAGGGTTGAGCTTCAAAGCTCTGTTCCAGTGGTCCCCAAAGCCACCAGGGCGGTCGCCCCCATGTGATCTTGGGGAGGTGTAAGCCCTCCTCCGGTCCTCCTGGGTGTCCTGGCTGGATACCACCCCTAGCCTTCTGTGACACAGTATATCCAAAAGTGTTTATTGGCTTTTGACTGTATTATGCAAAAGAAAATATATTACATAAGTACAAATTGTACAAATCAAAATCTAAAGAATCATAATGTATTTTCTTACTCTTTTAATTTGTAAACAGTATACATGAAGTGATCAACATTTCTACTGTGCAAAAGTATGGCATTAGAGACCACAGTGGAAGCACAGTAGGCCGGCAGCCCACAGTTTACCTGACTTTGAGTATTCTTCCATTTCTTCAGTACATGTGCAGTAAGCTAATCAATGCTAGAACAGAGCATAATACTTATAAAAGGAGATAAAAAGTGACCTTTGCTGCCAATGATTACAGGAACCTGCCTAGAAGAAGTCAATGTCAAAAAATAGATTATGAGAGAGGGCTCACTGCTGTAGGTCCGTGTATAATCCTTAGTTGGACCCCAGCCATTAATCATGGCAAGGGTAGGATATTAAAGATAAGATAGCAAGAGGGTCTTATGTGAGAGAGCTGAGTCAAACTGGGAACTGATCGACATGCTTTCCTCAAGCAATGCCTCAGAAATCCAGATAATGCTAAAATTCTAAAAATGTATAAGAGGCATTTTGATAAATCATGTTTCAGCTCAGTTCTATTTATACTATGCAGTATTTGAAAATACACACATGAGGAAATAATTCATATTATTAGCTATAGCCAAAGTAATAAAGGATGTGATTTACTAGGCTTCAGTCCTTGCTTCTTGTCACTGACTTATTCCCCACAAACCTAAAGGGTGGGCCAGGAAAATTAAAGAGATAATCTTTATGAGCTACAACTTATGTATCTACTTATTTAAATTTATTGGTGACTTATTGGTAACTACATTTAATATGAGTATTCTTTACCATATGAGTATTCTTAAATTAACAGCACATTGTTCCACTTTAAATATTTTAAAACAGGCCAATAATATGTTCTTTCCTAAAGAATGCATCATCATAAATCATTACACCAGCACACAGCTTTAGAAACAAAGCATAACACCAACTTTACTGGTAGTTTAGTAACAGTATATGTATTTTCAAAGCAAACATGGTCATTAGCTAAGCAATATACAAGCCATTATAGGCATGCTAAAACAAAAAAGTACTTTTTACACCAATTACCATCCTTAACAGCACACACAAAGTCAATGAATAACCAATGAATAACCAAGGATTGAGTCATTGCTAGTATTTGTTGTGGCCTACAAACTAACAAAGACACTTGCTCCTTCACTTGTTCAATGTAAAAAACAGAAAATAAAACACAAAACAAGTGACTGCTGCCTAGGAAGAATTTGTTTACATGGCTCCCCGTTTCTGGAGCTCTTTTTTTGTTTTCAGGGAATCCTTGGTGATGTCTGTCTCTCCAGATTTAACTGGTTATCATCCTTCTAAAAAAGCACTGAGTTTCTGCCCTTTTGGTAATTGACAACAGTGTCCAGTCATTTCAGTTAATTATTTCTATGTCCAGCTATATTCAAACTTAGAATGCTAACCTTTCCAATGTTGACCAGCTACATTCACACAGGGTACTTGCTGCAATGCAAAAACCATTAGCTATGTATTTCCATCCATTCACATTATAGGTACTTTCTGCTTTTCTTCTTCCAGAACTAGTGCAAACAACTGCTATGGCAATTCTTATGCTTCTCCTGCATTTCTCTCTGTACTAGAATCCTGTGATTCTTCATTCTTTCATGCCAGGATTCCCTGCAGTGTATATCTGAGCCAGAGCCTGTGCGACTCTTCTGTAAGTGATGGTAGCTCCTACCACTTCCTTTTGACTCCCGTGGGTTTCTCATTAAGATACTTTGTGTAACTGTTGTACGAAACTTTCTGTTAAACTGCCCACAACTCCCTCTGCAGCTCCTCTATGAAACTACTTTGCCAAAACTCTTCACAGGAACTAACACATAGCTCTTGCTAAAGCTCCCCTTTGAAAGCACTTTATGACATTTTTCAAGGCACTCTCTCAAACTCCTCCTTTACTAACTACTCATTTCATATGCTCCTCCCTTTTAGTTTGGAATGTATCAATGGTAAAAAGCCAGCTCAGGCATGTGACCCAGAGCAAGGAAACAGGAACAATTACCACCATCCTGCCTGTGGTGTCACCATGCTCTCAAAGCAACTGTTGTAGGACTTTATGTTCTACTGTGGAGTCAGTAGGTTACACACTTTACATTCACTTCTGCAGCCTTACTCTCCACAACCCATCCTAATGTCACTCTCTCTATCTTGTCTTAGGGACGTCTCCTCTCCTTTCACTCTTTGATCCTCTCCTTTTTTTACTTGATTCTGCTTATTGCAGATCATTCTGCTTGCAATCTCTGTAACTTCTTTTAAACTTCTTCTCAGGACTAAGAACTTAAACAGCCCAGTGAGACTTTTGCCCAGTCTCTTTTCTCAGTTCCAGATTCACAGATTGTCTGGGCATAAACAATGTTTGATTTGCCCCATCACCAATGGCATATAAAGTTGTCAGAAAGTACCTGCAATGTGAGCAATTTGCTAGCCACTTAGCATATCACATACAATCATGTGATAAAAAAAAGTATATCCCATGACTTTTTCAACGTATTTGAACAGGCAAGCAGTAGTGTAGTTGATACACTAGAATAAAAATAGAAGTAAAATGAGCTTTTTCAATCATTTAGTCAAACAAAATATTTAGCCTCTGAAGCTGGTATTGCCCCCTTCAGCAGAAATTACTTCTTGTAGGTGTTTTGCATAGCTGCAGACCAGTCTCAGACTTGACTAAATGACATTTTTGACTGTTCTTCCATGCAGGACTCTTTCAGCTGCAAGATATTTGTGGATGTTGTTGCATGTACTGCCTGTTCTAAATCCACCCACAACTTTGCAATGGGGTTCAACTCAGGCCATTGATTAGGCCAGTCCATAACCACCCAGTTTTTCTTTTTGAGCCATTCTTTGGTGGATTTTCTAGTGTGCTTCAGATTTTATTGTGTTGAAAGGTCCACTTCCAGCTCAGCTTCAGTCTTTATAAAAATGGTCTCACATTCTCCTCAAACACACTTTGATATAATGCAGATTTCATAGTTGCCTGCAAGGTGACTGCAAGTTGCTCAAGCCCTGAGTCAGCAAAGTAACCCCAAACCAGGACATCTTCACCATCATGGTTGTCAACTGTTATGAGGATCTTCTCTTGAAATGCCGTCAAGCATGTCTACTGTTACTTTGGACAAACAACTCATATCTTTTATTTATTTGCCAAGAGCACATTGTTCCAGAAGACCTGATCTTCGCCTATATGTTCAATGGCAAACTGTATTCTTGCTCTATTGGTCTTTTTGGACAACAAAGCCTTTACCAGCACACCTCACAGGCAGGCCAAATTTGTGCAATCTCTTTCTAATTGTAGACGTATGCACAATGACCCAACTGTTACAAGAGTTTCCTGCAGATCCCAAAGTGAAATTCTGAACTTCTTGGAGACTTCTTTTAGTATCAAATGGTCAGCTGATAGGGCGGCACGGTGGCGCAGTGGGTAGCGCTGCTGCCTCGCAGTTGGGAGATCTGGGGACCTGGGTTCGATTCCCGGGTCCTCCCTGCGTGGAGTTTGCATGTTCTCCCCGTGTCTGCGTGGGTTTCCTCCGGGCGCTCCGGTTTCCTCCCACATTCCAAAGACATGCAGGTTAGGTGGATTGGCGATTCTAGATTGTCCCTAGTGTGTGATTGGTGTGTGGGTGTGTTTGTGTGTGTCCTGCGGTGGGTTGGCACCCTGCCCGGGATTGGTTCCTGCCTTGTGCCCTGTGTTGGCTGGGATTGGCTCCAGCAGACCCCCGTGACCCTGTGTTCGGATTCAGCAGGTTGGAAAATGGATGGATGGATGGTCAGCTGATGGTTTAATTTGCTGGGTGTCTCAGTCCTGGACAAATTAGTAGTCATTTGAAAGTGTACGCCACTTGGTAGATGATTTTCATTACAGTGGAATGACTGATTACAAGTAATTTGGTGATCTTTGTAAATCCCTTGCCAGATATCCGCACCCTTCTTTCTAAGGACATTAGATCTCTTTTACTCTTTGTGTGCTGACAACATACACATCAAAAACAAAGAGAACACGAGACCCTTGATGTCTGCGGTTTAAATAAGACAGGTTCAACCTGCATACTACCTAAGGAGGTTCTAATCATTGGCACCTAATCTAGAACACTGGTTCTAATTTCGTGGATTTATCGTTGCGGTAAGTGCACTTACTTTTTCCATGTGACAATTTTTTGTTAATTTAGACTATGAGAATGAATACACCATGTAAATTTTAGGAGTCATTTGTTCAAGCACCTTTATTTGTAGGCACTGCTGGCATGAAGATCTAACATTTTCTAGTTCAAAAATGTTGAAAAAGCCAAAAATTACCATGGTTGTACTTATTATTTCACATGACTGTACATAGGTAAGAACAATGGGTTAATTTTTTTCCAGAAAACAAATAAGAAAAGGGTACAGATAGGGAAATGAAAGCTATTGGAAACTCCAACAGAGATTCTATCAAAAACATGTCATTAATTTGTGTTTTGCATTCTCCTTATTTTTGTGTGTCATTCAGTTTTATTTTTGTTGATATTTTTTGTTATTATGGTGACCATCACATTGCCTTTTATTTGCAATTTTTTGCTATAAATGTGCCATTGGTTGTGTTTCTATAGGTCCCACTGTTTTGAAGTTTTTGTAATCACGACGATGCTATGTCTACATGGATGCTAGGCTTGTGAAAAATGTGCTATGCATACAGCCATGGTAGGAAAAATAACAGCACACATCTCATAGCATCTAAATTTTGTTTGTGGGAAAGAACTGGCGAAAGACTAGCATTTGATGTAATCTGAAAAAACATATTTAGGGTAAGAATTTTGTCTTTACTGTTTGTTTTGTTATGACCTCAATTTTGGTTTAGTCCTTAAAAGATTTTTTGTGAATGATTTATCAGCTTCCTTAAAAAATAACTTTAGCCTAATGATAACTCCTATTATCTGTTTTTGCTCCTAATGAAAGACCTCTTTTACTCACGTCTTGCTAATAAAACCTGTTTAATATGAACATTCTCTTGACTCATAATAGCTACAAAATCACTTCAGACTTCATCTGGAAGATGGGATGCCTCGTCCACCTGCCCAACTCCCAAGCACAAACAAAACACTGTCTGTCACTGTCTCTCCCTCTTTCTCAGAAAGCGGAACTATTCCTTCTACTAGTGAGCCTCTTCCTCAATTTCTTCTCCTATTTACAGTCGAATTGATCCCGTGGTCACGTCTGGGTTCAACAGGGACTCACTTTGACCACAGAATTATCAGATTAGACCACCCACTTGAGAATCCAGATGTCTCTGATCTAGAGAGCCCTGTATGTTGACAAAGGGGGGAATAAAGGGCATCACTTGGTCCTGAGGTTCCTATTAGGAATCCTATGTTGCCTCCTATCTGTCTGAGACCCTCTGGCATCCTGGCACCTCTATAACCAGACTGTCTGTTTTGGATTTAATGTGTAGCTACCAGCTTGGTTTATCTCTGTCTTGTGGAATCCCTTATTAGGTCTTCATAATTGTGTGAGAGTGTCCTGCACCTTAACATTGGATGGAATGGGATTAGTAAATACATAGGTAGACTTTTGTTACAGACAAGCAAATGATGAATGTAGCATTCAAATGGTTGATTTTCAAGTGCAACGAGAACATTTCATGCAAGTGAAATATTCTAGCTAAGGTTTGGAGATGTTGTAAAAGCAGATAATTAGCATGTTACAGTAAATTGATTCATTTTTGGTGTGCATGAACATTTGCTTTCTTGTTTAAGAACACCTTACAACAATAATGTAGATGACATCTGTATAATGAGTAGATAACGTGAAACAGTTTTGTATAGAAATACCTTTTTAAAAAGCTTAGGGGATGGGGGAAATCATAATATGCTAAAAACATCACTTGATGTGTGTCACTCAGGTAAATGTGATATAATTCTGTCTTTCCTGCTTTTGTTTAGCTCTGAGAGGCTTTTTCATAAACATTTTTTTTCTGCTGCATTTCAAAGGAGCAGCCAGCCATATACTAAAATAACAGCAAATGGTGAATGTTAAAAAATTAAATAAATCGGTTTTACATGCTGCATATGCATAGAGTATATATACAGTATATATATATATATATATATATATATATATATATATATATATATATATATATATATATATATAGGCATGCAGTGTGGCGTGGTGGTTAAGGCTTTGGACATCACACCCAAATCCCGCTACTGACACTGGGTGACCATAATCACGTCACTTCACTTACCTGTGCTCTAACTGGAAAAACAAAAAGAAATATATCCAATTGTATCTCAAATGTTGCAAGTCACCTTGAATACAGATAACAACCAAATATGTAAATATACAGTATATACATGTTAATATTAATAGTAGTAATAGTTCTGTTTGTTGTAGTAGTAGTAGTAGTAGTTTCATGTGTACAGAGTACAGTTAATTTGTTACTTGCATGCCCAACAGACAGACATGTAACATGTTGCTGCTCTCTTTAGTGCTATAATAAACAACAATGTAATTAAGACCTACAGTAATTTTATTTGATGGAAAAAAGAAATGAGCATACCTGATGGACTCCTTACACGTTCCCGTTATGTGAAATGTTGACAAAAATCCCCTACTATAACTCCAGGGTAGTTTGTACATATAAAGCAATATAGAAATTTGTAAAAAATATTGGATATCAAAATAGGTTGGTACTAAATATGCCTGCACACACAACCTTGCAAATCAATAAAGCACATGATTAAAATTTATACAGTTACTCTTTGTCCTTTATTTTCTAATGTCACCAAGTGTTATTGTCATATGCTTGGGGATGCAAGCTTAGCGCTCCAAAAGCCAACCTGGTCACTGTTTGTGTGTAGTGTTTGTGTTTTTACTGAGCTGCTGTGAGCATTGCCAGTAGTTTGAGCATGGGCCTCCAATTTGTCTGTCACATCTAAACGTCTACAGCTTAGCTTAACTTCTTCTTCTTGTTCTTTCGGCTGCTCCCGTTAGGGGTTGCCAGAGCGGATCATCTTTTTCCATATCTTCATGTCTTCTGCATTTTGTTCTGTTACACCCATCACCTGCATGAAGTCTCTCACCACATCCATAAACCTTCTCTTATTCCTTCCTCTTTTCCTCTTGCCTGGCAGCTCTATCTTTTTCATCCTTCTCCCAATATACTAAACATCTCTCCTCTGCACATGTCCAAACCAACGCAAACTCGCCTCTCTATCTTTGTCTCCCAACCGTCCAACTTGAGCTGACCCTCTAATGTACTCATTTCTAATCCTATCCATCCTCATCACGCCCAGTGCAAATCTTAGCATCTTTAACTCTGCCTCCTCCTGCTCTGTCTCCTGCTTTCTGGTCAGTGCCACCGTCTCCAACCCATATAACATAGCTGGTCTCACTACCGTCCTATAGACCTTCTCTTTCACTCTTGCTGATATCCGTCTGTCACAAATCACTCCTGACACTCTTCTCCATCCATTCCACCCTGCCTGCACTCTGTTTTTCACCTCTCTTCCACAATCTCCATTACTCTGTATACAGCTCAACTTAACTGATGACCCAAAATTGAAAAGTATTGTGGATGTGTGTGTAAGTGTGCCATTCAATGAATTGGCGTGCCATTTAGCTTTGGCTCCTGCCTTATGTTTAATGTCTTCTGGATGCGCTCAAACACATTATGACTCTAAATTGGTGTGCCTGGATTTGAAACTGATGGATGGGCTTGGAGTTAACGTCTCCTCATGTAAAAAATCATATATCACAATGTTGCTAACATAGAATATGCAATATATACACTGAAAAAAAACTTTTAATGACCAATTTTGTAGTGAAAAATATGATTTCTGAAAAAGTAAAAAGCTGAGTTTTGTTGCATTGTACAATAACTGTATCAAAAATATAATGGGCCCTTTAGTTTTATGATTCTGTAAGAACAGAATGAACATCCATCTTTCTAAAAATTATTTATTCTGAAAAAACACAAATGTAGTAATTTTTGTCTGTATAAGGACACAGACATTTTACTAAAATATAGAACTTCAGACAATAATAACCCAGGCATTCATCCATTTATGTTCAGAACTATTTTTTTCCAATACAAGTACACAGGGAACCACAGCCAATATCTGAAGTAACAGACACAAAAAAGAAACTAGCCCTAGACTGGGAGCCATTGCATTAAAGAATACACTCACATACTGTACATACTGAACAGCTACATTCTACTAAAACAGGCCAATTGCAAGGAAGCAATCATCCATTAGGCCTACCATTCTCTAAAATGACATTTTCATTTCAAGGGTTTTGGGAAGCAGATCCTTACTCAGATGCTTCAAGCTGGAACTAACCAAGGAAGGCATGTCACACTTGTAGGGCAAGCTCATGCACACTCCATGCTTGATCGGATGGAGCCAGGTTACCGTTGACAAATAAAAATGACCTGTACCTTCTTGGGATGTGGGAGCCCAACACACACAGGACAGAACGTGCTAACTCCACCAAGACTGTGACCAGGCCAGACATCTAATCTACAGGTAGATTACTTTAGCTGTGAGGCAACAGGGCCAACATCTGTGTAAGTATGGCAGCATAAATGTAATACATCACTCTAGGGTGGTCTATTTCAACGAAAATAAACAACATTTAGAGGTCACACAATTTGGCAGTTTTCATGTCATCTGAACTGAATAGCAGACAACTGTTCCACACTTGAAGGTCTACAACATTAACACTGACTTGAAGTTGGAAAATTCTTGCAATGGGTTGTGACCAGTCGAAGAATAAACTGCTTTTGTTTCTTTGTCCTTCATCATTGTACTTTTCAATGAGACTTATTCATCTTTCAGCTGTGTCTTTCACTACTGTCATGTGTGCCGACAGTTCACAGAATTTGTTGAAGACTGAATCATCTGTCTAATGTTTTGGTGGCTTCTTGAGAAATGACCAAGACCTGTCTTTGGCTCTTTTTCATTAGAATATCAAAGAAAGATGCTGTGCTTTCTGTTACCAGATCCTCCAACTTCAGCTGTTCAGTTCCATTTGTCAGGATAAGATGGTGAAGGATGTCTGGTAACGGTGGTCTCTGCAGGCTTTGCACCATCTTTTCCTTTGTCTCTGCTGTGACTCTGTCATCAAAAAGGGATACAGTTGCAAATTTCTACTTAGTACTAGAATGTTCATGAAAGTCTTACTTCATACTAGAATGTTCTGCACACTTTTGCTTACTACTAAAATGTTCTGGGAACTCCACCATAGTACTAGAATGTTCATTTTCTTGATTGTTTACTGATCACTTATCCAGTTAAGAAAACCCTGCACAAGAGCATGTAAGTAGAAATGATACAAATAAAATATTCAGAATGGAGTAAGTCGCACTGTTCCATTCCATTCAAACTAGTGTGGTGCTGAGGTGTCACCCATTGCATGGCTGCATTTGGGTCCTAATTTGGGATCTTGAGGTGGTTCGACGTGTGTTGGATGTGGCAATGTGCATGCTCCCTATGACGCAAGCTTTGTTTCGCAATATTGAAGCTAAGCAAACTATTTCTAATGGACAAAAATAAGCCTTAAGGAAAAATGATTTTACAAATATGAACTGTTTGCATTGGTCTGTGGAGCATCCTAATATGTATCCACATGTATCTTTAGCTCAGCTCCAATGGTCACTAAAAATATAAAGTTTCTGCTGTTTGTTGCTGCTGATGATAACAATGATAATAATTGATATTTTTGTATTCACTACCTGTGACCTTTCGTTTGATTAAATGAGCTTAATGATACGTATAATCTTCAAAACATTTTTGAATCATTTGTGTGTTGGATGGAGATCCCATCCAAGTTGGTTTCTGCCTTGCATCTGATGCTGCTTTTTGCTATGCTGCAGGATTGTGAGAAATGTACTCTTTGTGAGATTTATCAGGTTAAGGAAGAAAGAAGTTTTGAAGTAAGGTAGTTCTACTTAATGATTATGGCGCTGGAGAGTGGTGACATGTTGCATGTTGACTTTCACTGTACTCTATATAAATGACATTAATGAATGTATAAACCAACATGCATGGATTTACTTATTTAGCAATCACCTTTATCCATGATGACTTACAACATTTATGATATAATTGGTTCCATTTCTTTTGGTTTTCCAATTGGAGCACAGGCAGGTCAAGTGACTTGCTTATGGTCACACAGTGTCACTAGTAGGATTTGAACCCACAACCTCAAGGTTTGAAGTCTAAAGCCTTAACCACTACCCCACACTGCACTGTACTGTGTACTTACAGTGTTTGATTTGTCAGTTTCTTTGATATATATATGTGCAACAATCCACTGAAATAAAAAAATGTCAAAAATACAAAAATAGGGAGGCATAATAGATAGATAGATAGATAGATAGATAGATAGATAGATAGATAGATAGATAGATAGATAGATAGATAGATAGATAGATAGATAGATAGAATTCAGGATATATTTCCCCCACTTTGTTCCTTCATTATGAAGTTTACATGTTCTGTAAATGTGCCAGAGCACACTTTTCTTCAGGTGCTGAAGTTGATCTTCCATATCCCAAAAAATCTAACTGGCAATTCTGAATTGGCCCTGTGTGGGGGTGTGCAGGAATGGGCCCTGTGATATCCAGACACCTTGTGTAGGGCTTCTTCCTGCTTTGATCCCAATGCTGTTAGGACAGGATCTGGTCCCTGTAACAGTGAACTGGACTATACAGGTTTGGGAATGAGAATGTTAAACAAAAATGCTAATGGTTAAGACTAGCTGTACATTTAAAGAAATTCAGATTTGTCTTTTAATTATTTTTAGTTCAATTAATATATTTAGAATAAGTATTCAAGAGACTAAACCCTAAGACTAATACCCTGAAGACCCAAGTGACCAGCTTACCAGCGCCAATGCACAGCTACTTACCACCCATCGTGACACCAGTAGGACTTTAACAAACTTAAGTACATATAAAGAGCGTTCATGGAAAATTAAAAAAACACATACAAAAAAATACTGACTCCCCCCCACAACATCCTCAAAAATTAAAACACGTAGACATGCAATGAATTCAAATTATTTTTAAATGACAAGCAAAGATTCTGAATGAAAAGGTGGAGTGCATGCATCTGTGTGAGCATGAGATTAACTCCACTGAATCAGCAACTTGCTGATAAACAAAGGCAGGAATCATTTTAATTACTCTGTTAATTGATATGAAACAAAAAGCACTAATTGGGTGTAATAAGACAATTAATTCTTAGCCACTGAAGACCTAATGATTTAAGTAGACTTAAACTAATTTTGGTAATTGATTGTTCACTTGACAAGCAACGGTACACTCCATAGCATGTACGCTGTTTCTTTTTTTTTTTTTAACTTTAAGGATAAAAAATATGAGAAAGAATTTGAAAATGCAATTGTATTTTTATTAAAGAAAATAGACTCATATGCAAATGAACAAAGGTTTTCCTTCAGACATGTTGTGTTTCTGCCAAGTCTCATTGATACTGAAGAGCATCCTAGGCACACAATAAAGCTCTTTGTATGTTGACAACATTGTTGACCCTTGGCTATTTAGATTTCTATTTCTTAAAAAGGCAGAAAAACAAAAAACAGTATCATTTCATTCTGTTACTTTCATTAACCTCTAATGTTTCTGTGGACCTCAAATATTTCCCTCTAAGTAAAATGGGAGCTGATTTAGCTCTTTGCATCCCAAATAGATAAATACATTTTCCATAAAGCATAATCTGCTCTAAACTTTTTTTCAAGTGCTCAGCGTTATTTGATCTGTAAAAGATAAGGGTCTGCGGGCGGCACGGTGGCGCAGTGGGTAGCGCTGCTGCCTCGCAGTTGGGAGACCTGGGGACCCGGGTTCGCTTCCCGGGCCCTCCCTGCGTGGAGTTTGCATGTTCTCCCCGTGTCTGCGTGGGTTTCCTCCGGGCGCTCCGGTTTCCTCCCACAGTCCAAAGACATGCTGGTTAGGTGGATTGGCGATTCTAATTGGCCCTAGTGTGTGCTTGGTGTGTGGGTGTGTTTGTGTGTGTCCTGCGGTGGGTTGGCACCCTGCCCAGGATTGTTTCCTGCCTTGTGCCCTGTGTTGGCTGGGATTGGCTCCAGCAGACCCCCGTGACCCTGTGTTTGGATTCAGCGGGTTGGAAAATGGATGGATGGATGGAAGATAAGGGTCATTTTTTGGGTCTCCAAACAAGAGAACAATATTAAAGTGGACATTCTTTATCCAAAGAAAATTTTTTAACAAATGAGAATAAAATTATAGTGAACATTATATCCAAAGAAAAGGTTAGAACAGGGGAAGAGCAAAGGTACAAGGCAAACAGAAGTAAAATAAGCAGCATCTCTAGTCATTCTTGGCCTGCCTAAACTTGCCATTGTAGGGTGGCTTGCTCGTTTGCCCAATTTAAAATACAGAATACTTCATTCACCTCCTAGCTTGTTCTCTAAGATTATAGCCACACTTCCTCACACCAGTTGAGTACTTGATGACAACTCCCCTTCCCACTTATTGTGAAGGAACTTTACATCTCTTCCTAGGGTCAGCACCATTTGATTCCTTCTGGGATTGGGATGGCCTTCTGTTTGCAACAGGGTCATCAGGACAGGGGGCCATTTGGACATCCCTTGTGTTCCTGTGTCCCTTAGCTGATCGTTAAACTTAAAGATCCAAAGCTCCATGGCATCTCCTCAGGTGTTTATTTGAGGGACACTGTGGTATCATACACTGCTACTTGGAACAGTGGTCCTCTATCAGTTAGGAGGTGTTGCAGCCTCTGCTGTTCACTCTTTAGACTCACTGTCTCTCTTATCACAGGTTAAGAAGCCTATCTTCTGGAATGTAGGCAAAATATTTCATTAAGCCATTCAAGCCTTTTGTTTTTTCTTTACACATGGTATTGGCCCTGCATGTTGCCTTCCAATGGCACTCAACACAGTCAAAGGGCTTACCATTTCTGGTGGTGTCCAGGTTTTTTGCCCCTGCATGGCAACATGCAAGGACATTGTCATTGCTTCTTACCTCTCACTATTAGGACCTTGTAATGGCCATATCCCATACCACCTTCTTCCTGCCTATAGTCTTATAGCAATTGGTACTCCTCTATAAGCCTTGGGAGTCTCATCCATGGACAAAAATACAAGATAAATGTATCATTATCAGAAGATTTTTCTTGTTTTCTGTCACTTTAACTTTTAATAGCATGTCAAGTGCCTCAAAAACCTATGTGCGTAAGTTTTTGGACTAGAACATTTGGAGCTGCTAGTCCCAAGCACAGGAGCGTTACACTGCCTGGGTTACAGTAACTGTTCTATGAGAAAAAAATCCAGTATTGAATAAAGTGCATCTAAATGAACAAATAGTATATTTTTGTTTAACTTATGTTAGCACTACATGAAGAAAACAATTGTCCAATACACATAGTAACTACTTGTGCAACCTGTAACTACAATGATTACAACTACGTGCCTCTTATAATGTTATAACGCATAGGATTTGAGCATAAGATTCTGGATAATTCATGCAGCACCTCTTGTAACCACTGTACCATTGTATATATATATATACAATGTCATCTGCCCAGCCAAAAAAAAAGTCGCCACCTGGATTTAACTAAGCAAATAGGTACGAGCCTCCTATTGGATAATTACTGCATGGGCGATTATTCTTTCAGCTGGCAACAAGTTATTTAACCCAACTGGTGCAATGAGTTGTTTCTCATTTCCTTAAACAACCATGTCGAAAGACACATCTCGATGGTCGTGGAAAGATGTTAGTCTGTTTGAGAAGGGTCAAATCATTGGCATGCATCAAGCAGAGAAAACATCTAAGGAGATTGCAGAAACTACTAAAATTGGGTTAAGAACTGTCCAACGCTTTATTAAAAACTGGAAGGATAGTGGGGACCCATCGTCTTTGAGGAAGAAATGTGGCCGGGAAAAAATCCTGAATGATCGTGATCAGCGATCACTTAAATGTTTGGTGAAATCAAATCGAAGAAAAACAACAGTAGAACTCAGGTCAATGTTTAATAGTGAAAGTAAGAGCATTTCCACACACACAATGTGAAGGGAACTCAAGGGATTGGGACTGAACAGCTGTGTAGCCGTAAGAAAACCACTAATCAGTGAGGCAAACTGAAAAAAAAGGCTTCAATTTGCTAGGGAGCATAAAGATTGGACTCTGGAGCAATGGAAGAAGGTCATGTGGTCTGATGAGTCCAGATTTACCCTGTTCCAGAGTAATGGGCGCATCAGGGTAAGAAGAGAGGCAGATGAAGTGATCAAAACAATGCCACAGCGAATGCGTGCCATAATCAAAGCTAAAGGTGGTCCAACGAAATATTAGAGTGTGTGACCTTTTTTTTTGGCCAGGCAGTATATATATATATATCCATCCATCCATTTTCCAACCCGCTGAATCCGAACACAGGGTCACGGGGGTCTGCTGGAGCCAATCCCAGCCAACACAGGGCACGAGGCAGGAAACAATCCCGGGCAGGGTGCCAACCCACCGCAGATATATATATATATATATATATATATATATATATATAAAGTATGTTATACTGTATCTGCCATACAGTACAAAGAGTACATGAAATGTTTCGCCCTAATTGCCCCTTTAAGGGGATCAAACCTCAGACACCAGTCCCTCAGACGAAGCCTCTAACGGTGTGTCATGTTCACTTATTTGACAGGGTGAAGATCAAAATATTATATTTTCAGGTCTGATCACAATTGGATATTTGGGTGGTTACCTATCAAGTAACATTTGTGGTTGGTCAGTCAGTCAGTAAACATCTGCCACGTCCTCTCAGTTGTGAGAAGCAGATCATAGATTTGTTATACAGTGTCTGCCAAACAATACAAAGAGTACACAACATGTGTTTTGCTCTAATTGGGGCACATCAGGTGTACACACTTTTGCTTCCCCTTACCTGGGATTGAATCTCAGATGTCAATGCCTGAGTTCAAAGCCACTCATCCATCATCCTGGGGTCACCTGGTCCAGGGAGGCAGTCTCCTGCTGTCTTTCCATTCTGGCTTCCTGGCCAAGAAATGTGCCACCAATCAACCTGGCTGGGATGACTGTCCCACTGCATCCTTCTTTATAATATATAGTCATGCAGTATCTATACTGTATTCTGAACAGGTGAAAATGGAGTAAGGAGTGTTGCATACATTAAGAGGATGGACAAGAGCAGTGTATCTCTGAAAGACATTTACATACGATGGATGTAATGGACGAATTACATCTACAGATCTTTATGAGAAAACTCGTGACTGTTGCATTTTATTATTACCAGAGACGTGGTTAAATTCATTTATACCAGATGTAGCCATTGAGCTAGTAGACCGTAAGCATTCAGTTGGGATAGAAGCAAAGATTCTGGCAAAAGTAAAGATGTGGGATTTTGTATTTACTTTCATAATAGCTGGTGTACCAACACGAAGATCATAGGCAATCACTGCTCTCCTGATCAGGAGCTTACTGTTGTCATAGTTACAGCTGTTTATATTCCACAGGAAGCTACCTCTAACAAAGCTCTGGGTTACTTGCTTGATACTGTTAATTTGCAGCAAAACACTTACTTAGTCATTCATATTATAGCTGGTGATTTCAACCACACAGACATAAAAGTAGCTCTACCTAAATTTCATCAGCACATCAAATACTCAACCAAGGAAAAAATACAATGGACAAGGCTTACTCAGATATCAATAATTGTTATATGACAAAACAGTTGCTTCACTTAACGCCAGTCACATCATTTATCTATACATACACTCCCCTCAGAAGGAAAGCCCAAATCACCACAAAGACCGTTAAAACATGGCTTGAAGGAGCATCTTTGCAGCTACAGGATTGCTTTGAAAGGACTAACTGGGGCATTTTTTAGGCTCAGGACTTGGAAGTATACACATCAATTGTACTCTGCTACTTTAAAAACTGTGTTGACAATGTCATTGTCAGCAAATATATTTCTGTGTACCCCAACCAGAAGCCATGGATGATGATGGAAGTCAGATCTCTCCTCAAGCACCACAGTGCAGCCTTCAGGTCTACCAACAAGGCCCTTTACAGCACAGCCAGAGACAACCTCAAGACAGCCATCAGAGAGGCTAAAATGGCCTACAAAAGGAAGATTGAGGACCACTTTGCTAACAGTGATCCACAGTGACTTTGGCATTGCATCCAGCACATTACCAATGACAAAACTGATAACCACAAGGCTGTTGACTTGGACACCTGGATGGCAGAGGAACTGAATAAATTCTTTTATCATTTTGAGATGGAAACAGCAGACAGTCATGTCTAAGCCCCAGCAGACAGACCTCAGCAGTCTCACCTCACCCACACCGACCCTCTATGACCAGGACTTTCACCAGGTAAAAGAGGCATGATGTGAGGTGCTCAGAGCGGACGGTTCAAGGACGGCTGACAGTCCTGATGGAGTGATAGGATAAGCAGTGAAAGAATGTGGAGATCAACTCTCTGGGATCTTCACAAAGATCTTCAATATCTATCTGTCTAAGTCCATCATTCCATCTTGCCTGAAGTCTTTCCACAATCTTTTCCGCTGCCAAAAAACAAAACAAACAATCATCAGCAGTCTCAGCATATCAGCAGCAGTAGTCAGCAGTTATTACCATCCAGTGGCACTCACTCCAGTTATTATGAAGTGTTTCAACATCTGGTCCTACAACACCTCAAAGCCAGCCTCCCAGTCACTGTGGATCCACCAGTAATCTTATAAAGCAAACATGTCCACAGAAGATGCGGTCTCCACCGGCTTGCATACTGCATGTTACCATCTTGAGGAGCAGGGGAGCTATGAGAGGATGCTCTTGGTAGACTTCAGCCTGGCTTTTAATACAGTTATCACGGATAGACTGGTCACAAAACTTGCTGGCTTAGGACTTTCACAATCTGTCTGCCACTGGATGAAAGACTTTCTGACTAACCACCCTCAGACAGTTAGATTAGGTCCCTATTTCTCCTCCACTCTCACACTCAACACCAGTGTCCCTCAAGGCTGTGTGTTGAGCCCACTTCTACATACGTTCTATATCTAAGACTGTATACCCTTCCATTTTACCAACACCATCATTAAGTTTGCAGATGACAAGACTGTAGTTAGACTAATTCCAGGAGGACACAAGACAGCCTAAAGAGATGAGGTCCAAAGACTGACTGCAGGGTGCACTTAGAACAGCCTCACCTTAAATTCTACAAAACAAAAGAACTTCCGGAGGCATAATACAAATCACAACCCAATATACATCAATAGAGACTGTGTGGAAAGTCTTCAAGTTTCTAGGTATACACATTGCAGAAGATCTCTCCTGGTCCATAAACACCACATCAGCAGTCAAGAAGGCACAGCAGAGACTCTACTTCCTCAGGTTTCTTAGGAAAAACAACCTCAAGGAGAAGCTGCTGGTGTCCTTTACCGCTTCTCTATTGAGAGTGTCCTGTCCATACTGCATTTCTATGTAGTATTCCAGCAGCTCATTGACAGACTGGAGAGCCCTTCAGAGGATCATGAACTTTGCCCAGAAAATTATTGGCTGCACATTGCCGTCTTTGGAGGAACTCTTCAGCTCATCAGAATATCCAACATCATGAAAGACCCTTCCCACCCTGGATATCACTTATTTGAGGTATTGCCCTATGGCAGGCGGTGTAGGTTCATCTAATAGCAGACAAACAGATTTAAGAAGAGTTTCTACTCCAGAGCCATATGAGAGCTGAATACTTCTAAACACTTATAATGATTGACAATGACCAACATAACAGCAGTCACTCTTGCAATACAAGTACATGTTTACATTACTTCCACTTTATATTATTAATCTATTTCTACTATTGCACTCAGTTTCAATTGTGCAATAAGCCTAAGTTCAATATTTAGTTATTCTATTGTATTGTGAATGCACCTTTAGGATTGCTGCAATTTTGTTGTAATAAGTGCAAAAATAAAAATAAAAAAAGGAATCTGAATCTGAATCAATTCTCAATAGTCTTGCCAAGACCCTTACATGAGCCTGCAACCAGTTTATGGCAAACAAGTATACAATTCTACAAAAAATTACAATATTACAAACACATTTAACCGTTCACCCCACAAAATGCAAAGTGACTCCCAGAAAAACATTAGAGGAGTATTGAAATATTACAGAAATTACACAAACTGTAGAAAACATCATCTTTGCTTTCTTTTAAAAACTAAATATCATTCTAAAACACTTTACTGAAAAGTGAAAATCATTAACAAAATCTTACAACTACACTGGCATTGTTCAGTCGTGGAGTTCTCGATGTGAGCTCAACTGGAGGTGACAATTTGTCAGGGCCCTCATTTTTGCATAGGACCAGCTGATGCTGCAGCTGAATCTGTCCACCCTGCAGTAAAACCTGAAGAGTCATAGCTTAGGACTGGTGGTACAAGTACCTTGCGGAGATGACTTGCATGCCATTAGGAATTGTCAGCTAGGAAAAAGGTGGCTGGGCCTAACTGGCTTGTAAAGAAGAAGACCAAAATGATGTCATCTTATGGTCTAAGTGTGACCACTATCTGAGGCAGTTATGTCTGGCACTCTGACTCAGTGTGACCTATTGAAGTATTACTTCATCTTATGCTGTTTTTTGGACACATTGATATGTGTGCCCTGGAGTGTGAAGAGTTGGTTGAGCATGCAGAGGATCCAGTGGAAACTAAAATTCATGGTCAGTCATAAGGACTGCTGGCAAACTGCCTGTGCTTAAGTGCTTTGTGACTCTGTGGTGCAAAAATGCCTGGGGAAGTGCCGAAAGAAATGTGCATCCATCTGTGCTCTAATATCATTTGTAACATTTTATTTAGAGGTTTAACGCCCCAACAGTCTGAAGATGATAGACTACTGTGCAAATGCAACAAATTCATCTGTCCTTCAAAAAACATGTAAATTCACTTGTGGCAGATTGTGGGACCATTGTCAGTTGAAACTGTCACTGGCAGCACCAAGTTAGCAAAAAAGGACTCAGAGAACTCAGTCACAGCTCTGGTTGTAAATGAACTGGAGGTACATCTGACCACATAGAATTTGGGTCATATTCCACAATATGAAAACACAGATGATGTGATGTGATGTAACTTAGCATAGCATAGCTGTTCTCAAGGCTTAACTAACAATTAAAACAGGCTGCAATTGAGTTGCATGCTGAGGACCACTCTTGCCATTCATGATGAAAGCAGGGGATTACTTTACCAGAGTTTCAGTGTCACCCTCAATCTTTGACCACGCTACCCAAGATACACTACATTGTTGCTTAATGTGGACTATACCCAAATGGCTCCTGTGTGTCGTAACCAGAGCACATACAGTTATTGGAGAGACCTTGAAACTACAGTACAAAGCCCATGTGCCATGCAGCTGTCCTTCTAGCATGCAGGTTCACCGTTGACACAATGAAATGGTATCAACTCTGGAGATACTTAAGAGGGTGACACCTGTCTGGAGAAGGTGCTAAGTTGAGTGAACACTGACTCCTGCTCTGAGCAGCACCTGGAGTGACACAGTGGCCTGCAGAGGTGTGTGAAGAGACTGAAAAAATTCAGTCTCTGTAGAATCAGGGCAGGGAACTGTGGCCAAAGTAGCAGAAGAGTGAGAAAGAAAGTCTGTCCCCACATTGTTGTGCCCTGGAGAATTCTGATGTTTAACACTGTACTGCACACAGAGCAGCAGTGCACTCTTAGGGCCGGTGGCTGGAACTGGATGTTTGGTCAGTTCTGAAAGTAAATGCATGACTATACATTTGCTAAACATGCCAGTGCCTCACCATTAATGAGATTAAGATGCCTGACTAGTGTTGAGATACTCTTCATGGATTGAGGATGAGAGACTATGTATGACTAGACCATCAGGGTAAATAACAACTCTTGGAGATCCTAGCAAAATGACAGACATAATCTTTTGAAAAGAGCACAGAATAGAAAGTCCAACTGGAATCACAGTATAGCAGAAGACATTAATGTGAGTGACAAGGTCTCAACTGATATACAGGAGAGGCACTTGCAGATATCCCTGATGAAGGTCCAAATTTGTAAAGATACTAGAGCCATAAAACTGTGTAATATACTCCTCTGATGTAGGCAGAGGATATTGCCATTTTATTCTGCCCTTATATCAACACAAATTCATAGATCCCCTAACTTTTTTTTTGTAACAAAATGCACAGGTTTTAAAATTGCAATTCAAGGAGGTGTTGCAACTCAGTTGATACTCCATCATGAAACCCTAATGAGATGAGGCGTGGTGGCTGGATGACAGGACACACAATGGAATCCAGTAAAGGCTGGTGATTAAAGACAGAGGGACAGCCAAATCCATCAAAAACTGATGTGCGCCTCTAGTGCGAAGGGGAGGCAGGACATTAAGAAATAACTGATCCGTTCATGTCAAAAAAGATAAACCAAGGCTGTGAAAGAGAGGCTGACACCATGGAGGGAGACATGAAAGGTAAATTTAGGAAGAACCATAATGCACTGTGATCTATAAGGTCAATCTCAGAGCTGTAATACTCACAGATGCTGGTAAGTGGAGCAGATAGATGGAGCTCTGGGAAAATTGCTTCTTTGTTTTAAGATTTTAAAAAGGGACATTGTCGCTCTGGTGTCAGCATGGTCAGGATCAGGATTTTAGAATTTTTTTACAGCTTAAGGTGTTTTCAACAATTTTTAAAATGAAATATGTTCTGCGGAAGCATGTTGTTTTTCTTAAGGGTGCTGCCATTATGGGAGCTTTCTGTTGACTGTTGCTAAGCTGTTTTTAGGTAAAGTCAGCTGAAAATGTGAGGTACGTGTTATCGCCAGGTTGAAGGTATAAAGGTCAGCGTAATGCACTCTCTGGTTGTCCAAGTTTGCGGATATGTGAAAAAAGTTTTGTTTTTGATTTCCCCAGTACATTTTAAATTACGATTTCGGTTTCACATCCTGGGTTATTTACTTAGATTATTGCTTTTGCAGTACTGACCTTTGCATATTAATAAAACCATGACCCATCTCCTGATTCGATTCGTATTTAAAATTCTGCTGTCACTCAGTGTAGTCAGTATCAGCAGAAGAAGTATGACATCGATTTCCAGTGTACATATTTCAAATGAGATATGCCTGGGTGTCACATTATAAATTGTCATAAAGCTGAACAGCAAACCTTTGCAATGTTTTAGGCTAAAATGCAGCACTAGTCAATCTAACACAAGGTACAGCAAGTATGATTTACAGCCACAATTTCCACCAAACTGTTGGGGTCATAGAGGAAGCTGTTGTGTAAGCTGCACACTGGGAATTTCATTGTTGTAGTCTCAGTCCTCTCTGTGCTGCAGCGGTTGAGCTGTATCTCCTGTCACGGTTGAAGGAGCAGGAGGTTTAGCAACAAACTCTCCTGTGGACTCAGTTTGGGACGTCAATATGTACAGCCTGTGATCAGGTTAAATCATCTGCTTTTTTGCATCAGTAGTGTATTCAGCCAGTTGATCTCATATAAATTGTTCTTGCATGTTTGCTTAAACCCTTTATGTTAGCCATGTATTGGTGAACTGATTTGCCAGCCTGCTGTCGTCGTTTATAAAACTGGATTCAGTGGAGGATAACATTCTGCCAACATGAGAAGTGTGCTTCCAAGCAGGTCACAGCTGTGGAATATGTGGCTGTATTCCACAGAGTCTTAAACACATACTGTTCCTCCGTGTCCAGAGAGTGCAGCAGCAAAGCTTTTTTGTGTGCATCTTTCATATTTTTCAAATCAAGAGTTAGGAGATAAGATTCAAAAGTCTCCAGCCAGAGGACCCAAGGCATTGGGGGCTTTCCAATCACGGTGAATAAGGGAGGAAGTGGAGGAAGTGAAAATTTAGCTACCCTCAGTAAGATGTGTAGAATAAGAGGTTAGACAAAAGCAATTTATCTCTCAGAGGCATTTATTCTTCTCCAAACATTTCTGGCAAAACTCTCTCTTAAGCCACAGTATATGACAACAACACTCCTGTACAATGAAATATCACAAACATAATAAAAGATACATCAAGTAAGCTGATTTGTGTTTGTGTAAAGGAAATGAGCTCCATACTTTAACCCATTCTTGTTTACCATGGTACCAGAGAGTGGCTACATGTTGCATGGTTCAACATGCAAATAAGAATTTCACTATCCTCTCTACTACATCTGTTACTATAATCCAAAATCAGTCATTCACCTTATTGTGGAGAAATTTTAGCACACCCTTTCTTGCAGAATTTTTTTTTCATTTGGAAGCATTAGTAATTTTTCAAACAAGAACTTCCTTTTATGTTTTTCCAGAGCACCTCTGTGGGATCAAGGACTGGATTTAGTCTAGGCCACCACATAATTAAAATTTAGCTTCTTGTCTGATGTGGACTTGCTTCTGCATTTGCTTTCAGCTCATACATGGATGACCAACAGTCTTCTTATGAATTTTCTAGTATACAGCAGAATTTGTGATATTTCAATTATAGCAAGTGTGACCACACGAGGGCGCCAGAGAGCCCCAAACCACACATCCAGCAATAACCACACGTACAGTAAATGGAATAAAAATAAATGATTTTTATTCTTCTCCAAAGCACTTTCTCAGTCCTCTCTTAATCACAATCGCAATAATAATACAATAAATGACAAATCAAACTATTCCTTCCTCCTTCTCTACTTCCTTTGAGCTTTGCCCCCTACCTCCTGACTCTGACTCTCTTATGTGTGGTGATGGGCTTCCTTTTATGCCGGACCCGGCAATGCTTCCAGTATCATTCTGTCTCCTCCAGGAAGCACTTCTGGGCCATAAATGAAGAAGGTTGGTCCTCCCCTGACAGCGACCTCTATTGACCCCAAGGGATACATTTCCTGACTTCATTTCAATAGCACCCCTGCAGATGTCCCAACTGGGTTCTCGTATGAGGATCAGTGCCACCTAGTGCCTGGGGAATGGAACCACTCCCAAGTTCCAGCTTCTCTTGGTCACCCATTATTTTACTCTGGCATAGAATTATCTTTCCGTCCGGTCGGCTGATCCATCCGTTGTTCTTCTCGTGTCTCCCATCTAGGTAATAACTCAAAGTCCCCCCTGGCCGGGAAGCCTGTTCTCATCCCACACAAGTAATTCAAGTCCTTCATGCAGCACAGCATATACACAGCACAACACTACCACCACCATGCTGGATAGTTGAAACAATATTGTTACTGTGTATTGCTGTGTTTGTTTTCTGATATTTAGGAAGTTCCAGTTTTGTTTCTTCTGTCCAAAGGCCAATCTCCCAAAATCCTTGGGGATCATCCAGGTTCTTTCTCTAAAGGACAGATGTGCATTTATGCTCTTCTTAGTTAGCAGTGGTTTTCACCTTGCTATTTTCCAATGAAGACCATTTTTGATTTTATGATTTATTGGACCTAGAGTTTTTTTGGATGATTTTTACTATCGCTTGTAACTTCCACCATGATCTTGCGCAGCTCAGCCACTAAAACAGAAGATTCGCTTCCGTTCCAGATGTTTCCCATTTGAAGATTAAAGCTCATACTATATCTCAATGGAGTCCACAGCTTCACAAATGTCTTTGTAGCATTTTCCAGACTGATAGATATCTTATCATGGCATCATGTGCTTGTTGAACCTTTGTCTGCCTATATGACTTCATGGTAAGGGTCAAAATAAGTAAAGTTTATATCATGCAGAGCAGGCTGCAGTCAAGGCCGACTCTGTTCCATCATCTGACTCTAATTTTCATTTCATTTGGATGACTTAGTTAGGGGGCAATTTTATCTTTATACAGTAGTGTTGAATAACTTCATTCATTAAATAAATTAAATAAGTTAAAAACAAACATGTTATTTGTTCACTCAGGTGCCCTTTATATAACATCAGATTCTGGTTGAAGACCTGAAAATATTAATTGTAAAAAGTTTTCAGTAATAGTGAAAATCAATATGGGGCAAGTAATTTTCGATGGTATTACATAATGGTCCTGCTTCATATATGTTACCTATTACAAATTTTCAGAATTATTTTTTAGCACTACAACAAGTCTTAAAGAAGTAATAAAACCCAACAGAGATTTACTAAGAGATAATTCAGAAACACCAGTAATATTTTGGATGTTTTATGAAGTACCTACAATATAAGTGCATCCTGCTCATCCTATCTTTCTGCCGTTCCTTGTATCAATAATCACAACCTTTCTGCTATACAGTGACAGACGCAGGGAAGTAGAGGATATTTTTAGGGCTCTTTTGAGAATTTTATGTGTACACCTGAACAAGGAAGGATGCACTTCCTAATTTCTTCTCTCTGTTCACCTGTAGCCTGTTGAAGAAGTAGCAGAAGAGCATTCACATCATTTCCTGCTCAAGTCCAGAAGCCCCACCTCTTCTGCCTCCACCAATATGCCAAGACGAGATAACCTGGGAATTCAAGGTTCATTTGAGAACCCGTGATTCTGATAGACAAAAGCCCCTAAATGCATCAATAGACCCCAATGATCTATGCTGACCTGTTTTCTGTTTCAGCAGTTCTTTTTGATTTTTCCATCCATTATACGGGAATTGTCGTGGAGGCACTCCAACTCTTCATCTTATTCTCACATCTAGTTTTAAATCAGATTGTTCCTTCCTCACCTGAGCAAACATCTACATCTCTCTTTAAAATCCAGAGCCACCATGCACACAAGACACATTCTCTTAGAAAAGGGGTCAGTGTGTCATATATTTTAAAAGATACATTTTTATATGACACCGCTTTCCTGCCTGTATGAAACCTGTACTCTGCAAGAAAATATTTTGGGGAATGTTTTGAGATCAATTTGGATCAAAGCAAATTCAGAGGCTTTTAGATGTTGATCTATCAATATGTGTTATGTCACACATGTTTCTTAGGCAGGTATCAAAGGCAAACTGAGACACTAATTTATTTTACTTATTTTTGCTCCATGCATTCCAAGCACTGAATGACAGAGTAACTTTTTTAAAATTACCGATTGTCTTCTTGGATGGCTTCTCCAACATTCCTTCTGGCTTTTCCCCTGATCATATTCTCTGTTTTAATCCTCCCACCCTCTCACTTGAAAACCTTCTGTGCTTCCTCCTCTTCAGGCACACTTGATGGAGGCTGAAAATCTGAAATGTTGGGCTTCTGACTTTCTTTTAATTTTCTAATGTGGAATTTACTGTTTTTACTATTATAGGTCTATGCTGACACACTAACAGCTTATTGTAAAATAAGTAATTTAATAAAAAATAAAGCATTACGATACAGTTTGAATATAAAGTATGTACCTTTTTAATGCTGTCTTTTGTTTTTGAAGTATTATTTTTCCTCTGTTTTTTGTAATTTATGTATATAATATGTTTAATTTATTATTTCGGTTGTAGGTATTGAGTATGTATTGTCTTTATTTCCATTCCTTGTGTTTTGTGGTGGAACCCACCACATCATTGCTGCTGGGACCATCCTTAGCCTTTGTATTAAGGTGAAAACGATGGTTTCAGAAGTGGTTGAGTTATTTACTGTAGAAAGGTGCATTTATTGTAAGCATTGATTTACTGGCTCTGAATTAATTTTTTCTGTTATTTGGATCTTTAAGAGTGGGTTGTGATTCTGCACTTGTTCACCTTGAATTTCCTTTTTAGGCAAATCCTTTCTACCATTCTCCCCATTTGCTTTATTTTTTGTGCTTTCTTTAATTTAATTATTTTTTATTTATAAAGATTCTTTGGTGACTTTGTCACTTAAGTGAGAGGACAGATGGTTCCTCTCAATTGAAAGGAATTTTTTTGTATATTTTGAAGGACATTTTAATGCCTACTTGTGCAGTTTGGGGCTGGCTGCCTAGGTGTAAGGTTAGATCTGGGCAGGCTATTGAAGATGCCGACATGATTTATGGGACTTTCAGAAAGCCTTACACCCTTTTTGCCACCTCTTTACAACAATAAGCATTTTAAACAATTGAACAGGTACATGTGTTAACAACAGGTTTGTAAACTGACTGAGCTTCATAACCACAAATGTCACATCATAGTAACAAATTAACAAAGTAGCAACACATACAGAAATTTAAGATGGCATTGTGGGATGGCACAACACTAGGCTGTCAGAAACACAAAAAGCCCTAATAGAGTTAAAAAAGGGATTCATTTACAAGATTAGCATAAAAAACACAGAAAAAGATAAAGATATGCAAATACTAAAATAACACAGACACAGATTAGGTCATCTTGCTCTGCCCATAAAAGATGGCAGTGTGTAGCAGGCAGTATTATAGCGTTGGATAGTTTTATAGTGTTGGATTAATTTTGAAGCAATAATTTTTGTTTACTTGTTAATGTTAGATGGGGGGATTCAAGTTTGTGTTAGATTCTTTAGATTATGACCTTCTCTCATTTTAAGTACAACCCCAATTTCAATGAAGTTGGGACGTTGTGTAAAACGTAAATAAAAACAGAATACAATGATTTGCAAATCCTTTTCAGCCTATATTCAATTGAATACACTACAAAGACAAGATATCGAATGTTCAAACTGCTAAACTTTATTGTTTTGCAAATCTTCACTCATTTTGAATTTGATGCCTGCAACACATTCCAAAAAAGCTGGGACAGGGGCATGTTTACCACTGTGTTATATCACCTTTCCTTTTAACAACACTCAATAAGCGTTTGGGAACTGAGGACACTAATTGTTGAAGCTGTGTAGGTGGAATTCTTTCCCATTCCTCCTTGATGTACAACTTCAGTTGCTCAACAGTCCAGGGTCTCCGTTGTCGTATTTAGCGCTTCATAATGCACCACACATTTTCAATGGGAGACAGGTCTGGACTGCTGGCAGGCCAGTCTAGTACCCGCACTCTTTTACTACGAAGTTGTTGTAACACATGCAGAATGTGGCTTCGCATTGTCCTGCTGAAATAAGCAGGGACGTCCCTGAAAAAGACGTTGCTTGGATGGCAGCATATGTTGCTCTAAAACCTGTATGTACCTTTCAGCATTAATGGTTCCTTCACAGATGTGCAAGTTACCCATGCCATGGGCACTAACACACCCCCATACCATCACAGATGCTGGCTTTTGAACTTTGCGCTGATAACAATCCGGATGGTCCTTTTCCTCTTTGGCTTGGAGGACACGACGTCCATGATTTCCAAAAACAATTTGAAATGTCGACTCGTCAGACCACAGCACACTTTTCCACTTTGCGTCAGTCCATCTCAGATGAGCTCGGGCCCAGAGAAGCCGGCAGCATTTCTGGGTGTTGTTGATATATGGCTTTCGCGTTGCATGGTAGAGTTTTAACTTGCATTTGTAGATGTAGCGACGAACTGCGTTAACTGACAATGGTTTTCTGAAGTATTCCTGAGCCCACATGGTAATATCCTTTACAGAATGATGTCGGTTTTTAATGCAGTGCCGCCTGAGGGATTGAAGGTCACGGGCATCCAGTGTTGGTATTCAGCCTTGCCGCTTACGTGCAGAGATTTCTCCAGATTCTCTGAATCTTTTGATGATATTATGGACAGTAGATGATGAAATCCCTAGATTCCTTGCAGTTGTACGTTGAGAAATGTTGTTCGTAAACTGCTGGACTATTTGCCCACGCAGTTGTTCACAACGTTGTGAACCTCGCCCCATCCTTGCTTGTGAACGACTGAGCCTTTTGGGGATGCTCCTTTTATACCCAATCATGACAAACACCTGTTTCCAATTAACCTGTTCACCTGTGGAATGTTCAAAATAGGTGTTTTTTTTAACATTCCTCAACTTTCCAAGTCTTTTGCTGCCCCTGTCCCATCTTTTTTGGAACGTGTTGCAGGCATCAAATTCAAAATGAGTGAAGATTTGCAAAACAACAATAAAGTTTATCAGTTTGAACATTCGATATATCTTCGTAGTGTATTCAATTGAATATAGGTTGAAAAGGATTTGCAAACCATTGTATTCTGTTTTTATTTACGTTTTACACAACGTCCCAACTTCATTGGAATTGGGGTTGTACATTCATGCCTAATGTTTCTGTTTAAGTCTCTTGATTTTTTTCTTTGAACTTTAAAGTATTTGATCTTGTGATTATCTCTAGGTTAAACTTCTGTTGTCCCTGTTTGGGTCACTCATTTTCCATATTTTCCAGACAAAAGTATTCATTCTTTTTGTTTCCCTCCAGAACTTGCATTTTACAGATGTGGGAGGAATTGAAAGTAGCTGAAGAAACCCACACAGCGACAGCGAGAATGTGGACGCTCAGTAGAGACAGAAATTGAAACTCAGTCTCCTGGAGAAGTGAAGTATGTCTTATTAAAATACAAAAAAATGACACAAGCTTACTAACCAGAACTACTGTCTTATTTTACTATTGTCTTTCTGATTTATACGCAGTATTTTTCATGTCACAATATTTTTGATTTGAAATTGCATTATTGTTTAAATAAACCTTTTCTTGTTTGAATCTTCTTACCTTTATATACAAGTCTTATTCTGTGGTTCCTGTTTACATTGAATTCCTCATGGATAACACAATACTCCTTGCTGTCTATGTATTTCCCTTACAGTGCATAAGTTATGAATTTAATCATTTATTTATTAACTTATTAGTTTGATAATAAAAATATGTGTCTTCTCTATAATACAAATGTTTTAAATGTGCCACTTGCAGTATATTTGTTTGATAGTGTATCACCTTCTACCTCTTTTTGGCCAAATTATTTTCTTTTCAGGTAAAGGAAAGATTTTGGATGTGTTTATTTTGTAAAGCAATTCATAAGGATTTATTAGAAAGAAAGTATTTTTCTGATGTCATGTAATAAGAATGTAAATAATAACAGAGATTTTGTAAGGACAGTTCATGGAATGATTGGCCAGGGATAACCCAGGAGACACCATTCGTTCTTTGTAGTTGCAGGAATTAAGCTTTTTTGACACCTTAAAAAAGATGTAAATTTCATTCATGTGTCAGAATATGTTTAATACAAAGGTTTTGTACATCTAATGATTCTAACACCTTTCCTGTTGTTAGCAAAACCAAGGAAGTCAGATTTGAATAAATTAGGATGACTCTGATTTTCAGTTTGTTTCTGAGTGGGCAGCTCTTTCCAGGACTCTTGTGTGTGTTACTGCATGCATCTAACAGATTGCAGTGCTGGTATGGATTGTATCAAAAACAATTTATGAAAAGCAAAACTCTGTCATCTTAAATCGCACTCACAGACAGAGATAAAAAAATACTATATATATATGTTATATATACAGTACTGTGCGAAAGTTTTAGGCAGGTGTGAAAAAATGCTGTAAACAAAGAATGCTTTCAAAAATGGAAGTGTTAATCATTTATTTTCATCAATCAACAAAATGCAGTGAATGAACAAAAGAGAAATCTTATTCAAATCAATATTTGGTGTGACCACCCTTTGCCTTCAAAACAGCATCAATTCTTCTAGGTACACTTGCACACAGTTTTTGAAGGAACTCAAACCACAGATCGTCTGTGGATGTAGGCTTCCTCACATCCTTTTGTCTCTTCATGTAATCCCAGACACACTCGATGATGTTGAGATCAGGGCTCTGTGGGGGCCATACCATCACTTCCAGGACTTCTTGTTCTTCTTTACGCTAAAGATAGTTCTTAATGATTTTGGCTGTATGTTTGGGGTCATTGTCCTGCTGCAGAATAAATTTGAGGTCAATCATACGCCTCCCTGATGGTATTGCATGATGGATAAATATCTGCATGTATTTCTCAGCATTGAGAACACCATTAATCCTGACCAAATCTCCAACTCCATTTGCAGAAATGCAGCCCCAAACGTTCAAGGAACCTCCACCATGCTTCACTGTTGCCTGCAGACACTCATTATTGTACTGCTCTCCAGCCTTTCGACGAACAAACTGCCTTCTGCTACAGCCAAATATTACAAATTTTGACTCATCAGTCCAGAGCACCTGCTGCCATTTTTCTGCACCCCAGTTCCTATGTTTTCGTGCATACTTGAGTCGCTTGGCCTTGTTTCCACGTCGGAGGTATGGCTTTTTGGATGGAACTCTTCCATGAAGACCACTTCTGGCCAGACTTCTCCGGACAGTAGATGGGTGTACCTGGGTCCCACTGGTTTCTGCCAGTTCTGAGCTGATGGCACTGCTGGACATCTTCCGATTTCGAAGGGTAATAAGCTTGATGTGTCTTTCATCTGCTGCACTAAGTTTCCTTGGCCAACCACTGCGTCTACGATCCTCAATGTTGCCCGTTTCTTTGTGCTTCTTCAAAAGAGCTTGAACAGCACATCTTGAAACCCCAGTCTGCTTTGAAATCTTTGTCTGGGAGAGACCTTGCTGATGCAGTATAACTATCTTGAGTCTTGTTTCTGTGCTCAATCTTGCCATGACATGAAACTGTCTTCCACAACCTCACCTTGGTAGCAGAGTTTGGCTGTTCCTCACCCAGTTTTAAGCCTCCTACACAGCTGTTTCTGTTTCAGTTAATGACTGTGTTTCAACCTACGTGTGACATTGATGATCATTAGCACCTGTTTGGTATAATTGGTTGATCATACACCTGACTAGAATCCTACAAAATCCCTGACTTTGTGCAAGTGTACCTATAAGAATTGATGCTGGTTTGAAGGCAAAAGGTAGTAACACCAAATATTGATTTGATTTAGATTTTTCTTTTGTTCGCTCACTTTGTATTTTGTAAATTGATAACAATAAACAATCATTATTTATATTTCTGAAAGCATTTTTGTTTACAGCATTTTTTCACACCTGCCTAAAACTTTTGCACAGTACTATATATATATAGTATGTATATATACTGTATATATATATATATATATATATATATATATATATACAGTGGTGTGAAAAACTATTTGCCCCCTTCCTGATTTCTTATTCTTTTGCATGTTTGTCACACAAAATGTTTCTGATCATCAAACACATTTAACCATTAGTCAAATATAACACAAGTAAACACAAAATGCAGTTTTTAAATGATGGTTTTTATTATTTAGGGAGAAAAAAAATCCAAACCTACATGGCCCTGTGTGAAAAAGTAATTGCCCCCTTGTTAAAAAATAACCTAACTGTGGTGTATCACACCTGAGTTCAATTTCCGTAGCCACCCCCAGGACTGATTACTTCCACACCTGTTTCAATCAAGAAATCACTTAAATAGGAGCTGCCTGACACAGAGAAGTAGACCAAAAGCACCTCAAAAGCTAGACATCATGCCAAGATCCAAAGAAATTCAGGAACAAATGAGAACAGAAGTAATTGAGATCTATCAGTCTGGTAAAGGTTATAAAGCCATTTCTAAAGCTTTGGGACTCCAGCGAACCACAGTGAGAGCCATTATCCACAAATGGCAAAAACATGGAACAGTGATGAACCTTCCCAGGAGTGGCCGGCCGACCAAAATTACCCCAAGAGCGCAGAGACGACTCATCCGAGAGGTCACAAAAGACCCCAGGACAACGTCTAAAGAACTGCAGGCCTCACTTGCCTCAATTAAGGTCAGTTTTCACGACTCCACTATAAGAAAGAGACTGGGCAAAAACAGCCTGCATGGCAGATTTCCAAGACGCAAACCACTGTTAAGCAAAAAGAACATTAGGGCTCGTCTCAATTTTGCTAAGAAACATCTCAATGATTGCCAAGACTTTTGGGAAAATACCTTGTGGACTGATGAGACAAAAGTTGAACTTTTTGGAAGGCAAATGTCCCGTTACATCTGGCGTAAAAGGAACACAGCATTTCAGAAAAAGAACATCATACCAACAGTAAAATATGGTGGTGGTAGTGTGATGGTCTGGGGTTGTTTTGCTGCTTCAGGACCTGGAAGGCTTGCTGTGATAGATGGAACCATGAATTCTACTGTCTACCAAAAAATCCTGAAGGAGAATGTCCGGCCATCTGTTCGTCAACTCAAGCTGAAGCGATCTTGGGTGCTGCAACAGGACAATGACCCAAAACACACCAGCAAATCCACCTCTGAATGGCTGAAGAAAAACAAAATGAAGACTTTGGAGTGGCCTAGTCAAAGTCCTGACCTGAATCCAATTGAGATGCTATGGCATGACCTTAAAAAGGCGGTTCATGCTAGAAAACCCTCAAATAAAGCTGAATTACAACGATTTTGCAAAGATGAGTGGGCCAAAATTCCTCCAGAGCGCTGTGAAAGACTCATTGCAAGTTATCGCAAACGCTTGATTGCAGTTATTGCTGCTAAGGGTGGCCCAACCAGTTATTAGGTTCAGGGGGCAATTACTTTTTCACACAGGGCCATGTAGGTTTGGATTTTTTTTTCTCCCTAAATAATAAAAAACACCATTTACAAACTGCATTTTGTGTTTACTTGTGTTATATTTGACTAATGGTTAAATGTGTTTCATGATCAGAAACATTTTGTGTGACAAACATGCAAAAGAATAAGAAATCAGGAAGGGGGCAAATAGTTTTTCACACCACTGTATATATATATGTATATATACACATGAGAGTGATCACAGGCTTGCATTTACTGGAAAATATTTCCTGGAGAAAGGGCTGGAGCCTCGACCTGCAAGTTCGACTCACGTGTCCTCTCTTCCCAACCACAAATGAGACATTAAGGACTTGTTCTTGTCAAGACTCTAGTTTCCTGATCTGTAAAGGGAATCCCGTTTAACAAATGGACAGCATGGGAGAGGGGACAGTCAGAAGGAGAGAGAAACAGAATCAGAAAGACAACATCACTCTTCAAACAGAATATTTTCCAGAACGGATGTAACTCTGAGTTCTAGTAGTGCATTTGCTATCTAACCTAATTTAATAATTTGTTTTGCCTTTAACAGGAAATCCAGTTAGAGCCCCAAATATTTTCCTTGTTCTTCACCAGTCTGACCACTGTGATATTTGCCCGGACACCACCAGTCAGACACCGCATCTTTATCAAGAATGCCTTTTATTTTGTCTTCCACAACAACACAAGTCACAGTCCCGCACACCAACACAGTGCCTCTAGCCCCAGTCACCTTTCTCCTGGGCCTTCTCTCTCCTTGTCCCTGGGCCACCTGCACTCTCTCTCCAGGAGCTTCGTCCTGCTCCTGCTCCCGACTCCAGCTCACTGACAGGAGGGAGGCGGCTCCCTTTATCCTCACCCGGATGAGCTCCAGGTGCTCTACCTGACGTCACGTCCTGGTGTGGCGGAAGCATCAGGAGAGCACCCGGAAGCACTCCAGGTGACCCTGGAAGGATCGTCCTCCATGGGTGTGGCGGAAGTGAATAAATCCCGGGCTCCATGAGGCTCAGGGCACCCCCTGTCGGTGACCAGAGGCCCCAGCGGTCTTGAGCCTTCCAGCTCCCCTTCCGTGGGCCTCTTCTACTCCTAGGCGGTTGCCCCCTCGTGGTCCGGAGGATAAATAAGCCATGACCCAGTCCTTCCAGGCGTCCCGGCCGGGTCTGACCCCCAGCCGCGTACCACACCACACAGAACTTTATTTGTTCTTCTCTTGGTTTGTGCACCAATGCCATTTGGCATTCCATGTGGTTAAACTTGTGCAAATACAGTTCAGAGTGCTGAGTATCCATCCAGATTCATGTATACTGTAACTATAAGGTCATATATTCATACTTCTTGAATGGAAAGCTACCAAACAAGACGTCATTGATGGTGAGCTGGAGACATCCTGGTCTGAACAAAATCTGTGAAATGGCTTGGTGTTGTATGGTATTGAAAGAGGTATATACAGTATGTAGCTGTTAAGGTGTTTTGTAAGACATCTAGGAGCCGTTTACTGGGATAATTTTGTGGCTTTGTAATCCATAACACAGATGTTGTATGATTTTTTCAATAACAGAATAAAAGGGACAGCAGAGTGTTTAGTGTGCTGAAATTTGGTAACACTTATGGGTGCGAAATTTAAAAGAAGAATTTAAAAGAAGACTGAGAAGGAGTGAGTGACCAAAGTCACTTTAAACCAAGATAAAAACGTGTTGCTGATTGTGGGTCATTATGAGTATCTTTAAAGAAATTTTTATGTATTTTACATGTTTTCTAGACCTGAATAAAACAAAGATTTAATGCACAATATCCATTCATCCATTTTCATACCAGATTCCTGCCCATATTTCCAGTCATTTATTTGAATGCAGGGTTGCTGAGTACCAGAATTAACTCCAGCAGTGTTCAAGACAGGAAATGTACGTATATGGGATGGAACATCAGTCTATCACAGGAAACTTTATGGTTGCCAATTGATCTAACACACATTTATTTATATGGAGTACTCAGAGAAAAATACACAAAGATGCATACTTCATATACTGTATGGCAGTAACCAGGCAATGATTCAAAACCAGATCCTTGGTGCTGTTAGACAGCAGATGCAACTACTATGTCATTCCTGATGTCTACATTTTCTATAAATAATAAAAACACATAACA
This sequence comes from Erpetoichthys calabaricus, assembly GCF_900747795.2. Classification (NCBI taxonomy): domain Eukaryota; kingdom Metazoa; phylum Chordata; class Cladistia; order Polypteriformes; family Polypteridae; genus Erpetoichthys; species Erpetoichthys calabaricus. Next base: position 107,522,948 of record NC_041403.2, read on the forward strand.
GCAACCATTGCATGAAAAGTCTGACTTTAGGTAAGCTACAAGACTAGGGTGTTGTACCGTGTTAGCCATTATGAATGTAATGGAAGTCAAGCAAAATGACACCTTTTATTGGCTAACTAGAAAGATTACAATATGCAAGCTTTCGCGGCAACTCAGGCCCCTTCTTCAGGCAAGATATAACACACAAAAAAGTAGCATAGTGTTCTTCAACCTTTTTACACCCGCAGACTGGCAAAATTAGGAGAAATATTTTGTGGACCAGCTGACGGCTAAAACAGAAATAAAAACCAATGTAGATAGCATTTTATATGTTAAATCAAATGTCATAAAATTACAATTTTTAGTTAGTGTGACATCTGCTGCTGCTTCTTTGTTAGAAAATTTGATATACGTGGCTGCAGCGTTGTTTCTGAGAGACGAAGCGCTGCATTAACATCTGTTTGATTTCTCTGTTTGGTTTTTATAACTGACAGGGCTGAAAAAGTCTTTCACACAAATAGGAAGTCGACCAACAATTTGATAGCTTTATAACTCAGAGATGGATATTCTTTTTCGAGTGATATCCAAAATTGAGACAATGATTGCATTTTATGTCTGGACACCAGAGTGACATCAGAAGACAACTCGATCAGCTTTTCTTTGTCACGAGGATCAAGTGTGCATGATTTTATATCTTCCAAGAAGGGATTATTAATCCAGAGGTTACCTTTACAAGGATCCTAATTTTCAGGGAAGTAACTATTAAAGTTTTCAGCTGATGCCCTTAAATGTTGATGTATTATGTTGAATATGACTTTCTGGTTGACATCACCAGCAATCAAAAATTCTCCCAAAAATGGAAATATTTCTATATCTTCCTCTTGTACACGACTATCAAAAAGAGCCAGCTTCTTTTTGAATGCATCCATTTTATTTCTCAGTGTAAAGATATTTGTACAAGACCCCTGAAGAGAAATATTAAGTTTGTTAAAAAGGCTGAATATGTCCGCCATATATTCAAGCTTAGCCATCCATTCCTCATTCAACAAAGGCTGTACCCAGGTATGATTTTCACTTTTGCAAAAATTGCCTTACCTCTTCCTTCAGTTCGAAAAGGCGTGCACAAACCCTTCCTCTCGATTACCACCTCACTTCTGCATGGAGAAGGAGATGTTGGTGGTGTGAGTCCATACTCTCACACAGTGTCGCGAACAGCCTGGAGTTCATAGCTCAACTACAAATTTCATTAATGATCTTCACCATGTCATTCCTCACAGTGTTTAGTTCAGTAGAAGGCTTCTTTGCAGCTAGGTACTCCTGGTACAGCATACAATGAGTGGACAAAACTTCTGGGTGTGCGATTTGCTTTATTTTCGCAACTACTCCTGAGCAACATCCAGTTATACTCGCAGCACCGTCCATACACACTCTGACAGATTTGCTCCAGTCTAAACCCTGTGCTTGAAAATACTCATGAAGAGCATTAAATATCTCTGAACTAGTGGTCTGTCCAGGTAAGTCAAGGTAGCAAATTCCCTTAAGTCTTCATCTTCACTATACCTCACAAACTAAAATAGGATAACATGGTTACTCACGTCACTTAATTCATCAAGTTGAATTGTGAAACATCTCGCTTTCTATATCTCCTCTACAACTTGCTTTTCAATATCGGTGGCCATATCAACAACTCTCTGAATGATTGTGTCCGAAAGTGGTATAGCCTCTAGTTTTTTAGTGGCTTGAGGATCCAAAATTTTTCGTATGACATATAAGATGCAAGGCTTTATTAACTCCTCACCAATAGTAAACGTTTTTTCATTTTAGCTGTTCGAAGAACAACTAAATAAGACTCTTGAAGCAGAGACTTGTCATTAGTCGTCATCATTTGACTTTTCTGAATTTTCATCTGGTCACGTAATCTTTCAAAAAGGTCCAGTGGCTTATCAGTAAAATCTCTATGCTTCGAATGTAAATGACAAGCAAGTTTGGAAGGTTTCATAGCATCATTTGACAGAATGTCGGAACATACACACACAAAAGCTATGATGATAGTTCACTGCCAGGGGCTACAATGAAACCAAGCTTTAAATACTCGTTATCGTAATGCCTAACAAAGTTTCCTTTTCTCTTTTTGGTTTGTATTGCACATTCCAAAATATTCCTTTTTCTTTGTTTTTTCTAAACTTGAAGCACTAGTACTTGACATACTTTCACTACTCTTCTCTTGAATATTGTCCTTATCTCTACTAACGAAGGTTAAAAGGTTTTGCTGTTGACATTTTTAGTCTCCATTTTGTATGGTTTCAAATTTTATGAAAGAAATACCACAACACAATATTAGAAAACAATACGCAAAAGTGAGATAAAACAAGAATTTTTGCGACATATTGTCAACAGGCGAGCTAATGCAATACTGACATTCAACGGCCATGCACTTCGCCTATACTTGTTGTCATATGCAGTATCCTGCTTGCCCTACAACAATGTAGCACCCGAATCATGTAGCCGCTACATGATTCAAGTGAAATTGTTCACGGACCAGCAGGAAATTTCCGCGGACTGACCACCCGTTGAAGAACACAGGCCTAGTGCACAGTAAGGAGCCCTATATGTGCAGACGTAGACAGAATTTAATTTTGTTTGTTTTGTTATCTGTGGGCCTAACATGCCATATTGAATGGAACGGCACTTTTTGATTGCACAGTTGTATGTTCACACAGGCTCCTTCAGGATGACATACTATACCAGGGACTCTTAGAATAGTATCCCATTGAGAGTCCTCCTGTGAGACATTTAGCACAGTCCAGCTGTTCCATGATCAATGCACCAAAACCAAAAACCCTATCTGTACTCAAAGGATGTTGGTGACATTGTGGATTACATGGAAAGAAGTCCTTATAAGGCAACATGGTGACAACCACAATGGATGGGCTGAGGTCTCTTGTTAAGGCTCATGGAACTTTACATTGCAGCCAGTGGGGACAATTTTCAACATAGCCTGGTTAGTAATTTTCTTAATAACATTCAGTAATATTAATTGCTTTTTGAATGTAAAGTAACATTTATCAATCAGATTTTACTAATAAAACTATTAATGACATTGGCATTATGACCAAGTTATTTTTTTTGGGCACTTCTCTGTACTATGCCAGGCTCGGAAAATCAATTAGTCCATTCAATAATTAGTAACACTCAGAAAGAAGATCTTCTTAATAGTTTAGTTAAGTACTTAGACTTACACTCACTTCACATTTTATATTATTTGGCAGGGCATTATCCAAACTTTTAGGCTACATCTTTAAACATGTATCTGATATCTATTTAGAAATGGCCATAAAATGGGGTTTACACCAGGAAGATGCTCACAGCCTCACACGAGGCAAAGGTCAGAGAGAAAAAATACCAGAACCAAAGTACCAAGGAAACCATGACAGCAGTTGCAGAGTTAACTCCTGGTTCCAAACCCAAATGGCTTACCATACAACCAACACTGTTTACCCTTAAGAGAGTTCAGCCGTTTAAACGTAGGATTCCTAGATTGTTTAAATTAATTTTATTAGTTACTTATTATCCATATCCTGATTACAATATGTGTAATAAATTGGGTAAGGATTACAAACATGTTAAAAATTCAACATTTATTTATCAAGTCGTTGTCCAGTTAGGAACAATGGAGGCAAAGTCTCAAGGGCGGAGTGGTGGCTCTGAGGCTAAGGATCTGCACTGGTATCCAGAAGGTTGCTGGTTCGAATCCCCATCACTGCCAAAAGAGATCCTGCTCTGCTAGGCCCTTGAGCAAGACCCTTAACCTGTAATTGCTCCAGGGGTGCTGTACAATGGCTGACCCTGCGCTCTAACCCCAAGGGGTATGCGAAAACTAACAAATTTCTAATACGAGAAATCGTATAAGACAAAATAAAGACCAAAAAAAAAAAGTCTATACTAACTTTACTGCATACAATACAGGACCAAACCCTGGATGGGCCATCAGTTTCTTGTATAGGATCAATTTAGATTTTCCCAAATAATCTAACATATACAAATTTGAGATATACAGTAGTAGGGAAAGAAAAGAGAAAATTCCTGCAGACACAGAGAAAAAATTGCAGATACTACACAGACAGCAGGTAGCTGGGATTTGAATTTGGTGGTTAACAACTGCACCACCACATCACTCAAGGCTGGGAATTTGGAATCATTCCAACAATTGGTTTCTGAGTTTCTTTAGTGGACTATGACACATGCCTGTCACCGATCAGTTCTAAATTAGAGTGCCTGCTTTAAAGTTTCTTTGTTTGAACAGGCAGCCATCATCACACAGAGTTCAACGCACAGTTCAAACAGGTATTTGATGGCACTTGTGAAATAGGAAGAAAATGCTGCCTATAATTCTGGACATCTAATAAAACAATGATATATCTAATAACATTAATGATAGTGCTCTAAACCACAATTTTAGCTGAATATTTAAAATATAACTATAGTAAATAGATTTGGGTATGTAAACATACTTTAATATATTCATTTGTATTGTTAATTTAAAGATTTTACTGTATATTTAATAATTAATTATACTAACATTAACATAAATGTATAGCTGACTAGTCAAGGCCATCACGCTGTACCGAATTCCAGTTTCACTGCCACACTTGTGCTGACCCACCTTAGGTGTGCTGTTGACAGTAGCTTGGAGATGCCATGATACTTCTGGGATTAGATCAGTAGTTTTCTAGTAGCTATGGAAACCCCAGCATGTGAGGCATGATGGAATGTGAGACACCATCTTGAGAAAACAAGAGCAGCTGATTTGTAAGATGTTCAGGATGCAAAGCGCTGCTGAAGCTAAATCCCCATCAAACAACCTTGAACTGCACCCCCAAAATGATTGCAATAGATGAGAGTTGCAGTTTTGCTGTGTAATACAGTATGCTTCTCTAGAAGTAAGTTCAAGTGTTTTGATAAATATTTCTCAGAAATAATGTTGACTGGGAAAAACATTCAGAATGAGTGACAAAACATTCAAAGTGTGATAAAATCATAAATATTCGTTTTCAGAGCATTACTCAAATTTGTGTGTGTCCTAATTTTATTTCTTTAATTTCCATTTCTGATGAAGCACTGTCTGCTTTAACAGATCAATGTGCCATTGAGTTCTCCTTAACACATTGAGAGGAAAATCCTTATCCTTTACTCTATTACAACAAAAAGCCTGATCTGGGGAGAGGTCGGAGAGTTTAGCTTGAGTATGGAGATGGCTGTTATTCCTCGAATGTAGTAGATCACATTCCCTGCCTGCTAAATTCCTCAATCCAAAGGCTTTGGCCTCGTTTCCTTCAGCTATGTGAACATATTCCCCCCAAAAAAGTAAACAATATATTACAAATAATGCCATAGAAAAGATGATCACACTCAATTTAAACAGCAGATGCAAAGCCTTTTGGAGATCAATAGCATATTAAACATTTGAAACGAGTCAAGATAGGCAGTATTGTTGCTTGGATATCAGCTGAAGGTGATTTCTTAAATATTCTTAAGCAGAATAATGCACCAATGGGAGGTTCTCACTTTTCAGAAAATATGTGAGACCTCTGTGATGTTGTTTTCCATAATGATTATAGATAACACATTGAAACAAACTTTAAAATGTACCCCCTATATGTGATGCCCACACATGGACATACTGTATAAGTACATCTGTATAAAAATTAAACATGAAGAGGAAGGTGTGATGGAACAGAAGATGATATTGTTGTTGTTAGTGTGGCTGTGCTCCAGCTCCAAGTGATGGGGTTCAGTTCAGTCAATGACTGTGCAGAAGTTGCATGTGCTACCATTTCCTTTGGGGATGTTTCTCTGGGGTACACTGATGTACTCACATATTCCAAAAACATCCTGATAACGTAGCTTGGTGACTGTACAATTGTCCAGTATGTGTGAGTTTGCACTGTGATGGACTGAGTTTCTATCCAGACTTAGTTGCTGACTAATCCCTGAAGCTGATGTGTTTTCACTTCTTATTACCCTGAATTAGAATAATCAGGTTCAGAAGATGGATGGAAAATTCGGAATGCCCTTGGCACACAGATGTTTAACTTACCCAGTGCCAGTACAAAGTTATTTTTCACCCTAGCCCAAACTTATTAGTGTACCAACTGATTGTTCGGAGGCTGGATTTCTCCCCACTTAGGATGTGTGCCCTATGCGAATGCCTAATTTGCCTTAATGGTGGTGTCGGCCCTGGACTTATCATACACTATATAGAGCTGTTTTTTCTACTCTTTGTTTTCCATGAAAATTCAGGCTATAACCTTTATATATATATATATATATATATATATATATATATATATATATATATATATATATATATATATATATATATATATAAGCCATATTTCTGAAAGCTGTCCTTTATGAGTTTGAGGCTACTATGTCAGGTCACCCAGGGCAGATGTTCCCTTATTTTGGGTTTAGTTTCCTCTTTCGTGCTATATAATAAATGTTAGTTTGTGTAAATGGGTGTCATACAGTGATATCTCACCCAGGGTTAATTTCTGTCCAATTAGTACTAAGTATATTAAGAAAATGGACAGATGGATGGGTATTAGAGAATACATAAAAAATATTATGACATTAAATAACCTATATCAGCCTAAATGGCTCAGGATGGCATTCTTGAACCTGAATCAGAAGGATCTTCAAGAGGTGCTGCCTAGTAACCTGGACACTGGACTAGGAATGCCTAGGATGTTGGCCTAGTCCCTGCCTCCCACTCATCCTGTGACCCTTAGCAAGTTGCTGCGCCTATCTTAACATGCATCACATGTCTTTTAACTCAAATAGGATTAGAAATTCACTAATCAAATTTTTTTGACACAGGTTTCAACACTGAGTGCATTTAGGAATGGAGAAAAATCATCCTAGACAGAATGAAATCAATGTAAGGTTTAAGCAATTTAAAAGTTTAAAGATAAGTTGAGATGATCTATTTTCAATATCTACAACTCTGACACGTTAAAACATCCATCCATCCATTTTCCAACCCGCTGAATCCGAACACAGGGTCGCGGGGGTCTGCTGGAGCCAATCCCAGCCAACACAGGGCACAAGGCAGGAAACAATCCCGGGCAGGGTGCCAACTCACCACAGATGTTAAAACAGGATTAACATATTTTTCTTTCTGTTAAGAAATCAATGTGCTTGTGAACGTCATACTACAGTATAGTGCATTTGATATGAAAAAAGCTAAGTAGCTGAGCTCCTTCCTCAAGTCTAAAAATTGACACAATTCAATGGTTATTTACATTGTGTGATTCTAAGCACTGTATTTTCAACTTCACATGAGGGAGGGGAGGAAAAAAACATACAGTATGAATAAAGACCAGGAGACAAAAGACTAACACCATCCCCAAATTCGCTTTCAGCACTCCGAGTGCACGGCCTACAATCAGCAGAGAAGTTTTTGGCACTCTGTCACTGGCCTTGTCGTTAGAAAATGATTGTGTGAGGAAGAGGGAAGAAGTCTGGGGGAAGAATTTGGAATGCACATTGAGTTACGGTCAGCAGGAAACCTAGAATGAGGTGGGAGGATTTAGAAGAGACAATCTGTGTCCAATTTGTATGGAAATATGACGTTTACTGAAAAAGATTTTATTTCTCTATTTTTAACTTATTCGTCTTTGAGATGACATGTTTGAAGGCGTCAACAGCTGTTTCACAAGTTAATGAAAATAAAGTTCTATCTATCTATCTATCTATCTATCTATCTATCTATCTATCTATCTATCTATCTATCATAACTTTCATACTATGTAATTTAACTTAAATCTATCTATAATAATAATAATAACAATAATATGAATAATTTCATAGCACCTTTCCTATGCTCAAAGCAGTTTACAGAAATTCAGAAAGAACAACAAGGCATATATAACATTGGCATAAAATACTTAATAAAGATAAATACAGAATATACAGGGCGGAACGGTGGCGCAGTGGTAGTGAGAGTAATAAGGAGACCTGGGTTCGCTTCCCGGGTCCTCCCTGCGTGGAGTTTGCATGTTCTCCCCGTGTCTGCGTGGGTTTCCTCCGGGTGCTCTGGTTTCCTCCCACAGTCCAAAGACATGCAGGTTAGGTGCATTAGCGATCCTAAAATTGTCCCTAGTGTGTGCTTGGTGTGTGTGTGTGTGTGCCCTGCAGTGGGCTGGTGCCCTGCCTGGGGTTTATTTCCTGCCTTGCGCCCTGTGTTGGCTGGGATTGGCCTGTAGTTAGCATATAGCAGGTTGGATGATGGATGGATGGATGGACAGAATATACAAAGCATTAAAGTAAGTAACAATAAACCAGAATAAAATACAAAAGTATGAATACTACAAGAAAACTCTGAACAAATACCATGATTTGTAGTATAAACACAAATCTTCCTGGGCGTCCGGACAGAGAGGTAAAAATGTAAATAAGGGTCAGAATGTAAGGGTAAATTAAATGCCTTAACTGAAAAATTGAGCTTGAAGTTGTTTTTTGAAAGAATGAGTTGAGTCAGAAGCTCTAATTAATTAAGTGAGCTCATTCCAAAGTTTGGATGCTATAAAACTGAAGATTCCGTCACCCAAAGAGGACAGGTTAATTTGTGGCACAATGAGATTGTGGAATCTGATGCAGGTATTACTACCCTAACCTTCTCTTCTTTTTGCTCCATAGCACCAAGAAGATGCCCAATGAGATGCAACTGACCCCGCCCCTTCCGGTCTTCCTTCTTTAAAACCCACCTCTGCCAGTAGGAGGTGGTCAGTATTGAAACAACTAAACAAGAAAGTGGAGCACCCAAAAAACTAACATCTGATTGAAAGAGAACCGACTTACTTGCCTTACTTTTTGTTAATTCCTGTAGAGGCACTCATAGAGGCCTATTTTTGTTTCATATGAGGCCGACCAGGTTGGCGTCCCAACATTTTCCTGTGGGACCCTGCAGTGCCTTATTCAACGACAGTATCTACCCAATACAATATTTGATGTTGTCATTAGACCCTTTTGCCTCTTTAGCTGGTGAAGATATGGCAAACAAAAAAGTAATATGTGGGAAGTTTTTAATATTTCAGAACATATCTGTGCTATGCAAATCTAAATGTCTATAATGAAATTTGTTACTGTTATCTTTTGTTTTTGTATAATAAACCAATACTGTAAAATCATGAGTGTTGAACATACATTTAAAAACCCTCAGCCTATCAAACAAGTGCAATAATATTCTTAACATTAAAATTTCAGTCTATTCTCATTAATTCTATTAAGGATAAAGTAATGTATGCCCTAAAATGTAATGGCTGGCCAAGTTGAATAAAACACTTGCTACTTGCCATTAGGCCCAAAAGCTCTGCAGTCTGGGTGTCTTGTCGGAGTAGTGGTGGACCAGCTAATTAACTAATTTGACAATGATAGAGCACGCAGTGAGGGAATGTTAATAGATTATTATGTTTATGGCATTTATTTACCAAGAGTGATTGAGAAGTTTACGGATTCTAGGCTCTGTGGAAATAATTCTCAAAACATTAGATATTTTCAAGTCAGAGCCAGAGTTACAGCAGAATAAGACATGCTTTCAGTCTTTAGGGATGCTTTATAAGCCTCTTTCATTCTTATCTAAAGCACATGTACATTGCCTGCTGTATTCCAGTCTTGTAAACAGCTAGTATTTGACTTTGCCAATGATGTAAATCCACTCACAGAATGTTTTGGCCTCAAGCAGTGCGACAGGTGTTAAAATGTTTTCTTTTAGAACAAGTTTGAGTCACAATGAAACTGGTATTTTGCCAGTGTAAAACTGCCGAACTACTCCATTGTAAACGTCACAAGAGTTATAGAATATTACAGTGTCCTCACCTCTGCTATTAATTACATGTCACATGCAGTTTTTTAAAAATTCTTTTATTGAGCACATGTTTAGAAACTGAGCATTTTTATGCAAATGTTGGTGTAATTTGTCTTTTTAATATGTATAATGAATCTATGACTGAATCTATTCTGTACACAACATGAAAATACCCTATTGTTATTAAATATTAAATAATTTGTACAGTCAAGTGACCACAATGTCATATTATGTGCCAGGCCTACATCATGAATTTAAAGTGTATGGCATCCTTTTCATCAGTTCATGTAGTTAGTTTGGCTTACACTGCATGTGTTTCTATCAAATGTGACCAATTATTTCTTAGTTTTTTACAGTAGGCCACTTACAAACCCACAGATAATTATTGACAATGACAGACCTTGAACTGTTAGAAGATACGGAGAATGAACCTTTCAGGAAAGAATAAGCAATGAAGCTTTCCAGAAAGAATAAACATTTCAGGATCATACTGATCCTGTTAGCCACAACCAGTGAATGGATGATAAGCCATAAACATCTGCCAAGGGAAAATCTTCTGATTCTCTGGAACCAACCGCCAAAGCAACCACAAACAGGTCTCATACCACTGGTGTACATTTATACTGTCATCTGCCCTGGGTTTCATGACTAGAGAGAATTTGCCATTGAGAGACCAAAGACAGGCCCTGAATTTCCAAGACCTGCTTAAGCCATATGCTCAAAGGTGTACTAAATGTTTTTACAACAATAATGACCGGCTCATAAGCTGTACAAAACAAGGCAAAAATCATGCAACGTTTCAATTATTTTGTAAGAGGGCTGTTTTCTCCTAGAAAACTGCATGTTGCTGAAAAATAAATCTGCAGGTGTTATTTAATCTTTAAAAATAATGTATCTTCTTCCATAGTAGTTTTAGTTCCCACTTTGTGCCTGCTGCTTTCAGGATAATCTTCTGCTTCCAACATCATTTAATGAAGGTGGCTAAGAAAATTAATGATTGGACTTTTTATAATCTTCTCATAATAATTTAATCCATTATGATGATCTGCATTAAATATTGTATTTCAAACATAATAAACAATATGATCTCTAGAATACAGTGAAATACATACTTACTTGTGCTATTCAACATGCACTCTCCACCAGGATTTAGGAGCTGTCCAAACTCGTTAAGAGCTGCTAGACGATAGCATTTTAGGTAGAGATTTGCACACACATCCCTGGAAAGGCTGCATGTTTTAGAAATGCTGGACAACAATGAACTTGTAAAAGATATTGATCTGAAAGAGATGGAATAATATTCATAACAGATGTTGTTTGTTACGTAATCAATTCATCTATGCAGAGATCCAAGTGCTGTCAGCTGAAATGATAGTGTTGGTAACGTGTCTTTTTTGGCCTCAGGGAAAATGTAGCTTTGCAGTAGTAATGATTTGGGTATGTTACAACCAACAATTTCTAGAATTTAGAACCAAGCTTTGAACACCCTTATAACATGATTTATTAATTTTGCCATTACTCCACATGAGGTAATGTTAAAACAAGCTGAATTCATGCAAATTGGCATGAACATAAAGATTACTGTTCCAAGTGTGAATGAGCACACATATGGGAATGGCAAGCAATATCACATTATCAACAGACTGGTGGTCATGGATGCATATATTGTAGCATTGTATTGTATCTGTTCTATATTGCAGTAGCCAGTATATTACCCGGAAGATACGTGGGGCTAGACAGGGCTGTGTTTGATAGCAAAATGTCACACAGGTATACCGAGTCCTGCATTTTATGAACCCATGGAACATTTGCATTACATTTTACAAGTCCAGGAAGGTTCACGAAGGAGGGCAAAGACTCCTGGGACATTATATATATAAACCCTTGCAGAAGATAATGGGCTTAATGCAGAGGGGTATGAAGTGCAACCTGGGAAGACAATCATGAACACAGGAAGATTGAATGTAACTTATAGCTGACGCTAGTTTCCATAACTTACTTAATGAGAGGTGTCACAAGGCTAGAAGAAGCGTGAAGGTGATTCTTCTGAAAGTACAGCTGTAGATCATTGATTGTTAAATAAACATGCCCATTGTCACGCTTAACTCTAATTCCATTCCATCTTGGTGCTCATTAAAGCATTATCCTTGATGTTCTTTGGAACTGGCAACAATTACGTGCAACTTTCTTCTGTATTATGTTTTTCTTTTTCTTCTTCTTCTACTCCTACTACTTTGATGATGATGATGATGATTATTATCTTTGTGTTGAAGCCTTAACATTAATATCAGAAAACTACAAAACATTATCATAAGTGCCAATTTGCATCCAGGAGTGCTGTAAAATTATGATATCATTCATTGTCGAGCATGGCCTCCTACGTCTTGTTGCAAGTGTGTGTGGAATGCTTTGTAACTAGTTCTCATGTCCTACTCTGAGGCAGGACAAATTCTTATCTTAATCAAACTTTCAGTGTATTATCTAGGAGTAATTTTGAAACACTGGATAAATACATGCAATGATATTCATCTAAGTCAAAAATAAAATAACAACAACAACATTTATTTATACAGCACATTTTCATACAAATGATGAAACTCAAAGTGCTTTACAAGATGAAGAAAGAAAAATATAAAAATAAGATTAGGCAATACTAAGTAACAAAGAATAAAGTAAGGTCCAAAAGCCAGGAGGACAGAAAAAACAAAACAAAAAAAAAAACTCCAGGGGCTGGAGAAAAAAAACCAAAACAAAATCTGCAGGGGTTCTGATGCCACAAGACCACACAGCCCCCACCATATAGGCAGACACAATATAATTAAGCTAATAACACACAAACAATTACAATCATTCATGTTTTTAATGAACACACCAATCAAAATGTAAGTAAAACCTTGGATTTACTATCTGGTGAAACCTCTTTCAGCAGCAATAACCTCAAACAAGTGCTTTTGGTAACAGCGGATCAGATCTGCACAATGATCTGGAGAATTTTGGACCATTCTTCCTTACAGAACTGTTATAGCTCAGCCATATGCTGAAGATGTCTGACGTGAATGTCAATCTTGATGGTCAATTTACAGCATCTCCAATAGATTAAGGTATGAGTTCTGACTGTGTCTGTTCAAAAGGCTGATTTTAATTTTTTTTTAAGTCATTCTGTAGAAGAATTACTTTGATGATCAGGGCTATTGTCCTGATGCATCACCCTGTTTCTGCTGAGCTTTAGCTGGTGGACAGCCACCCTTAGATTTCCTGTAGGATCTCAATAGACTTGGGAATTCATTTTCCTTAAGATGATTGGATAATATCCAGGCCCCAAGACAGCAAAGCAGCCCAAAATCATTTACTGCACCCTACGTCATCATTTGGAATGATGTTTTCATGCTGGTATGGAGTGCCCTTTTTACACCATACTGTATGTACTGCTGCATATTCTTTCAAAATAATTCAACCTTAGCTTCATTAGTCTACAAAACTTTATCCCAGTAGTGTTGTGGAGCATCAAAGTAGTCTTTGGTAAACTTCAGGTATGAGGTGATATTTCTCCTTGGTGTCCTTGGTGTCTTGCCATGGACTCTATGCCTGTTCAGTGTTTTCTGTGAAGTCAACTAGTAAACAGAGATATTAGCCTATTCCAATGACTCCTTCAAGCCTTTAGCTGTTACTCTATGGTTCTTTTTTTAACCTCACTAAACATTCTGCATTATGTCGTTTGAGTCATCTTGGTATTCTTTTAAGCAAGATCTTATTAAAACATGTTTGCACTGAATATTGTTCTAACTTGCTTTTGCAAAGTAATGCATTACCATTGATTATCTACGCAAGAGTGGGTGCAATACAGTAACCAGCCTTGAAGAGGCTGGCAGTCCATCCTCAGGCATAATCACACTCTCATGGCCCTGCTACCTTGTAGATAGACAGACAGACCACAATTTATTTGTCCCAAATGGAAATTTTGCAATTGCTGAGAATGCTCAATGATAGAGTGTCATAGAGAGAGAATGTGCAACATGGTTCATAATGGCCATTAATATTGTCTTCATTCTCTCTTCGGTGCTAAGGTGTCACCTGTTGCACAGCTGCACTCGGATCCCAGTCCAGGTGATTCATTACGTGGTGGGTGTGCCAACACTGTAATCTCTCTTCTACTACCACCACGAGGTCGAGAGAGCATCACATAACTGAGGCCACCCTATTAAATAGCTTGTTGATTTCATTGGCTTCTTCCGAAGTGATGTTATTGGCCCAGCACACCACAGAGTAGAAATTAAACTAGCCAAGACAGATTTGTGGAATATATAAAGGATATCATTATCCCACATTAAAGAAATGCAGTCTCCTTCATTAAAAGAGTCTGCTCTGCCCTTTCTTAAATAAGTCCTCTGCATTTACTCTGCCCTTTCCTATATAGTGTTACAAGACCAGTCCAGGCAGAGCCGCAGATGCTCTTTGGTGTGGTGAAAGTCAATAACCAGTTCTTTGGTTTTTGCTGATGTTAACTCTGCACACAATTCTTTTTGAACTAAGAAACAATGTTCTCAATTGGGACCCATTCTGTCACATTGAAATATCTCTGAAGGGACACCACCCTGAACCTGAACATTTTATGGTATATACCTCACACGTCTGCTCTAACACAGCTACCCAGCTTTCTGGTGTGTCATTTTGTCTACCTCAGGTATTCTTTTTTTGGGCAAATTAACTATTTTTAAGCTGTCCTTAGGCTATAAATCTTTTAAGGACCTGGCAACCCTGGGACACATTCAACTGCATGTGGCAAATTAAGAATCACCAAATTAACCAGTACATATAAGAGATATAGAAGGAAATTTGAGTACATATAAAATCAAGATGGGCAAACAACAAACAAATGGTGATAAGGCCAGGGATAAATATATATGAAATTGAAATTAGACTTATATTTTTTTGTGTTGTGTCTCCATTGTGCCTCTTTCTGCCTTATTTGCCAGATGCTTTTCTTCTTTTCTTTGCACAGCCATTCTAAAATCCCAAGTGTCTGCTTTCTCACTCTTTGTGACGTCTTTTCTTCACACATTTTCTTTTCCACTCCCCAACACCCTCCCTCCCCTTCTCCTGCTACACTCACCCCATCCCTCTCACAAAATCTGACACCCCTTAACTACAGGAATCTCACTCCTTAAAAATTCAATTATCTTCATGATCAGAACTGAAATCCCAGATTAACTGCAAAACAAACAGTCATGCAGAAAACATCTCAGTCAGCTAGATGGTACAATTTTCCAGAGGTTTCTTATATGTTTTTAAAGATATGATGTACTTCATTTAAGATTTTCCTGACTTTAAATTCATATTTTGTTGTTATTTACTGCTCACCTGCCCGTTTTTTTTCTCATTCATTCTTTAATTTCCACATCATTCTTATTTCTAATCCTGCGGCCTCCTTCAGGTTGCTGACTGTCAGCTGTTTTCATTAAATATCTCCTTTATACTGTTAAGTTTTCATTTCAGATCATTCCCTTTTTGGCTTGCCTTTTAGTTTTTTAAAACAGGCTTTGAAGCCTGAAGTTATTAAAGCAATCGCAACGTCTTGCAAATTAAGCACTATTGTCAATGAAAAGAAGAGCAAAGATTGAATTCTCAAGGTACTGTCAAGAACTACTGCTAACT
Source organism: Erpetoichthys calabaricus (assembly GCF_900747795.2). NCBI lineage: Eukaryota > Metazoa > Chordata > Cladistia > Polypteriformes > Polypteridae > Erpetoichthys > Erpetoichthys calabaricus. The sequence goes on from NC_041403.2 coordinate 107,538,447, forward strand.
AAAACTGGGAACTGATTGCTGAAAGTATTTGACTAGGTGATGATATAAATGGTGTGTGTTCTATTAAGCTACAGTAAAAAGCTTACTGATACATTTTATGTTTTCAATATGCTAGCAGGGGATAACAATTACTATCCATTCTTGTACGGTATGAAATCTGCTGCAGGTAAAATGAGTAACAGTGAAATATCTCAATCAAAATGTGCATAAAAGCAAAAACAGCCATAAAACACTGACAATGATCTCAACTAATTTGTTCTGTTATAAAGAATGTATTTTAGATTTCATTAACTGTTGTGGAGATTGTGAGATTGCAATATATTTAATATAAATAAGCAAATCAAAAAATGGAAAAACTTACATTAAGCTGTTAACAGTAAAAAAATTAGTAATGGATATAATAAATAATGAATTATTATTATTATTATTACTACACATGTGCGAGTGACACAAGCATCACATTCGGATTTCCAGAATCACTGAATCACTTTCGGTTTCACCGACTGTTTCAGTTTCACTGCCTGAAGACAGATTGACTTCGTCATCACTGCTGATGAGAGCCATTTTTTATGAGACGCCATTATAAGGCTAGGAGAAAACTCGTCTACACCATTGCCCTGGTGATGCTTGGACCTGATGCTTATGCAAGACATGCCTAAATTGTTACCCAAGTAACACTCGTCACTAACACTGATTATACTTTTATAGCCCGAGTACTCCTCATGTCTTATGTGAGACGCATCTATGCCGATGCTGGAGTGACACTCGAGACTAGCCTTTTCAGCAATGTTTTTACAGCCTGAGTGATGCTCGGACAATGCAATAATTGTCTCCATCCGGAATATATGATCCAACCACATAAGGTTGTGGAAACTAGCAGTCACAATCACCTCTTTTTAGTGATCCTCATAAATAGCTATGGGTTTTTTATATTAATGCCACATCAGTTTCCCTATAAGTAGATCCACTATTTGGGTCTGACTATCACCCACTTGTGATTTACCTACTGTAATTATTAACTGAAAAAGTAATCTCATAAGAAAACATTACCCAATGAGCTGATAGCACATTGAGGACTTCAGACAGACTGGATCAACAGAAGTGGCCCAGTGGACATTGGGGACTCTCTCCAATAATCAGTAAGACCAGCAGGGGCCACTATTCTATTTAAGAACACTGAAATTGTAAGAATTCACATGTCCCTGACAGCTGCTTCATCTTGACGACCTCTTGCATTCTTTATTACAGCAATAGAAATAACAGATGCTTCACATTACTGAACCTGTCCTACAATTACTAGTCTTAGACTACAAGTTTTAACAGTAGATATTTATTTAGAACCTATATCCATTGTCAGATTTTCTATTAGGAGATAAAATCATGATTACATAGAGACAACCAAGTAGCCCTGATGAAGAATTTGGTAAATACCAAGGTCAAGAAGAAAAGCAAAGGTCTGGTTCTCCAGAATCTAGACACTGCAGCTCCCATAATACAAGGTTCACTTCATTGCAAGGCAATTTCTAAATTTAAAACTATTTATTTGAAGAAGTCTATAAGTCTAATTATAATTATAAGTCTACTTGTATAATTAAGCTTATTATTCAATAGCTGTAAAAATGGGCACCAGGGTGATGCAGTAGTTAGCAATGATGCATTGCACTTCCAGGTATTATACTCAGTCACTTTTTTTGTGCAGCCTGCATGTTCTGCTCAGGTCTGTGTGGGTTTTCTCAAGGTACTCTTGTTTTTTTTCACATATTCCAAAGACCTCAAATCTTAGCTGTCACCTCTATATTTGTCTGGTGTGTGTGTCCATGATATCTTCCTGCCACCTGGCTGATGCAGCCAGGATAGGCTTCAGACCAAAACAGCTTGTAATGGAATAGTTTCAGGAAATAAAAGAATATATGGAATTTTAAGATATTAATTTATTTATCATCTGTACCATTAAGTGCATTTGGCATGAAGCAGTACTTAGATTGCTTTTGCATTTATTTTCTTAAGCTTAAACATTATTATTATTTTCCATGTTATATTGTTATTTCTGTTTCATTTATCATTTATTTATTATTTAGTATTAACTGCATTTGCAGTTTATTATTATTTCACTTCTGCCCCTGGTTTTCTCTTCTGGATTATGGATTTGGACATGTTTGTTGTATGAATGCAAGGCAATTCCTTTTTTTCTATTGTTGCTCTTTGAGAATTTTGCTTGTATTTTTCTATTTTTTCTAACAAATCCTTTATTTATAAAGATCCTTTGGTTGTCCTTTCTGTGCACATGGTGGGGGATGACAGTGACCCTCCTTCTTGTGGGGCTTTCATTTTATTTTAGGCACTTTTCTAGTTATTTAATTCAGCTTTCTATTTTTGAGGTCCACTAGGCTGGAAGCCTGTGGTTAGCAGTTTTGAGGTTAGCTGGATTTAGGGCAAGTCTCCTTGGACAGGCTGTTTAAGTTGTGGCCCTGCCTTTATAGTCCTGTCAGGAGGCCTTATACATATTGAGCTTTGACTCATAATCATATAAGATACCTGCTAAACCCTTATATGGGGCCTCAGACAGCAGCCCTGGGAGGTTCCATCCCCTTGGGTTCAACACAAGGAATAAGGGATAAAACCATCACACAATAAAAATAAAAGGTAATGTACCACTTCAGTTAACGGAAATAGCCCAAATGTTGATAGAAATCTACATTTTGTACCTAGTTATCGTGTTTACATACACACACACACACACAGACAGAATTCCAAAAATGGTATTTCCTGACTCAGGGAGGTCTAAAACATTGAGATTCGTCAAAATCTCGACATTGAATCTTTGGACGATTGCAGTATTTCCCCTATACTTCGTATACGAGAAAGTAAAAAACAAAATAAGCAAAAATAAATAAAACTATGGCCAGTGACAACACACAGCACAACCGTGACATCCCCCAAAGGACAGTTCTTCACTGTGGTACTTCACTTTATAACCACTCTTTTTTTTCTGAGTAGGCCACTTTTCATTTATAAAGAAAATTCCCAGTATTATTATTTTTATTTTTTTTTGCTTGTTTTGGTGGTTTTTGATTCTTGCTTTCCCATTCTGTTTGGAAGATTTGATTCTTAATTTTTAGATTAATGTAATTTAAAGATTTTGTTATTTTGTTTTTTCTTGGATTTCATTTATTTAAATTGAATTTTAATTGTACAGATTATGCTTTCTGAACTGTATATAAAACCAAGGTGGATGTATCAAAAATGTGATTGTTAGTTAAGATTAAATTACAGTATATTACCTCAATTATGCTTTCTAGAATCGGATCTTTTGTGTTACTTAGCTTATCCATTAGATAAAAGAAAAGAAAATGCAAGTTTTGTTACAAAGAAAATGAAAGTAACGTATTTTTACATCTACAAGTCTACATGGATTCTTAATATTGTGAAATAAAAGTTAATCTGTCTTTGTTAAATACATTCTGAAACTATATACTTAAATATTACAGCCTGCTTTGAAAGGAGATCCTCAGCTGTAACAATGTTTTTCATTTTCAGTCTATGAAGCCATGATATGTAAAATGCCCCGTGATTTCAAAGAAATGATGAAGGAAAACAAGTGGGTTGCCGTATGGGATAATGGCCCAAAATTCTCCTGAACGTTGGGCAGATCTGACCAACAGCAATATTTACAACTAGAATGTATTCAGTTGCATGGAGCTGATTTTTATAAACAATCCTTCTTTAAGTGTGTTGTTTCACAATGATGCATGCGATTCCTTAGTTCTGAGTTGCCCAAATTATGGCTGTTGTATAAAACTTTTTAGCATACTGTATACTACAACAAATAAATGACAGCTGGTTTCTCATCAGTAACAATAGAAACATATTACTGTTAGCTCTGATTTTTTGTAATTTTGTTTTATTAGATATAATATTAATTTATATTTCTTATCATTTTCATTTTACTTGCTATCAGTTTGCTTTTTGCTATTTCAAGAGTTTTCGTTGAATATGATTTTGTCCATGATCTAAATCATGGGCATTGCCACTTTTGTCAGGCAAGGTGATGTACACATGTAGGCATGTGACATCACCAAGATTATCTCTAAATGATGACATTGTTCTCTACCACTTTCTACAAAGTGTGTATAATTTGATCAAACAAATGTGAGCCTTACACGACAGACTTAGAGCTCAACCAACAAGAAAACCAAATGGGTTTGATTTGCGAGTAAGACGTTGGTTTTGCTTATGTGCATTGCAAAAGATAAAGAAAAATTTAATTGTACCAGCCTTACTAAACAATATTCTCTTGCCGATTTCTTAAAGAAGACACTCTGCCACTTAGTTCAAGAGAACTCTCTTTCTGACCCACTAAGCCCAATATCTCTGACATTCCTTCTTTTAATGACTTAAAAATCATTAATTTTAAGAGTGTTTTTAAAGCTTGGAAAGTTACTTTAAGCAGTCTTTACTGTTTCAAACTAGTCTAGGCGCAGTGCCTGGCATGACAGAAGTATTACCCACTATTTGTGCCTTTTTTGGCTGCTGGGTTGCCAGAACTGATTAAAATTACAATGCACTCTACAAAAAAATTAAGTCAGATCTCTCTCAGCTCCTACTGGTGTGCTTCCTGTTATAGTTGTAGCAATCATCTGGATATGCAACATGAGCAGTGTGGCTCAATAAAAAATACTGATGGAAGGGGCTGGGGCTAACAGCATATAAAATTGAGTGCCCCCATCTTGACACCAAAAAGATATCAGAAATCAAACAACCTCTGGTCATTGTTCAGAGCTTCTGGAAATCAAACCATAGTAACATCATGCTCAGAAGGTAATATAGCTGAAGTTAAAGGAGATAACAATTATATGAAATAATTTAAGTAAGTAGCTGACCTTAGCCTCCCTCTAAAATGGACTTTGTGGATTTTTGCTTATGCCCAAGTAATAGCAAGTTACATTGAAGCTAAAACATTCTTGCAACAACTCCCCTAAGCCACACTTGTGCCCATGTCTTTGAAGCTCCTTGAAAGAAGTAATTCATTGCTTGTTTATTTACTTTTTCTTTGTTATTATACAGCATAAAACTATTAACAAAGAGAGAAACAATGACATTTTAATATGGAGTTCTAGTCATTGTCTTGATGGAGTAAGGTACTTTATGTGCTGTGCTTAATCTGTGGGACTAGTTCTATTAGCATACTTAGTACTTGGCAGAGATAGAATCTGTGTAAACACCCTGAGGACAACTAAGGTGTTCTGATCTGTTTAGGTACCTTGAGGAAAACTACTCTGCAAAGTAGAGTTACCTCCATGGTGTCAATTTGTCTCAGTCTTCGCAAAAATATTGTCTGGACATTTGTAAAGATATCACATCCACTTCACGCATAGATGAAAATGTATTGTAATGTACAAACATACAGTGTTCTTAAACGCACAAGCTGGCAAAAATAAGATACTTGATACGAGAACATATATCTAAGGATAGATTTATCAATACTCTCAGCTATCTTTCCTCAAGCTACACTCATCTACACCCATTCCCCTTCCACCCTCCTAGGGACCAGGCTAATGAAACTCTTAAAATCTTTAATTAACCCTAGAATGTCAAATAGTTATGTTGAAAGATGCTTAGGAATACCAAGAATGTTTAATTTTTTTTAAGCAAAACTCAGTCTGCATCACTCAAAAATACAATAATAAAACATGCTGGGGCACATAGACCTCTGATCCAATATCAAGATTGCAGTAAAGCTCTTAAATCCACTCTGGAGAATTTGTTTATACAGCATACATCATATAAACGTATATGATAGCTGATATCCAATAAAACCACAAAACCCCCTCTGTAAGTTTGTTATAGTCCTACACTCTCCATTGTTTGCATTAGCAGACATTCTCGCCCTTACCTGTCTCATTCAGTTTTTAGTCCTATAGTAGCTAATGAAAAAAACAAAAAAACAAAATTGACTACACTAATTTGATCATTGCTTTATCTCCAACAAATATTTAACATCTCTTTCAATCTGAATGCAAGCTGGTGATACCACATTTCAGTACAAATAGAACTCATTAAAGGCATGTTGCAATAATGAAAGTAAACTGAATTGGGAGCCCAGGGAAAGCCCTGGGGGAAACACTGAGCAACTCCATATGCCCCCAGGCACATTCTACTCTTATTTTTTCAGGAGAGGAATGAATGTCTCAAGGGAAGGATGCAGCCAAGAAGGTCTGGATGTCTAAGGGAATCTGGTATGCCCAATAAGGAAAGAAACTGAAGACCTGCCCCCTTCTTGTCATGTGACTCTGGGCACCTATAAGAGAGGGGTGAGTGCAGTACAGACTCGGCTTGTTTCCTGTTTCCAAGAAACTGAGATCTCCACCAAGGCAGCCAAAAGTGAAATGATTACAAAGGGTCCATAACCCTGGAAACAAGAGGAGGCAGGAATCAACTCATTGCTAAAAAGGACTGAACTGGGTGCAATAACACCTTGGTAAATGAACGCTTGATCTTGCTGCTATTTCTGCTAGCTGTGCTCAGCCCTATTCGGTCTAACTTACTTGTTGAAGCTTGTTTTTGGTTTTTAATAAGCAAATCTTCGTGCCTGGGGGGACTGTCAACTTTACTGAAAGAGTTGGTGTCTTGGCTTATTGAAAAGTATGCCTCTGGTCAAAATATGTTATTCTTATTTTCCTGTGAAGCTTCTCTCTCTCAGTCTCATACACACATATTGTTGACACACATACTTATGTATATATAAATTGGTGGCCAGACTAAATAGCCTAGGGTGCATAACCATTTGAAATCCATTACAAATGCTACCCAGTACAGCTAATCTTCAGCAGCCCATTACCATCCAAATCCTTCATTAGTGGTATGCTAGAGAAGCAACACTCTTCTGGCTTGGAACTTCTAATAAGTTTAAATAAATGCTCTTAGGGGCTATATACACTAGAAATACAACAAAGATGAACAAGGCACATTATTTATATGCAAATTAATTTCATTTTATGGCACAGAAAGAAAAAAATGCAAATTAAGCATTTGAAAATTTTCATCATAATTTAAGATGCTAATGGAAAATGATGTGGAGAGGACTGCTTCTTAGAAATGTTAGAATTTGGAGGAGGCTGGCAGATTGTGATTCCTGACATTTTTAACTGTCAAAACGATGTTTCTCAGCACACATAAGAGTGTTTTCTGCTTAACAATTCATGTCTAATTCTCCAGATCCCCTGCCTACCCATCTTTTCGGGCCTTTTTTTTTTACTGATGTTAGCAATTTTGACACAATACACAAATTATCTGTTCCTTAATCTGTTGGATTTGCAATTCTGTTTTCAATGGTGTTTCTGCATAAAGTGTTAGTACAACATTAAAAGTTGAAAATTCTGCTGCCAAAGATGAACAAATCACCCCTCATCTGCTTCAACAATAATGCCTCCTGTTTGATTTCAAGGCGTTATGGAAGCTCGGTCGCTGTTTTCCAGCTGCCTCATCCAGGGTTTGTTACTGCTTTGCAACCAATGCAACTACAGAAGGGGTCAACCCTCCTCTTGCCTTGTAATGGAATAAACAGATTTAGAAAATGTGAATGAAAATGAATGTGCAGGAGCATTTGTAGGTCAGTTGTTATTAAAATTTCTTTAAATTGTATTAGATGGATCTGCCGTGGGCTGGTGCCATGCCCGGGGGTTGTTTCCTGCCTTGTGCTCTGTGTTGGCTGGGATTGGCTCCAGCAGACCCCCGTGACCCTGCAGTTAGGATATAGCAGGGTGGATAATGGATGGATGGATAGATGGGTGCAGATGGCAAAATTTGAATCCAAGCATCTTTTATGTGAGGGGAAAATACAGAGAAAGTCTAGTCACAAAATTATACAACTTTAAGCAGAAATCCAGAGTGTGCACTTAATTGAGTAGACCACTGGACTCAACTCAACAGTGTGGAAGGCAGTCCAGGAAGGCAAGTAGTGGACTGTACATTAATAATACCTAAATGCTGAAATATATAAAGAATGTTTAAAATGCAATATGTCAGTTTTTGTGACATACTATGTGCTGATTAAATGTAAAAATAAACACAGTTTCTAACTTTCCTTGTAGGTTTCGCTATTGAACTCATCTTTACACTTATTTCCTTTAGGAAGTGCACCCTATCTCCTCCATGCAGAAAACCAAAAAAGTCTAATTCTGTGAGTGTATGCTATGAAAGCTGATATACAGAACAACTGATATGCTTCACAGTTTCATTTTGTTCAATGGAAATTTGTAGCCATTTTTGCCTGATAAGGACCATTTTAAGAAGTACTTTATAACAGCAGACATTTATTTCCTATCTTTATGATGAGTTAAGGTAATAACTTTTTTTGGCTTTTTACTACTTAATTGCATGGACAAAGTTTGAAGGTGTTTCTTTCGTTTTGTTAAAATAACTTTATATAGAAACCTTTTTATATAATATCATCAAACTTGACTACAATAAAACTGAAAAAAAAATTTTTATAAGCTACTCTTCAGATAACAAATGATTAGTGTTTGTATTTTCTGACATTGATTGTTTTTGTTGTTTATGATGTTGAACTGCATATAAAAAAGCCCACCGTTTTTTTCAGGGTACTCAATAATCACATTCCATTGACAGTAGCTACTACAAAAATTGAATTCTATTTTATGTAGACACATTTATAATTATACACACTTATAACACTGATCCACATCAGTTTCACAGGGCAGTTTCCCATGTTACTGTATTTAACATGGCATTGTATTTTATGTAATTGTTTTTCATATGTTTATTTACTTTTGCTAATTATCTCGGAAATGACAGGGTCTATAAATCCTTAAATAATAATAATAATAATAAATCCTAGCCACGGGGGGTACACAAGCCAGTGTGTTTCTTCATGCCGGTCCCAAGCCTGGATAAATAGGGAGGGTTATGTCAGGAAGGGCATCTGGTGTAAAATTTTGCCAGATCAATAGGTGGTTCATCATGTGGTGGGTGCAGCAATGTGGACAACAATACAGATTTCCAAACTACATCAGTCGAGGCTTGGGTTAACAATGACCACCACCAGTACTGTTAGCCAAAAGGGTTCTGGGGAAAATTGGGCTACTTTCAGCCAAAGGAGAAAAAGAGGGGGAAGGCTTGTCTGAAGGCAGGAGAACAGAAGGAAGGTTAGAAGAGTGGAAGTGAGAGTAGGAAATTTTAATGTTGTCAGTATGACTGGTAAAGAGAAACAGTTAACCAATGTAATGGAGAGAAGGGAGGTTGATATATTGTGCATGCAAGAGACCAGATGGAAGGGGAGTAAAACCAGGTGAATCGGAGGCAGGTATAGATTGTTCTACCATGGTGTGGATGGGAGGAGAAATGGGATAGGGGTTATTCTGAAGGAACAGTATGTCAAATGTGTTTTGGAGGTGAAAAGAGTGTCAGACAGATAATGATTATGAAGCTGGAAAGTGAAGGTGTGATGATGAATGTTGTTAGTGCATATGCCCCGCAAGTTGGGCGTACAATGGATGAGAAAGAAGATTTCTGGAGTGAGTTGGATGAAATGATGGAGAGTGTACCCAAGGGAAAGAGAGTGATGATTAGAGTGGATTTCAATGGATATGTTGGTGAAGGGAACAGAGGGGATTAGGAGGTGATAAGTAGGTATGGTGTCAAGGAGAGGGATAAAGGAGGTCAGATGGTAGTGGACTTTGCAAAAAGGATGGACATGGATGTGGTGAATACATATTTTAAGAAGAGGGAAGAACACAGGGTGACATACAAGAGTGGAGGAAGATGCACACAGGTGGAATATATCCTATGCAGGAGGATCTGTGTGAAGGAGATCGGAGACTGCAAATTGGTGGCTGAGGAAAGCGTAGTTAGGAAGTATAGGATGGTGCTCTGTACGATGACATTGGAGATCAAAAAGAGGAGGAGAGTGAGGGCAGAACCAAGGATCAAATGGTGGAAGTTGAAAAAGAAAGACTGTATGGTGGAGTTCATGGAGGTGGTAACACAGGCATTAGGTGGTGGTGAAGACTTATCAGATAACTGGGCAACTACAGCAGAAGTGGTAAGGGAGACAGAAAGAAATGGTGCTTGGCGTGACATCTGGACAGAGGAAGGAGGAAAAGGAAACCTGGTGGTGGAATGGGGAAGTACAGGAGAGTATACAGAGGAAGAGGATGGTGAAGAAGAAGTGGGATAGTCAGAGAGATGAAGAAAATAGACAAGAATACAAGGAGATAAGGTGAAGAGAGGGGTGACAAAGGCTAAAGATAAGGCGTATGATGGGTTCTATGAGAGGTTGGACACTAATGGAGGCACGTAAGTAGGGTATGCAGAGGAGCCCCGAGATCAGAAATTTGTGATAAAAGAAGAAAAAAATGTATCTTCGGGAAGCTGCCCGAAGTTGGAGGAGCGTGTATGTGTATGTGTGCGTACGTGTGTGTGTGTGTGTGTGTGTGCCAGCAGCCACGCACCCACATGTGAACAAAATGTCCAAGTTATAGAAAGGGTTCCACCTTTCTTTCCGAGGCTGTAGGTGAAAAATCATAAGTGGTGTCGCTAACTGGATGGTGTCGGGCTGGTTTTAATGATTGGCCAGGTAGATCAGCCCAGCAAATAAAACCAAAGGATACCCAGCAGGGATCGTCTTTTGACCATCTAGTAGGAGAGAGAAAGGTTAGCTGAACAAACTGAATAGCAACCCTTGTAGAGTAGTCCTGCATATAGCGAGTTATTAGCTTGTTTCATTTAGGTTTTTTGTCTTAATTAACTGTATTTTTGTGCTTGTACCATATTCATTACTTATGATTTTGATAACTGTTATTTTCTGACCTCTTGACTTTTGTTCTGGGAAAAGAGGAAAGAAGAGGAGTTGTCTGATTGTTTATTTTTATTATTTTTTTCATCACCTTCATTTTCAGCCATTGTAAATACCGTACATATTTACATTCACATATTTTTGTTTATTGTTGTGTATATACAGTATATAAATATATTGTGGAAAGCAGCCCGGACACAGACAGGCAGACATGTTTAAATCACCCAACACACGTTTATTTATATCACTAATATTTACAACTGTGCACACAACCCCCAAAACTCCCCCAAAGTCCAGGCCTTCTCAACAGTGCCTCTCTCTCAGGTCCGCCTCCACTCCTCCCCACCAAGACTTCGTCCTTCTTCCACCCGACTCCAGCCATCGAGTGGAGTGAGGCGGCCCCTTTTATAACCACCTGGATGTGCTCCAGGTGCCTCCTGACAATCTTCCTCCGGCACTCCCCAGTGTGGCAGAAGTGCCGGCTGCGCACATGGAAGCACTCCGGGTGTCCCTGGTCTTCTTCCCCCCAGCACTTCCAGGTGTGGCGGAAATGCTGAGTACCAGGGCTCCTCAGGCATTAGGGCACCCCCTGGAGGAGAACACGGGCCCCTACAGGGTTGAGCTTCAAAGCTCTGTACCCGTGGTCCCCAAAGCCACCAGGGCGGTCGCCCCCTCGTGGTCCAGAGGAGGCGTAAGCCAGCAATATATATATATATATATACGCTGATTATATGTATAAATTTTGTGTCATTGCAGATGACTGCATTTAATTTGAAGTACATGACACTAGAATTTTCTTTTTCTTGCTGTTAATTTAATAAAGACTTGTTTTCTCTTGAATATTTTTTTCTGTGCCTCCAGTTTACACCACTGATCTGTTCAGTTATGTTACAGATGCCCAGAGCTTGAGTGTGTACATCACAGTATCAAGACAGAAGGATTGAGACACACAAGAACGGATTGAAAGCAAAGCCCAATAACAGGTGTGATTATTTAACAATGAAGGATCCACAAGCGTATCTCTAGAAAATGACCTTCCTAGAGTTATGACCATGGGAAGCACCTCATTAAGTAACAGTTATACTGCAGCTAGCCACGCCAATAAGTCACGTTCACTCTTCCAGTGTTCCCAATCATCTTCCACTGTGGAGTGGCATGCCTCACTCCATAATCCACCCGTTATGTTATGTGAGGCTATATTTATACAATACCCTGGGAGTCTGCGCCTGCCTTCATGAACCATCCTGGGATTGTAAAGTGTAATGAGAGTGTTTCAGGGGTTCATGGAATGCAGAACTCAGCACACTCATGTGACATTTCGCTGCCAATCACTCACTTATCCGGCCCCACTTATCTTCAGGCTATTATGCTGGCCATATAGTACAGCTGGTATCCATGACCACCTGGGTATTGATACTGTGATATCGCTTCTGATTCACATATGCCTGCTCATACACAGTTGGGGCAATCATCTTCATGTGAATGGCGCAGTTAGGTTGTATGAGACTGCAGAAACTATGACTGTATTTGATGACAAATTTGGAGTTTATGGTGGAGTGTAACAGCGAAAACCATCATATTGGAAAAACACACTAGCATTGCATTGCTGCTCAACAGTATTGCTAAAGTCCATCCTGCAGTTTTAACTAAATCAGTCATGGAATTAAACTACTGGTGAAAGTGCATTGATGTGGTAATTTCACTTCCTAAGTAATTATTACAATTTCATTTAAGATTCTCAATCCAATTTGGATAAAAGAAGGAACATTAGATACAAGGAAGGAACCATCTCTAAAAATATAATCAGTGCATTAGACCAAATAAATAATATAGTGTTTAATTAAAAAATACAGTTCGAAGATATACTGTGAATATACCACTTTGTCTCTCATATATACATATGCAGTACACCATCAGGTGCACTGGTTTTTGATTTCCTATTAAATATTGTGAAGTTCTGTATTTTAATACATTCTTGTTTATCATGCCATTGGAAAGTGATGATGTGTTTCAAGTTAGTCAGACACGTAAATAAAAAATTCACTGTACCCTGACAATACTGCTACTATCCATAATCTTTGTAAGAAAAACACCAAAAAACGTGAGAAGATCACACCTGAGAAACCACTCCATAAACATCTTCCTTTTAAGGAGCATGACTGACCAAAGAACTGACAAAATTTCTTATTAAAGGACCTGAAGATGTTCCATTAATATCACCTGCCAGTGAAATTTGAAATAACTAAGTTTAAAAAATTAGAGATAGCTGTGTAGCTGACAGGGTCACATTTACAGAAATAAGTGTGTTATGCCCACATGGGAAGGGTAAGATATGGTAATTTGTAGATGGATAAATGAAACAAATGTGTAGTATACCACAAATCAAAGAAATATACATGGGATCTTGATGAAGGAAGCATGGATACGTCCATACATTCTAAAGGAACGAACAAATGTAGGAGTCCAGTTCAGATGGTGCCAGAGACAGCCAACTAACATGAAAGTACACTGAGAAAATGCTATTGCTGTGTGGTATGGGAGCTGCTGCCACTGCTTCACATGCACAGCTCCAGGAGAGTTTGGTTTGAATATCAGCCTAGACACTGTAAGTGTGATCTCCTTTGCATGTCTTTCCCATGTCAACACAGGCTTTCTCCTGGGTAGTATGGTTTTCCTGCCTTGTCCTAATGTTGTGCATGTTATATTAAATGACAGCTGTGGATGAGAGTATGCGTAGTGGACTGGCATCCCATCCAGGAATAGCTGCAGGCTTATGTATGATTATTTCAGCATAGGCTCCAGCATCCCACTAGCCTGATTAACCAAACTGTATGGTCATGCATAGATGTACTGTTGATTCACTTTGCCCTCCTATTTCAACCATCTTCTAGAATGGGGTGCTCAGGTTCAGTCCTGGAGGGCAGCAGTGGTTGCAGTTTTCTGTTCTTGAAGTGATTACAAAATATCTCAGTAAAACAAAAGATGAGAATTTGCTTGAATAATAAGACACCACCAATGAAATGCTTTTAATTAAAACCGGAATGGGTGCCCACCATTATGATACTTACAATAAATAACTAATATAAATAAAAACACATTCAAACGTTCTTTCTTCTCATTAATATCTTTCTTTTTATTTTCTGAAATCAGGAAAACCAATTTGCAGAGACACAAAGTGCCTTTTATAGTCATTTTACTTTTTCACTGGAAGCAACTGTTAAAAAGAAACGTTCAGAGGAGAGCCTGGCATCCTGTCTAAGGCTGTTTCCTGCCTTTCACCCACAACCGCTGAGATAGGCCCTTGCCCCCTGTAACCCTGAACTGGATGAAGCAGCTTTGAGAGTGTTATGTTTAATATATGTATGCATGTATATAAACCTGCGGTGGGTTGGCACCCTGCCCAGGATTGTTTCCTGCCTTGTGCCCTGTGTTGGCTGGGATTGGCTCCAGCAGACCCCCGTGACCCTGTGTTCGGATTCAGCGGGTTGGACAATGGATGGATGGATGTATATAAACAGGAGAGTGCATTTTACGACATTAAGACACATTTACAGATTCATCATCTGCCTGGCTTTAATTACCAGTAAAGTCTTTATATATAATACGCTACTGTGGCTGTTTGTTTGTCCGTCCAGGATTTTGAATCACCTGCAGCTCGTGAAAAATTTGACCTATTGACCTGAAATTTGGTACACATATACTACGTGGGGCGGCACGGTGGCACAGTGAGTAGCGCTGCTGCCTCACAGTTGGGAAACCTGGGGACCTGGGTTTGCTTCCCGGGTCCTCCCTGCGTGGAGTTTGCATGTTCTCCCCGTGTCTGCGTGGGTTTCTCTCCGGGCGCTCCGGTTTCTTCCCACAGTCCAAAGACATAGAGGTTAGGTGGATTGGCGATTCTAAATTGGCCCTAGTGTGTGCTTGGTGTGTGGGTGTGTTTGTTTGTGTCCTGCGGTGGGTTGGCACCCTGCCCAGGATTGGTTCCTGCCTTGTGCCCTGTGTTGGGCTGGGCTTGGCTCCAGCAGACCCCTGTGTTCGGATTCAGCGGGTTGGAAAATGGGTGGATGGAAATACTACGTGAGATCTACTGTCCGCTTTCGGGGTGGTGATTGATCTCCAAGGTTATTCCTCTTTTTATTTTAATTTTATTTTATTGTAGAATCAACTCTCAGCAGTGGGGCAACCATGTGGCACATGCGTACGCGTGCCGTTCTCATCCCTACCACCTTCGCTGTCACTTCACCTACCTCTTCATATCTTAAATCATTCTTGAGGCAGATTGAAGACTTAAGTGCCATCTTAAGTGAAAAATTAAAGAAAACAAACTAAGTAATTGCAACACAAACACTGACTTCATCAGTTTTAATGCGAAAAGATGCAGACGAAAGAAGAGAAGAAGCGGGCCGCTAGGGTGGAGAAAAGAAGAGCTGCTCAGGAAGCAGCAAGCGCATCAACCTCGGAGCAAACAAATGCTAAACGTACAGAGAAAGAGGATGAGAACTAGGAATGCTCAAGTCAAGTGTATTCACTGCATGTTATCGTGCAGTGTGCCATTACTGGTATAATATAATGATATTTGTCTTTTTCTTTTTTATAATGTTGACAGGTGCAATGTAAAATAAAAATCTGTTAATACAAGAATTTTGGATGTAAACTTTTGTCCAAAAGTTTTGAGAATGACACAAATATTAATTTTCACAAAGTTTGCTGCCTCAGTTTTTATGATGGCAATTTGCATATGCTCTAGTAATGTTATGAAGAGTGATCAGATGAATTGCAATTAATTGCAAAGTCCCTCTTTGCTATGAATATGAACTTAATCCCAAAAAACCTATTTCCACTGCATTTCAGCCCTGCCTCAAAAGGACCTGCTGACATCATTTCTGTGATCCTCATGTTAACACAGATGAGAGTGTTGATGAAGACAAGGCTAGAGATCACTCTGTCATGCTGACTGAGTTCGAATAGAGAGGTTCAATTGTTGTGAAGGTGGCTTCAGGGCACCCAAGAAAGTCCAGCACGTGGCAGAACCATCTCTTAAAGTTGATTCAACTGCGGGACTGGGGCACCACCAGTGCAGAGCTTGCTCAGGAATGGCAGTATGCATGTGTCAGGACATCTGCACGCACTGTGAGGCGAAGACTTTTAGAGGGTGGCCTGGTGTCAAGAAGAGCAGCAAAGAAGCCACTTCTCTGCAAGAAAAACATCAGGGACAGACTGATATTCTGCAAAAGGTACAGGAACTGGACTGCTGAGGACTGGGATAAAGTCATTTTCTCTGATGAATCTCCTTTCCAATTGTTTGGGGCATCCAGACAAAAGAAAAGGTGAGCACTACCATCAGTCCTGTGACATGCCAACAGTAAAGCATCCTGAGGCCATTCATGTGTAGGGTTGCTTCTCAGCCAAAGCAGTGGGCTCACTCATAATTTTGCCTAAGAACACAGAATAAAGAATGGTACCAAAACATCCTAAAAGAGCAACTTCTCCCCACCATTCAAGAACAGTTTGGTGATGAACAATGCCTTTTCCAGCATGATGTAGCATCGTGCCAAAAGGCAAAAGTGGCTTGGGAAACAAAACATCGAAATTTTGGGTCCATGGCCATGAATCTCCCCAGACCTTAATCACATTGAGAACTTGTGGTCAATCCACAAGTGGCGGGTGGACTAACAAAAACTCACATATTCTGACAAACTGCAAGAATGGGCTGCCATCAGTCAGGATTCGGCCCAGAAGTTGATTGACAGCATGACAGGGCAAATTGCAGAGGTCTTGAAAGGAAGGGCCGACACTGCAAATATTGACTCTTTGCATAAACTTAATGTAATTGTCAATAAAAGCCTTTGAAACATATGAAGTGCTTGTAATTATACTACAGTATACAATAGAAACATCTGACAAAAAAATCTAAAAACACTGAAGCAGCAATCTTTGTGAAAACCAATACTTGTGTCATTCTCAAAACTTTTGCTATATAGAGTCGCTATATAGGGAAACATACTGATTGATTTGGAGAAAAAAGAGACATTGCATGACAATGTGTGTAGATCATATGAAATTGATGATTTATTATGTAATTAAACAATGACAAAGAATTTCTATTAAAATTGAGTTTACAGACTAATTAAACTATTGTAATAGATCTGCATAGTAAACTCAAATAGCTATCGTTTATGTAGCCTACCCTCCTTGTGAATCCACTGCAACAAAGTCAAGGTTACTACAGGTATCTGTCTGCATTTACCTTCTCAGACCCACTGCAGTGTACAGTAGGTGTGCACAGGCAACCCAACCACCAGATGAACAGGACATTCTGATTTTAAGGGTAACACCATTATTGAAACATAACAAGTTTTCAGAATAAACATACTTTCTTTCATTCTCAGGATTCATCCAAATTTACGTTCATGAAGGTCCAGAGCCTATCCCTAAAACAACGGGCATGGGAGGGATCCAACACTGGCATGGTAGGCTGATCAAATATTGTTAAAATTTTGTAAAGGAGTCTGTTCATACATTTTTATTATTCCAGAAAGCCAAAATGCTTTTTTTTCTGAAATAACAATTGCTATCTCATGAAAATGAGCAAAAACAAATTTATTATTCTTTGCAAATATCTTCAAAGGTGGCATGATGCTCAGAATTTATATGTCTACTAAAGCATTTCTGGCTGCCTAATTCAAATTGCTTAAATGTGGCCAATTCTGAAAATGCAATATTAACTTAGAATGTGGTTAAATGGGTAAAACTAATTTAAACTCATCTACATAATAACATGTGAAAAGCAAGAGTGCACTTGTAAAGTAAAGCCGCTGTACAGTGCATCCGGAAAGTATTCACAGCGCATCACTTTTTTCCACCTTTTGTTATGTTACAGCCTTATTCCAAAATGGATTAAATTAATTTTTTTCCTCAGAATTCTACACACAACACCCCATAATGACAACGTGAAAAAAGTTTATTTGAGGTTTTTGCAAATTTATTAAAAATACAAAAACTGAGAAATCACATGTACATAAGTATTCACAGCCTTTGCTCAATACTTTGTCGATGCACCTTTGGCACCAATTACAGCCTCAAGTCTTTTTGAATATGATGCCACAAGCTTGGCACACCTATCCTTGGCCAGTTTCGCCCATTCCTCTTTGCAGCACCTCTCAAGCTCCATCAGGTTGGATGGGAAGCGTCGGTGCACAGCCATTTTAAGATCTCTCCAGAGATGTTCAATCAGATTCAAGTCTGGGCTCTGGCTGGGCCACTCAAGGACATTCACAGAGTTGTCCTGAAGCCACTCCTTTGATATCTTGGCTGTGTGCTTAGGGTCGTTGTCCTGCTGAAAGACGAACAATCGCCCCAGTCTGAGGTCAAGAGCATTCTGGAGCAGGTTTTCATCCAGGATGTCTCTGTACATTGCTGCAGTCATCTTTCCCTTTTTCCTGACTAGTCTACCAGTTCCTGCCAATGAAAAACATCCCCACAGCATGATGCTGCCACCACCATGCTTCACTGTAGGGATGGTGCCTGGTTTCCTTCAAACGTGACGCCTGGCATTCACAGCAAAGAGTTCAATCTTTGTCTCATCAGACCAGAGAATTTTCTTTCTCATGGTCTGAGAGTCCTTCAGGTGCCTTTTGGCAAACTCCAGGTGGACTGCAATGTGCCTTTTACTAAGGAGAGGCTTCTGTCTGGCCACTCTACCATACAGGCCTGATTGGTGGATTGCTGCAGAGATGGTTGTCTTTCTGGAAGGTTCTCCTCTCTCCACAAGAGGACGTCTGGAGCTCTGACAGAGTGACCATCGGGTTCTTGATCACCTCCCTGACTAAGGCCCTTCCCCCCCGATTGCTCAGTTTAGATGGCCGGCCAGCTCTAGGAAGAGTCCTGGTGGTTTTGAACTTCTTCCACTTACGGATAATGGAGGCCACTGTGATCATTGGACCTTCAAAGCAGCAGAAATTTTTCTGTAACCTTCCCCAGATTTGTACCTCAAGACAATCCTGTCTCAGAGGTCTACAGACAATTCCTTTGACTTCATGCTTGGTTTGTGCTCTGACATGAACTGTCCAACTGTGGGACCTTATATAGACAGGTGTGTGCCTTTCCAAATCATGTCCAATCAACTGAATTTACCACAAGTGGACTCCAATTAAGCTGCAGAAACATCTCAAGGATGATCAGGGGAAACAGGATGCACCTGAGCTCAATTTTGAGCTTCATGGCAAAGGCTGTGAATACTTATGTACATGTGCTTTCTCAATTTTTTTTATTTTTAATAAATTTGCAAAAATCTCAAGTAAACCTTTTTTCATGTTGCCATTATGGGGTGTTGTGTGTAGAATTCTGAGGAAAAAAAATGAATTTAATCCATTTTGGATTAAGGCTGTAACATAACAAAATGTGGAAAAAGTGATGCGCTGTGAATACTTTCCAGATGCATTGTATATAGAGCATAAGTTTGTATCAAAGCACTGTCTGCAAAAAATAAATTCCCAAAATGCCCCATCCATGATTTCCCCTTTACATCACTTTGACTCACAAACATCAAAACAGCCAAAAGAAAAAAAAATATAATAATTGAGAAAAAAACAGAAAAACAGACAGAAGGGTGTCTGCCATCCATTTTGAACCAACTGAATTCAATGCTGGGCACACTACCAGGGTCTGGCAGCGTTTCTGTAAGCAAGGAACAACCTTGGACTAAGATGTCTGTGCATCTCAGGGACACACAGGTACCGAGACCATACAGTAAGCATCTAATCTGAAAGTGAAAGATTGCTGCTCTGTAGATGGTATTGCCCTCTTGACCTCATCCCACTGTCATGTCCATCATGCACTGGAGTCGTTCAGGCTTGAATATGACATGGTTTTGATGAGAATTGGAAGCTCAGAATTGGAGGTCATAGAACTTTCCCAGAAAAGAGTGCTTTGTTCACTATGGGTCAGCCGATGCTCCAAACAGAAACAGAGGAGAGGTGTTGTAAATTTTGGCATTCGACTGTGAGTTATTGTTTTTGTTAATTTTTGATTACATTTAACTTATTTTTATCTTATTATATTTTTACTGTTGTGTTTGTGACATCTTTATGACATCATTTTGGTCTTGTTCTATGTACACAGCCATATTGTTTGTGGCAAAAATGCTTGTTGCCGATCACGTGTTTTGTTGGCATCCTTATGAGCGATGTCACTTCACAAACACTATTTAAGATGTCGGTGTCTTAAAAAAACAATCAAAAATATAATACATTGTTTTGTCTTCGTAAAGTATTATATTGCTCTACTTCCCCTTTTGTATTGTTAATATGTAGCCTCACAGACTTACCACTGTTTATAAGGTACTAGCAAAATACCCGCACTTCGCAGCGGCGAAGTACTGCTTTAAAATTTTTATTAAGAAGAAAAGTAAACCTTTTCAAACTGAGAGAAAATATACCAATAATTATTTGTTAAGGATCTCTTTGTATACCACGTTGTCAGTTCGGCCCTCCGGTTGTAATATGACCAAGCTGTGCGCTGAGCTTACTCTTGAGCATGCAACGTATAGTTGGCCATGTGAAAAGCAATCTTACCTCAAATCAATGCCAACCTTTTGACTTATTAATTGTCATTGCGAAGCAGAACCTTACTGGAAATTGGAGGCGTCTGAATTGAAATGGGTTTCATCGATAACTTCGCATCCAGCTTTTGAGAGTTTAAACATTCATAAACATCAAAGTGTCCACTACTCAAATCGTCACCTGTGAATCTAAGATATTTAAAAGGCATTGGCGGTTGTCCAAAGGTGTAGAATATTTGGCCATTTCAGTACACTTGAAAGTGAAAACCGAACAATTCAGCGTCAGCCATCAACTCACATGCAGAACCATAGGTGAAGGGCTTAAGCATTTCACTCTTATAGTGCTCCTGTGTAGTATAATTATCTCCTGTATCGTCATCAGTCCACACCTTGAACCTGTCCCAATCACTCAATACATAAGACACAATGTTCCTCCGGATATCAAGAGTTGCCTGATATAGCCGTGCAATATGTAACACAGAGAATGGAAAAGGCAGTCGCCATCTCCGGGCATGGAAACCACTCAGTAAGTGACAGTTCTTTGATCGATGGTGATCACCTCGATAGACATGTTAATGGGGGTACGGTTGGAACGATAAAGGAAATGGGTACCTGAACAATGTAAACTAAGTCTAAAATACCTACACAATAACTATAATCGTAATAAACGAACAATAAAAACAGCGGAGAAGCCATGATTAAATAAAAAGGCTGCAGTTATCAGCAGGGAGACGCGAATACCGTGGCGAAGCAAGGAAGGGAATGAAAAGACCGGAGCGACGGACGGCCTTATATAGGCAGGCAGCCAACTACGTAGGAGGCGTGGGGATGGGAGACCCAACGCTGCCTCACACGGTGACCGAGCTGCAGGCTATGGACGTATATATGTACGTAAGTAGGATTTAGTTAGCATTGGGAACCCGCATACCAAATTTCTTTGAAGATGGGCCCATAAGTAGCAAAGACCGTTGGAAAGTTCCCTTCCCTTCTATATCTATAACCTCAGGCAATTAGGTGTAGTAAAAGACAAGGAGTTAAGTTACAATTTAAACAATGTATTATTGACAATATTCATAAATAGTAACAATATGCAAAGGACATTTGAATATTGGCAACCATACAACCTGAAAAATGGTGATGTGTAATTTCAAGCGGCACACAGACTTGTTAGTTACTTAAAATGTCTCTAGTTAAGGCATCATTGGTGGTCAGCTTTCTTCAGAACAGGCCACATATGCCTGTCTCAATATGGCTGCCGAGCTATGTTCTCCATTGTGTTGTCCTTTTCAGTTCATGATGTGTGAGATGGTCTTTCATCAGTTTGGTAAGAGAGAGAGGGTGGTACTTAAAGGCTTTTGATACAAGACAGTTCCAAACAGCCATACTTCAGACCAATGGGGGGACAGAATACCCTCACACCTGCCCTTCAAACCATGTGTTAAGGTAAAGCCTGGCAGTTAGGCAGCCTGACTTTCCTGAGGGGTTTGACTTGGAGTCCTGCAGAGAAATATTGGTCAAACTTGTTTGAGGCACTTCCCCCAACCCTGTCGTAAAATTACTTTTTTTTAAAATATAATTTTATTAATTTTATTGTAATCATTCATACAAATCGATCAATTTTTAGAAAAAATAGGATTAAAAAACAAGTCGACCCCCCCCCCCCCCCCACAACAGAGAGACAGCATGGCCAACGGGGTAAAATTTGATACATCTAATAGGCCAGTAGAGATGAATAAAGAAGAAAAAGAAATGCGGAGATAATTGCTTCCTCTGTGCTTTAAGAGCTTATTCTAAAATGTTATTGATTATATCCTGCCAGGTTTTAAAAAAATTCTGTACAGATCCTCTAACTGAATATTTGATTTTTTCCAATTTCAAATATTATAAAACATTGGTTACCCACTGACTTAAAAGAGGAGCGTTAGGATTCTTCCAGTTTAGCAGAATAAGTCTGTGTGCCAAAAGTGTAGTGAATGCAATCACAGTTTGTTTGTCCTTCTCCACTTTAAACCCATCTGGAAGAACACCAAACACAGCTGTTAATGGGTTAGGAGGGATTGTGACACCAAGGCTGTCTGAAAGGCACTTAAAAATTTTGGTCCAAAATGATGTTAATTTGGCACAGGCACACAACATGTGACCTAGTGAGGCTGGGACTTGATTGCATTGTTTACAGGTTGGATCTTGCCCTAGAAACATTTTGGACAGTTTTAGGTGAGACAGATGTGCTCGATATATAACTGTGCATGCTCATCTATTTGTGTCCAGGTTTTTATCGCTTGTATGTTTGCTGCCCAGTAATTAAACTGAAAGTTAGTTAGAGCCATGCCACTTTCTGCCTTAGGTCTTTGTAGGATCGCTCTTTGGATACGTGGATGTTATCTATATTGGAATGTTTTGAAATAAAAAAGAAGCTTAGGAAGATATTCATCTTAACAACATTAATTCTTCCAGCTAGAGTGAGATGAAGGGTCGACCATCTATGCAAGTCTTGCTTAATTTTTTCAATACAGACGGCGAAATTTTGTTGATAAAGAGATTTGTGTTTACTTGTGATGTTTACCCCTAGGTATTTAAACTGATCTGCAATGATAAAAGGTAGGGTGTCTAATCTAATATTATATGCTTGATAATTTACTGGAAAGAGTACACTTTTATTCACATTAATTCTGAGACCAGAAATCTTTTGAAATTCTGTAAATGCTGTTAAGACTGCAGGCACAGAATTTTATGGGTCTAATATATACAGTACCATATTATCTCCATATAGAGAAATTTTCTGTTCCAGTCCTTGTCTGATAATCCCATTTATCTGATCAGCATTTCGACTGTGAACCGCCAGTGGTTCAGTGGCGATTGCAAATAGCAGTGGTGACAAGGGGCATCCTTGTCTGGTACCACATTCTAGTTTAAAGTAGTCTGAACAAATGTTGGTAATACAAACTGAAGCTTCTCGATTGGTATACAGTAGTTTGATCCATGCACAAATGTTTGGGCCAAACCCAAATTTCTCTAATGTAGTGAAAAGGTATTTTCATTCAATCATGTCAAATGCTTTTTCTGCATCCAATGATAATAATATTTCTGGGGTGTTTGACTTCGTTGGTGCGTATATTACATTAAACAGGCGTCGAAGATTGGAGGATAAGTGTCGACCCTTGATAAATCCAGTTTAATCTTGTGATACTACCGAAGGCAGCACTTTCTCCATCCTTCTAGCTATGATTTTTGAGAGTATCTTAACATCATTATTCAGAAGTGAAATTGGTCTGTATGATGCACATTGTAATAAGTCCTTATTTTGTTTAGGAAAGACGGTGATTAATGCTTGGCGAAAAGTTTGAGGTAGAATTTGATTGTCTCTAGCTTCTGTAAATGTTGCTAATCGGAGGGGAACTATCTGAGCGGAGAATTTCTTATAAAATTCTGCAGGTTAGCCATCAGGGCCTGCTTCTTTCCCACCCTGAAGTGACTTTATAGCATCTAGTAACTCTGATAGCGCCAGAGGTTTATCCAGTTCCTCCGCACTAAAAGTATCTATTTGTGGTAACTGTAATGTATCCAGAAATACATTAGATTGTGTGTTGTCTTCTTTAAACTCAGTAGAATATAAGGATTTATAGTAGTCTCTATATGTGTGCATTATATTTTTATGGTCAATGATTTTGTCTCCGTTCGTGTTGGTGATTACTGGGATTGCATTGTGAACTTCTTGCTTGTGGATTTGTTGAGCTGAAAGCTTATTAGCTTTCTCTCCATGTTCATAGTAATGCTGTCTGGATTTATAAATTAGTTGTTCAGTTTCTTTAGTTGTCAAGAGGTTGTTTCCTATGTAGAGCCTCGCTTGGAAACCTGGCATATTCTTCATCTATTCTAGTAATTTTGCTTTTTAGTTCTGATACTTTCTTGGTTTCTAATTTATTTCTGTGGGAAAAATATGAAATAATCTGTCCTCTTAAGAAGGCCTTTAGAGTTTCCCAGGGTATTCCTGCAGAAACCTCTGAGGATGTATTTGTCTCTAGGAAGAACTGATTTGTTTGGATATAAATTCTGTACAGTTCTCATCTGTAGAAGAAGCAGGTTAAGACACCATCTACGAGGTGAGTGTGTGGGGCATAGTGACTTTAGCTCCAAGATCAGAGGTGCAAGGTCGGAAATAACAATAGCGTCATACTTGCAAGATTTAATCGTAGGCAAAAAATTATTATCTATAAAGAAATAATCTATTCTTGAGTAGCAATGATGTACTGGTGAGTAGAAATAATATGTTCTTGAGTTTTGGTTTAGAAACACCCAGGCGTCTGATAAGTTGTGGTCAGTTACAAACTGTGTAATTATCTTTGCAGTGTTAGATGTCATCCCCCCCTGTGACAGGAGTCCTATCTAAGAGTGGATTTAAAACACAATTAAAGTCCCCAGCCATTATAATTTTATGAGTGTTCACATTGGGGATGGATGCAAATACGTTTTGTATGAATTCCTTATCATTGACATTAGGTGCATAAACATTTATCAAAATCATTTTACAGTTAAATAAGTTGCCCATGACCATCACATATCTCCCTTCCGGATCAGATACTACGTCTGATGCTACAAATGAGACTGTTCTATGTATGAGAATTCCCACACCTCTAGTTTTCTTTGTAAAGCTAGAATGGAACATTTGGCCAGCCCAGTCCTTTTGCAGACGGAACTGATCCTTGCTTAGTAAGTGGGTCTCCTGTAAAAATACTATTTTAGCGTTTAAACCTGTTAGGTGAGAGAGTACTTTCTTTCTCTTTAATTCGTGATTCAGGCCTTAAACATTCCAGCTCACAAAGTTAACTGTCCCATCATGGAGATATTGATTCTGAGTTTTTGATGTCATTTTATAGTCTTGACTGAAAGTAAGACAGCTTTAACCTTAATTTCCTATTTCTCCATGAGTTATTGCCATGCAGCCTATTGTTACGTTGGTAGTTATAATTATAAGGATTAAAAGGATTGATTAGATATAGCCTGCTCTCTTTCTCTCTCCCCCCTTATCCCCCCACCCCCCCATTTTGCCTCCCCACGTGAGGCTGGACCCCACTTCACAAAGTCTCAGTCCTCTGACATACCTAGAGACAGAGCACGTCCAGAGCAAAATAAGCCTCCACGCAGTGGCATTTTAGGATTAAAAAGTAGAGATATCTATTACCAATAAAGTCTAAATACTATATGCCTAAAATATAATCATTAACAAACTATAATTATATATACTCATTAACAAACTATAAGCATAAAATATATAATACAATCTTCAGCAATCTTAAAGTAATAAGATAATAAACCCAGGGGATGGTGTTAGAAAGTGGTCCAGGATAAGCATAGTTAGTCTTAATGCAATAATAACAATAAACTAAGGGTATGATGTTAAACAGTCTCCTTTAGGGTAGTAACAAAAAAAAAGTTAATTTCTTCCACACACACGTCTATAACTGTAATTAAAACATAAACAGTAAGCGTCTGAGTAATGAAAAGGATGTATAATTATAATACCTGTATCATTACAAGTGGATCAGACAGCAGGTGATATCTCCTTGCCATGCCATGACAGGATCCATCCATCCATTATCTAACACGCTGAATCCGAACACAGGGTCATGGGGGTCTGCCGGAGGCAATCCCAGCCAACACAGGGCACAAGGCAGGAACCAATCCCAGGCAGGGTGCCAACCCACCGCAGTCCATGACAGGATGCGACTCACTATTGTGTTTCAGAATAGTGTCGGGATCAGCTTTCTTAATTCCTTTTCTGCTTCCTCCTTGCTGGAAAAGACGTAGTGTTGGCCTTGCACATCCACTTTCAGTTTGGCAGGGTACAAGAGGCTGTATTTGATATCGGCTTGCCGTAACCGCTGTTTAATGTTGTAGAAGGCTACACGTTCAGCAGCTGTTGCAGGAGAGAAATCAGGGAAAATACGAATGTGGTTATTTTCAAATATAATCTCTTGCTTGTGTCTGAGCAGTGCCATCACATCTAGCTTACATAATAATCTCTCGAAGCAGATAATAAAAGACCTAGGTCTAAAGGTATTTGATCCATGTATGCGATAAGATGCTGCTATCTCGGTATCTGATTTAAAGTCCTCTCCAATTATTTTAGAGAATAGTTCAGCTGCGAATTTCACTGGGTTTGGACTTTCACGACTCTCAGGTAGACCTTCGATTCTAATATTATTCCTTCTGCTTCCATCTTCCAGAGCAGCAAGTCTGTCTCAGAGTTTTTTTGCATTCAGAACTGGCAGCTGTTGCTTTTCCATCAGCAGTGGATGCTAGATTTTTGGCTATTTCAATTCGAGTCATGAATGCCTGCTTAACATCCTCCAGCTGATTTGCAAATGTGCTCAGTTTAGACGTGTTTTCCTGAATTTGCTCCTCAATTTTATCCAGCATACCATTAAAGGCCACCTCAAAGCGGATATATACGCTTTTCTCCAAGTCTTTGTTATCCTGCCACAGCTCTTGCAGCTCCTGCCGTAGCTTCTCACTTGCCTTCTCGCTTTTCTTTATATCATTCTTTATCTCTTGGTTGAGCTCAGCAATCATCACCTTCAGTTCGGACAGATCATTTCTACTTTCAAGCACCGTACGTGAAGTGGCGGGCTTTATTACAGCCGATGTTCCTGGCTCGCATGGAGTAGGTCAAAGCGCGGACTGCAAGGCCTTTTCCAATTACAAAGAGACTCATTCCTAAAAGGGGTGAAGGGGTTCTTAAACCATCAAGCCATTGCTGTTATTATCAATAATGTAACACTAATATTACATTGCTTTGTCTAAGTTACAAATAAAGACATACAAAATATTTATCAACTTGTATGCAAAATTTCACATCACAACATACATATTTAGGGAGAAGGATTTTTTTTAGCCACGATTTTTTCTTTGCTTCTTTTTTGACTCTGAGTTTTGCCTCAAGTATTATAATCTGCTTTATTAATTTGTTGGCTTTGATCGTCTAGCTTTCTTACAACTATTCTTCTGGCCTTTACTTCTGTTTTAGTCTTCATTTCAGGGGCTGCTCAATTTGTTTTATATGCATTTAGACAAACATTTTTACCTGTTGCTCATAACAAGAGGTGAATGCTGCTAAGATTATGGGATGTTGGTATACTTAGCCCCAGAGTATTGTCAAATGTGAAATGAAGTGAAATGGAATACTAGAAAGCAAAATAAATTAACTAAATTAAGTTTAGGTGCCTACCAGTGACTCTGATTAACTGCTCATACTGACAGTGACTGTCAGATTCAATGTTTAAAGACAGTAGAAGCAAAAAAACAAAAATAGATCTAAAAATAGTACATCTTTGGTAAACAACTAATAATGACCAAATATTAACATTAAACTTTTTTTTATCTTATGTTTTCAACACTAAATGAAAATGTGGCAGGTTTATTTAAGGAAGTTTTCTTCTATAACACCCAACCGTTAAATTCACCACAGAGAAATATATTCAAAATCAGTAGGTGACCAAGACCTAATGGTCAACATGTGCATAAGTATGAACGTGCACGTTTGTAGGCATTAATATTTATAAATATTTCATTGAAGTATGCATTTTTTAAATTAATAAAATGGTTTTGTTGTATCAGAGCCACCATGTTACAAAAGAAGCTTGCCTTTCTGGAATGCAACGCTTTATTATCCACACCAGGCATGTAAGAAGTGTAGTGTACCCTCCTTCTCCATTCATTTCTCCCACAAAGTAAAATGGACTCCTCTTGGAATAAGGAGAAAACGATGGCATATAATCATAGCAGTACTGGAAAACCATAGATGAAAGCTGACATGTATCTGGCTGCCGTACACTGCAAATGCTTTTGCTTCAGTTTCCCTTATCTTCTCACAGCAATAAAATAGGCATTGTTTTGGCTCCTGCTATAGCCAGTGCATTATCTGAAATGCCTGCAGCGCGTGTGTCATAAATAGAGGTTATCATAAGTTGCAGGCACTGCTATCCCCGGGGAGTAAAATGCTGTTTTTTTAACGAGACGCCTCAAGGCAAAGCAGGGCTAAGCCAGCTGAATGCTCCCCTGGGGATGAGGTGACTGAATGGAAAGAGGTCTGTGGTTTACTTTCCTGCTTCTGTTCTCTTTGATAGTTTTATACATAAAAAGAAACAATGTGCTTTTTAGTTTTTGAACGAGGACATGATTGGCTGATGTTTCTAAGGTATACAGAGAGGCATAGTAAAAACAAGCAAGGCTGATTTTTTTTGTTAAACGCTTAGGTGTATTTTTGTCATGATTCCTTTAGACTCATTTATTTTTGCATTGTACCACAAACTGTTTTGCTGTGTTTCTGAAACAGGTTTATTTTGACTGTATGTAAACATATTACCAGGCCAAGCAACTTGTCCGAATTGATGTCCTACTTTAATTTCATATTTGAACTGATAGTGAGCTTTCCATTTTTATTTCATAGAAGCTGAGTCTCTACTTGGCATCTCACCTCATGTCAAGCCAATCTACATATAATGAATTTTAATGCATCCTTAATAGTTAATGGTGGGTTAATTAAAATATTATACATAAATTAAAAATAAAATAATTATTACACTGTGGCATTAATTAAATCTACAAGAGTTTATTCAGAATTTGAGCTCAGGAGGGTGAAGCACAATTATTTTACAGTATGTTGATTGAAATACAGCATGAATTTATTCAGATAAAAAATACTTTGAATATACAAAGTTAAAAACATCAAAGAGAGTTCTAGTATTAAGGGTAAAGTGAAATGTTTATTTTATAAGACCAAATATCGACTCTGCAATATTTCAGAGCAGTCGTCTTCTCTTTCAGTTTTAGGATTCTCCATCCAGCCCCCTACCTAAAAACTTGTAGCTTTTACTTTGCAGATAAGAAATGTTGGAAACAAATTTCCCCTTTATCCAGTGTCCAGCGTGTGGACTTTACACCTTTTATTCATGTCTGTTTGGGTTGTTCGTTGAGTACCCCCATCTAATCTCCCACATCACCAAAGACTGGCCCTGTGTGGGCATAAACAGTATGAGTGTGGGTGTCTACATAGGAAGACCATGCAATAGACTAGCATCCTGTCCATGTTTGGCTCATCCATCTGTTACCACCAGGATAGCCTGCAGCCCTCCTTCACTCTGAACTGAATAAAGATGTTTTCAGAATGTTATTTTATGTTTTCTTCACTTGGGCGTTTCACAACTATTTAACGAAAAATGTTACAAAGTGGAATATAATTGTGCCACTTGGTGTGGTGTGATGCCTTGCATCTCCTAAGAAATGGAAGCATGGTTACAATATGGAATCAGAATTATTTAAATGTAAGTAAAAATTAGAACGAAGCCCTAGATAAATAAACAGGCACTTCTTTTCATCATTCTTTTATAGAATTAATGTTTTTTGATGACCAGAGATCATTTACAGTTCTACTTGTGACAGGATAGGCTGTACCCCCTTTAAAAAGTGTAAATTGCTTTTAAAAATAGTAATATATATGTATCTATGCTTTTAAACAATTTTGTTAAGATATAAACTGCGATTCCTTCTACATTCTTTGTTTTCTGCCTACCTCTCAAATACATTTGTGTTAATCTTCAGAATGAGTTTAATGGTAGGCAGTGTGGTGTACAGTAATCCCTCCTCCATCGCGGGGGTTGCGTTCCAGACCCCCCCGCGAAAGGTGAAAATCCGCGAGGTAGAAACCATATGTTTATATGGTTATTTTTATATTGTCATGCTTGGGTCACAGATTTGCACAGAAACACAGGAGGTTGTAGAGAGACAGGAACATTATTCAAACACTGCAAACAAACATTTGTCTCTTTTTCAAAAGTTTAAACTGTGCTCCATGACAAGACAGAGATGACAGTTCCGCCTCACAATTAAAAGAATGCAAACATATCTTCCTCGTCAAAGGAGTGCGCATCAGAGAGAGAATGTCAGAGAGAGAGAGAAAAGCAAACAAATCAATAGGGCTGTTTGGCTTTTAAGTATGCAAAGCGGCGCCGGACAAAGTAGCTGCAAGGAAGGGAGCAAGCATTTTTCAGCATTTTTTAGAGGAGTGTCCGTATCCTCTAGGCCAGTATGCGAACAGGCCCTATGCTCACAACCCCTCCGTCAGAGCAAGAGAGAGAGAGAGAGAGGAAAGCAAACAATCAAAAATCAATATGTGCTGTTTGATCTTTTAATTATGCGAAGCGCCATGCGGGAAGCATATCGCTTGCAAAGCAGCCACATGTAAGCCCAGCAAAGAAGGGAGCACTGTGAAGGTAATCTTTCAGCGTTTTTTGAGGAGCGACCGTATCCTCTAGGGGTGCGAACAGCCCCCGTGCTCACAATATATTTGAAGAGTTTTATTTAATACATAATACGCGCTGTGGTTGGGTAGCTTCTCAGCCATCTGCCAATAGCGTCCCTTGTATGAAATCAACTGGACAAACCAACTGATGAAGCGTGTACCAGAAATTAAAAGACCCATTGTCCGCAGAAATCCGCGAACCAGCAAAAAATCCGCGATATATATTTAAATATGCTTACATATAAAATCCGCGATAGAGTGAAGCCGCGAAAGTCGAAGCGCGATATAGCGAGGGATTACTGTAGTAGTTAAGGTTTTGGACTTCAAACTCTGCGGTTGTGGGTTCAAATCCCACTATTGACACTGAGTATGTCACTTTACCTGCCAGTGCTCCAATAGGCTATATGCACACGGTAGTGCTGACATACTTCAGGTGAAATCTCAGCCAGCTCAGTCACTTCCATTGTCCATACAGTAGCTGTGATTTTTGTTTAGTGGCAAGAATGTCTGAGAAAAGGAAACTTATGTTTCAGCATACAGATAGCTCTACAGATCAACGTTGTTATGTACCTTTATGTTGAGCTTCAAGTAAATACAAAAAGGCACTTACTTTTATGAATTTCCCTCCAATGAGGAAACCCAGTCTAAATGGATTGTTGCTATCATCAATTAATTCCCACACGTGAGTTTGTAGACAGCGTTTTAAAAGAAGAGAACTTTCGCGAGCCAGGGTCTGAGACAGGGCAGCGACTGTTGACGAAGGAGAAGTTCCTGCGTTGTTTGAGTGGAACGACCGGGGGTTTTGGAGAGGAGAAAGCTACCAATGGAGGATGACACATCGAATGAGGAGGAGGATCATAAAATCCTTGAGGACTACGACTACGCTTTGGCTCTGGAACCAGCAGCTGTCGACCTAGCACATCATGAAAACATGTCTCTCAGAGAGGAGATCCTCCGGCCAAGGACATTGAGACCCTTACAATGAAGCAACAGTTTGGCATTCAGACAGAGACATTCACTGTTTTACAAGGTAAGATGTCCAGCACACTCATTATAGTTTAAGGTTACAATCATTTTCACCTGTCTCTGAATAAAGATTAAAGACTAAAAACATTTAATGACTATGTTAGCCTTGGATGGTGTTTCCTTTAAGGGCGATACCTGTCTAGTTGGAATAAGTTCTTTTGTGATTGCGGCATTTTAAGTAACCAAAAACTATATAGATATGATATTAAAAGGCGATATCCCTCCCATAGTGATACGGCGGTAAAAATTACATAAGAGAAAATAACTTAGCTTTCTTTAATGACGATTTACGTGGCATAACAGATGAGGAAGCCACGACAACACTTTGTGTATAGTTTGTCATTTGAAAGGATTTTCAGGACGGATGACGTTATCACCCATCCGTCCATCGGCTTCGAAGTATTTGGCTGCTGTCCAAGTCTTTATATACTGTCTTCTCCATGTGTAGGCCCTTACTTAGGTTCCAAGCAAGGAAAGGAGAGGATTCGATTTCATCTCTAACGTACAGAAATAGTACAACGCCCATTTTCGTAGTTGTACCTTCTCTCCTCAAATGCTTACATAGCAGTTCTAAATGCTGAGAGCCCCTGTGTGCTAACTTTGGCCTGGCCTATACATGTGAGTGGATTTATAAAATTTTTGTACAGAGCACAGTGACATTAAACTTACATTCGTATTACAGATGGTACACAAACATGATAATACAATGATCTTATCTTTGTAATTGTGGATGTAGCTTGAAGCATTTAGTTTGAAGTCCTTCTCCTTTTTAGCTCCTGACATTTGACACAACGTTTGAATAATGCTATTTACGGCATTTAACATAAGTCTGGGCAAGTCTTGAAGTGATTGGGTGAATAACTCCACAGCTAGTCTGTTTTGATATCAGCACCAGAAATGCAGCAGATAAATCTAGAAGAGAGTGTGCATATAGCCTATTGGAAAAATAAAAATAAATGTAACCAATTGTATCTCAGATGATGTAATGAAGTTAGAATGGGAGTATATGTGAGTGAGTCCTGTAATTAACTAGAATCCTGTTCACGAATAAGCCCTGCCTTGTGCTTGGTGCTGCCAGAATGTGATCCTGAACTGGCTCAAGTAGGTATCATAACAGATAGATCAATTACATGTTAATTTTGTACAATACATATTAAAATGTTAATGACTTGGATTAAATTGAATGGAGTTGATGGCCCTTACCACAAAATATGTTAGTGTTTAAATAAAGAAAGCTATTTATTTCTTTCCATTAATAAACCTTTTTATGATTGGTTAAAAGAAGAAAGGGCAATATTGTGTCAAAGCTGGATGTATCTGCTTTCTAGCACTAACCTTTTCTTTCGGAGCCCACACTTACATGACTGGGTGCTCTGATTTTACAATTCAATATCTCCTGATTACATTCTTCCAATGTGGGCTTCCTATGAACTTTACTCTAACCAATATTGATGGTGCTTTCCCATCTATCGCACAGTTACACGTTATTCATTGGTCACTAGTTACAGGACCCTCAAATAAACAGACATCTTTCTCAGAGAGATTTAATGGTAACTTTTCAGGATTTTACAAAAAAGGTGCAAAGATTTATGGCAGAATGGTGTTTTCTCCAAGACATTTTCTGGAAAGGTATTTTTTATTTTCTCTTATATCATTCTTAGATCTGTCTTTTATGGAAAAGGAGCACTGCTTCATTATTAATACAGAAGAACAAAGTGTACATAATAAAATATTGTGGCTCAGTCTTCTGCTGCATGGAAGGAGGATGTACTATACCTTTCTAAACAGATCTCTTCACAAGTTTCTACATTTTCTGCAAATGTTTCAGGTTTTTTGTTTGTCATTTCTTTTATCGGTTTTAATAATTAATTTTGAATTTTTAAATTTTCCTCATTAATTACTGTTCTCTTGCTGTTGTTATTGGTGAAGACACCTTTTTAATTCATTTGTACTCAAATCCACTCCATCAAAATACTAGTTTGCTACTTTATATGAGCAAGTGGAGTTTTAACAATGCCTCCAACACGCCATTTAAACTCTGACACAGGGCAGCTAACAAAATCAAGACTGTTGAGTTAACTAACTGTGTTCTCTGCTAGAAATGTATAGTTTTATAACCAAGAGCTCCTCTAAATGCTGCAGCCCCAACTTACATTACCTTAATTTAATGCTTCTCAGGTTGTTTGTCTGTTGAGACCCATGAAATGCTATAAGAATAAATATTTTAAATTTGAATGTTTTCTTTTAACCGGTATGTTATATTTGTCAGATTTATGCCAGATGCATCAGCTGGTTTACTGTTGCTTTTGCCATCAATGCCAACACCATTTAGCAAGTTAGCACTTTGACACTTGTACAGTCTCTTCAATCTCTTCTTAATTTTGCCATTTTGCTCCTTTCACTCAATGTCATCTATTGATTTAATTTGCCTTAAACAATGACTCTGATTAAGCTGAATTTTCACCAGATCAGTCTAAAGGAGAATGAAAAGTGTTCACTGCAGCTGCTTCTGAGGCAAGTAGTTTATTAATTACATTTCAATACATCACTGATCATTAGACAAAAATTCTGTATGTAGTATAGCATATGTGCACAATGCCTCTCAACCATTCACAATCCCGAATGTTCTAAAATCACATAAATTGCTTATTTATTTAGAATGTGTGAGTGCCAGATGCTGCTGGGATAGGCATCGTTCCCTATGTGACCCTGAACTGAAATAAATGGGTTTGAGAATGTTATGTTAGTAGGTCTTAAATCATAAATTCAAAAATATACATACATAGTTTCAAAGCTACTTAACCCAGTTAAGGTTTGTGGGTAGGATGGGACACCATGGCATCAAAAGTATAGCATCTGATAAAAGAACCTTATATACGGCCCACTTTGCAGTGTGTGGTGCTGTTGAGTATTGGATTTTGCTGTGAAGACTGGCACTATACTGCTACTGTTAGATCAACTAATTATCTTCAGAAATAAGTAGAAGAATAAGCAGAAGAATTAAACTAAATCAGACCAAAGGAAAAAATTAGTGAGAAACTTGTCCTCAATCAACAGATTAATCTCGGCTCAGATTCTGGTTTTGATTTAGTTTTGTTCTTCAGCTTTGATGATAGTGCAATTCCTTGTATGTATGTTTTTATATTCGGTAGAATGACCATTGGGGGCTGTGCAGTCTTTAGGCCTTGGAACCCCTGCAGATTTTATTTTATTCCTGTCCTCCCAGCCATCTGACTTTATCACCGGACTCATCTTTTGAAACGTACATTATGATATTGTACATAAGGACACTACCCTTCTACTAATTATATATCTATGTTTTACAAGATTGTATAGATATATTTTTCTGTGTTACTTATTTATTCTTACCTACTCTTATTTGTTTTTTTTTTCTTTTCTTGTAACTTTCTCTGTGACAGCTTGTAAAGCACTTTGAGCTACATTGTTTGTATGAAAATGTGCTATAGAAATAAATGTTGTTGTTGTTGTATTTTGGTGATTGATCTTTTCATTTACTGTACCGACCTTTGCAAATGACATTATTCTTTCTCGGCTACTCCTAGCAAATTGTGTGAAATGAGTTGCTTATTGTTCTCTTCGAACATGACAGCAATGAAAAAAGCAGGTTCAGAAAATGGGTGAATAAATGAACACCAAAACAGAAACACTAAATTAGAACAATTAAGGACAAACTGATTAAAGAAGTTTTTTTTTGTTGTTGTTTTTGCCTGCTTGAATGGCTCCTTTTTTTCAAATTCAGAATTTACAAACTGAGCCAGCAGTTGTGTGATGTTGGTTTTGAACATTGAAGCCTAAGTAGTATGCGATTTTTGTGTGGCCAGTAGTTGCTGGTCAAGAGCGAGAGGAGGTTGAAGCAATCTGGAAGCATTAATAAATAAACCTCCTTACATGTAACCTTTTTGTTAATTGCAGTGAAATGATGGAAAAGCTAAACAACATTGTAAAGGTTTCATAAATGATTAAAGATATAAATCTATAGTCTTTAAGGTGCAGATCTACTCTATCTTCTCTATTATGTAGTCATCCCAGTCTTTTTCATATCTTCAACTCTGAATCATTTTCCTTTCCTAGTAAAAAATACCACATGGGAATATACAATCACAATCAGATTAACAATGGAACTTCTTGGCTAACAGCGTAGACTTGAATTGTTAAGATGCAGATTCAGAATGACACTTTTCACTTGACGCATTAGTCTGAGTATGTCATTTGAGCACCTAAGTAGAGAACTGAGAATATTTGACCAAAGTAGTAGGTGTCATTATAAGCTGTCCAACTGTTACAGATGTTTCCTTGTGCTGGGTTATGGAGAAAATGGAGGTTGCGGCACCATAAGTGACAGGCCCATTAGATGTGGGATGAGGAGTGCACGTAGTGACCTGGGACTCCATGTAGGGTAAAGGGTAAAGTGATGAAACACTCCTAGGGTGTTCCTGATCCTGAAACTAATTCCATGGTCCCTGAAATTGGTTCTCAGCAGTATCTCCTGGGACAGGGAATGTATTGCTACCTTAGCTAACTGCTTATTGAACCTAAAGTTGAGTTGTTAGTTGGAACAAGGGCTAAACATTGTAAGAAGGTAGTGTGGCAAGGTGAGGGGTGATAAACAGTGAGGATTTAAGTTAATGACATAGTGAATTATTCAGTACTTGTTTTACAGTGTTTTGGATAGTAGGCCAGTAGACAAGTGAGACCACTGAAACGCCTATATAGTAATGACCAGGAAGGCAGAAAGGATTTATTTTGGTTATTTATGTTAATTTGTGTTCCCTGGCTATTCATCCCTTAATTTGGGTGCCTCTGTTTCCTCTAAATAAAAATCACATCACACCTAAGAATAACTCTCCCCAAGATCTCAAAGAGGTGAGGAAGATAATCGAGCTGTATGTGTAGGTCCTCATATAGGCTGTTGTTTTTAGTTTTCAAAATGAAGGAGGCATGTGCAGTTTAATTGGAGACAACCTGTTTTAGGTGCTGCTTCAGTAAGCCAAATGAAAATGCACATTGCAAACCCTCCACCAGAGGCTTGCAGGCAGCAAATTATCCAAGAAGTGTAGTGTGGGAATTTACTGAGACTGTTCATTTGTATTATATATTTGGAAGACAAGATGAATTTGTAATTTCTTCAATAATTACCCCAGTAGATGCCAAATTTGACCAAGACTGAAATCATATACAGTATAGGGCAACTGGGACTGTAGTTCACTGGACTGGACGTCTGCCACTATGATTTGTGGTTCATAATGGGGTTTCTGCAGAGATTGGCTTTAAGTGGAGATAAAAAAATTGCATTTGTTGTGAATGTATGTATGTGTATATTACTTAGATTTCTAAATCTCCCAGTGCTTGGCTACCTCTGCACCACTTTAGGGTTATGGTTTATTATAGGAGGGGATTGTGCAGATTGGTTTAATCATAATAAATTTAGAGGCAGAATGTTTCACATGTCCAATAATTATTAATACAACTGATTAATATTTTGCTTATATTCAGCTTCGGTTTTGGTTCTATTTATATATCCATGTGATGAGACGGGGTGGGGACAAATTAGGGCAACAGTTCAATTCTCCTTTCAAACAAGATCTTGGAGAGGGGGATTCATTGCTGTCATGCAATACTTACTTTAAAGCAGCAAGGCCATACCTTCTGTGTTTTGAATGCTGTAAAAGGTACTGTGCTTTTGTGGCACTTCTGGTACTTTTGGTACTTTGTTCTCAGTTAGGGTGGCATACAGAGGATTTTATATAAATAAAGTCCAAGACAAGACCTATCTTAAGAAAACCCCCATTACAAATGCCACGGTTGACTAGAGTATAGAAAGGGAACTGACACCCTGCAAAATCTTTTCACAGAGCAGCTGCTTTCTCTGCCTCTTGCCTTAAAGGTTATCCTACATTTACTCATTCTTCCATTCACCTCTTTCTGAAGAGGATGACCCCATTCAGCAATTATGGGGAGCTACGGAACAAGAAGTGCATGACAAAATCATTCATCTACCTCTTATTCTTCACATGTGATCATTTTCCCTGATTAGCAGACACAGGTACTATCAGTTTGGAAACAAATACCATTGCCTAATATTTGAAAAAAATAAATAAAATTCCTAAAACCCAATATGTATGTTGCATTCTTATAATTTGCACGTTTCAGAATTATAGTGCAAATCTTGTTATTTTATTTTTATTGTTTAATGTTTTGTTTATTTTTTAGTATTAATTAGTCACATGCTGGTGGCGTCTTTAAGGTTCCCTATTTTAGGATTGTTGCTATGATACCATGCATTGCATGTCCCATGTGCATGCATGTGACATTACTGTGCCTTAATCATATGATTTTGGCAGCCATATTATTTAACAGCAAGTTGCTTGCTCAATAATTATTTGCCCTAGTTTCTAAATAAAGGAAAGAGTTGTTGACTAGAGAAAACTGGTTTCTCAAATATTTTCATTTCATAGTCTCAGGTTACATTTCTGCCATTTTGCGATTAAGAGTGTGTTTTGCCCTTTTGTTTTGGTCACTGACCACTTGCCATTGTAGTGTTTAGAACCCTGCCATGTTTGTTATCTCTCTCTCTCTTCATTCATTCACTCTGAAATTATCTCCATCATTCTTTGGCCAAACTTCAATCAGATCCTCTTCTTTGCTGTAAAGGATCATTCAATCATGACAGTATATTATGCCTATTTTTGTAATAAGATTTTATCATGCATTCACTCATTCATTTCAAGTCTACTCGTTCCATTAGTGGGTCACAAGAATGTTGAAGAGCACCACAGAAATAATGGATGTACAGGAAGAACTTACTATCTATATATATATTATATATATATATATATATTATTATTATATATATTATCTTTATGTTACACCGATCCCTCTCCCACTTGGACAGAGGCAGTGGTGCTGTAAGAATTATGTTTCTAGACTTCTCTAGCGCCTTCAACACCAACCAGCCTCTGCTCCTTAGGGACAAGCTGACAGAGATGGGAGTAGATTCATACCTAGTGGCATGGATCATGGACTATCTTACAAACAGACCTCAGTATGTGTGTCTCGGGAACTGCAGGTCTCACATTGTGGTCAGCAACACAGGAGCACCGCAAGGGACTGTACTTTCTCCGGTCCTGTTCAGCCTATATACATCGGACTTCCAATACAACTCGGAGTCCTGCCACATGCAAAAGTTCGCTGACGACACTGCTATCTTGGGCTGCATCAGGAGTGGGCAGGAGGAGGAGTATAGGATCCTCATCAAGGACTTTGTTAAATGGTGTGACTCAAACCACCTACACCTGAACACCAGCAAAACTAAGGAGCTAGCGGTGGATTTTAGGAGGCCCAGGCCCCTCATGGACCCCGTGATCGTCAGAGGTGACTATGTGCAGAGGGTGCAGACCTATAAATACCTGGGAGTGCAGCTGGATGATAAATTGGACTGGACTGCCAATACTGATTCTCTGTGCAAGAGAGGACAGAGCCGGCTATATTTCCTTAGAAGACTGGCGTCCTTCAACATCTGCAATAAGATGCTGCAGATGTTCTATCAGATGGTTGTGGCGAGCGCCCTCTTCTATGCAGTGGTGTGCTGGGGAGGCAGCATTAAGAAGAAGG
Source organism: Erpetoichthys calabaricus (assembly GCF_900747795.2). NCBI lineage: Eukaryota > Metazoa > Chordata > Cladistia > Polypteriformes > Polypteridae > Erpetoichthys > Erpetoichthys calabaricus. The sequence goes on from NC_041403.2 coordinate 107,577,771, forward strand.
ACGCCTCACGCCTGGACAAACTGGTGAGGAAGGCAGGCTCTATCGTAGGCATGGAGCTGGACAGTTTGACATCTGTGGCGGAGCGATGGGCGCTCAGCAGGCTCCTATCAATTATGGAGAATCCACTGCATCCACTAAACAGTGTCATCACCAGACAGAGGAGCAGCTTCAGTGACAGACTGGTGTCACTGTCCTGTTCCACTGACAGACTGAGGAGATCATTCCTCCCTGAAACTATACGACACTTCATTTCCACCCGGGGGGGTAAACGTTAACATTAATCAAAGTTATTGTCTGTTTTTACCTGCATTTTTATTACTATTTAATTTAATATTGTTTTTTTGTATCAGTATACTGCTGCTGGAGTTTGTGAATTTCCCCTTGGGATTAATAAAGTATCTATCTATCTATCTATCTATCTATCTATCTATCTATCTATCTATCTATCTATCTATCTATCTATCTATCTATCTATCTATCTATCTATCTATCTATCTATCTATCTATCTATCTATCTACTAGATGGAACAGCAGTTAATTGCATGGCAAACATATTAATTCAAGTCGCATTAATTCGGACCCAATTACCAACCGAATCTTCACAAATTTTCGGATGTGCGAATAAGCGCTACATGAACACAGGGAGTACATGCTCATTGTGCAAAGGCACTCACCAAGTCAGGCTGTGATTCCAGGACACATTTAGTTGTGCAAAAACCACACTAACCATTGCCATCCATTAGATATAGTATCACATTGCAAATTATTAAAATGCACATTCAAGCAGGATGTGGGAAATAATACTCTACTGGATACCATTCACTTTTGAAAATAAATTAATGAGAATATATAAAAAGTTTTCATAATATTTCTAGTTTTATGAAAACAAAATGTTGCTTTTTGCTGGTAGCTACTAGTGTAATAAACTCCATTCATTTTTCAACCACAGTCAGGGCTAGAAGTGGGATGGTATTTTCTTCTTCTCCATTTTTTGCAGAAAATGATGTGTACTGGCATCTCCTGCTCTGACCCTCAAGGCAAACCCAAACCCAGGTCTTTATTCCAATGAATGAATGTCATCACATTTGAAACTCCAGGGGGGGTCCATTCTCAAATAAGACTTTTGTTTCTGCTTCAGGCACTGGACACAGTGATGTTAATCCTACAGTGGCAATCAGCAGATATGATGCAGGAGCTCTGCCTGGATGGGAAATGAGGGAACTATGCAGTATAGGGACACAGATCCACATTTTCACACTCAAGGAAAATATTGAGATACCAAACAACCAAACTACTGGAGGTTAAACTGCAGTTAAGAAAACCGTGACTAGAGCAAGGTGGTTTAAGGGCCAAACTAAATATATCCAGGTCCAGTCAGGATTTGAATTAGAAATGTCACCCCAAAGAAATGTGTTAATGATGAAAAAGCAGGTGTTGTGGAGAAAGCTTCTAATTGAGCTGCCTTGCTTTCTCTTAGTCTAACCTCTGAGAAGAGTGCAAGAGTTGTCTTGTGGCCACATTAAGTTAAACAAAGTGGTGTGCAACCACCACGTACTGGTGTTTAGTAAAACACCAGCCATGCGTAAGTGAAACCGAGCACTTGCCCATCAAGTGAAGCCCTATTGTAAAATAACCAAGAGAGTGAGTAAATAAATGAATAAATAAATAAATGATCCATACCCTGACTAAACATGGAATTTGCCCAGAACGGCTGTAATCTCTGACACTTGCTCAAAAGGCTGACAAATAAGGAAAAACAACCCCTTTTGTCAACTACAAGTCTTGTTTTGTTAATGGGCACACGTCCGGCTTTGGGAGTCCTTTCATTAAGCCAGATTCCACAGTAAATCCAAGAAAAACTAACAAAGGACTGAGAAAAAACCATTTAGCTGTGCCAGTTGCATATGCAAATTGCCTCAGTGTCTGCGGTTGCTGTGTAAACAGGGGAATCTGAAAGTAGCACGGGCCAGGCTGTGCATAACATCATTTGTTTAAATCATTAAAATGAAAGCCACAATAAACTGCCACATAATTTGTAAAATATGCTTATCGACTAGCCACTTGTGGTGTTTAAGAGAGAAGCACGAGCTGAATAATGATTACTACATTATCTTTACTCACAATCTGCTGCTTGAATGGAACTCCCTTGGAACATCCATTATTTTCATTTTATTTTATTTTTTATAAGGTAAGGAGTATTTTTTTTTTTTATTTGAGTGTCAGTCTGACAACATATTACTCCCGTCTCACCACCTATCAACCAATAATATTATTAAACTGCAGAGCAAGCAAAGCTTCTTGTGGGAAATTTACTTTCATTCTTTAATATAATTTTAAATGACAAGTGCTAGACGTTAAGTCATTGCTTGCTCATTCGTGTAGCTTAATAATGTAATGTCCAGAATGTCGACCTATATTCCATATTACAGTATAATATTAAAAAAATCACTTTTATATTAGAAAGCCTACCTTAATTTTGAATAGCAGCTATTGCAAAGTTTTGAGAAATAAGATATAACTATAATAGGGGCAATACAACTTGACTATGTTTAGTATAATTTAACAAATTATTATTAAACTCACTTAATCCAACTCAGGGTAGTGGGGTTTGGGGGGTTCGGGTCTGGGTTTGTCCTTCTCTGGCTGTATTGGGTGTAATAGAAGAATAAACACTGACCGCTGTGTCAGTCTAGATGAACTTAAATTTAAACAAAATGATATTAGAGTAGCAGTGGGATGTTCTTCATTTAATGGAATGCCTTCATACTGTAAGGAAAAGTAGTCAGCTGAGGTAGAATGAAGTTTAATTAAAACAAAAAAAAATCATTATTTTCTGTTTTTGATGCAACACATTAGCCAAACCCAACCTTGGCTAATATGGAAACAACGATGAATATCATATAGCAAAGATCACTCATTTCTGTATTGTATAAATATCATATATAAAGTTTAAAATTTAAGAAAATGTATAAATACTCTCTATTTATGCATACAATACTAGTATGTAAGGAACATACAGTAGTTAGGGATGTCCTGGGTTCAGATTACAGATTTGGTTGATGTCTGTGTGGTGATTGCACATTTTATTTACTCCATTTTTTTCCCCCACATCCCAATGACATACATGTTAGATTATTCTAATGGCACTTCTATACTGACATAGTGTGAGTATGGGTGAACATAGGGGTAATGTCTCCTGCCCTACATAGTGCTGCAGGAATAGGCACCAGTCCCATTCAACCCCAAATAAGAAATGGCAGGTTGGAGAACTCTACATGCACATGGCACCAGTATTTACCCTCCTTTTGATTTTTGCCATTTTAAAATATTTTTGTTCTCATAAACAATATTACGTAATTTGTGCATAGTGTAAATGCAGAGATAAGCCTGAAAATAAAATCAAACATTTATTAAGTGCACAAAATATTTGAAAATGCTTACTGTTCTCCTCCTCCTCTACCACCAAATTGCTTAACCCCATTAATTTTAGCGCTCTTTGATTCAACAATTAGAACTAATTTAAGACTGGATAACTTTGGCCCTTACCATCAATGAAACAGTACCTGCACAAAAGTTTGAAACTGACATCATGTATTGATCAGAAATCTCTTTCTATCTGGAAAAATGGTCAGGCTGGTAAAGGCTTAGAAGCCATATCTAAGGCCCTGGGTCTCCTTTGAACCATAATCAGAGACACATTAACCTCATGGAGAAAGAATAGAGAGGAAGCCACTCCCAGGAGTCTCCTTTAGAACAACATGTAGGAATCTGCAGGCCCTTTCATCTCAGTCTAAAGCTAAAGTCACTTCAGTACACATGTACTTTGTGAGCGTGCCCATGTCGATCAAACAGAGGAAGCTCTGCAGTTTACTTGTGACTTTACACTGTAAGAAGATAAGTAAATGAATCAAGGTAAATATCATTTGATCTGGCTTTTATATAAGTAACATATATATGATTTTCATATAAAGTCCATCACAAAATATAATCAGAAACAGGACTTTGCACAATACCTTGGCGAGCTCTGTAAGGCATGCTGTTTCGTTGAAGGACAGATGTGGGACAGACTGGCAGGCAGGATGACGCCCGAACTCTTGTTTCATCCAAACGGTGCCATCTTTCACCCTTCCTCCCGGTGCAGCTGCGTAGTTCTTATGTGTGAGTGAGGGCTTCTGTTCTCTTTCTCCAATGTAGAACTCTTGTCCTCATCTGAGCTCACCTCTGTTATAGCACGTTTTTATTTGAAAACAGCAGTGTCATATCTGGGAGTGCAAGAATGGGACTGAAAGAATAAAACAATAAAATAAACAAAAACAAAAACGCTAACCTTTACAAGTACCATAACTTTACACTGGCTGTTACAGACTCAAATCAAATTAATGTTTTTATTCTATAATAGTAAGAATAAGAACATCTCACTAATCAAAACGGAGGCTTCCGGGATCGAACCAGGGACGTTTTGATTACGAGGCAGCAGTTGTTACCATTGCACCACCAAAGCAGTTGTATTAAAGGTGTTTCAGTGTTGCATTCTAACGCAAGTTCATTTTCTGCAGTTATATTCTTGAAAAAAAGCGCACTTGTTTTGTTATACTTGTACCTTTTCTGAAAGTGTTTATTTGACATCTGAACTTCAGGCTTCACACATTATACACTTCATGTCTACATTTTGTCAATTATTACTAAAACATGAAAAACATTTCTGTTTTAACGATGTGTTTATATAGATTGTTGTAGACACGGAACACACATGAAATGCATGTGTTCCAAATAACGATGTATTATTTACCCTATACAACTCTAGGCAGCTGACACACAGGTAAACAGATGAGCTGAGAGAACTTTCTGCACTTTCTGTGGTGGTTGGATGATGGGATAGCAGGCTGCTTGCTGCTTGTGCTTATCAACAAATTTACAATACAAAAGACACTGATGGAGAAGTGCGAACAGATTTAAAGTGGGCTGGGATTACACGTTTTTTGTAGGCTTTGGTAATTCTAGTGTTAATCCAAAATAAGGTCAAGGGGGGCCATGGTCTATCCCAGTATCAAGTGGAAGACAAGAATCAACTTCGACTGAGTGCCAGTCTGCTGCATGACACACACACACAAACACACACAGCACATGTTTAGATATACTAAATATACTTATGCATGCTTGTGGATGTGAAAGGAAAGCTGAAGGATGCAGAGAAACCCCTCAGCTCCATGACCAGGTAATGTATTTTATCCTATAACCCTAGTTAATAAGTTTATTTTACAAATTATGTAACAGTTTATTGAATATTTCATTTTATTTATTTATGACCTAACTTATGTGTCTTCATAATTAAATAGTTTAAAAACATGAGCAGAAAATATAGAAAATGTGAAAAAACTGACTTTATGAAATAATTACACACTATTGAGCTTTGCAATGGTTTTATTTACCCATCTATAAACTTTCTTGATAGCACTGCAAGCTGAAATACAACTATACCACAACTAATTTTGTTATTAATTCCCATCTATGCTGTAGAGGCTTGGTAGACATTTTATTCCTGGATCATTTTGCCACTCATGTATTAGCCGCATTGAGGAACTGCATATAACTTTATCAAGATCATTCTTCTTTGCAGTGAAGTCCACTATATGTAATTCCTGTTGCAAAAGACTTAACAATACAGTAATGGAAAGTCACAGTTTCTAGCCTTTTCTTTGTTGCTGCAAACATGTAAATGGACAAATGAATACATCTGCCATACAGTATACTTTCTGCTTCTTAGGTTGCCTCTGTCTCGCTTCTGTTTTCCGACAGATCTCTAAAAGCTGTGACGGAGTGAAACTCTGATTGTACCTTTCAGTGTGATGGCCCTGTAATTACAAACATAGCTTTTCAATCCTCCTGTACCAAGCAGCTCCATGACTGATCCTCATTCCTCCTAATTATCCTTTATGATGTCTGAGATAAATTGCTGTTGTCTTGCTCCCCACCCCCATGCCCTCCACCCTCACTTTGTTGAAAGAAAAAAATTAGTAATTTAAAATGGACATAATAGACAGCTTTAGCAAAAGACTGATTTTGTCTTTTCCTTTTTACCCTTTTTCTGAGGCCTTTTTGCAAGCGTGTGTTTTTATTGATTAAATTGTTCTTTTCACTTTCCTGCATATCTTGATTTATTTGTTCCCTGCCTAGTTTTCTGTTCTGCAGATGGGTTTTAGAATGTCATGTATTGGGATGACTAGTTTTAATCACCTAGTCTTAACCATCTGTAGGTACAAAAAAATTATTTCTCAAACTCTTAAACAAATCTTATGTGTCCAACAGTCTTTGAGGCATTTGTATTCTTATAGTAAAAAGAGGATCAGTGATGTGATTATTTAGTATACTCTATTTTGATATTAAAAGAGACAAAATATATAAATAAAAAAGAAGCACTTCATTTTCATTAAGAGCTCATAGTGTGTTATTTCTTATATATCACAGCATTCAAAAGAGTATGATATTGTTACCATATCTACTTGTAGTAATTAAGGCTTGCATTCTGCAAGCTATTTAATGTTTTTCTAATGGAATGGATGACATAGTAATCATGATAGTGCATACACAAACAGAGAAATTATAGAATACTAATGACATACTTACAGTATGTGTGTGTCTTTTGTTGGCATGGTATCACTGTCACTGTTCTGAGGAATTTCATTGTACTGTGTACACATGACAATAAACTTGAACTAATGAACTACTAAACTAGAACTGGAGCAATTTTAAACTGCCATCTAAATAATTATGCAAGAGAAAAACAGACATATGTGCTAATGAAGAGCAATGGAATTTAGACAGAGACAAGAATGGGATAATAGTAATGTAGTCGGGATAAATTACAGAAGACAGCAATGGATAATTCACAGAAAATCAAAAGATGTTATTTTAAATCCAGACAATAAATTAATATAACAAAATACATTGGAAAGTGTGAATATCCTAACCTTCTCATATGTAACAATAGTGGGACAATATTTTCTCTAGGATGACATTTTTTATTTCACTTACATAGTGTTCATTATTATTGCTCTGCATATACTTAAATATGATCAAAATACAAAAAAAGGATACGGGATGATTTGAACCATGATGCTGCTGACTTGTAGTTGGACTCGTTATTATCTTCACTCTTCTGTGACCACCACTGACCAGCACCAAGATCATACTTTCTAATTAATAACCATGAAATTACATCACCAGTGCATCACATGGCATACTTCTATTAAAGATACTGTAAACTAGTTAAGTATTTGCATAAGAGGTATGAAATATTTTCAGAATTTGATTATTGTCTACTGAAATTGAAGTTTGCTGCCACCATCTTATGACAGTATGTGTTGAGCAATGAACCGAATTCCAACCCAGTTCAATTAACTGACATGTATTTGGTGAGGACACTTTATGCATTGCCTCCACATATCCTTGTCCAGTATAGGCAGTTTCATAAAATATATGATTGTCTTCTGTGCATTTGGGCATTTGGTCTTAGCAAGATCACTTTAATAATTATCATCTAATTTGGTAACCCTAACTAACTATAAACAATAGATATTTCATCTAGCACAGAGTCTTCTAAAATTCAATCAAAATTGTTTAAACATTCTTTCAAAATGTTATACCATATTCATTTACTAATATTTTTTATAACTTCAAGAATATGAAACAACACAAGTTCAAAATTAAGCATGTACATTAATCTAAAGTATTTATTGCCACATTCTAGTCTTTTCTAAAGAAGGCTTAGTAAAATGATGAATTATCAGCTTTATATAGAGAAATAAACAATTCCTTGTGTTTTATCTGGCAAAAAAGTACTCATACAAAGAGGTGATATAAAAAGCAAAAAAGTTGTTTTTAAACAATTAACAATGGACCTATAACCAATGAAGTAAAGTGTTAGGATGAAGTATTAATAGAAAGATTGGACACTGTTGAGAAAATATTTTTAATGTACACCCAATTACTGTTATTTTTTTAATTGTATTTCTTCTGCTGGCTGTCTTGTGTGTCTTGAGTGTACTGCAGTATTGCCAGGTTATCCTTTTATTTCGTAGGGGTGTGTGGCTCCCAAGGTTTGTCACCTGTTGGCAATTGCAGCAGTGGATTTAAATAACCACCCACTTTGCTGTGTCTTTATCTGAACTGTGGAAAAGAAAAATCTATTGCATATATTTCTTGCTTGCTGAGTTGATCTCTTTGGTTCCTGGCTTTCTTTTTGTCCTTCTGACATTGATTTTTGTCTTGCTCTTTGGCTTCATTGTTTTGGTACTTATTGATCTCTCTGTTTTGGCCCTTTTCTCTTTCACGTCTCTCTCCTGATTTCCCCTTTATAAATCCTGTTGGTATACAAATACAATAATTACACACAACACTTAAGTACCTTTTTAATGGTGTACCCTACTTTAAAAATGTTTAATAGTTGTATGTACTCTGAATGTTACAAAACCATGAAAAGCTTAAAGGGTTATTTATTTGATACAATTCAAATTGTTTTTGTGTGCCTTTGTTTTGTAATTGATCTTATATTCAACTTAAAAAGTAAGTGATGCCAACTTGTAACTGCTACAGATAAATTTTAAGTATTAACATTTTTTACATTAATTGCATTATTTAGCACTGAAGTTGTAAATTCAAATCCTGGGATGTACAGTAAGTTGGCTGTCAAAGGTTTGCATGTTCTTCCTTTTTTGCTTTGTTTTCTGTAGGTACTTTGAACTCATTAGATTGATGACTTGATCTCGGCTCAATGTCAGTGAATGTGCTTTGTCATGGACTGTCACCTCATTCAGAGCTGTTTTTTTGCTTTAAGCCTAATACTGTGGCTCTTCACAACACTTCAGCAAATAAATTCAGTTTGAAAAGCATTTTTTAAATCATTTGCATTACACTAAGCTTATTAAATTAATTAAAGTATATATGAACTATTATAATAAATGAACCATTTTGGCCATTGAGTTAATTTGGATAACCAATTGCTAAACTGTCTTTGGATTTCCACCATGATGTAGCTAGTTTATCTTAAATCTGGATTACCTTCTGCATAGGAAAGTAGTTCTGGTCTTTAATTCAGTTTTCTTTTATTTTCAGAACTTCACCAAATTGAGGGAGTGATAGTCAATCAAGGCAGGAGCTAACTTTGCACAAAGTCTTACTCCATTTTAGACAACAATCAAGTTCATACTCAGTTTCATCAAGCCAATTTAGATTGCCTGCATAATCTAGCAATTGTAACTTTGGGTGGAAAACCAGAGTATAAAGAGAAAAAAAAGAGTGGCTATGAGGACAATGAGAAAATTCTGCACCAACAGTGACTGAGTCGGGACTTGAACCTTGCCTCCAAAAAATGTCAAGCATTAGTATTGGTGTCTGCACCACTAACTTAATTCAATTCAAGTCACTTTATTCATATAGTCAGTCACAAAAAAACATATAGATTTACCAATGCAAGTCATAAACATTGACAGGGCAAATATTATAGGCAAGAAAATAAGAAACAGTAATTGAATTTTGCTGCTTTCAATAGTCGACCATTGACAACATGCATTGCTTGAGTTCATAGATTCATTATTGGTATTAAAGATTTAGCAGTAGAGGACTGCGGTGATGCGTTTATTTAAATGAAGCATTGAAAACTCTAACAAGTTTGAGGAGCCCAGTCTTTGATACACTATGGAGTGGAAGTGCTTTAGGCCACTTTGAGGTTTTATCTTTTTTACTTAAATCCATCAGAATGTTTGTGCTATTTAGAATGAAAACAATATTCATGTTAAATTTTTCCTTGAAATCTGTATTTTTTCAACTATTGCTGTTATAATTTGGGTAAACACTACAATTTCTTTACTAATTATACACACTCTGACAACATCTATCCTACTTTAGCTATTGTTTTTTAGTAATGGATATGTATACTGTACTATGGATATTTATTTGAAAATGGTAAAAGTGGAGAAAAATAATCCTGTTTTTTATGCTCCTTCAACACAGTAAAACTAGACATACTGTATTAGTTGTTCATATTCATAACAATTTTTCTTTCTGGTTGTTTCTGACACATTAACTGATACTTTTACAGTTGTTGGAAGCTTATACCAACACCTATTTTAATAAGAATAACATTCAAAGTGCATTTTTTGGTAAAAACCATGATACATTTTACAACTTATTTTGAATTAACAAATATGTACAACTGCGTTGGGCTGGTGCCCTGCCCGGGGTTTATTTCCTGCCTTGCGCCCTGTGTTGGCTGGGATTGGCTCCAGCAGACCCCCGTGACCCTGTAGTTAGGATATAGCGGGTTGGATAATGGATGGATGGAAATATGTACAACATAACTCTCCAGCTGTAAAAATTCTGAAAAATAAATGTCTGTCTTTTATTTTGAGGGAAAGAACATGAATATTGAGTGAAGGATAATGAAGTTATAGCCAAGTAAATCAAAGTAGCAGAATGTGGCCAAAGATAAGACTGAGTTTAAAGGATTAAAAATGTACTTTAAAACTTGGCAAACAGAATTCTCTGTTTTTCACTACCATCTATGAATTGATAGATGGTGGCTTTTGAATTCACTCCTGGCTTACTAAAAAGTTCTCTATAGCCAGGATCTTGTTTAAAAACTCTCTGACATTGCATTGAACAATTGAACAGATGGTGATATTACTTTCTCTGCATACATTGGTGTGGACAGTAAGCAGGAATCATGGGTCATATATTAAAGGTTGTGATTATTTTGGGTTAATCAGTTTCATAGATCCTAATAGACTTTATACATTTATGGTTTATAGGGCTTCTTTAGTATGATTATAATGTTGCTTTCATTGTCACTCTTGGTTATGTGCTAGGCTGACATGTAAGGATCTGCCATTATACAGAGTCTGTAGCAATTTATAGACTCAAACACTTCCTTTCAACTCAATTTTAACGTCAGAAATAACTCAATTCCATTGAGCCCTTGAGCAAGGCCCTTAACCTGCAATTGCTTCATCCTGGGTATGATGTTAATCTGCATCCAGCCCTACACGCAGGTCCTCCAACTGACAGGGAAAACTTGAGGGCGGGTAGCAGGATTGGCACTCCAACCACCATAAAAAAACTCACTCTGTTCCAGTGTGGTGCTGCGGTGTCACCCGCTGTGCTCAGTTCCCAATCCAGGAGGTTTGGCATGTGGTGGGTGATGCAACGCGCTATCAGAGCATGCTCCCAATCTCTGTGTCTATGAAAACAAGGCAAGTGAGCTCTTTTCATTTGTGGATTGCTCTAACGACAATGTTCCATTTTGTGTGTTCTCCTTTCCTCATGTAAAACCAATGCTGATTGTGCACTTCATATACTGATAACTTTGCTAATTTATCAGCCACCTGGCACATTTTGTTCAGAAAGGCACCATGCATTATAAGGAAGGGCAGACATACTAATTGATGTGCAGTTTCTCCTCATAGAATGTTGATGATCTGTGATGCAACAAAAGTCAAACAAACCCAACAATTGTGGAATCAAATTTTGGGTAGCCGAAAGAAACAAATACAGATACTTGGTACTATTCCCTATTTGGAGAAAGTTCACACTCAATTGCCAGGTAAAGACAGTGTCACTGGTGATTTGACTCGTGAGCCTTTCACAGGCAATGGGAGAAAAGTCACTGCTGACAATATTTTCACATCACTTTGTTAAGCTACTTGCTCTGCTTTGTACTGAGCTGTAAACAAAATAAGAAGAGAGCTGCCAACCTAGAATGAAAGGGCACAAAATATGATCAAAGAATTAGACATTGATAAAGTGCAAATGCTGTAAGAGAACACACATACAGCGAAATAAAAGTGAATACAATATACCCATTTTTGGTGTGCAAACTGCTCAAACTACACAAATAATAGCTGACTGTTTATGTGAACATAATGCTATAATTTTATAAATTATTTACTGTATACAGAAAAATACCAATTTGACCTAATATAACATTTTGTGTTCAGCTGATAGCAAATTGTCCTTTTGCTTTCCAAGATTAAATACTTAACTTGTTCTATGCCACTTTTGGAAAACTGCTCATGTCATGGGTTGTTCTCACTTCTGGTAGAATGAAGCAGTGAAAAACTGGAGAATGAACACAACAAAACAAAAAGAAAACTATGTATAGAGTCACCATAAAAATGAGTTTCTACTTTATTATTTCTACATTATTATTTTATGTACTCGGCTTACTGAGTTGTGTTGTTTTGCTCATCACTAATAAATGATGAAATGAGGGGTTTTTTTTGGATTGAAAATGTATGCTAACATTTAAAGTGAAAATATACAGTGATCCCTCCTCCATCACGGGGGTTGCGTTCCAGAACCCCCCACGAAAGGTGAAAATCCGCGAAGTAAAAACCATATGTTTATATAATTATTTTTATATTGTAACGCTTGGGTCACAGATTTGCACAAAAACACAGGAGGTTGTAGAGAGACAGTAACTTTATTCAAACACTGCAAACAAACATTTGTCTCTTTTTCAAAAGTTTAAACGTGCTCCATGTCAAGACAGATGACAGTTCCGTCTCACAATTAAAAGAATGCAAACATATCTTCCTCTTCAAAGGACTGCACGTCAGGAGCAGAGAATGTCAGAGAGAGAGAAAAGCAAACAATCAAAAACCGATTGGTGCTGTTTGAGCTTTTAAGTATGCAAAGCACCATGCGGGAAGCATATCGCTTGACAACGCAGCCGCAAGTAAGCCTATCAAGGAAGGGAGCAATGTGAAGGTAGTCTTTTAGTGTTTTTTGAGGAGCGTCCATATCCTCTAAGGGAGCGAACAGCCCCCCTGCTCACAATATATTTGAGGAGTTTTATTTAATACGTAATACGTGCTCTGATTGGGTAGCTTCTCAGCCATCTGCCAATAGCGTCCCTTGTATGAAATCAACTGGGCAAACCAACTGAGGAAGCATGTACCAGAAATTAAAAGACCCATCATCCGCAGAAATCTGCGAACCAGCAAAAAATCTGCGATGTATATTCAAATATGCTTACATATAAAATCCGCAATAGAGTGAAGCCGCGAAAGTCGAAGCGTGATATAGCGAGGGATTACTGTATACAAACAATATATGCTGTGTGCCAAGAAATAATTTATTCTTATGTTCATTTAAGCTGTATTAAGCTATGCGTGGCTTTTGGGGGTAGGGCAGTAGGGATGCATTATCAGGATAATGAGCTGAAGGGTCATTTGTAAGTACAAAAGGATTCAGACCCAACTTGCCTTGGCAGATAAAGTACTGAAAAAATGTGTGCTGGTTTTAGTGTTAAAAGACTGATGGAATTAACTTAATAGTGGCAGATAAATCAGTCAGGAGTTATGGGGCATTCATAGTATTTATAATGGGAGTGTGGATTTATAAAAGAATGCTATTAATTTACTTCTATTAAGTTAACTTGTTCTGTTTCATTTTGTGGAACATATCTGTCTCAAATTTATACGGTACAGTTCATACAGATATAAATATTGATTTATGAATAAACTGGTGAAGGTGTACACACATTAAACTTCACTTTCTCTGTTTTTTGGTTTTACCGTGTTGATAGATAATAATAATAGATAGCAGATGAACAATAGGTGGAACACAGATTTATTAATTATATATCCCATTCTTACTTCATGTCTAATAACTGAAGGAAGCATAATTTATTTTAGGAGTAGACTTTTAAATGCTTTTCTAAGATTTCTATTATTTTAGCCTGTTGAATGGATAAATCTTTATTTTAAAAGTTTCCAGTGCCTTATATTCAGATTATTTTACAGCTCAACTGGGTTCACCTCATTTTCAGCTATATTATTATTAACCATAAATACATATGTCGATACAGTCATTGCCTTTAACTTATGCATGAGGTCACAAATAATATTATTCTCTAAACCAAAAATATAAAACAGCAGGGTACCTATTCTTTGTTTGTTCCTGTTGTCTTGAAGGTTACAGACAATGCTTGATCCTGATTTCTTCAGGGTCCCTGTAGAGAATTTGACTGGCGCACAAGGAAGGTTGCTGAGCATGCTTTGTCTTTTTTGTCTAAATGTTTTTTTTCCTTGTGTTGAATGATTGCATGCTGAAGTTACAGTCTTGGAGTTTTCAAATAGTGATCTTTTGGTAGTCTAAAGTTTGTCTGTGGAGTACTGGTGATCAGTCAACTTTTTTATTTAGCGAGCTGGATGTGCATCTTGCTGTCTTTTATCGAGAACTCTGAACTCTCATTCATCTGGTCTTCGCTACTAAGGTCCAGTACTAGATTACTCATTTGAAGAAAGGTCTCTCCAACATTTTGCTGTGAGCCAAACCCTTGGCAATAGGTTTTCTGCTATGGAGCAGAAATTAAAGGGGGATTAGCTGTGGCAGAGAGACCTGTTGCAGCAAGAGTGAGGAATTAGTGCAGGCACTGTGTAATAAAGAAAGTAGGCATTTTGCAAATGGTTTCTTGGATGTACATAAGCCCAAACCTTTGGTAGATAACTGGATGCAAAGTTTGGCACGTCAAAGTTGGCAAAGATTGAATTATGGTAAATTTACTCACTGATCAAAGTGATAAGCAGTAAAAGACTAAGACATATCCAAGCCTGGATATGCATGTTTTGCTTCATTGAAATAAGGCAAGATGTACAAAAAGAAAAGCATCAGGAGACAGGAATCAAGGTCAATAAACACGCTTGTGTCAAAATCAAAGTAATTTCAAACCTAGCATCTAAAGGCTAATGCATAAACCACACTCACAGCACAAATAAAAAACCACTACTTTCTAAGACTGTTATGCAAACACTACACAAAGAACACTGTTAAAATTTATAGTATTTATTCTGGAATCTGAATTACCACCTGCAGACAGTGTTGGCTTATAAAGTGTTTCACCCATGACATAACAAGAGTGACCTCTAGCAACTAACAGTTAAATTGCAGCAGCAGAGTCACAAAATGGCGGCACCATCAAAAAACAAAAATTAAGCATAATGATCCGTGTTCTTTTTGTAAATTTCACTGTTATTAATATTTTGTTCTGGACTTTCCTGAGTCTTATTTACATTTGTTTTTGTAGAAATTGTACTTTTTCTATGAAGTACTTTTGGACGGAATTACTGTGAGTATTCTCAACATCTGTATGTTTTTTTTCTGTAAAGTGTCTTATACAGTATATATAGCATTGGTATTTTGTTTTGTGATGTACACTGCTGTTTTGTGAATCAGTTGTCAAGATGCCAACCCCGTTTTCCAGGGGTTTGTTTCTGCACAATGCGTATTTCATATTCCACGTTTAGATTTAAAAAAAAAACTTTTTGTCACATAATACTACTTATTTCTAATTTCTGTTGTTTTAATTTCTAGGACTTAGTTCTATTTTCTTACCTACTTCTTCTACCTAGTTTCAATTTTCTTATGTTTCCTTTTCTACTCTAAGTTAGCCTAGCAATTTTTGTTTTGCTATTTTCAATCTCTCTGTCCTCCCGGTAATGACTTTCTCTTTAATCTTCAACTGGTTTTCACTTCCTGGTCACAAACCTCCCTTTGTTTCTCTTGTTTGCCTCGGTCATAAACGTTCTAGACATAAAAACTCTACAAAATACTTATTCCATTAAAATACTATTGGTCCACAGCCATCAAAAAGACGTACAGTGCCCTCCAAATTGTTTGGGGCAAAGACACATACTCTCTTGATTTTACCCCTCTGCTCCACAGTTTAAAATAACAAATCAAACAATTCAGGTGTGATTTGCATACATTTTGGTCACCCCATGTAGAAATGACAACACTTTTTATACTCCATCCTCCAATTTCAGGATGCAGCTGTGTGTGTTTCAGAGACTACAATCCACAGAAGACTTCATGAACAGAAACACAAAGCTCACACTACAAGATGCAAAGTACTAGTTAGCAACAAAAACAGGATGGCCAATTACACTTTGAGAAAAGGATTTACAAGAGCCTATGGAATTCGGGAAAAACATCTCATGTGGAAACGAGGCAAAGATGAACCTGTATCAGAGTGACAGCTAGAGGAAAGTGTGGAGACGTATAGGAACTGCCCAAGATCCCAAAGCATACCACCTCATCTAAACACGGTGCTGCGGGTATGGCTTGGGTATGTATGCTGTCACAGGTCCTGGCACACTTGTCTTCATTAATGATGTAACAGCTGATGACAGTCGCACAATGAATTCTGAGGTGTGCAGAAACATCTTGTCTGCTGAAGTTCCAGTAAATGCCTCCAAGCTTATTGGTCGGCGCTTCATCCTACATCAAGATAATGATCCCAAACATACACCTAAGGCAACACAGGAGTTTTTCAAAGAAAATGAAAAATTCTTGAATGCCCAAGCCAATCAACTGATTTAAATCAAATTGAGCATGCCTTCCATATGCTGAAGAGAAAAATTAAGGGAAAAAGTCCTCAAAACAAGTAGGAGCTGAAGA
Organism: Erpetoichthys calabaricus; assembly: GCF_900747795.2. Classification (NCBI taxonomy): domain Eukaryota; kingdom Metazoa; phylum Chordata; class Cladistia; order Polypteriformes; family Polypteridae; genus Erpetoichthys; species Erpetoichthys calabaricus. The sequence continues at coordinate 107,594,226 of NC_041403.2, forward strand.
TAGCTGCATTAAAGGCTTGGCAGAGCATCCCCAGAGAAGATCCTCTGCACCTGATGATGTCTACGTATCTCAGACTTCAAGCAGTCATTGCATGCAACAAGATATGCGACAAACTACTAAATATGACTGCTTTAATAGACCTGCCATTGCCCTGAAATCATTTGACTGTGATTGATCCCATCTTATCAGATGCAGGTACAGATGTTTGCATATTAAAGTGACCTCACCATTTGTCTGTAGCTGAGCATCAGTGAAGGGGGCGGCTGCAGTTCAAGTCTCATGTGTCTTGCCAAAGAAATGTGGGCAGTGCCGTTGTGTCCTACACATGTCAAAGAATTTATTAACTTTGTGTACTGATTACCTACAAAAGCATATTTCCAAAGATAACTGAATGAAGTCAACTGCAAGTTAACAACTTTGTTGATTAGTGATAATATTTATTAATATAATTTAAGAAATGTGTTGTTTTCATTTTCTAAGTGAGCTCTGCTGTAGTCAATTATTTAAACAAAGACACAGCAATTCGTAGTTTATTAAATTTGTATTTTGTTTTTAATCATTTTTTCCTCATAGGTACAGCATTGCTTTGGATATTATCAGTACCTGTAATTTTAAACAATGCACATTACTGAGTGCTAGTTATTTACTTTTCTTTTTTATTTCAGAATGGAGTTACCTTTCAAAGAAAAAAAGGAATTAATCAAAAAAGCAGGTGGCAAATGTTTCTTCCACTTAGCATCCCTTTCTTTTGCTATAGCAACCGGCTAATTATACACTTTTGCTGAATGTTACAGCTTGGATGCTTGAAGTTTCACACAAATGCCTTTTCTTTAAATGTAGCCAGAGATTGCACCTCGTGTTTCTGTGTGTTTGCTGCAGGTTAGTCTTGTGGTTACGATTTTGATAGAACATTTTTCATATAATATTCATACTGTTAAAAGTACAGTTTTGATTATAGTGGCCCTGACAAAAATATTTTTGTGCGTTTCAATGCCATTGTGCTGAAACCATGATTAAAATGTAGATAGAAAAACATTGTTAAAATATTTATTCATTATGTAGATATTAAAAAGAAATACGTGAATGTGAAAAGCTATTAACGATGAGAAGGACTATACATGATAATCTGGTTGTTATTCTTTTATCAGTTGTAATTTTACATAAGTTGAAATCATTAGTGCTGGATGTCACATTGGAATTGCATGGGTACTCAAAGTTTTTGTCTATCAGTGAATGATAAAGGTGGCATTCATTCAGTTTAACATGATGCAGTCTCATTAGAAAATTTGAAAAAACAAAACAATTAAAGCCAGTTTTATGTTTTTTGCTGGAATTTTTAAAAATGTGTGTCTTATTTCCAAAATGCAAATATTAAAAGTGGCCTACTAGTCACTGACTTATCATCGATTTAATAGGTGACAAAACATTTCCAAAATTAAAAATACCCCTGGCTAGATAAGTTAAAAATATATATTTTTAGGAGGATACAACTTCTAGAATTGACTGATGTCTGATGAATGAAGTCTTAAGTGAATTGTGTCTATGCAAAAAGAGGTGCTGCCAGAGAAAAGGGGCATGGCCAAAGACACTGACAACTGTGCCATATGCCTCCTGCTTTACTTTTCACACACTACATTAAATTTTATATTCTCTACCATGACTTATTTTTTTAACTTGATCATTTTCATGCTGTACTTCACTATAAAACAGATACCTTTTTTTTTTATAAATCATGCCAGGTCACATATTAAACACGCTCGATTAGTGAGCCGCGTAACGACCCAAAATGTGACATGAAGCCGTATGTCAGAAGGGAATGGCGGGGTACTAACCTCTCTCTCTTTATCTCTGCAGAAAGAAGGACGCACCGCCGCCATGAATCCACCCTGAATACATGAAAACAGAACAACACTTCCGCCTTCCCTCTGTCGCTCCCCGATGACGTCAACAATCCCAGCATCCATCACGGTTCCTTCCCAGCAATCCATTCTCCTATTTCCGGTCCTTCCTGATAAATGTTCCCCTCTCCGCCATCTTGGCGGCTGTGTTATGAATGCCAATACTAGACATCTTTTGTTTGTGAAAAATAATCTTTTTGTTACAGTATACGGGGCCGGAAACCCCAAACCTTTATGCTCTGTGAGTCGTTCTTTTACACTGTATAATATAATAAACATATTTTGCTGCATTTCATCTTAAAAATCATATCGTCTTCATATGTAAATACGCGCTTTATAAAGTGGCTCAGGTTGTGCAATATTATAACTGTCGTGCAAGTTTACAGTAAGGTAATTGCACTTATAAGTACAATCAGTTCTACAAGGAGCACTTGATGAACTGATTGAGTGCGTTTATAGTTCTTGGGATGAAACTGCTTCTGAACCGCGAGGTCCGTACAGGAAAGGCTTTGAAGCATTTGCCGTGTGAGAGCAGTTCAATAGACAGCATGGCTAAGGCAGCATGTGCTTGATGCTGTATACTGGTAATTCTCTTTCCGATGAGCTGCTGTAGAGCTGTGATTCCCCACTCAGATAAAGTGATATAAATACTCCGAGTGGTACAGTGAGAGTAATATGGAAAAAGATGATCCGCTGTGGAAACCCCTAATGGGAGCGGCTGAAAGAGGAAAAAGAAAGTGCAGTGAGAGTAACAACGCTAAAGCAGCTATGGTATTTGGAATAGTTTGGCTACTCCCTGGAACATTATATTGTTACAGGTTAATTACAATCAGATGCCTTAAACTAATAAACAATATGCAGTTAGTTTCAGTGTATATGATAAAGCCCCGTCAAGGATGTGGATCCGAAAAAGAAAGGGAAACCACACTGGAACAGTAGCAGTGCTTTGAAGCTGGGTGCCGCCAGTTTGCAAAACCAAGCGGAGAACTTGCGTACACCAGGGTTGGAGCTACCATGAAAATGCACGTGGCTTTACACCAAGTTTAGGTTTTATGCATCGCGATTTGAGCGTGGAAACGTTCGTATGCAACATTTTTGTGCGTAATCACCGTTTATACATGAGGCCCCAGGCATGTTAGGTTCAGTGCTCTGTTTGACTATGGCTGCTTAGGTACAAACCTAGGCTGGCTAGTTTACATTTCTTGATGACAGAAGTTTAAGTTCATCTGTGTGCATCAAGTTCATCAAGTGCCACTAAAGTGATCATGAAATGACGCTTTGTTACATTCCTGCCACGTGCAAAAGTTTGCTGACGACACTGCTATCGTGGGCTGCATCAGGAGTGAGCAGGAGGAGGAGTATAGAAACCTCATCAAGGACTTTGTTAAATGGTGCGACTTAAACCACCTACAACTGAACACCAGCAAAACCAAAGAGCTGGTGGTGGATTTTAGGAGACCCAGGCCCCTCATGGATCCCTTGATCATCAGAGGTGACTGTGTGCAGAGGGGTGCAGACCTATAAATACCTGGGAGTGCAGCTGGGACGATAAATTGGACTGGACTGCCAATACTGATTCTCTGTGCAAGAAAGGACAGAGCCGCCTGTACTTCCTTAGAAGACTGGCATCCTTCAACATCTGCAGTAAGATGCTGCAGATGTTCTATCAGATGGTTGTGGCGAGTGCCCTCTTCTACGCAGTGGTGTGCTGGGGGGGCAGCATTAAGAAGAAGGATGCCTCACGCCTGGACAAACTGGTGAGGAAGGCAGGCTCTATTGTTGGCATAGAGCTGGACGGTTTGACATCCGTAGCAGAGCAACGGGCACTCAGCAGGCTCCTATCAAGTATGGAGAATCCACTACATCCATTAAACAGTGTCATCTCCAGACAGAGGAGCAGTTTCAGCGACAGACTGCTGTCACTGTCCTACTCCACTGACAGACTGAGAAGATCATTCCTCCCCCAAACTATGCAACTCTTCAATTCCACCAGAGGGGGGTAAACGTTGAACATTATTCAAGTTATTGTCTGTTTTCTTTACCTGCATTTTTTATTACTTTTTAATTTAATATTTTTTGCTGCTGGAGTATGTGAATTTCCCCCTGGGATTAATAAAGTATCTATCTATCTATCTATCTATCTATCTATCTATCTATCTATCTATCTATCTATCTATCTATCTATCTATCTATCTATCTATCTATCTATCTATCTATCTATCTATCTATCTATTCTGCAGCGGTGTGCAAGGCAAACATATTGGACTTGACAGCAAGACATGCTGGAGGTAACATTGGTCATCAGTCCAGCTTTACATTACCAGAGACCAGGATCACTGTCTGAATGGTGTTTACACATTCTCCCTTTCTCCAAATGATTGTCTCCAGGTATTTTAGCTTTCTCTTGCTTTCGAAAGACATGAGTATAAGGTTAATGGGTAACTCTGAACTGGGTCTTGTATGACTGAAAATGAGTATTTGTGTAAGTTGGTTCACAACGGGCTGGCAATGAATGCTGCTGGAACAGGTCCTGGCACAGCACAAACCTGTAATTCAAAAATGGTTTCAATAAGTGGACTGATGGATGTCCAGATATTTTCTCACATAACCCAGTTTGTCCCAGCAGTAATTTTAATACCTTTTAATTAGAACATCATGCTTTTTACTGAGTCCTGCCTTCCTTCACCTTCTTGCATTTTACTTCTAGAGTGACGCTGTGATGGTATAGTGGAGGCACATTTGTCCAGGGTAGGACTGGTTATTTAACAGACCTAGGTCAGACCTTTGACATGTCTATTGTTCTTTAAACTGGTAAGAAGAATATATATTTGATTACAATTTTCTTTATAGGCATTCATTTTTACTCACACTTGTTAGTACATTTCCTTATTACTTCCATTGCAACTTGGATAAAATACATAATACATACTTTTCAGTGGACACTGCCATTTTGCGGCTGCAGATTTAACACGTATAAAAGAAGACGGCATATATAGAAAAGCATTCACAGTGTATTTCAGTGTGGCAATTTATTTTGATATTCCTGACTGTTCTTCTGCCTCTTACCAAACAAAAGACCTTTGCAAAGGTACCCAGCAAAATCACCATTGTAAAATAAAGGCTGTCCTAAAGGAAATACTTTTCTATATATATTATATATATATAATATAATCATATATATATATATATATATATATTATATAGTATATATATATATATAGTATATATATATACAGTATATAATATATCATATATATATATAAAGATATATTATATATAATTTTTTTTTAATGGTTTTGTTAACATTAAGTTAATTTAACACAGGCAATGTTTCTATGCTTGCCAATCAGAAAGGCTAGGCTTGATTCTGTTAACTTAAGGTCATTTGATCTCTTTCAGTTTCCCAAGCTGGTTGTCCTTCACAATCAGATCAGATTTAAGGATGTTCATGATCCTTGTTTGCTTGCAAAATTTCATTGCTTATACCTTTCCAAGCTGGATGGTTGGACTTGGAATGTGGGGAAGGCTATATAATAAATAAAGTTTTTTAATTATAATTGCTGAACTTGAGATTTTTATCATAAAGAATCCGTTTTGTGGGTTTTGATATGTTATTTATTTATTTGAACAAGGTGAAAGTTTAATGTTTTTGTTACCATAACGTGTAACATGACTGTGTGCAGTGTTCCAATAATGTTAATGGAAGTCCTATAAACCTTTCTGCACAGTCATGTGGCTTCTTCCTTTTCTGGATAAAACACTCTTAAAACAAATCTCTAGCATAGTTAGCTGTTTCAAGTAGACCAAGGTTTTGTTTTGGTTTTCAATTCCCTTTTTCTCCTGACATTTTTTTAAGTTTGGCCTGATATTTTGCCTTTTCAGTTCTTAGAATCATTTTGGTTGTTTGCCTTTACCTGTCCCTCTTCACGATTCTGTCTGACATCTCTTGGTCACCTTACTGTTCTTAATAATCGCTGCAGATGCTGTCCCTTCTTTTACAGAGGGATCATGAGTCATTGTCGTTACGGAGTTACTGAAAGGAGGTGACTGCTGTTAGGGAACAGATGAAGAGTCTTGCAGCTATGGTTTAGAAAACATTAAATAGAATTTTTTGGTTCTCAAAGAATCCCTCAAAAAGTTTAGTGTTGCTGAACTGCACCTTCCTCCTGCCAGGGATCCAAAAAAGCTTTGCATGTTTATCAGCTAGTGCAACATAGCATTGACTCTCCTGCCACTCAGTTTTGCAGTTAATGGGATGAAAATAGAATTTATTGTTTTCTTATTAGCAGATAAGCTTCTTGACTGGATGTCAGCACTATCTCTCTCTATATATAAAATCCAGTGTCTTTCTGTCTGTCTGTATGTCTGTCTGCTTTTCACGAGAGAACTACTTAATGGATTTATATTGGGTATTTTTCTACAATTTGCTTGAACATTCCGGTTAATATTGCGACCCCTTTCATCGCGCTAAGTATCATAGTTCACTTGAGGTACCGATTTAGAGAGAATCCGAGAGAGACACAGCGGGCTGAGTGGAGTGGGGCGGGGCTATCCTCACTCACGCGTCAGCCTCGGGGCATATCTTACATCTGCTTAGCTAGAGAACAAGATAACTACTTAATGGATTTAGATCGGGCTTTTTTATTGAATTTCCTTGAACATTCCGGTTGATTTTCCAACTTCTCTCATCTCACTAAGAATCATAGTTTGCTTGCAGAAGCAATATATTTTTGCTAATCCCAGACAGAAGCTGCGGGCTGAGGGGAGGGGGAAGCATGACATCAGGAATAGGGAGCCAGGCAGGGCCCTCCTTGCTGACCTGTTTCACTTCCACGCGGGCAGAGCTGCGAGGGACGACTAGTACATTAATAAAGGTTCATTTATTATACGCAAAAATTTGGAATTATTTTTGAAAGAGTTCACTCATATCTTTGATATTCCCAGTTGCACTCATAACACCCATAGTAAATTTCAACAAGCAAAACAAACTTATTGGAGACTATGTCACATCTTTCAAAACCTTACCTGCTGGCTCAGGATGAAATAATTTTACTAGTTTAATCTAATCTAACACTAATCTTAGTGTTGGTATTTAGGGAAGGTTTGTCAGAAGAAATTAAACACAAAAACTTTAGAGACACTGTCCCTACGACAACGCCTTCTGTTTACACAGCACAGGATACTCAATGATGCATTCCTTAGAGTTGATGCTAGTCAAATGACAACAACTGTCTGTAGCCATTCCCTTTTGAGGTATCCAGAGAAGAAAGAGAGGAGTGTGGAAGACCTGGAGGTGATTCTAGTTGTCTTTGGGCGAGATTTCCTCTGTTTTGGTATTGTGAACAAAAGCTGTTACTCTACACATTGTAAGCGCAACCCCTTCACCATTCTGCTTGGTACCCTGTTAAATCAGCCTCCGTGACAGAATTACGAAGCCCATGTCCATGACACTAGGCTTTGGAAATGTGGATGTCTACAGAGGATCTTCAAGATAAACCATGTCTAGCGTGTGAGCACAAGTAGTTAACGGAAGTAGGCAAACCAGATTGTAACTTTTGATAAGGATTGGCTGTAAGGGCTAGTTCAGTTGAAATTGAGTGCAAGGTAGGCTTTATTGCAAGCTGACCAAAAGTCAACACTTAATTTGGGCCTCAGTTGACCAGAACTCAGCTCTGGAACCTCTGAATTGGAGTCCACTGTGCTTCAAGACCTCAAAATCTATGTAAAATATTTGTTTTCAAGTTGTTTAGAACAGTTACATAGACAAAGTTTATTACACAGGTTTTACATAAATGTTTTAAATAAGCTGAGTTACAATTACACTTGTTTTTGACAGGTTGATGTTAAAAAAAAAGTGTGCCAACAATAGAAGTGACATAAATTGAAATGAATAATCAAGTCAGTGTAGTAAAAAAAAAAATCTTGTTCTGGTGCCACAGATGCAGATGCTGACATAGAGAGGGAGAGATAACAGGAACAAAAGCAAGGCAATGGGGATGAAGACACGTCAGGGAAGGTTGAGGAGAGTGAGAACTAAAATACGATTGTGCTGTGCAGAGTGTGAACGGAGGAATTGTGTAAGATTGCACAATATTTAAGGGAAATACAAATTTTTGCTTGCGAGTATATGTGTAAACAGTACTGATTTCATGTATTTATTAGATCAATGATATAATTCAATGTTAACAGTGTTCTAAAGCACAATTTGTAATTGTTGTCACACCCACATTCCACTACCAGGCAGTCACTATGAGCTCCAGCATGTTGTAATTTTTAAATTAAACACCAAGGGTGGTAAAAATATTCTAATTTTCTATCAATAGGTGCATGTCATAAGATACTCCAAATGCTAAGTCCAGCTGTGACCAAAATAAGGCAGCGCAGGTTGCAAAACTGAAACAATTGAGGTTGTGGCTCAATATGAGTCAACATGGCCCAGATACAGAAGTATTGGCAGATTAATAGTTCATTGCTTTTCACCCCTCTAGTTCTACTGCCCTGCTCCCTTTAAGTATTAAACACTTTGTCACTTTGTCTACTGTACATTTCCAGCTTCACATATCATTTGGGGGCCTCAACCACATCTTTAATTCTTGTACCTCCAAATGCACTCTGGATCATCTAGCATGTCATTTTCACATCTTACAGGTTTGATGCAGCTTCTCTCATCACACATATTCTTAATCTGCTCCTTCAGTCCAGTTGTCTTACTTAAGTAATAATTTTTAAACTTTTCTGTTCTCTTAAATGTTACATAATTTACATCTTACTTTTTTGTATGAAACCTGGAAAAAGTACTCAAAATCTACTCCAGTAGAAGTATTACTATGTAGAAAAAAATGTACTTAAGTAAAAAAATCTTATGTTAAAAATATTCAGGAAAAATTAAATGAATTGGTAAATATCTTCAAATATTCGTAATGCGCATTGGAATGCATTTGTAAAACATATACTGCAATTATTATTGTACACTTGTAGCAAAAGGGGCCCATCATCAGTTGCAAAGCTCCCCTCCACTGGAAAGAGATTTAAATTTATGGAAGCAGACCAAGTATTTTCATTGCTAGAAGTACACAAAGATAATTAATATTTAAATTCAATAATTCAATGTTCTTTGTTTAGATTTTGTTTCAAAACAATTGTTTTCATGTGCATAAACTCAGCAGAAACCTTACATGCAAAACAGCCACTGTCAATTTTTCTATTTAATGTCAAATATTTACTGATTAAATGATAAAATTCAAAACATAGAACATGCATGACAGAAGAATCCAGTGTCATCAATTTCTTGGCAGCTGTCTACTGTATTTCAGCATATGAAAATATTTTTACATTGAAACAAAAAACCAAACAGCACAGTAGCCTCAATGGTTCACAATGTAATTATTACCGTAATTATTAAACTAGCTCTTCATCAACTGCAAAGTGCCCCATTCTTTCCCACCCTAGAATGAGACTTAAATTTATGAAAACAAGTCACCATATTTTTAATACCACACAGGCATTATCTTAATTACAATTTGAAATCAATAATAAGACTGCTATATTATTTAGGTAAATATTAAAAAGTCATTGACCACACTCATCACAGTCTAATAAACTACCGTAGATACTCGCGTATTAGTCGATCTCGCAGATAAGTCGAGTATATTGTTTAAGCCGAAAATTACGAAATTTGTTATGACCCGCGTATAAGTCGAGGGTAAAACTTGACAATTGGTTCCAGCAGACCCCGTGACTCTGTGTTCGGATTCAGCGGGTTGGAAAATGGATGGATGGATAAAACTTGACAGCTATCAGAGATAGAGGGTGGCAATCAGCTGTTAATGGCGACAAAACTCACTGCCACATCACAGGCATTCCCTCTGTGCTTGGAGAAATGCTAGACTCGTTGACTCGGCAACTAATCCTTGCGGGTGCGTGAGTTGCGAAATGTAAACAAAGGCAAGATGGCGTCGACATGTCACAAGGGAGCGAAGCAAGTGCAGAAAAGAAAACACTCGGCAGACGATGTTTTGCACATTATCGCTGAGTCGGACTCTGATTTTTCAGAATCGGATTTTATTGACAGTGATCAGGAATCAAGCAAGAGAGTGAGAATCTGGTATCAGCTGGTGAACGCATTCGCGCAGCCGATGCAGCTACGGCAAGGTTCGCGTGGGAGGAATACCCAGACATTGATCCGTGGGAGCCGAACTGGCTACTGGACTTCACAAGACAGCATGGCTTGCTGTTGGACACGACAGATCACCCGCTGCTGGACTACTTCAGGCTGCTCTCTCCTGATGCTGCTTTTCAGCTACTGTCAGACGAGACAAACAGGTAGGCAGAGAAATGTTTTGAATCGCGGGCTGCGCTTGCATCGTATTGATAGCGTGCGTTGCCTTGGTTCTTTTGATTCCAAATCTGGTTGCATGTGGCAGCTAATGGTATGTTTGTTATCCAAAACCTGCAAAAGCTAATGCTCAAATTCAAGTATTTCACAGTTTAAAGATTATTTAATGAAATTAGAAAAAAAACTAGCTAATTAGCAATAGTATCGCTGGCTTATAATTATTTCAGAGACCATGGGAAACAGCAGATGACCGGTGACTTAACACCATGAAGCGTTGAGTGTACAATGTCATTACCCAAATTCTATGGACAATTGTGTTGCCCCGCAGATAAGTCGATTCTGTTTTTTTGAATGAATTTTAAGACATTCATTTTTCCATTTATACGCGAGTATCTATGGTAGTATAAACCATATATTTCAAATATTGTAAAAAAATGACATCATGACAATTAATGCATCATAAACAAGCACTCAAAATCATCTCTAAATATCAGTTCACTATGCAGCCTGTAGTTATAAAGCATTATTTAGGACAGTAGAGGCTTTAGTAGTGAAAAAAGCTTATAGTTTTGTATTACGTGCATTAGCAGGAAAAAAGCCCTTGAATTTTGACATTAGGCAAGTGCAGTCTGCACAGAATAGACACATAGGAGCAAATTTTAAAAACTCAAACCATGGTTAATATGCTATCTCTGAATAGCAGAACAAACTAGAGTAAAATGCTTGTGATTGTACCATTGAATAAGTTAAAAAATACATGTAGGCAGGTGATGCAGGAGTTATTGGGAGATAAACAGAACTACTTATATTTTCTCAGTTTCTGTTCAGTTAAAATATGTGCTTAGACGATTACAGCATGTGTGTCATAAATGTAATATCGAAAACAAAAATTTTGCAAGGCTTCTTTTTCTTAGACAGAAAATTACTGCTAAATATTACAAACTTTCCAATGCTCACTGCATACATTTAGGAAATGATGTATAAGGTTTAAAGCAGCTGACATAACGCAGTGAAGGGGAACATCCTGTTAAAAGTGATGCCGTCTGTTAACTTAGTTTATCAGTTTGCACAACTGGATGCTGCTTTCTTTTCAACAATAAGTGGTTATCGGATATTTACCATAGTATTATTCATTGCAGTTAACTATGATTTTTTTATCATTTATACTGCATTTTAAATAATCCGCTAGTTTAAAAGTCAACTTGCTTCTAAAGATTTTTGTAAATTCGAGGAAGAATTCTTCTTTCAGGTAACTCCACAATTTTTTTGGGATACAGCTTACTCAGCATACTGAAGTTGTTTTGTTTTATGTTCTTGTGACCGAACAGCTCTGTTAAATGTGACAAGTTACACATAATCCTGTCTCTTTTTACATAAAATGTTGAAGCTACAACTACACAAAAAACGCTCTGCTGCGTATCTCCACATGCTGCAGAGGAGAATCATGGTGGGAGCTTCTACAGCACACTCTCCATTCATGGCCAAAACACTGGACCATTGCATTGTGATATACTGAAATGCATCCTCTTATTGAGCATGGGAAAATAAGAAAACTACTTTGCCATTATGTCAATTACTTTTACTGTCTTATGGCCAGGGACACCATAAGTTAGGAAGATTCCATGAACCCATTAAAAACTTTGGAACATAATTTTTATTAGTTTTTGTTGCCAGTTATTGAAATAACATTTCAAAGAATGATTTACTTATAGGGGCACCATGGTGGTGCAGTGGTTGAGCTGCTGCCTTAAAGTAAGGAGACCAGGGTTCACGCTCCATGTCCTACCTGTGTGGAGCTTGTATGTTCTGCCCGTGTTCATATGGGTTTCCTTCAGGTGCACCAGTTGCCCCGCACTGTCCAAACACATGATGTTAAGTAATTTGGCAGTGCTAAATTAGCCCTGGTGTGTGTGTGTTTGCCATGCGATGGAGTGGCATCCCATGGAGGATTTGTTCCTGTCTTGCACCCTATGCCAACTGAGATAGGTTCCAGAAACCTACTCTGGAGTATGCTGGTTAGAAAATGATGTGACAATTTACTTACAATTTAAAAACTATATATATTTTTTTGGCCAAAAAAGCAGCAATCCAGGCAGTCTCTATACATTTTTGTTTCCCCCTTTTCTTTAAGCCAGAATGGTTCAGCTCACACAGCAGTGAAATCCACAAATTTGCTAACCACTGTTAGATGCATTTTGTTTTGCTTGAATTGAGCAAAATTTCAGGTTCCAGAAAAAAAATGCAAGAAAAGCTTGAATGAGAGCTGAGAATGCGACAGTTGGGCACTCAATTTTTCTCAGGGAGACATCAGTCTTTTTATTGAAGTTAGTCAATTCTCCAAACATGGTGCAAATGAAATTCATTCCAATTCGAGACCAAAAAGATCAAAAAAATTAATTATAAGCCAATTTGATTAAGCTGCACAGATATATGCTTATTATTAAGTTTTCCATGCAGAATGGGTAGTAATTAGAAAACAACACATTTTTGTTACTAACGGTTCTAATGCTGGACAGCTTTTCAACTTTGTTAACTTATTACTTTCCTAGTAAACATTCAAACTCACTTTACAGAGTTTAAGCAATACCTTTTAGAAGTTCAGTGAGTGCATTCAATTTAACTTGCATAATGAGTCAATTTGTACCCATATTCCATGAATAACCTTTAAGAAATACGATGGCCTTAATGTGACTTTGAATGTAAGAACCTCCCAAGCTTTTTTATGGTGAAGCCCAAAGGACAGGAAAACTGTTTCTCAGATGATTTTTAACCACATAAATTGACTACAGTAATCCCTCGCTACTTCGCGGTTCACTTTTCGCGGATTCACGACTTCGCGGGTTTTTAAATACAAGTGATTGCCCGCCTATCGCGGAAGTTATGTTCCAGACCCATCAGCAACAGGAGAAAATCCGCGATATAGAAAGACCATATAAATAAACACTTTTATAGTTTAAGCCTTAAAATACCCATCCCACATGCTTTAAACACATGTAAACTTATAAAACACACTTTGTTAACACATATGATATGTGGGATGTCGGGCTAAGGATATGAGTAACATCTCACTATTATAAAACATTTTAACTTCACGCAAGACAAGACAGTGAGACAGGAAAATTGGTGATGTACAGGCTTTTAAATTATTGACAGGCAGAGCGACAAGCAGCACAAAGCCAGCACAAAGTCCACTTCTCCTTAGCGTTCATTCAGCTCCCCACCCCCTTGACAATGTGAACTGCGCCTCCGGGGAGGAGGGATTGAGCGAACGTGCGTTCAGCCCTCACACACCCACACACACACTCCTCCTCCTTCCGAACGCGCAGAGCGACAAGCAGGCATTTTGGCAGAAGCAGCACAAAGTCCATTTCTGCTCAGCATGAGTTCAGCTGCCCCCCTTCACAAAGCGAGTGGAGACACATTGACGTCTGAACGCTGCGTGCAGTGTGCAGTGTTGGTCTGCGGTGTTTAAGAATGTAGAAAGTGTTTAAGAGCATAGGAAGTGTTTATAAGAGTGTGGGAAAGGTTAACAAGAGAGTGAGAAAGGTTTATAAGAGTGTGGGAAGGGTTTATAAAGCCTTAAAATATGTATAAATAATAAAATAAATATAGGTCGCTACTTCGCAGATTTTCACCTATCGCGGGGGGCTCTGGAACGTAACCCCTGCGATAGGTGAGGGATTACTGTATTTGGAATAATGGATGTATTTTGTATAAAAATAAGTCTTTATTTTTAGATGCTTTGTTAATAACAATGTTAATTTTATTTTCGACTTATTTGACATTGATTGCAATATTTTAGAGTTCCACAAATTTTTATCAAAATATGGTTTCGCTGTATCTTTTCTAGAACGTACTTTAATTTTAAAATTAAAACCAACCTGGAGGAGTATGCAGAGTCTGTGACAGGATTTATATCCAAGTGTGTGGAGGATGTGACAGTGATCAGGAAACCATGGTTTACCAGGGAGGTGCATGCCCTTCTGACAGCACGTAATACGGCCTTCAAATCCGGGGACAGAGATGCTCTCAGATCCGCTGGAGCTAACTTGAACCGAGGCGTGAGAGCAGCAGAATGTGCTTATGGGCATAAAATCCAGAGTCACTTCACTGACTCAAAAGATCCCAAGCGCCTTTGGCAAGGCATCCAGTCTATTACAGACTATAAACTGTCCCTGCCACCCTGTGATGATAACACAGACTTCCTCAACAAACTTAACATATATTTTAGCCAGTTTGAGGAAAATAACAACACAACAGCAATAAAAGCCCCTCTCACTATGGACGATGAAATACTCTGTCTCAACCACAGTGATGTTCAGAGAACCCTGCACAGGGTCAACCCACGGAAAGCTGTAGGTCCCGACAACAAACCTGGGTGTGTACTCAGAGACTGTGCTGACCAACTTACAGACATCTACAACATCTCCCTAAGACAAGCCATTGTTCCTCAGTGCTTCAAAGCCACTACCATTATTCCACTGCCAAAGAAATCACCAACATCATCACAGAATGACTTTCGCCCTATAGCACTCACACCCATCATGATGAAGTGCTTTGAAGGGTTGGTCAAAAATCACATCATATCCAGACTGCCTGCTACATTTGATCAACTTCAATTTGCATACCGCCCAAATCGTTCCACTGATGATGCCATAGCAACTGCACTCCATCTGACACTGGCTCATCTGGAAAATAAGAACAGTCATGTGAGGATGCTTTTTATTGACTTCAGCTCCACCTTCAATACTGTCATCCTACAACACCTGATAAAGAAACTGGAGCCACTAGGCATCAACACCCCTCTGTGTAACTGGTTATTAGACTTCCTCACTGACAGACCCCAGACAGTTAGTCTTGGAACAAACACCTCTGAGACTACCATCATGAACACTGGGGTTCTACAGGGCTGTGTTCTAAGCCCCCTACTGTTTACCTTGTTGACTCACGATTGCTGTGCTAATTACAACTCGAATCACATCATAAAATTCGCAGATAACACAACAGTAGTGGGCCTCATCAGTAATGACAATGACTCCGAATACAGAGAGGAAGTTAATCAACACATTGCCTGGTGTGGAAAAAACAACCTGGCACTGAATGCCAACAAAACAAAAGAGTTCATCGTTGACTTCAGGAGAAAGCACATGCCACACCGGCCACTTACAATTCATGGAAACGGTGTGGAGTCAGTGAGAAGCACCAAGTTTCTGGGAGTGCACATCACAGATGACTTGACATGGACCACAAATACCACTTCTCTTGTCAAGAGGGCACAACAGCGACTTCATTTTCTCTGAAGGCTGAAAAGAGCAAACTTCCCCTCTCCTGTCCTCACAACTTTCTACAGAGGCACTATAGAAAGTATATTGACCAGCAGCATCTCAGTTTGGTATGGTAGCTACACTGCCGCTGAACAGAAGATACTTCAAAGAGTGGTGAGGACAGTGGAGAAAATCATTGGGTCCTCACTCCCATCTGTTCAAGAATTACACTACTTACGTTGCCAGAGCAGCTCCATTAAGATCATAAAAGATCCTACACACTTTGCACATGTCCTGTTTGAACTTCTGCCCTCTGTTACCACAGTATGCACTGCAGAATGACCAGATTTAACAGGAGCTTCTTCCCCCAGGCCATCAGAATACTAAACTCTGTTAAATAACCCTTGACCTTTTGCTCTCTTACTTACTGTACATTTTATTACCACAAATAGGTCTTAAGTTTACATTAAATTGTATTGTAATATTGTACAATATTACATTGTATATATTGTATACATTAAGTATAAATATTGTATCCATAAGCATTGCTGCCTCGCAGTTAGGAGACCGGGTTCGCTTCCTGGGTCCTCCCTGCATGGAGTTTGCATGTTGTTCCCGTGTCTGCGTGGGTTTCCTCCGGGTACTCTAGTTTCCTCCCACAGTCCAAAGACATGCAGGTTAGGTGGATTTGAAATTCCGAATTGTCCCTTGTGTGTGTGTGTGTGTGGTGGGCTGGTGCCCTGCCCGGGGTTTGTTTCCTGCCTTGTGCACTGTGTTGGCTGGGGTTGGCTCCAGCAGACCCCCATGACCCTGTAGTTAGGATATAGCGGCTTGGATAATGGATGGATGAATGGATTGTATCCATATAGTGCAATAACACAATCACTGTGAAACAATGTGCAATATTTTCTTTCATATTTTATTTCACCCACTGACTGGCTTACATTTATATATATCGTTTGTATTTATTGTTTGTACTGTGTTGCCTTGTGCTGTCTTACGCTGCCTTACATACTTTCTGTGTAAGAAGTGAAATGTTTGTAATGACTGTATGTTGTCTTTTATGCACTTGTCTTTTATGTCTGCACAATGAGCCTAGAGTAACGCAATTTTGTTCAGCTATGCATCCGTTGTTGTACTGTTGTATGGTATGAATGACAATAAAGTTCACTTACTTACTTACTTACTTACTCCAGTGAACTTGCTATATTTCTATAAACTTTATCATACAATTGTCCCAAGCCACCCTGATCTATTTATTGACAATAAAAATATTTTGGAACAAAAATGTAATACATTTATCAGGATTCAAATCTCTTTATTAAATCAGATTAATTCAAGAGCGTATAGTTCATAGAGGACCATTATTAAGATAAAATTAATTGGCAGAAAGCTTGGTTAATTGTTAAGTGTTATCATCTGTTACCAGAGGTTTGTGAAATCCAATATAAAATTCTTCATATAATTTACCCAATTAATTGTAAGTTAAATGTTTCCAAATGCAGATATTAACTGTACATTTTGTCATTCACAACCAAAAGAAGTTCTATGCCTTTTTTTGATTGTTCCTACTCCAGAATCCTATGGAAGAAAACTATACTTGGACTGCTCAAAAATTGAGTGTGAGCATTTTGTTTTTAAATTTCATTTATAAGTCTAAACCTTTTTAACCCTTTCCTTACTGAATGTTTGGTATATGTGCTTGAAGTCTCTTAAGTTAATTAAAGGCCATAAAGCTCTTAGGTTAGTTAAAGCCTTCTAGCTGTACTGCATGACAGTAATCCCTCGCTATATCGCGCTTCACCTTTCGCGGCTTCACTCCATCGCTGATGTTATATGTAAGCATATTTAAATATATATCGCGGATTTTTTGCTGGTTCGCGGATTTCTGCAGACAATGGGTCTTTTCATTTCTGGTACATGCTTCCTCAGTTGGTTTGCCCAGTTGATTTCATACAAGGGACGCTATTGGCAGATGGCTGAGAAGCTACCCAACTTACCTTTCTCTCTCTCTCTCTTGCGCTGACTTTCTCTGATCCTGACGTAGGGGGATTGAGCAGGGGGGCTGTTCGCACACCTAGATGATACGGACGCTCGTCTAAAAATGCTGAAAGATTATCTTCACGTTGCTACCTTCTGTGCAGCTGCTTCCTGAAGCGACATGCTGCACGGTGCTTCGCATACTTAAAAGCTCGAAGGGCACGTATTGATTTTCGATTGTTTGTTTTTCTCTGTCTCTCTATCTCTCTCTCTCTCTTTCTCTGCTCCTGACGGAGGGGGTGTGAGCTGCCGCCTTCAACAGCTTTGTGCCGCGGTGCTTCGCATACTTAAAAGCCAAACAGCCCTATTGATTTGTTTGCTTTTCTCTATCTCTCTGCCATTATCTGCTCCTGACGCGCACTCCTTTGAAGAGGAAGATATGTTTGCATTCTTTTAATTGTGAGACAGAACTGTCATCTCTGTCTTGTCATGGAGCACAGTTTAAACTTTTGAAAAAGAGACAAATGTTTGTTTGCAGTGTTTAAATAACGTTCCTGTCTCTCTACAACCTCCTGTGTTTCTGCGCAAATTTGTGACCCAAGCATGACAATATAAAAATAACCATATAAACACATGGTTTCTACTTTGCGGATTTTCTTATTTCGCGGGTGGCTCTGGAATGCAACCCCCGCGATGGAGGAGGGATTACTGTATTTCCACATATATACAGTATTGCTATTTCTTGTTTTAAAAATATCATTTCTTGTTCCCTTTGTTTCACTTTAATATTTTACGATGTTTGAATTGTTACTATATTTTACAAAACATTTTAAAATATATATGTAAAATTTTATTATTTAAATAAAGAATAAAATAAAAATTGTATTTTAAGCTTTTAAGAATTTAAGCTGCTTTGAAAATGACTTCTAAATAAAACTGATAATGAGGACTAAACATGTACGGATCATTACAACACAATATTTAGTTTATTCAGTTACTTCATTTGGTGAGACACAAACACAGGCATAATCTTATTCAGTTCAGTCACAGTGCCTTCATATATAAAATAGAGATGGTGTTGTGCCCTGAAGAAGGAAAAAGACACTTAGTTGGGTAAAAATGAAATAGTCTTGGAATTTTGTTTAAGCAATCCTGGGTGATTTCATCTGGATTTTAGATGCAGTATTGCACATACACTATAAACATATTTATGTGTTTATTTATCCATGCAATATAAGCGCTTCATGCTTTGCAGACTTATGGTGATTAAAAAAAGTCATATGAGCAATAATGTAGCAATGTGCGGTTTCAGTCAGCTAACTGAACTTTAATTTAACCTCTTTTTCATGGCTGATTTTATGGCTATCCTAAAAAGATTTTGCTCACCAAGCCATCAATTCTAGACTGAAGACAAGATGGCTGTTTATACGCCTTTCTTTTATATAGTTTGTCTGCTTGGGATTTGGTAGCTTTTATATTTAAATGATAGTCGTCCAAGTATCAATATTTTTTTTTCTGCTGGCTTTTGTTGTTGATATTATGTCTGTTAAAATAACAACCGTCATAAATTTTAATATATGCAAATATTTTCTCTTTTTAAGATGAATAGTCAGACCTTATTTATTGGCTATTTTGACAGCCCTTGAGCATTACCAATCTGCAGTCAAAAGCTTTGATTGGATTTTGGCTTGGGGGTTGTAGTGGTGACACAGACATTGTACAGGGTTGGTTTGGTCAGGGTAGGGGACCCAATATGATATCCCTTCATGGGGCTTAAAATCTCTAGTAGCAACCCTGCTTATGATTCCCCAAATTTTTGCATGTACTTTTATTTTAATTTTGTAGTGTGAAATTTGTATTTTGAACATAACCAATCATTTATATTTTGTAAGTACCTGCCTAGATAATATAGTATAATCATTACTAAATGAATATACTATTTAAAGAATAAAAGTTTTTGCATTTAAATTCTTTAGAAAAATATAGGTTCCTGGAAAATCTACTCAAGCACAGCAATGAAAGTATACATAGATTAGTAACTTTCCATCACTGTTTAAGACTTGTATTATTACTTTGAAGCATAAATATTTGACTAACAATTGTCTCCGGTTTGGTGGGCTCAGGATTGGGTCACTGCTTTTTGCAGATGATGTTGTCCTGTTTGCTTCATCAGGCCGTGATCTTCAGCTCTCTCTGGATCGGTTCGCAGCCGAGTGTGAAGTGGCTGGGATGAGAATCAGCACCTCCAAATCCGAGACCATGGTCCTCAACCGGAAAAGGGTGGAGTGCCCTCTCAGGGTTGGTAGCGAGATCCTGCCCCAAGTGGAGGAGTTCAAGTATCTCGGGGTCTTGTTCACGAGTGAGGGAAGAATGGAGCGTGAGATCGACAGGCGGATCGGTGCGGCATCCGCAGTAATGCGGGCGTTGCATCGGTCTGTCGTGGTGAAAAAGGAGCTGAGCCGCAAGGCGAAGCTCTCAATTTACCAGTCGATCTATGTTCCTACCCTCACCTATGGTCATGAGCTATGGGTAGTGACCGAAAGAACGAGATCGCGAATACAAGCGGCTGAAATGAGTTTCCTCCGCAGGGTGTCTGGGCTTTCCCTTAAAGATAGGGTGAGAAGCTCAGTCATCCGGGAGGGGCTCAGAGTAGAGCCGCTGCTCCTCCGCATCGAGAGGAGTCAGATGAGGTGGCTCGGGCATCTGATCAGGATGCCTCCTGGACGCCTCCCTGGTGAGGTGTTCCAGGCACGTCCAACCGGGAGGAGGCCCCGGGGAAGACCCAGGACACGCTGGAGGGACTATGTCTCTCGACTGGCCTGGGAACGCCTTGGGATTCTCCCGGAAGAGCTAGAAGAAGTGGCCGGGGAGAGGGAAGTCTGGGCATCTCTGCTCAAGCTGCTGCCCCCGCGACCCGACCTCGGATAAGCGGGAGACAATGGATGGATGGATGGATGGATGGATGTCTGTTTGAATCTTTCCAGTTTGGATTTCAGTCTTTTAACAGTTTTTCTAAATTATGATTGACAATCTTCTGAACTGATGGCATGGTACTTCTCAATAACCACAATGCTGCTGTCGACCATAACAGCCTCATGAAACAAAGAACTATGATGGATTAAATCAAACTTGGAACTCCTCAATGTCTTCCTACCTTTCCAGTCTCACGAGTCCCATGCAGTTAGATGTCTTTGTTGCAAGCAATCTCCCTGCTCTAGTGTCCCTCAAAGTTCTGTACTTAGTCTATCTCTTTGTAACATCTACATACTGCCTCTGGAATTTTTGATTCTTGTCAGATATTAAAACTATGCTGCTGTCTTATTGCTCCAAGACTGCAGAAGCACGGACACACTTACATCATGCAAATCTTTTGCACAGCTGAGATTTTTGATCTGCTCCAAAGTACCACAACACAGCTCTTGGAAAACACTCATTCCCTTATTGTAGACTGGAAAATACAATTTAGCTTTGTCTAGTAGCATGATGTGCATTTTTCTGATTATCTTGTACTGTAACTCTGGAGCATCATTATTGATGTGTTTTTTCCATGTAATTTTATATTTTAGTTTAGCTTGCTTTATAAAATACTTTATCATGGTTGCGATGAAAGTTGCTATACAAAACATACATTGATTAACTGACAAAGATGACTTAGAAGCCCCATGCCTCATTATACCTCTGTTTATAAATTAATGTAAAATCAGTATAAATATTTAACAATATGTAATATAAGTAGTCTGAAAAGAATAGAGAGGTAGAAATAAGATTATATCTTCAGTTCAAGATACACATACCTGATTTTTGTGCATTTAAAGTTTTTAATATATAACAAAGATGGTAACCCATGGGAATTTTATGGTTGATTTTCCCTGTTCTGTAGTTGTGCAAGAACATTTATTAGAAAACTGTCAATAGATAAAATAAGAGGGCTGGAAGAAGTGAGGCCTATAAGAAGGAAAACATTCCCCAGAGACTGAATGCTGTAATTTTTAAATTGAAATCATGCAGTCCTAAGGGCTTCAGTCATACCGCTGTCTGATTATAGGGGTCAATGTGACAGCTGTATTTGCATAATATGCATGGGGGTCATGGTGAAGAGGTTTAATAATTGCTTTATTTTTCAGCTTTTTGTATACCTTTTATAATTTAAGGTCTTATTTTTTTGCTTTCTCTCAGAATTAAAAAGTAGAAAAAAGAGTTTTCTCACATGCTATAATGGTGATTTTTAGTCAGGTTTCCAAAAAAATCATCTGTTCTAGCAATTTTCTGTGCCTATTGATTTGAGACAGTGGCAAGTGGACATGGATGGAGCACCAATTTATCTCAGGATATTTTCCCATACCAGATGAACTGAATATCAGCAATTTATCTAATATCTATTTTGAAGTATTTTTATAATTTTTGAAAGTACTGTGGTATTACATTGTTTCCCAAAGGGGACTGGGCACATATAATAGTTACATTTTTAATGCTGGAAGCTCAAAAAGCCTACTGTGACCTCAACAAGCAGAACACAATTAATTACGGCAAACTGAAGGAAGAAGTGCCCGTGAGGTATGGAGTAACAACAGATCAACAGACACAATCATGCTGAAAGTGAAAATTCCACAAGGAAAAGCTCACTAGAGCCCATGCGTTTGACATTTGTGGTAAGTTAATGGCTGAATCCAGGGGAAAATAAAGTAGAGAAAGTGGTAGAGAGCGTGGCCTGTGATTACTTAATAAATGCACTTCCCAAGAATCCCACCCAGCAGGTCCATGCCAGAGCTGCACAAATATGCATTGCTTGGTCAACACACTCAAACAGGACTGAACAGCCATGTTTACTGATCATCCAGAAGAAGAACTGGAAAACAAGAGAAGACACAGACCTCCTTGCTTGCTCTACCTGTTCCAATATGGGAAAAAGAGACCACGAACCAGGGGCATGACGAAAGGAAAAAACACCGCTTCCTGAATACTACTGCAACGGTTGCTAACCCTCTCAGTCTACCTTACACGGGTACAGTTGTAGTTGATGGTTACAGGGTTACTACTTTGATTGACTCTGGCAGCAGCATTTCTATTGTTGCTAGCTGGTTACCAGTTTTGCAGTTTCCATTGTCTGTCGTTCTTCTACAACAATGGACTTCAGGAAAGAACAGTCTTATCTGTAACCACAAGGAAACCTCTTGAACAATTATGTAAAAGGAGAAAACCTGTACAATGACGGTAGGTGTGTTTCACTGTCCACCGTATTCCAAATCCTAGTGCAGGAATAGTCTGACATAAAAAGTGGACAAACTCCACCATTACCAAATGAAAACACAGGCCCAGTTAAAGACAGGAATTCCTCCTTACAAAATGCCTCTACACTGTGCCTATCAAAAAAAGTGATCAATCCAAAAAATGTTTTATCAGACTGAAGGAGGCCAAATATTTTGGATATATAGTGGAGTCATGGAACAAAAATGTTTAAAGGTTGCTGCTGTACTTAACTGGCCCCATCTGCAAACCAAGTGACAAGTGCAGGCTCTTTAAAAGATTTTGGGGTAGTACCACTGGTGTGTGTTTTATTTCATTGAAAGGGCAGCACTCTTGGCTAACCTGATATGGAAACATGTACCTAATACTGTGTCACTTGATTATCAAACTGAAATGGTACTTTGTGACTTCAGAACCTGCTTTTATTTCTCTGGATTTTTCTTTGCCTTTTATATTGCTGGATAATGTTTATGACACCAGCTTGAGGGCTGTGCTGAGCCAAAACATCAATGGCGTTGATCATCCCATGATGTACTTGACCTGGAAGCTGTTAGAACGCGAGACCAGATATGCAGCATTGGAGCAGGAGGCTCTAGCAATCAAATTGGCCATTTGACAGCTGAAGTACTAACTGCTGGGCAAGGAATTCATTCTGGTAGTGGACCACTCTCCTTTAGAGTGGATTTCCTTGAAGGAGAAGATTCCCTGGGTTACCCGGTGGTTCTGAGATGTCCAGTCATACAAGTTTATGGTTCAGTATGGTAGGGACTCCTAGCATGCCAATGCTGACATCCTGTCTTGTTTTCACAACTTCTCATTTCAGGTCGCCTGACTTGACATGGTCTTGTCTTGCAAATATGAAAAGAGGGTATTCTAAGGGCCTATAAAGGCTATTCACTTTAATTCCAGTTGACTGTAATCCCAGCCAGGGTCAAGAGGTGGAGCTGTTATTCACATCTTGTTCTCCTTCATCTGCAGACCAGGGGCCTCATGTATAATGCCTTGCATAGAATTCACACTAAAACATGGCATATGGACAAAAGTAGAAGTGTGTGTACGCACAAAAAATTTAAATGCATAAAACCATATGTAAGCAAAGTTCTACACACTTTCCCTATTTAAATCCCAATCAATGTGAATTTTAATGCACATGGATGCACCTATAGCTCCATCCCAACTCTTCCCAGAAATATTCCTATTTGAATATGCAAATCAATATAAATAGCCTTTTCCATTCAGTGTCTTGTTAAAAGACAGTGGCAAAAGCACATGTAAAAAAGAAGAATTTCAGCGAATGTGAAATGGAGGTCTTGCTCAGTGAAGTGGAGGCAAGGAAAAACGTACTATTTGGCTTAAGCAGTAGTATAAGCAACAAAAGGAAATTAATGGAGTGGCACAGTGTGGTGGATATCCAAAAGTTCAAGTTCAGAAAGTTTCACAGTGCACAAAATAAAAAAGAAGTAGTCACGTATCAAAGTCAATATGAAAAGGTGAGTTGCAGCATACCATCTTAGTGTCAACACCACTGGAGGAGGTAGCAGAATTCTGGTGCTCACAACGTTTGAGAAGCAAGCTGCTACAATTATTGGCGAGACGCTTACAACTTGCATTTTACCACCGCAGGAGCCTGAGAGTGGAGGTCATTATAACATCACTCTTTTTCAGTCAGTGGGTTGGCAAACGGGATGAAAAGCCATGTTTTCAGCAGGTACCTGCTCTCACCTAAGTAATCGTGTTATATGGTTACAGCATACATATACTTACAATTTTGAACAAATGGATAATATTAAATGTCTTATCTTACCAAGAAGCCGGCCATCACACACAACAGCATTTTCAATTTTGTTCCCAACACTACTATTTCTCAGAATAAATGAATCATAAGTTGAGCCAGGCCATCCTGTCACAACATTAATGAGACACATTTTTGCATTACAGACAATTTGCTTTCTATTTACATCAGCAAATTTGATCTCTGAAGGCGCTTTTATACCAATGTGCATGCAGTCGACTGCTCCGATTACATTTGGAAAACTGTACGGTACATTGTTGCAAATTGCGCTTTGATGTTTGTCTGTTCAACCACAGTGTAAGGAAATTTTATATATCTGCATGACAAGTGGATAATACCATCCCATACAGCTGACATGGCACGACTCAATGATGACTGAGAAATACCCGACTGGTCAGCCAGTTTGCATTGAAAAGCTCCTGTGGCTAAAAACCTGAGAGTGGACAGAACTTACAAAGGAACAGGCAGAGCACAAAGTCTGCCATTGTAAAGCCGGCCCCAGTTCAGCACACAGCTCCAAGAGGATAGCTCTTGGAAATCTAAATCGACTTAGAAGCCAGTCATCATAATGGAACAAGAAATCAATATGATCTCTAAATACACTCTCTCTTCTAATTCTTCCATTTGCGATGTCTTCTAAGAATGCTAAAACAGCCGTGTTATTTGGTATAGTTTGGCCATTATGTGCACCATTAAATTGTTACAAATTGATTACAATTAAGTGCCTTAAATTTTGTAAAAGATATGCGATTAATTTCGATGTATTTGATAAAGTCTGACTCATGGATGCAAGTCTAAAAAAGAAAGGTAAGCCACACAGAAACAGTAGCACTGCTTTGGCACTGGGTGGAGGGTGTTTGTAAAGCTGAGCAGAAATGTGCATACGCATGGTCTGAGTCTGCCGTAAAAATGTGTGTAATATCACACCAAGTTTAATTTTTATACATCTCAACATGTGTGTGGAAATGGGCATACTGTGTACAACATTGTTGTGCATACGCACCATTTTATACATGAGGCCCCAGAGGTTCCGAATGTCAGGGACCTGTGACATCATTTAAGTTTTTCTCCTTTTAAGCACTGCCTTGTTCAGTCCAGAAACCTTTTAAAGTCCGGCCTTGTAACATAGAGTCAGTCAACATATGGACTCACATGTGAGAAGACGTCTAAATTATTTTGCTAATGTTAAACACTGTATGGAAGTCTTTTGGGGCTTTTGCCCCAAACCCTTTTCTGTTTCTTGCATTTTGTTTTATAACATTAACACCTTTAATTGACTGTAATGAGAGGCCAACATTTAAAAAATATCACTTTAAAATGACTGTATAATACACAAAATGACATAAATATATGAGACACATTATTAACCCTTACTTAAATCTCAGGAAACGTACCTGGAGGGAAGCCCTCATTCTCCTTAGTACTGAGTTACATAAACCAGTAAAAGGACTAATATCATAAAATGTTAAAATACTACTAGTTACATAAATCAGAATGTAAAAAAATATGAAAATTAAAAAAAAGCTTTGTCAGTGGGAAATGAAAAGAAAGGAAATCTGACAAAGCAGATAAAGTAAAGTTCATTCTAAGAGGTGACCAGGGGGGTATTTTTCGTACGTCGCTTAAATCATCCGAGATCAGGTGCCTCATCTTGGATAAGTTAATGCTGGTGACACTCATCCGGGATAGGTCGGTTTTTCAAACGCAGCCGTGTGGTAGATTAGTGTAGCTGGATCCAATCATCTGAGATGATTGCGCGAGCCCGCGCTGATTGAAAAGCCCATATATATTGAGTCTAGAAAACATGATCAGCAAGTCTATGATAGGCTGCAACAAAATGACGAAAGAATGGGTGCATTATTTCACACAAGCGGAGCAGGACCTGTTACTCGAAAGGATATGAAGAATTTCAAGAGTTAACATGTACAAGAGGTAACACTGCAAAAGCAGCCCAAACTAGAAAAGATGGCTGGCAAAAAGTGGCCGACAAATTAAACGCATAAGTAGTGTGCATTGTATTTACTGAATGCAGCGTTTCATTTCCTATGTGTCACATTAATTAATATTTAATATGTCATAATTCCAGATCAAACGTGAGCACAAGGACAACATGGGAACAGGTTAAAGTGAAGTACAAGAATATACTTCAAACTGGTAAATATTGGTATATAACTATTTAAAGAATTGTTGACATAAAGAATCATATATAATAGAAAAACCATTAATTTGAAAGCTAATAAGAAGAAGGCAGACAAGCAAAAAAAGGTGGAGGTCCATGCTGTACAGACCTAACCCCTGCAGAAGAGTTGGCTCTCCAGCAAAATGCCCATTGCCCGGTTTCTGAGGGCATTCCAAGGGGAAGCTCCTCCTCAGAACCAGTGGCAGGATGCAGTGGTCACTTCATTTCAGATAAAGGATGTTCATTGCATATATTTTGTCCTCAATGTGTGCCATAGGTATGTCCCATTTAGCCCTCTTGTTTTTTGTTTGTTTTTTTTTTTGGGTCAGTTGCAAGGAATGTCATATCCCTTGAACCTGTGTCTGACCACCGAGCTATTGATGAATGTCAAATATTTGATGAAGACACTGTGTCTGATTATTCATCAGGAGGAGAGGTAAATGTTCCAAATGTTTGAGCAAACTCCACTCTGATCAGTCCCATGTGCTAATCGTGATATAACTGTGTTGCAGGAGCCTGTAGCCAGCACACATGTACCATTTGGAACATCCACATCCAAAAAAGGAGATGGTGAGGTTGGTTGAGCCATTTGTTGTACTTGATACGAAATGATTCAAAATGATATGCTGTATATACAATATAGAGGAAAAAAGGCATTTGTAAATGTGGATTTATTTGCAGAAAAATGTGAGGGCTCTGTACAAGAGATATCTTCAGCAGAAAGTCACGTACAGGAAACTCAAAATGAGGAAAATACAGCAGGACATGGAACTTAATGAACTGAAGACAACCAAAATGAAGTTGCAGATTAAAATACTACAAAAACAATTGGTAACAAAATTCTCTTCTCTTTCCCATGATGTGTATGTGTGAGTGTATCCTTAACTTATGTTCTCCTCCTTACAGGCTGAAGGTCCGTAATATATAATAAATCAGTTTTGTGTGAAACCAATGTTGTCTTTTTTCATTGAAAATGTTGGGCCACAGTCCTGTCTCTGGCAGCTCTGCCACTGCTTTGCTCAAGGTGCACTGGGTCAAGGTCATTATCAGGCTACAGCAAAACCTCAGGGACTCTCTCTTTTCTGATGGTTGCTATGTTGTGTAAGACAGAGCATGTGACAATTATGTCACATGCTCTGTCAGGTGCAACCCTCAGCCTTTTTACTCATTGAAATCTCTCCTTCAGGTGGCCAAAGGTCATTTCAATTCGTGCCCTTGTCCTAGACAGAGCTGCATTATATCGAATCTGTGGCCCAGGGTTGGGGTCAGGAAACAGGGTCATTAGAAAATTCCTACAGGCATATCCCCTGTCCCCAAGCAGGATTCCATCATGATGACCTGTGGAATATGTAAAAATTGTGAATACAATACACACATCACCATGATTAATAATTAGATTATTACCTTGTTCAAATGTCCGATACAGGTGTGACTCCTTAAAAATTCTTGAGTTGTGAACAGACCCTGGCCATTTAGCCTCCACATCTGATACAAGGTAGGATGCATCACAGATCATCTGAGAACTGATAGCATGTAGGTCAAACAATTTTACTGTCAACATACCTATTGGCTATTTTCAACTCTTTCAAAAAGTGACATTACCTGCACGTTAATACTGTGGAAGCCTTTTCTGTTCACGTATTCTGGCTCATTTGGACCTGATGGGGCCTTTATTCGGATCTGCGTACAATCCAGTGCCCCAATCACATTTGGAAATCCTAGGTAATGAGAATGTTAGGCTGATTGTGGGATTCTTTATGGAACTGTGGGTGTTTATGCCTGTGTATTACCTACCTGCAATGGCATGAAACGCCTCTTTTATTGTCTGCACACTCAGGTGTCCAGGAAACACTATGAAAACCCGAAGGAAATGTTTCCGAGCCAAACAGAGTTTACGAATTGCCTGGCAAACTGCACTTTTCGATAGATGTTCTGCATCGCCTACAGTATATAAAAAAGTGTCGCTTGCAAGAAACCTCAAAGCAATGCATACTGTCTGTGCGGTTGTGAGAGCCCGACTTTGCCGAGTTTGACTTTGAATATATGGAGCTAATAAATCTTTGAGGTACAATATTCCCCCTCGGCTAAAGTGGTATCTTTCGTACAGAATTTCCTCCGGGAGCAATAAAGGATCTTGCCGATTGCACAAAACCCTCTCTATATGAAATTGTCTTCGTATAATTTGCGCACCAATATCAATTGGTCGCTCATTCATGAACGGCGAAGCCATGACTGGATGACTTCCACGCACTGTCACTGATCACGTATGTAAACTAATCCTTGTTTACATAGAACAAACCTGCTCCGAGCAGGTTTGTGGATTAGGATGTGTTGCTATGACAACACTTCCAGCAAGAGTTTCGAAAAACCGACAGATCCAGGATCAGGCCAAATCGTCAACAATTACATCCGGCTAAACGAGTAATCCACGTACGAAAAATAAACCCCTGAACACCAATTATGTTTATTTTCAGATGTTCCAGGATCTTTGTAGCTTAATTGAATATACTGTGCAGCCCTAAAGCATGATGGCCTCGTGATGTATATGTCTGTCAAAACTAAGAAGCTCATGAATGCCTCATTTGTACATCTTCTTTCTTTGTATCCAGTTGTATGCTGAGTTGACAACACAGCAACCTACATGTTATCTTATGGCTGTACAAGCTGGGGCAAATATGCCCTAATAGGATTGCCATGCAGAAGAGTTCAAATCATTTAATGGCTTGAATTGGCAAGAATATTGACAACTGAAGTGTCGGTATGGAAATACTACATGAAGTTTCTTTTGTCTGAAGAGAAGAACATCTTTTATTTAAATGTATTTTTTATATTTGGCTAAGATCCATTTCAACCATTTCCATTTCAGTTGTGCTCATACTTATGTACAAGAACACTAATGATGCAGAGAAATGGCTTTATATTGTCATTCATAGTTGTGAGCAGGGACGGTTAATGTTGTTAAATGCATTCTAAATAACATTATCACTGTTGTATTGGCAATAAGTATAAAAAATAGAAAATAAACTCATTTTTTCTCATTTAAAAGCATTTTCCAATGACAGTTGTAAGGACTAACAAAATTAATTTTAAAAAGTCAGCAATTTCTTACCACTCCCAATTATAAAGATGGATCAAGCAGAATAAAAATTGAATATCTGAGAAAGAAAATGATGGTATAACTTCATACATTTACTGTATTTCTTGATTCACGATTCAGTTTGAGGGTGCAGGATTTCTGGAGCTGTCAAGCAGCAGCACTAAGCACTGTGGCGACATGGGCAGCAGAATATTTTTTCAGTAATAAATGAAAGCTGTCAATTTAATTTTCCTTCGCTTTTCTGTGCAGGTGTTTCCATTATGCATGTTTCTGCTTAATCCGCTGTGTCACAATGCAGATGTGAACTTGCTGCTGTATTCAGTCACTATGGCTTCTTTCTCTGTTTAACCTAGTAAATTATACTCTGATTAAATTAATGAAGAGAAATTCCTTTCAACGGGTGTCCTTCACAAGTGTGCCAAGCCTCTCAGTGCATCCTAAACAAATGACAGGAAGAGTCAGGTAGAATATGCAAGGGTGTTATTGATAGGGCAACCAAATGACGCTGCTAATGTAAGAAGATGCAGACTGGAAAGATTTCTCATATTTGTTGCTTAGTTGGAGTTTGAATTGGCAATTGTTTACCTAATTAAACACCCTGAAACAAGGCTACCATGACATATGAAGCTATAATGAAAAGAGTCAAGTAAATCATCAGCCAGTAACAACAAAGATACATTCCAAAAATATCATTTGAAGTTAAAGCAGGGTTGCCTCAGCATGTAACAGGAAAAGGAAAAATGATTTCAATCAAGTTCTTGTAGGAAGAATAATGTTGTTGATTGGTTATCTCAACTCATAGGGAACAAAATGGTGCATATGTATTCTTTATCAATGATTATAGTCATTAAATCTAAATGCTTATGCATTTTTAAATCACAGGCAACATTAGCAGTTGTTAGCTAGTGCAATATAAAATTATTAACATATAATGTAATTAAAATGTTGTGTCATTATACTTTCACTGTTAACACATTATAAAAATTATTATTTTCATGATAATTAAATATATGTGTGATGTAATTTCAGCATTTAATCAAATTTTGACAGAAATACCAGTGACACATTGTGTTCATACATGACTTTTATTTAATAATAATAAAACACCATTGCTTCTGCATTCCAGAATTCCTGGCCAATATCTAAACACTTACATTATGCCAAGCACTGAGACCTTTCTTCTCATTTTCCTTGTCTGTATTGTGGTTCAGCCTGGGTTATTGCCCTGGCTTAAGTTTATTTCTTGTTTATTTAATATCTTAAAAGTAAGTTTTAATCTTTTGTTGTTAATTCTGATTAGGTTTGGCTTTGTCTTGTCTTTGTTATATTATTGTTTTTTTATTGTGTTTACATATTTATTTTGTAAGTATTGTGTTTAGGTATTCTTTGACTATGTTCCTTATGTTCCAAGCGTGGAAGTTCAGGAGGGGGCTCCACCCTGACTTCACTACTAGGGACCACCTTCAGCCTTTACATTGAGGGTGATAACTGATGATTGATCCCTCAGTGTGACTGTGAGTTATAGTTTGTAGATTCAAGAGTATTTTGTAACGACTGGTTTCATGAAAGATTGTCTCCTGTCTTTGGATTTATTCTCTGGATTACAGATTTGACTTGTTTTCCCTTAGCTACCTATTTTGTAATAACTTTTTAACTTTTTTTTTGTGTTTTTTATTACATTTTTTATAAATACTATTAACTATATTTTGTATTGTTATTTCAAGGCAGAAGTGCTCAGTTATTTTCTTCCCTGTGGGGCATTTTTGTGCATTTGGGAGATTTAAAATTATTTTTGAACTTTCATAGCATGTGTCCTATTTTTGGTTCTGTGTAGGCCTTGAAATCTGCCTTTTGGGTTTGGGTTGCCTTGGGTGAGGCCTATTTCTGAAGCAATTCAATGAATTCCTAGTCTGGATTCTGCCTATTATGAGGCATGTTCACCGTTTTGCCACTTTGTGATGTTGTTATTACAGCAGTCCTTTTCTAATTAGGTCTACAAAACCAAAATAACAAACCTTTAAAATATCTTCAGAGTAGTCGACAGTCTGCTCATCTGCCAACCTGAACTCTTCTAACTTTTTCCCCTGTCACAATGTTAACAGTCACTGATATCTGAATGCTTGTCAAACCTCACACTTAACACTAGGTGTTGCATGCCAAAAAGCTTCTTTTACACATCCATATATCTTTTCTGTAAAGTAAAAGTGGCAGTTTAATCTTTGTGTGGGTGTCTTTTTATTACTCAGCTAGTATTTATCAGTATGTTACATCCACCACATTCTTAGGTTTTTAAAACAATAAAAACAAGATTTTATGTTAAACATGCATTTACTTTATCTCACTTACAAACAATATAGACCGCAAATATGTTTAATATTTACTATTTACCTCTGTTAGATCACAATTATCAATGAACCTGCTATTCGATTCTTATGATAAAATGTGATTTTTGCTACAAAACCTATAATAATCAAAACCTACTGTATGTGGAATATATCATATTCACCCTGAACAAATATAAATGAGACATTGTTTCCTGAGCTATTGATTGTTTAGTGTTTTTAATTTAACAAATTGAAAGAACAAAGTTTACATACAGTATTATATTGAAGCGATACACTCAATAGATAGATACTTTATTAATCCCAAGGGGAAATTCACATACTCCAGCAGCAGCATACTGATAAAAAAAAAACAATATTAAATTAAAGAGTGATAAAAATGCAGGTAAAAGAGACAATAACTTTGTATAATGTTAACGTCCCCCCCCCCCGGGTGGAATTGTAGAGTCACATAGTGTGGGGGAGGAACGATCCCCTCAGTCTGTCAGTGGAGCAGGACAGTGACAACAGTCGGGACTCTCCCCTGTTCCAGGCTCAGGTTGAAGATGCGCTGTAGAGGACTCCCCAGCTCCAGTGCACAGGCCTTCAGCAGTCGTGGCGATACTCCATCTGGACCCACTGCTTTGCTGGCACGATGTCTCCTCCGCTCTCTGCTTACCTGGGCTGCTGTAATTGTGGGTGGGGGGAAACTCTCTCCTATGCTGGTATCAGTAGAAGGATGGGTGGAGGGTGCATTACTCCGAGGTGAGAATGGGTTTGGGTGGACAAACCTGTTAAAGAAGTTGTTCATCTGGTTTGCTCTCTCCACTTCTCTCTCGATGGTGGAACCCCGCTTCGAGCTGCAGCCAGTGATGATCTTCATCCCATCCCACACTCCTGTACTGCTCCTTCACCGCCCTGTGCAGAGTTCCTTCTGCACACGCTTGAGCTCATGCTGATCACCGCCTTTAAAAGCCCTTTTCTTCTGGTTCAAAAGGCCCTTGATGTCACTTGTAATCCATGGCTTGTTGTTAGCATAGCAACGTACTGTTCTTACTGGAACTACAATGTCCATACAGAAGTTGATGTAGCCAGTAGTGCAGTCAACAACCTCCTCAATGTTCTCACTATATGATCCCTGCAGGATATCCCAGTCCGTAGTTCCAAAGCAGTCTCTCAGAGCCTGCTCTGCCTCAGGGGTCCACTTCCTGAATGAGTGTGTGGTTGTAGGAAGCTCCCTCACTCTTGGTTTGTAGTGAGGCTGAAACAGAACCAGGTTATGATCTGCTTTCCCAAACGCAGGCAGCAGGGTGGCGCTGTATGCGTCTTTAACATTTGCATACAGTAGTAGGTCAATAGTCCTATTTCCCCGGGTGTTACAATCCACATATTGGGAGAAGGCAGGTAATGTTTTGTCCAGCGTCACATGGTTAAAGTCTCCAGCGATTAGCACAAGCGCCTCGGGGTGCTGCGTTTGCAGTTTAGCAACAGCAGAATGGATGATGTCACCCGCTATCTCCATGTCTGCCCGAGGAGGGATGTATACAATAACAACAATGACGTGTCCAAACTCTCTGGGCAAGTAATAGGGACGCAAACTTACGGCCAACAGTTCGATGTCCCTGCAGCAAGTGGAGATTTTGACGTTTACATGTCCAGAGTTGCACCACCTTGTATTCACATAGAGGGTGAGTCCTTCTCCTTTCCGCTTCCCACAGGTATTTGCGTCTCTGTCCGCTTTAACTGTGCTAAACCCGGGTAGCTCCACATTAGCATCTGGGATGGTAGTTGTTAGCCACGTTTCACAAAAACACAACAAACTGCATTCTCTGTGGGTCCTGACATTTTTCACCAGCATGGACAGTTCATCGATCATTTTTGGTAGGGAGTTCACATTTCCCAGGATTACAGAAGGCACTGAAGGCTTGTAGCGCCACTTTCTCTCAAGCTGCTTCGTCTTTAGCTTAGCTCCGGCTCTGCTGCCACAATACCGCCTTCTTACCTCGTCAGGTAAATAGGGAACCACACCGGTGTGGGCATTTGTTCTCAGCGCCTGAAGTTGACTTCCTGAATAGACGAGTCTCGGCATGTAAAAATCTATGTCCAAGTAGTAAAAAGTGTCCAGGGAAAGTGTCCACATAAAAGAAAGTGGTAGGGGTGATCAGTGAAATAGATAAAATAGATAAAAAGGTAGAAAGATAAAGTCGTACACGGAGCTGCTGGAAAGGCTGCCACTCGCGGTGGCGCCTTAGTCATCGTCCCACTACACGATCCACACACTACATGAAAGACAGAGTTTTGCTGTGTGTGCATTGCATGTGTATTTTTGCACCTGATGTATGCAAACTGAGTCTTCCTAACCTTCTTGGATCCACAAAAATCTCATTGTTTCCTCTTGTTGCTACTGGCAGTAATCTATAATCTATTAAGGCTCCACCACCAAGGAAACAGAAAACTAAATGTCTACACATGGAAGTGTGTGTGTGTCTGTTTGTCCGGCCCAGAAGTGTGAGGCTACTACAGCACGAGTTGGAAGAAGAAAGCGACTCTGTTGCCAAAGTAAAACCGCAGAGAAAAGAGAGAAAATGTTACGCAAGCGAGACGAGCACATTGGCAAAACGGTATACCTTTTACTTTTCCTCCTGCCACTAATACACAAACGAGGTGAGCATGTCAGCACAATGCTTTATATGCAGTATAAAACCACATTGAAATCACTTTGACGTGTCCTGAAATTTTTCAGATAGTTGCTCCATCCTATTTCATTTGCTTAAAGTTGCGGGTTACCGCTAGCAAATTCACTACCAACTGGATCAGTATTGTCATTGGTTGCATCTGAGTGACCCTGTTTGCAGGATCTTTTAGTCAAGTCAGTGGAGAAACTGAGGTATGGCATGGTACTGGGAAGTGACATCCAACAGGTTTCGATTTGTTTGTTCATGGATGACCTGACAATAACAGCAAGGTTGGTCACAGAAAGTAAATAGATTTAAGATCTGGTCGAGATCGCCAAAATAGCTATGATGGAGTTCAGACCATGTAAATCCAGAAGCCTAGTACTGAAGAAAGGCCATGTCCAGGATCAATTATGATTTAAAATAGGCAATACGTTTATTCCAGCAATCAGGGAGATGCCTGTCAAGTGCATCTGGAGATGGTTCAGAACTGATCCAAAAGACAAAGAGAGTGTTAAGCAGTAACTTAATCAAGCAGAAATGTGACTAATAAATGTGGAAAAAAGCAGGCTGCCTGGCAATAAAAGACCTGGGGCTATCAGCCTCCCCAGACTCCTGTGGCCAATTCTCATACATGAAGTTCCATTGTTGACAGCAGAAGGCTTGGGGAAGAAAATGAACAACTATATGAGGAGGTGCCTGTCAGTTCCCAAAATCTTCTGCTTAGTCAGCCTGTATAGTACGTGGCAGCAAAGGTCCAAGTGGCCTTGATGAGGGATATTTGCAGGCAGATATCAGTGTTAAAACCAGATGTCATTGGGCAGCGAACGATGCTCTGAAGATGGCAGAAGAGTGTCTGAAGCATGCTGATGTCATGGGTACTGTAAACTGGGGAGGCTGTGCCTTGGTTCCATTATCAGTGATAGCTGTAAGAACGCAAACCTGAAAGAGTACAACAGTATGGTACAGAGGGAAATTCATGAGGTACGTAGCCTTTAGACAGAATTGAATTCAGACACACTTGGAAAGTGTGTAGTGGGAGATCTTTGAGTTGGAGGGACATTTTGAATATGGAAGGACACAAAATCAGATTTTTACTGTGCTTTGTTTATAAATTCCTTCAACATTAACAAACCTCCGCAGGTTTCAGATCAGAGGTATAAATCATAAGAGGTTGGTTGCAGACATCGCAGTGTGAGCAAAAACAGCATCCAGATGGCTGTGGCTGAGGAAGAATGGGCATTCAGACTGGTGGAAGAGAGAAAGGACAGAGCTGAGCAGAAATTGTGGGGGGACCAGGATGCTGGTTTCGCTGTTGAGCACTGCTGATATGTCATGAGTTAGTTGATGAAACACAAATGATTGGAGGTGTCCACTTGAAAGTCCTTTAACGTTCCATAAGTGTATACGATACAAGGTTCTACACAAGAGAGAAAAACAGTGGAAGCTAGGGAGTGAGATATGCCAACTATCTCATACAAGGGGCAGGAGTTACAGTAGCACCTCCTAGTTGAAGTAGCAGCAGTGTTTCATCATGTTTAAGAGATTGAGTGCCTTTTGGTTGTTGATTCCAATCCTCGCCATTGAAGAATGAGCCATATGAGGCAGGCTTTAATTTACCTTTCATTAATCAGATTTAAAGGAATATGTTGCCCTTAATTCCTCACTGAATTATTGTTTATCGGTGAGGATTTTGCTTTTTATGCCATTAGCTCTACTCTTCTATGCAAATCTTCTTCTATTTTCTTCCTAGTTTTGAATACTGTAATAATTTTGAACCAAAACAATTTGGTTTTTAAGATGAGGTAATGATTTTGTCTGTATTTTTGTGTCTTAATTAATATGGCTCGGGTTTGAAATAGTATTTTATTATATAAAGCTTAATTTGTGGGAATGCAATTTTAATTTTTTTTTTCTTTTTGTTCATTTATACTTTTATTGTTTTATTTTACATTTTGTTTAGCATTCAGAATATTCCAAATTTGTTTAAGTCAGAGTGTTATAATATTTACTATTTTTGTAATAAATGACTATTAAACTTAAATCAATTAATAACTGGTTTAAGGTGGAAATTCTGTTTTGTGTAAATCTTTTAGTTTTGAGTGTTTATTGCTTCCTAATTATGACAGTAATAATGCACTCCAAAAAGACTAGAAAAAAAATACTGACATGAAAATACTGATACGTGGTATTGAATTTAGAATTTACACCATTTCCTTTTTATTTTTTACTCTAAAGCCATCCTCTCTGATCCTAGTTGTAATTTTATTGATATGGCTTTTAGGAGATTATTGCATTAAATTGTAAAATTAATGTGATTTCTGTTGTAAGAAGACAGAACATGACAAAAAAGGGTGTAAGGCCTACAAATGGGCCACCAATGCAGGAGTGATTTCCGACCTACCTCCCCAGAAAATTCACACCCTGATTCAGCCAGTTCCCAACTGCAAAACAGTAGGCTTGGGCCAAACTATAGCCCAAAAATGCACTGCTCTTACAAAGTCTCAAAATCACCAAAATACTTCTCAAGAGGGAGAAACCATGAAAACTAAACAAACTAAAACACAGAATTTTTTTATAAAAGAATATATTTATTAATAAACATAAGAATGACAAAAATGTGATCATGAGAGCAAAAGGGCATTGTCTGAAAGGCAGTGCTAACACAAACAAGTCCCAAATGCACCAGCTGGAATCAAATCCTAAAAACAGAAGCAAATAATAAAAAAGTCCAAGACAAAAAACAGAAAACTTCAATAAATAGTTACCTTTGCTCCTTTCCTGTGGACTAACATAGCCAATGGGAGGGCTCAGGAGTGGTGATGTCAGAGTGGCCCTGCCTCCTGGGGAACCACCAACAAAGAATATGGAACATAAACATTTACATACATAATTAACAAATAATAAACAATAATAAATAACAGAACTAACATAAGATATGAAAAATAATTCAAAAATAACAAACAATAACAATACAACAGAAATTAGCTTACAGTATTAACAAATATATATATAATACCATGTGAAATATTTTAAAAATATTTGTAGGAAATTTAATATGTGTTTATAAAGCCAATCACTCATTGAAACTCGTCTTACACGTCCTTTAAAAATGACATGCTGCATATCTTTGCGTTACCTTTACCATACCACTACTGGTTTATTGGATTTTCTTTTGCTGTTGTGACCTGTCGAGGGGGTAGAGACATTCTTTGAAAGGACATTGAATTTTAAATCATGACAATCCGTCTGTTCTGCCTGTTGTCAAAACAGGTTCATAGCAATAACCAGTATGAATGTTTTACAGTAGTTTGTGGAAACTCTTATTGCTTTTTGCTTATCCCCATGATCTTACTATGCATCTGCTGCCTTCATAGTTACTACCTCCAACTTAGTAAGAATGACTTCCTCTAGTGGATGCCACTCCTAGTTAATTGCCTTCAGTCTTTCATCTTTACGTTTGGATGTTCATCTTAGAGGTGCCAAAAGCACTTGGGAAGTATGGCTTCCTCTAATAAACACAGACATTAAAATGGGAAATTTATGGAAACACATGGTCAGCATTCCGGAGCTGTCTTTTCACAGGTTAGGGTTAGTGTTAGTGAATGCCTTGATAGCAATGCTTCTATAAACAGTGAAACCCAAGGCCAGAGGAGAAAAATATAGGGTGTTCTTAAAATATCGCTAAAATAATAAGGAGCAATAAACGGGTTGGGTGGTGGGGTATATATGGAGTGCACATTAAACATAAGCAAACTCTGTGGTTTCCCTGTGTCTGTCTTTATGGGATCCCAGCGTTCTTTCACTTGACTCAATCAAAGTATGGCAAAACTCTTATTTTTTTCTTTTTCTTCTTCTCTCTCTCTGACTTATTGTTCTTTCCTCCCCCAGAACAGCATTTGCCTCCATCTCACTTGCCAACCCTAAATTCAACTGGCCACTAGCCAAGAACAGTCCATTAACCCTTCCTAGGAGTCAAACTGCAATGGAGCCCCAGGTTCACCCTTAAGCAGCAAAGCACCTTTAGTGGCTCCCATGCTGTCTGCCCTACTGTGGAGCCCCTTTTGTTTAAACTGCCACCTTTCCGGAAATCTTGCTAATCTCCATGATATCAATGTCCACAGAAACAATTCTTTAAAGAGCACTCTTTAAATAAATATGTCACAAAGGTTTATTGCAATGCCCTTCCTTTCCCAGGGGTACTATTTTACCACAAGCAATCATTTGTTACCAGAAAGACTAAGGTTGTGTATCAGAACCAAAACAGATTCCTAAAGTCACAGCCAAAAAAAAACTAAGCCATGGTGTGCATCCAGAAAATGTAAACTAAGGCACTCATGAATGATTTAGGAATAATTTATGGCATGTGATTCTTGCCTTGCACCTGATGTTTCCAAGATAGGCTTTGGCTCTGAAATAGATGGACGGATATAAATAAATAAAACCTCAGATACAGATCCCTGGCTTTCTTCTCAGTGTAAATCCTATCCTATCAAAAAAATTGAGAAATCTGTAAATTATTTATGAATTGCTGAGAACGACATCTAAAAGTGTATTAAAGTGTCAACAGCAGGTTTATGCTGAATGTTAAAGTGTAGAATGAATCAGGGCGCCTTACTTGAACTGACTTCTTCAGGTGTGAGTTTGACTGTGTGGCCATCATGTTCAAGCTTCCTCATTTCATTGATGTAGGCAGCTGCCTGTGAAGGATTCTTGGAAAGCAGCCTGTGTTCTTTTCAGGCTTGGCATGACAGCAGCTGCAGGAGCTTGCAGATGAGTCCTGTCACCCTTTAAGAGAAGAGAAGAGGAAAGAACTGGCATATCTGGACTCTCCATCCACTATACCTTTAGTTGTTTTCCGCTGAAGTTGATTCGAGTAAGGTGTCCTAGTTTATTCCACACAACATAATGCGACATAATGGAAGGACCTGTGTAGTTTTCAGTCTAAAGGTCATGGGTTCCTACCTATACGGGTCACAACAAAATAAATAAATAAATGTGTCAGCAACTAATAGAGCAAAAAGAGAGAAAGAATTGAAAGAGGAGGAGGACTGCAAGAACTCCCTCATGGAGTGCATTTGTGGAACAGTTCTAGTCGGGTTTCATTTGCTTCAGGGTTTTGGTAAGAACACTTCACACGTATCAAGTGTCTTTGCCACTTCTGTTTACTTAACTTTCATATAACGTAACAGTACATAATTTAGCATAATACTTATTGTTAATGTTAATTCTTTAATGTAGAATGGAAAGAATAGTAAAAATATAATATTCTGCCAATGCATACAAATTAAACCAAACTTTAGTTAGGGATTGCTTGCTGTTCATGTCAAGTGCCCAAAACACCACTTTAACAAATTTGCATTTGGCATGGCTTATAACTCCCACTTACCCCATAATTGTTTGTGGCAAACACAGAGCTTTGTGACATTTGCAAAACTTGAGTGTAAATTTTAAATGTAAGTTACAGTTTGTTGGGTACCTATCGAATGACATTTCCTCAACTGAACCTTGAAAAGATCCCATCCAGAATCCACATGCTTGTAATTTTTTATGCTGATACCCTCAAATTTCACTGTTTTCTGCCGCACTATAAATCTCCTTTATTCTAGTGCCCATGATTGTAAATATGTGAAGTTTTGTTTCTGAATTAAGGGCCAGTGAAGCAAGGCCCCACAAAAGTTGCAAAATAAGTAATAACATCCATCCATCCATCCATTTTCCAACCCGCTGAATCCGAACACAGGGTCACGGGGGTCTGCCGGAGCCAATCCCAGCCAACACAGGGCACGAGGCAGGGAACCAATCCTGGGCAGGGTGCCAACCCACCGCAGGACACACACAAACACACCCACACACCAAGCACACACTAGGGCCAATTTAGAATCGCCAATCCACCTAACCTGCATGTCTTTGGACTGTGGGAGGAAACCGGAGTGCCCGGAGGAAACCCACGCAGACACGGGGAGAACATGCAAACTCCACGCAGGGAGGACCCGGGAAGTGAACCCGGGTCCCCAGGTCTCCCAACTGCGAGGCAGCAGCGCTACCCACTGCGCCACCGTGCCGCCCTAAGTAATAACATTCCCTCAGTAATTTAACTTATTATTAAAATGTCCAAAAACACCTCAACTTTGTCTTCTTCAGTATTTATTTTACATTTTTCATCATATGCTAAATGTCATTTATTATCTAAAAATACAGCTTTTTTGTAATATATGAATTTGGCTTTGTGCTGGGTGCTACAATCTTTTTTTCCTGCTCATGGTGCCATTTGTATTGGCCCTGCAGTGTCCTATGGCCATCTTTGAGTGTTTGAGCTCATGTGCAACCTAAACCTTCCGGTTTAGCAATAGGATTTTAAGGCTAAACTCATTTATTGTTGACATTAACATGAGGCCTGCCTTTTTTTTTAATTGCACAGTTTCACTTCTGCTTTGAGCTTTTTTAGCACAAGCCAGAGATAAGATATGAAAATTCCAGAACCATTTGCTACTGTACCCTAAATGTAATCATAGTAATTGAGAACACAGCTCAACATTAGGAATGTACTAAACATAAGACATTACAATGAGCAATCTTCACCTCAGCAGTATGATGCC
The DNA here is from genome assembly GCF_900747795.2 of Erpetoichthys calabaricus. Lineage (NCBI taxonomy): Eukaryota > Metazoa > Chordata > Cladistia > Polypteriformes > Polypteridae > Erpetoichthys > Erpetoichthys calabaricus. The sequence continues at coordinate 107,635,610 of NC_041403.2, forward strand.
TCTTCTCAATGAGGCAGGCTCTGGTATGAAAAATACAGGTATGTACAAAATCATTTTTTCAATTGCTTGCTGGACTCATGCAAACAACTGGCTACATGGTGATTAGCTTTGCTACTAGACAGCCAAAGAGTTGCATGCTGTAGTTGTGCAGAGTGTGTGTAGTCTACATGTTCTTTCCGTGGTACTGAAGCTTGTCCTTTCCTACTGTTATTCGCTCCTGGCTCAAAGTATAGCAATACACAAAAAAGTGAATTAGAAACTTGTAAATGGAGCCTTAGGATTTTAGGCATCAAACTTAAAATGTCAAAATGAGATCTAGATCTGTCCTCCGGCCTTTCCCCAAAACAGAAGACTCAAAAAGGGAAAAGCTCAGACTCAAAGCAGTCCTTAAGATCCTTGAGTAATATTCAAAGCAAGGAGAGGAAACCGTGAAAATCTCTAGTTAAAAAATAATTAAATGAAGCTTTATGAGAGTTTTGAAAGTTTATTATAAAAAATTGTCAAAAAATAAGCCACCAAAGGTACACCTAAAAAAGGCAAGCTAGAAGTAAACAAGGCAAGTCCACAATCCACAAGCATAAAACAGATGTAGGAAAAGTAAAATCCACAAAACAAAGTACTTGTTAATGATTACTCTCCAAGACTCAAAGACAAATAGACAGAGGGCAGTCCTCCAGCCATATGTGGTAGTCCATCCATCCATCCATTGTCTCCCGCTTATCCGAGGTCGGGTCGCGGGGGCAGCAGCTTGAGCAGAGATGCCCAGACTTCCCTCTCCCCGGCCACTTCTTCTAGCTCTTCCGGGAGAATCCCAAGGCGTTCCCAGGCCAGTCGAGAGACATAGTCCCTCCAGCGTGTCCTGAGTCTTCCCCGGGGCCTCCTCCCGGTTAGACGTGCCCGGAACACCTCACCAGGGAGGCGTCCAGGAGGCATCCTGATCAGATGCCCGAGCCACCTCATCTGACTCCTCTCGATGCGGAGGAGCAGTGGCTCTACTCTGAGCCCCTCCCGGATGACTGAGCTTCTCACCCTATCTTTAAGGGAAAGCCCAGACACCCTGCGGAGGAAACTCATTTCAGCCGCTTGTATTCGCGATCTCGTTCTTTCGGTCACTACCCATAGCTCATGACCATAGGTGAGGGTAGGAACATAGATCGACTGGTAAATTGAGAGCTTTGCCTTGCGGCTCAGCTCCTTTTTCACCACGACAGAACGATGCAGAGCCCGCATTACTGCGGATGCCGCACCGATCCGCCTGTCGATCTCACGCTCCATTCTTCCCTCACTCGTGAACAAGACCCAGAGATACTTGAACTCCTCCACTTGGGGCAGGATCTCGCTACCAACCCTGAGAGGGCACTCCACCCTTTTCCGGCTGAGGACCATGGTCTCGGATTTGGAGGTGCTGATTCTCATCCCAGCCACTTCACACTCGGCTGCGAACCGATCCAGAGAGAGCTGAAGATCACGGCCTGATGAAGCAAACAGGACAACATCATCTGCAAAAAGCAGTGACCCAATCCTGAGCCCACCAAACCGGACCCCCTCAATGCCCTGGCTGCGCCTAGAAATTCTGTCCATAAAAGTTATGAACAGAATCGGTGACAAAGGGCAGCCCTGGCGGAGTCCAACTCTCACTGGAAACGGGTTCGACTTACTGCCGGCAATGCGGACCAAGCTCTGGCACCGATCGTACAGGGACCGAACAGCCCTTATCAGGGGGGCCGGTACCCCATACTCTCGGAGTACCCCCCACAGGATTCACCAAGGGACACGGTCGAATGCCTTTTCCAAGTCCACAAAACACATGTAGACTGGTTGGGCAAACTCCCATGCACCCTCCAGGACCCTGCTAAGGGTATAGAGCTGGTCCACTGTTCTGCAACCAGGACGAAAACCACACTGTTCCTCCTGAATCCGAGGCTCGACTATCCGACGGACCCTCCTCTCCAGGACCCCTGAATAGACTTTTCCAGGGAGGCTGAGGAGTGTGATCCCTCTGTAGTTGGAACACACCCTCCGATCCCCCTTCTTAAAGAGGGGGATCACCACCCCGGTCTGCCAATCCAGAGGCACTGTCCCTGATGTCCATGCGATGTTGCAGAGGCGTGTCAGCCAAGACAGTCCTACAACATCCAGAGCCTTGAGAAACTCCGGGCGTATCTCATCCACCCCCGGGGCCCTGCCACCAAGGAGTTTTTTGACCACCTCGGTGACCTCAGTCCCAGAGATGGGGGAGCCCACCTCTGAGTCCCCAGGCTCTGCTTCCTCATTGGAAGGCATGTTAATGGGATTGAGGAGGTCTTCGAAGTACTCCCCCCACCGACCCACAACGTCCCGAGTCGAGGTCAGCAGCGCACCATCCCCACCATATACAGTGTTGACACTGCACTGCTTCCCCTTCCTGAGACGCCGGATGGTGGACCAGAATCTCCTCGAATCCGTCCGAAAGTCGTTCTCCATAGCCTCCCCAAACTCCTCCCACGCCCGAGTTTTTGCCTCAGCAACCACCAAAGCCGCATTCCGCTTGGCCTGCCGGTACCTATTAGCTGCCTCCAGGGTCCCACAGGACAAAAGGGTCCTGTAGTACTCCTTCTTCAGCTTGACGGCATCCTTCACCGCCGGTGTCCGGTGTGGTAGTAAAAAAAAAAAACAAAATCTCCATATTACAGGGACAGGGCACACGATTGAATTAATTTAAAAATACTTAACCATCATAATATGTAAATAATAAGAAATACTCAAAACATAACATACAAAAAGACAAAAAATATAATCAATGGCACAATATACACGATAATAACATTTAACTTCATTTGCGTTACATTTACACACAGAAAAACGAAGGAAAAATTATCAAGAATAATTATTATTACAAATAGCAGAAACATGTAAATACCAAAACATCAACATAAATATGGTAGAAAAGGTATTTCTAGTATCCACTGCTTTACTGGTGTAGATTTAGTACACATCCTTTAGGCGATATGTTTCAAAACAGTCATTAAGTGTATTTCTTTGTACAGAGGGTAGAACATCAGTGCCTGATCCATAAGATTGACGTGCTTACTGTGTTATTATGGACTACAACCCCGCATTTCCCCTGACACGAACATTGACAGTTGCCGCACTATGAACAGTGTTCAGGGGGCTAATGTCCTTCTTCTCTTTCCACTTGATCACAATCATTTTGCCTTTTTGCCTTGCACCTTCACATGACTGAATTCACCTGCCACATCACAGCAATTTGGTGATACAGTGCCGTATGCATCAGTTTCACTATCTGTGTCAATATCTGATCACTATTGTTTGATTCAGCTAATAGTTTAGCTCCAGTTTGTTCTAAAACTAGCTTTACAGCTTCTTGTTTACACGTACATAAAAATATTGATGAGTTATTTTAGAGTAGCAAAACACATGGAAATATTTATATTTTTTTTGCATCATAATTATTTTTTATCCACTAGGTGTCAGCAGAATACTGTCCCGAAAGTTATTTGGGCTTAACTCTGTTCATTGAATCACATCCCCAGAGACACTCAAGTTTAACTGCATTTATATAGAATTCTGATCCTGAGAGACGCTTAAGCTATGGTTGACGCCCTCGCTAAAACATGACACTTGCCTCAAAGCCATTTGATTTGACTAAAGTGTTGCTGTTTCAACTTAAGCAGCTCATATCCAATATACCTTACTGTCCAGTGAATAGTTGTGAGGCTCTGTTTATGTTTAAGTCTATATTGTTGTATTTTGTCAGATGATGCCAATGTCAAATGGGATCACAATGATTTGAAGCCAATTGAGACACACCAGGCACAAGCATCCCATTGTTTAATTTACTTTTTTTGCGACATGAATGGTGCATAAACTTGAAAATGTCGACAATCACTAACAAAAGAAAAACAAATATTTTCCATTAGGTAAGGTAAGTGTTGTGGTCAATTGGGGAGTTTGGCTGATCACACATTAAGTCCAAATGCGAGCGGATAAGTGCTTCATTCAAACCTTGGAGCAGGTGACTGTAGCACCTGCACTCAGATGCAGTTTACTGTAAAAGGGAGCCTTCAGGGCAAAAAGGAGAGGTCAGTAGAAGAATGAAAAAGGAAAGGAGGGTAAAAAAAAGAGAGAGTAAGAGGCAGGATCGGGAACTGTGCTGTTTGAGATGGAGTCAGGTGGTCGGGTTTGAGCCTCAGAGGAAGGAGCGTGTGGCCAATGCTTGACAGAGCTGAAGACATTTACTCTTTCTGAGCACTGCACAGAGCAGGAGCGTCCTATGCACCCAGAGTAGGCTTCCGCTGATGTCCGAGGATGGTGGTGGGAGTGGGAGCAGAGTTCGTGGGGTCCCCTGTATAAGGCTAGGGAATGACAGCAAGAAACATAAGCTGGGGTTCTGATGATTGGCTGCATCTGTTGGCAGGCATCTCCTTATGCTGCAAGACCCTGACAGGATAAGCAGTGGAGATGCCAAATATTAGAAAATAGGGACTGGAGTCCATCCATCCATCCATCCATTTTCCAACCCGCTGAATCCGAACACAGGGTCACGGGGGTCTGCTGGAGCCAATCCCAGCCAACATAGGGCACAAGGCAGGAAACAATCCTGGGCAGGGTGTCAACCCACCGCAGGGGACTGGAGTCCTGTTTTTATAAAAGAAGACCTGCCTGGAGTTTTAACCTTGTGTTTATGGAATTATGTCTTGGATATTTTAACCTATATTTGTTCCCCTTGATTTTATGGATTATATTATATTTTATGGATAATTTATTTATTGAGGAGTAAAAGAACAAAGCACTTGCACCTACCCTTGCTGACTGTATGTGTCCTCATTTGCCCACCTCTTCATCAGTTTTGGGTTCTCAGGTTCAAGCTGCTAAGGACTGTGGTGCTAACCTGGACTATTACATACATATAATATGGTTTTCTGTCTTGTGTTGATGACTAATGGTTTAAACATAGTCTTTGTGCAACTATGACAAGTACTGAGTAAGTCTTAAATTGAATCAATGAATTATAGCTGAAATTTCCTTATTATGCCTATACACACAAAGAAACTGCATGAATTAAGAGTGAAAAGCATGTCAGACATTTAGAGAAGAGGACTATAGTCTCAGATAAAAGCAGAAAAGCAAAGGTAGGCACTCAGATTTATTAGGTGATTTTGTTGAACTTCTAACCCACTTTCTCAAAATTTAATTTGAAAACACAGATTGAATCAGTTCAATCACCAGTTTGACAAAGAAACCCGTGTGAACAAAACATTTATGTCATGTCTTATAGAGATGCTTAATTTTGTGAGCATGTTGGTGAGAGCAATGAAGAAGGTTAATGAACAGCCTGAAATAAAGGTTTAGATATACAGCAGTAGTCAGCAGAAAGATTGAGTTTATTTTTCCCCTTGTACAGCCACCTTGCCTTAACTTTGGGAATTCTCTCTGTGCAATAGCTTCTGGAATATTTAATAAAGGAATAACTGAACTATAAAGTGGTCATTGTTTTGAAGTGTCATTAGAATTGATTTGTCACTTTAAATATATTTTAATGGAAGTCTGCTCAGGCCTGGAATAGGTGGTGCAGAATTATGGCAAGGCTATGGAATGTCCCAACACTGCATGCACTGGAAATGGGAACACAAGTCACAATGTCAGCAGGTGGAGATACATCTTATGTATATGCAGAGTGCCCAGGAAGACAGCATTGTCAGCATCCCATCGAAAAAAAAGTCAAGAAGGGAATGGCAGAGGTGGGAACACTTCTAGAATGATAGAAAGCATGAAAGTAATGATGTTGTCCTTTGTAGGATCAGAAGTACTGCCTTGGAGATCCTGCCCAAGATGGCATGTAGAAGGTATAAGGGTATGACTAGCACTGCCACCCAAATAGAAATTCCCACTTGAGTTCAGATCAGGTAAGCCATTCCTTTTAATCACACACTTCCAATTATCATTATTTCCACATGGGAACATTAAAATCTCTCAGTAGGACTACAATAAGTAGATGTACCCTTTTGAGAGCTGAATGCAATGTCAATAAAAAGACAGAATACTCAGAGTAGTCCTTCCTTGTATACGAGCAAACAGCAGTCAAATTTTTTTGTTGCATTAAAATGACTGTTGTCCACTGCAACAAACACCAAATGTACAGCCGTTCGCCAGGGCTTGTGAGTATCCCCACCCCTTCCTGGGGTGTCTCCAGTGCGTCTACTATAGAACAGGAGAGAGAGAAGCACAGAGGCTACCGTTAATTGAGAAGTCTGACTCCAGAGAGAATGTTGCCCATAAAGGTACATCTGACCACACAAAGCTGGCACTTTTCAACCTCCTGCATGAGCTCCCAACTCCTTCCCTTCTAGTGAAGTTGCATTCCACATCCCAAAAGCAAGTTTTCCTTTGCCAAATTCTAGTATGCCTGAAATCATCCTAATCTTGATTATAATCTAAATGACATTGTATTTAACCCTCATCCTTCACCTTATGCATCATGCACAAACATGGAAGTTCAACACAGATATTTCAGTCTGAGTCTTGACCTAGTTATGTAGACTTTTTTTTTCTTAAAAATTTAAATAGCAGAAACATATTTCTAAACCTGCACATATAAAAATGTTGAGATGTATTGACTCAGTAAGGGATGGTGGACTATGAAGTTAGTTCAGTGACTGGCATAACAGCTAGAAAATGTCATGCCTACACGTGCTGCTACTACTTTAGAATATTCTTTGACAGCAAAATGGCAATTAAAGAAGTCACACAGTAGCCTTAAATTATTGTAGATGTATGTACAGCACGTATAGAATAGCACACCAGCATACGGTGATTCATATATTTATAATGGGATTAATATTTTCTGACTTGAATCATTTTTAAAGACAACATATTTCAGAAAGCCATGTAAAAAATTTACGCTTAAGCCAAAGCATGCTTTGGTAAAATACTATCAGAATGCAATAAGTAATTATATAATTTCAAGTAAGTTTTAATTGGAGTTAAAGAAAACAATTTATTACAAGTACAGGTCAGCTATTTGGATTATTGGGTATATAATAAACATGTAATTACTGATACTGAATAATATTAATGATTACATAATATTATGTAAGTACATTATATTTCCTAGCTTTGAAGCATGAAAAGTGCTATAAAAATGATTTGAACTAAATTCAAATTACCTTGTAGGGAAAAAAACAAGCTAATACATTTATTTTAAATTAAAAATGTAGCTAATGTATTGCTTTATTTTGTATTCCATCCATCCATTTTCCAATCCGCTGAATCCGAACACAGGGTCACGGGGGTCTGCTGGAGCCAATCCCAGCCAACACAGGGCACAAGGTAGGAACCAATCCCGGGCAGGGTGCCAAACTACTGCAGGACACACACACACACACACCAAGCACACACTAGGGCCAATTTAGAATCGCCAATCCACCTAACCTGCATGTCTTTGGACTATGGGAGGAAACCGGAGCACCCGGAGGAAACCCACACAGACATGGGGAGAACATGCAAACTCCACGCAGGGAGGACCCGGGAAGCGAACCCAGGTCCCCAGATCTCCCAACTGCAAGGCAGTAGCGCTACCCACTGCGCCACCGTGCCGCTGTTATTTTGTATTTCCATTAATAAATATTGTGGAGGGTGGCCGGAAGTATACTGGGAGGACCAGGGGAGAGAATGTGCATAGGGCATTATATAAACCAGAACGATAGATGGCAGTCCCTCTGGGATGCTGCAGCACCCAAAGGGCATCATGGGAGATATATTCCTGCTACTCAGCACTGTTTGGTCCCGTAGGTGCCGGCCAGGCACTCTTATTTCCTGGAAATCTCTAGTATACCTTTGTTGACCTGAACAAATATCATACAAAATCATTTTAAACAAATTTTGTCTTAACAAAATGTAAATTTAGGTATAACTAATGTTTTTTCAATCAAAAATGGCCACTGAAGATGATAATGCGATGTAAAAATTTCTTAATGCCCCGCCTAGACTTTCCATGCCAAGTCACGGGAACCCTGCGAACAGGCTCTCTCAAAGAAAGCAACAATCTGTTGTGAAATTGCTGGTCTCTGGCAGTTTCAATGAGGCTCGGCAACAGTGTAGGCACAACATCATACACATAGACGAATTCTGAGTCAGTACTCCACCTAGTGTCCATGTGGGTAGTTGTGTTGTGTGCAGATAGTGTACTGTTTGTGTTTCTTTAGATCTCAAAGTTTTCTTTGAGACAAGAAAAACAAGTGAGAAATGGTGTGAGTTTATGCTGAAAGAAAAATTAACAATCCTGGATTGAGGAATGAAGAAAAAATGATGTTGCAAAAGCATTCAGAATTGTGTCTTTATCTTCGTCTAACATCTCATTTTCATTCTGTAATTTTATACCTGTCTTTCTATAAAAAAAGTTACATCTAACGTCTCGTTTTCATTCTGTGCTCATACCGGTTGTTGTCTATTACAAAAAAGTTACATCTCACATCTCATATAGAGAAAGCATGTAGAGTCTCGAGAATTCATTCACAATCAGAGCTGTTACTTTGGTACTCAAGCACACAAGATAGAAAGCCGTGAGACAGGGGCAATTGTCCTGCTTTAGCTCCCATCTTCAGATTAGAAGAATACCAGCGGCTCAAAATCACCACTGTGGCAGACCCGGGGCCTCATGTATAAATGGTGCATACGCACAAAAATGTTGCGTAAGAACGTTTCCACGTTCAAATCACGATGTATAAAACCTAAACTTGCCGTAAAGCCACGCACATTTCCACAGTAGCTCATACCCTGGCGTACACAAGTTCTGCACTCAGTTTTGCAGACTGGTGGCACCCAGCTTCAAAGCAGTGCTACTGTTCCTGTCTGGTTACCCTTTCTATTCTAGATCCACACCCCTGACGCGGCTTTATAAATACACTGAAATTAACCGCATATTGTTTATTAGTTTAATGCGTCTGATTGTAATTAACCTGTAACAATATAATGGTCCACAGAATGGTCAAACTATTCTAAATACAATAGCTGCTTTAGCATTGTTACTCTCACTGCACCTTCTTCTTCTTCTTTTGTCAGCTGCTCCCATTAGAGGTTGCCACAGCGGATCATCTTTTTCCATATTACTCTCACTGCACCACTCGTAGTATTTATATCACTATATCTGAGTGGGGAATCACAGCTGTACAGCAGCTGATCAGAAAGAGAATTATCGGTATACAGCATCTAGCACACGCTGCCTTATCCATGCTGTCTATTGAACTGCTCTCACACAGCAAACGTTTCAGAGCCTTTCCTGTACTGATCTCGCGGTTCAGAAACAGTTTCATCCCAAGAACTATAAACGCACTCAATCAGTCCATCAAGTGCTCCTTGTAGAACTGTTTGTACTTATAAGTACAATTACCTCACTGTAAACTTGCAATACAGTTATAATATTGCACAACCTGAGCCACTTTATAAAGCGCATATTTACATATGATGACTATATCATTTAAAGATGAAATACAGCAAAATATTTTTATTATATTATACAGATAAAACTTTAACTTCATTTAAATAATCTATATTGTTAATAATTAAACATGTGAGGTGCTGGCGCTCCGTTCAAGGATTATTCCTGCCTTGTGCTGTATTGTTGCTGGTGCAAGATAGATGGATAGAATAATTAAACTTGTACTACGAAGATATTTCAATGTTCCTTAAAAGTTTTGAAGAATCGGCGTTCTAAACTTACAGATGGCTTAACGTCTATTACAGAGCTGATTGTGTGGCAATTGGGTATTTGGAGTAAGAAAAGTAAGGACAGGAATTGGGGGTTAGTATGTTTGAAAGAGACAGTACTGCTGCAATAAAGTATTTCATCGAAGGTCGCGCATGGCGCAGCAAGCATCTTGCGTGAGACATGAACAATCACTGTGCCACCATGTTCCCATGTTTAATAACATGCTTTAACTCCTATTATAAAGAAAATGATATCACGTATACATCTCAGTATTTTAATAATTCAGAGAGCTGTACTATTACGAATGTAATGGATTCTGTGTCCTGTTGGAGGAAGAGAAAGCCCGGAAGCTCGTAGTGATTCACACACATAGAGCACATAGAAGATCAAATACAAAACAAAGCATTTAACATGCTACTTTAGTTACAATGGGATTTGAGAAACTAAACATTAAACGATTTTAAGATGAATATGTTCTACTTTAATGACAAAATAAACTACGTGATTAAAGTGGAAATTTAGAGATTAAAGTTGACATTTCGTGCTTTTTTTCACACTGTGTGCCTATTTTTTTTTCTCTGTACCCTAATAAGCTTTCATATGACACTTAGATGGTGGGCTACGACTCGCCTTTTCACTGCGTCTTTGATATGTGACAACTTCTTTCTTATTTTGGGCACCGTGCAACTTGAGCTTTCGAGTTTCTCTGACACACTATGTCACTCGATCAACTTCCTTTTGTTGTTTATACCACTGTTTAAACCAACAAATAGTAAGTTTTTCTTTGCCTCCACTTGGTATTCACTAAAATTATTCTATTTTCCCTTGTGCTTTTGCCATTGTCTTTTCACAGAAAGGCTGATCTTAAGGGCTATTTATATTGATTTGCATATTCAAAGAGGCATAATTCTGGGAGGAGTTGAGGCAGGACAGCAGGCGCGTGCACGTGCGTTACTTTTCACGCTGACCGGGATTTATGGAGCAGAAGAACGTGGAAACTGGCGTTCGCACAGATTTATGCATCTGGATTTTTTTGTGCGTAAGCACATTTCCGCTTTTGTGCTTATGTCATGCTATAGTGCGAATTCTACGCACGGCGTTATGCATGAGGCCCCAGTAGAATATGTGTAAGAGCAGATCAAAGCCCGTTGTTAAATGTTCTGAACATTGCACAACAAGCATTTTACACAGTAAGCTTGATCCTGCAGAGGACAACCAATTGCTTTGTCCTTGGTTTACACAGCAGAGCAGCTATGAAGCTGTCCTAACACAGCTGCCATTAGCAGATGGCGAGCCACCAGCAACCCCGGCCACAATAGTATACGTATTTTATCCCATATTCTAGTTCTGGGCGGTATACTGGTTCATACTGAAAACCGTTTTTTATTTTTGTTATGATATGGATTTTTCTTATACAGCAAAACCAGTTTAAATTGCCTAAACAACGTTCGGAATGTGGCGCAGTGGGAAACTGTTTAAGGGGGACCTTTTTCACTGCTACACTGCTAACGAAGCACACAACTGAGTACATGCGTTAGTGGAGGTATTGCGCGGTGAAAACGGACAGAGAACATTCTGAAACTGAAGCTGTATCAGACGATAAAGTTGAACATGATGACACAGAAGAACTTTTGCTGGAAAAAGGAGTTGTCTGGAGATACGTTGGATTTAAAAGGTTAAATGTGGACAATTATGTTCAAATGTGTGAATACTGTTTCTATACTACTAGATAATACTGCAAGCCAAGTTGTACTTGTTTTATTTTTTTCAATACTGTGTAATGTACCTGGGTACTGTGTAATAGTGTGACGACATGTTGACTTTATTCTCAGCATTTCCAGTTTAATCTCGACGCTTATGACGAGAATAAAGTCGACATTTCCACTTTATTCTTGCTGTTTGTCGCGATGATTACTTTGCTTTCATGCACCCTCACTTTAAAGAATTATATCCAATAAGGCTACCTTTTCAACACGGATGTTTTACGGATTCCGACCTGCAGCTTGAACAAGTTTGGTAAGCTATTAAACGAGCCTACCTTTCATATCATCTTATGAGAATGCACTGTTGTCGATGTGATGTAGTCTTACTTACTTGGCTAAAGGGCTTGTTTTACATCCTCCTGGAGAAAGAGGCCTCTCAGTGAATTTATTCTGATGTTCTTATTGACAGCTCTCCAGGGAGAGATACTGATTGGTATGTATATGCCATAAGTTATAGATGTAATTTGCAAGTGTAATATCACAGTGGGGTTTCTGTCTCAGCCTTTAACTATATTGATCGAGTGTGTTGGAGAGGAAACTTGAAATTGCTTTTAATTATTGTCAGGCAGTGAATATGGTCAATTTTAATGATATTTCAGTGATATTGATTACTCTGACTGTCATCAGGTAATATTACAAATTCCTTTGAAGAATGATCCTAGCAGTTTGGAAAAGTAAAATATAATATAAATATTGATAGAATGAAGGAGTATTGAGTGAGAATGGATATATGTTTGCTTCATTTCACAAGTTAATAGTACAAAGGGAAAAGGTAGAAAAAATATTTTTTTCAAGTCTTTGTAGTGGCTTATACACAAAAGCAGCTCAAGAAAATGTTTTAGAATTGTGCTGCCATTGATTCTTCAGCACTTGCTAGGTGATGAAAGCTTGGGTCACTTTCTAACCTCCTGATGTAGGCATTCAGCAGCAAATCAATAAATTAATCAATTGTCTGTTACTTTGTGCTGCACATTTCATAAGCGTTATCACAAAGTTCTTTATACAATAAACATTGAAAGGGTATTGGTTCTCTGAACACATTAGTGATCCTCGAGAGCTAATACAGTATGCATGTACTTTTATTGCTCATTATTAATATTTATTTATTTTTCTTTTAGTACTAGTGTGTAACTTTGTTTTTAATAGTACCTGCATTATGAATAGTGTTGATACTTTACTTAAGCATTTTTCAGCTGTTTGTACTTCCCCTGTTTAAATTTCATTTAGAGCTATTTTACTTTTACTCTCTTATATTTTAATTTAAGTAATATACTTTTTATTTTGCTACATTTTCCAGCAAGTCCCTGTTACTCATTGCATAGACTAAACTTTTATAAATTCATAAGAGACCTATCAGGAGTGTTGTCAGCTTAGGTTATAGTTCAGCCTTGCTCAGCCACAGCCAATGAAATGGCATATATCATTCAGAAATAAAAGTGCCATAGCTTGCCTTTCACTGCTCATTTGGTAGGTCGTTCCCATGCTCCCTGCTCACTGTTGAGGCATGGAAAATGAAGGTGCATTTCCCCCATGGTCATATTTAAAAACTGTAAAATGCAAACGTAATTCATATATAAATGTGGTGTCTGCTGTGCCTGCCAGCACCTAAACAAATCTCTGCTTTCAAGAATTTGCCTGCAAATTTAAAGAAGCATGTTGAAGTAAGAATTTATCTTTCCTCTTCTTAAGCTATCTTATATGGAACCCCTGAAGTCTCAAAAAGCTGTGTTTTTTAACCTTGTGCAAACAAGATTTTATTGGTGCTAGTAATATCTTGAGACTGCAAACAATATTGTATTCACATGATATTGTGTCCTCTTCTTACTAGCCTAATTGCTAAAATGCTAGAGTGAGCCTGCTTGTAAAGTCGCTGATTAAGTGGACAAGATAGACTCAGGGTTCAAGTGAGATCTCGTGGCCTTCAAAGGGTGAGAAGAGTGTCCCTGTGCATGGAGGGCCGAACAAAATGGTGTCAAGGTCTTGCCGTTCCTATTTGTGTCAGAACTAATACAAGGGGTGTCAGCTTTCCTGCAAACAAAGGTACGTATTTTTGTTGCTAACCAATGGTATTTGAGCTTGGAGAACGGAACACTGCCTTGCTGAGCAGAGTCTACTAGAGTCATAATCACTAAAGAAAGTACAGATGGGCTTATTATGTAATTATTGAAGTTTTTTGTGCAAAGGTGAACTTTGAGCAGCAAAATATTTTGTCTTGGTAAGTTATTAGATAACTAATACACATCTGTTATTTTGTCTTCCACTGAATTGCAAAATGTGGGACTTTTATTTTCTCTGAGCTGTTAGTCCTTTATCCGATTCAGGAGAAAAATACATGTTTTAACAGAGTGGACTCCGATCCAGAGCACTCTTCAGTAGAACATTGACTCTCAAATTTGTAATTGCCATTGTATTATGTTGCATTAGAGTTGAATTATTGAAGTATAATATTAATGCAAGTTGGTTTATTGCTTATATGTGTGGGGAAATGACTTTCCGTCAAATTTAAATCCTATATTGGATCTATTGTAATAAAATGGTAGTAAAACCTGTGTTCAAGGATGAAATGAAACCAGGACATCTTTTATAATTTCTTCAAGAAAAAACAAAAACAAGAATTGTGAATCAAACCACTTTGAAATTTAAATATTAATTCCACAGTTTTGTCAAACATTTTTAGTGGCCCATGTTTGAATGTTTTTAGATACAGTGACTATCTATCTAAACCTTGTGTATGTGCACATTTATTAAAATGGATGAATGGGTAAATAATATCAGCAAGCAATCAGAAGCAGGAGATTGTGTAATATATGTATACACATCTATTCATGCATCTCTTTTCATAAATTTCTTATTTCTGGGGTCCTGAACCCAGCTCCCAGATAGGATGCCAGTCCACCACATGCCATGCTTTACACTGGTTCAACTAACATCTAGGATGTGAGAGGAAAGAAAACTCTTGTGAATAAAAGAAAACAGTGACTGCAGTGGTAATCAGTGGTAATGAAACCCAAGCCTCTGGAACTGTGAGGCACATCTTCCACCATGCTGACCTTTCATTTTCCATCCTTCCCATCCCCATTTTGCATTCCATTTTCAACCAATGCCTGTCACTGTGTTTTATTTTGGCATAAGTACAACATTATTTCTACTGTGCATTACAAAACACTTCAATCTCTGAAAAAGAAAAAAAAAAAACAAAAAACAAAGAGCTCAGTTGCATTGTTAGACACACTGCTGTTAAGGGCAACCTTCGATGACACCCTTGCCACTTCTTTTTAAAGCACAATGTCCGCAGGTTAAATTTTACAATGCTGCACTTGAAATGTCAAAGTTTTCAGATGGTGATCAAGGTCACAGAAACACAAGCACTCTGCTGAAAAAATAAAACAAGTTAATTAACCTGTTTATTTTTGAACTGCAGCATCTTTATGAGCTCTGTTAATTAATATGCAATTTTAAACAATATAAAAGCAATCTGCTCAACCTGCCTGCCCCTTTTACAACACTGAATGGTCGTACAAAGACTAAAATACTAAACTGTGAACCCAGTTCTGAGAGCTGTCACCAAACCAGAATTGTGCTTTATTGCCTCAATTAAGCTCCGGAAACCAATGTTTGAAGCCTCATAAAGCTGATGCTAAATATTTTCCTTTGAAAATAGCTGAATGAAATTAATGCCATTGTTTTATTTATGAATACTAGAGCCATTATAGAAATTCTTAAGAAAACTTTAACTACTACTTCTGTTATTTGACGCGTCTGCTCCTTTATTGAACGGAAACTTGTTTTGTATGGCACCATGTGCAAAAATACTTAGAATGTGCTGCTGACTTTGTAGAATTTGATTTTGGTTAACTATTTCATGTCTGTAGATAAGATTATGATGTAATCTTCAGATGTACGCTCACAAAATATTTTGAGGATAAATAAAACTAATGCAGGAAGCAGAGCCTTTAGCTTTATCCTGCCAATATTAGAGACGCTTCTTCAATCTCAACCTTTAAATCAAGGGTGAAGAGTTATTTTAGCCTAGCATGCTCCTATTAGATTTGCTGCTGAGGTTGTTTCATATTACATTTCCCTTACATGTCCTTTAAATTGTAGTAATAGTTTTATTTTTGTTCTCTTCTCGTTGTCTGTTGTAGCACTTGGTTTGGTTTGAAATGGATGAGTCATCTTAAGTGATGAACTTGTTTTAAGATGTCTCTTTTCATAATAAGGTGGTCATCATTTGCCCATGTAATTTTGTTTTTTTAGAATGTGGCTGGCCTAGGGACTTTGAAATTTAGATTTAAAACTACCCTAATAAATACCTTCACTGAATAAATTATTTGGAGCACTATACTAATACTGGGTAGGGCCTCCTATTGCTCTCAAAACAGCCTCAGTTTTTCATGCCATGGGCTCCACCAGATTTTGAAAACATACCTTTGAGATTCTGGCCCTTGCCAAAATGAATGCATCACACAGTTTCTGAACATTTGTCAGCTGCACATCCATGCTACAGTACAAATCTCCTGTTCTACCACATCCCAAAGATGTTCTGTTGGGTTCAGATCTGGTGGCTGGGAAGGATGCTGATGAACACTGAATTATTGTTATGTTCATGAAACCAGTTTGTGACGTGCATTACCATGCTGGAGGTAACCATTAGAAAATAGGTAAATTGTGTCCATGAAAGGGATACACATGGTCAGCAGCAATACTCAAATAGGCCATGGCTTTCAAATGATGACTGATTGGTATTAATGGGTCCAAAGCGTGCCAAGAAAACACTCCCCACACCATTAAACCACCACCTCCACCAGCCGGGACTGTTGACACACAGCAGGCTGGGTGCACAGATTCATACTGTTGGAACCAAATTCTGATACTACCATCTGTGTACCGCATTGGACAAGGCTACATTTTTCTAGTCTTCAACTGTACAATTTTGATGTGATCACTGAACATGTAATAATAATTATTAATTACATTTATATGGCTCTTTTTTGAATGATCAAAGCACTTTACATAAACAGAGTGGAACCTTTTCCACCCCTTCAACAGGAGTGGAACCCGACTGCCTGAAGATTCAACAAGATATCCATACTGTAGTCTTTCTGTCAGTTCAAACCAGTCTGGCAATTCTCCTCTGTCCACTGTCATCAACAAGGCGTTGTAGCGGGGCCACATAAGTGTTGTTGTTTATAGTGTTTGCACGCAGTCGCGTTTCGTCACAGCACCCCATTTAAACAAGTATGTGTTTGTTTAAATGTCGTTCCCGTAGTGAGAAACGGGGAAGGATATTGTGGGGAGGCAGTGACCCCTAGAAACATCAGAACTGGAGTTTTGCCAGTTACATCCGGCTCGTTATTATTTAAACAGTAAGGAGGGAAAGGAGAGGGAGAAAAGAGAGAGAGAAGGAGATTCACCTAACAAACCACAGTTCTCCATTTTTCTGCCTTTATTCACATCGCGTCTTCTTCCCAATTTGCTTCTCATTCAGCCGGATTTACTACAACGCATTCATCGCCAGAAACCCCGGGGTTGGACATTATTTTCCACCATCGGCGAGGAAGCACAGTGAGATCGTTCTGTATTCATTCGGGACAGCCAAACACAAAATTTTTTGAACAGTTATCAGTAATTTGGACAAGTTATTTACCTGGACTCATTTTCATGTTCGTTAACATTTCAGTAATCATTTATTGGCATTATTTGTATTATGCGCTTGTTATACGTGTGCAGGGGCAAGGGAGATTTTGTTATTGTATATATGGTGTTTTCACTTTGCTGGTATGGTGGAGAGATATATGTAGATATTTTTTACGTCAGGGATTTGTATTATTGTATTTGTCATTGTGTTATTTAATATATTACTGCACTTGATTTACATATCTGATATTTTTTGCTTGTGTTTAACCGTCGATTGGGTGGGGGGGAAATATTATTTGTCAGAGGTACGGCTTGGTATAAGTATGTTCTCCTCAGTAATTTATCCATGCCACGGAGTCCTGGTAGTGTGGCTGCAGGCTGGGCAAGGGGTGCCCTCTCTGAGGACTATCGATCTAACTAAGCTGTCTGCCCGTAATATTTTTCCTTTCTTAATTACCACCATGTCATTTATGCATGCCGAGCAGGACGACACCATTGTTTCACCCTGGTGTGAGGAAGGAGTAGCCGGGGCTTGGCACGTCACGGTCAGAGCATGTTCAGCGGTGCAGGAGGTGGTGGATTCTTTACAGTCGCTGTACCTTGAAGATCACCATGGACCTGAAGAGGAGGGCCAGGAAGATGCTTCGCCTCTGCGGGAAGATCTGGCACAGCAACTCGCTCGATTGAATGCAAGGACGCCTTACGGGCCCTCATCAGCATCTCCCAGGAGGATATAAAAGAATATATAAATGAACAACTTAAAATCCTGGGGCAAGAGATCGTGCTGTGCCTCCAGAGTTGAGATCGACGCTGGCAAGAATCTCTTCAGGGGGAAGTCAGAAGGAGTCTCTAGACATACTGTCAGTCACCTATCCACTCTACGCCTCAGGGGTCTCAAGGCGCTATATATGTTAACCGGCCCGTCACCCCTGGTGTACACCTGGCCTTTCCCAAGTTGGGGGCTCAATATACTACCGACAATGTCGTCAATTTTGTGGAAGAAGGGGAGCATATTTGGCTGTAACTCCCTTGATAGGGGCCTCCCTTTCGGGGCCAGTGCACAGCTGGTGGCTGACTGCGAAGAAAAACATCAGGGACTGGGGATCCTTTCGTCAAGCTTTCCTCACAGCGTTTCTTACTGAGGATTATGAGACCGAATTGGTAGACAAGCTGCAATCCATGGTGCAACTTCCAGCACAATCCATCCGGGACTTTGCCTATGAATATAGGACTTTGTGTTTAAAGTGGGGGCCGGCCATGTCCGAAGAAGAGGTGGTCTGCCGCATCCTGAATGCATGCAACCCGCGGCTAGCTGGGTGTCTCAGAGAGGTTGTGGGGTCGGTGGAAGGTCTGGTTAAGGTCAGCTCGCAAGTGGAACGGGACTGGGGTAACTCCAAGTCGTACTGGAGTAAAATACAGCTCAGTACAAGAGAAACCCAGTCCCTAAAACCCCAGTGAGCCAAACCTGGCCGGTCGGAAACCAATCTTCCGATTATGCAGGTCAATGCGTCCCTCCTGGTCATCCCAGTGTCGCTGCGGGGGTAGCTGGTGCATGCGGTGGTTGACACAGGAAGCCATCATACCCTCATAAGACATAACATTTGGAGGAAGATTTGCCGACTGTCAGACAAGATAACACCTGCCCCATCTGTCCGATACCGGTTGGCGGATGGGAGTGAACACAAGGCTTTGGGCAAAGTCCCCCTGAGGTAGAGCGTACTGTCTACCACCTGGGAAATGGAGACCTACGTCCTGGATGACCAGCACCTGTCCATCCCGTTACTCCTTGGGCTGGTTTCTTTAACAGCAATGAAGATGACTATTCATCTCTGTCCCAGGATGTATATGGTGCCAGGGGAAGGGGTATGCGATTTTATACATAAGCCACAAGAAGAGCTAAGTCTGAAGCGCATCAACTTTTAGCAATGAGGAGTGAAATCCAAATCTCGGCGGTTGCACCAGTGGAGGAACAACTGAAGAAGTCAGGCCGGTGCTGAGGAAGTGGACAGATCAACTAGGAATTGCCTGTGGGGTTACCCACGTGATCCATACCTCTGACGAAGTCCCTGTTTGACACCAGGCGTATCGAGTTTCTCCACTGAAGAGGGATTTGATTAAACAACATATTGATAAAATACTCGCTGAGGGAAAAATTGAACCATCTACCTTCTCCTGGGCGTCCCCTGTAGTCCTAGTAAGGAAAATGGTTGGACGTATCATTTCTGCGTGGACTACAGGGGCGTGAATGTGAAGACAAACCTGGACGCATATCCCATGCCCCTGGTTCATGAAATACTCGAGTCACTGAATGGAGCGGCCGTTTTTAGTACATTGGACATCCGCAGTGGCTACTGGCAGGTACCGATGGACGAAGGGAGTAAAAAGAAGACTGCTGTAATTACTCCTGAAGGCTTGTTCCAATTTAAAGTAATGTCATTTGGCTAAAAGAACACTTTCCAATGGCTTATGGAACAAGTAGTGAGGGGGTTATTCGGAAAGACCTGCTTCGTATACATCGATGATGTCATCATTTACTCCCCTTCGATAGAACAGCATCTCCAGGGGCCTCATGCATAACGCCGTGCGTAGAACTCACACTATAACATGGCGTAAGCACAAAAGCAGGAATGTGCGTACTCACAGAAAAATCCAGATGCAGGAATCTGTACGTATGCAAATTTCCATGTTCTTCCGGTACATAAATTCCGATCAGCGTGAAAAGTAACGCACGTGCACACGCCTTCTATCCCGCCCCAAACTCCTCCCAGAATTACACCTCTTTGTGAATTTCCCATTGGGATTAATAAAGTATCTATCTATCTATCTATCTATCTATCTATCTATCTATCTATCTATCTATCTATCTATCTATCTATCTATCTATCTATCTATCTATATGCAAATCAATATAAATAGCCCTTAAGCTCAGCCTTCTGTGAAAAGACAATGGGTTTCAGCGAATTTCAGCGAATACCAAATGGAGGCAAAGGAAAAACGTACTATTTGTTGGTTTAAACAGTGGTATAATCAACAAAATGAAGTTGATCAAGTGACAGAGTGTCGGAGAAACTCGAAAGCTCAAGTTCACAAAGTCGCACAGTGCCCGAAATAAAAAAGAAATCACATATCAAAGTCGCCGTGAATAGGCAAGTCGTAGCCCACCGTCTGAGTGTCATATGAAAGCTTATTAGGGTACAGACAAAAAAAATAGGCACACAGTGGGAAAAAAGCACGAAATGTCAACTTTAATCTTGAAATTTCCACTTTAATCACATAGTTTATTTTGCCATTAAAGTAGAACATCATAAACTTCATCTTAAAATCGTTTAATTTACTAGTTTCTCAAATCCCATTGTAACTAAAGTAGCACATTAAATGCTTTGTTTTGTATTTGATCTTCTATGTGCTCTGTGTGCGAATCACTACCTGCTTCTTAAACAGGCTTTCTTTTTCTCCGACAGGACACAGAATCCATTACATTCGTGATATTACAGCTCTCTGAATAATTAAAATACTGAGATGTATACGTGATATCTTTTTCATGATGATAGGAGTTAAAGCATGTTATTAAACATGGGAACATGGTGGCGCAGTGCTTGTTCATGTCTCACTCAAGAGGCTTGCTGAAGGGCAGCTGAAGGGCCCGTTCGACCAACTCTTACCCAGAGCCCCTAGTTCACAAATCACCCTCAACAATAATACGTTAAAACTGGAAGAATTTTGGTGGAGAATCCAACAGAGGTCGGTGGGATTTTTTATAAATCATGCCAGGTCACATATTAAACACGCGCGATTAGGGAGCTGCGTAACGACCCAAAATGTGACATGAAGCCGTATGTCAGAAGGGAATGGCGGGGTACTAACCTCTCTCTCTTTATCTCTGCAGAAAGAAGGACGCACCGCCGCCATGAATCCACCCTGAATACATGAAAACAGAACAACACTTCCGCCTTCCCTCTGTCGCTCCCCGATGACGTCAACAATCCCAGCATCCATCACGGTTCCTTCCCAGCAATCCATTCTCCTATTTCCGGTCCTTCCTGATAAATGTTCCCCTCTCCGCCATCTTGGCGGCTGTGTTATGAATGCCAATACTAGACATCTTTTGTTTGTGAAAAATAATCTTTTTGTTACAGTATATGGGGCCGGAAACCCCAAACCTTTATGCTCTGTGAGTCGTTCTTTTACACTGTATAATATAATAAACATATTTTGCTGCATTTCATCTTAAAAATCATATCGTCTTCATATGTAAATACGCGCTTTATAAAGTGGCTCAGGTTGTGCAATATTATAACTGTCGTGCAAGTTTACAGTAAGGTAATTGCACTTATAAGTACAAACAGTTCTACAAGGAGCACTTGATGAACTGATTGAGTGCGTTTATAGTTCTTGGGATGAAACTGCTTCTGAACCGCGAGGTCCGTACAGGAAAGGCTTTGAAGCATTTGCCGTGTGAGAGCAGTTCAATAGACAGCATGGCTAAGGCAGCATGTGCTTGATGCTGTATGCTGGTAATTCTCTTTCCGATGAGCTGCTGTAGAGCTGTGATTCCCCACTCAGATAAAGTGATATAAATACTCCGAGTGGTACAGTGAGAGTAATATGGAAAAAGATGATCCGCTGTGGAAACCCCTAACGGGAGCGGCTGAAAGAGGAAAAAGAAAGTGCAGTGAGAGTAACAACGCTAAAGCAGCTATGGTATTTGGAATAGTTTGGCTACTCCCTGGAACATTATATTGTTACAGGTTAATTACAATCAGATGCCTTAAACTAATAAACAATATGCAGTTAGTTTCAGTGTACAGTAATCCCTCCTCCATCGCGGGGGTTGCGTTCCAGAGCCACCCGCGAAATAGGAAAATCCGCGAAGTAGAAACCATATGTTTATATGGTTATTTTTAGAATGTCATGCTTGGGTCACAGATTTGCGCAGAAACACAGGAGGTTGTAGAGAGACAGGAACGTTATTCAAACACTGCAAACAAACATTTGTCTCTTTTTCAAAAGTTTAAACTGTGCTCCATGACAAGACAGAGATGACAGTTCTGTCTCACAATTAAAAGAATGCAAACATATCTTCCTTTTCAAAGGAGTGCAAAGCAAGCAGTCAAAAAAAAAAATCAATAGGGCTTTTTGGCTTTTAAGTATGCGAAGCACCGCCGGTACAAAGCTGTTGAAGGCGGCAGCTCACAACCCCCTCTGTCAGGAGCAGAGAGAGAGAGAGAGAGAGAGATAGAGAGAGAGATAAAAAATCAATACGTGCCCTTTGAGCTTTTAAGTATGCGAAGCTCCGTGCAGCATGTCCTTCAGGAAGCAGCTGCACACAGCCCCCCTGCTCACACCCCCCTACTTCAGCGCAAGAGAGAGAGAGAGAGAGAGAGAGAAAGTAAGTTGGGTAGCTTCTCAGCCATCTGCCAATAGCGTCCCTTGTATGAAATCAACTGGGCAAACCAACTGAGGAAGCATGTACCAGAAATTAAAAGACCCATTGTCCGCAGAAACCCACGAAGCAGCGAAAAATCCGCAATATATATATAAATATGCTTACATATAAAATCCGCGATGGAGTGAAGCCGCGAAAGGCGAAGCGCGATATAGCGAGGGATCACTGTATATGATAAAGCCCCGTCAAGGATGTGGATCCGAAAAAGAAAGGGAAACCACACTGGAACAGTAGCAGTGCTTTGAAGCTGGGTGCCGCCAGTTTGCAAAACCAAGCGGAGAACTTGCGTACACCAGGGTTGGAGCTACCATGAAAATGCACGTGGCTTTACACCAAGTTTAGGTTTTATGCATCGCGATTTGAGCGTGGAAACGTTCGTATGCAACATTTTTGTGCGTAATCACCGTTTATACATGAGGCCCCAGGCATGTTAGGTTCAGTGCTCTGTTTGACTATGGCTGCTTAGGTACAAACCTAGGCTGGCTAGTTTACATTTCTTGATGACAGAAGTTTAAGTTCATCTGTGTGCATCAAGTTCATCAAGTGCCACTAAAGTGATCATGAAATGACGCTTTGTTACATTCCTGCCACGTGCAAAAGTTTGCTGACGACACTGCTATCGTGGGCTGCATCAGGAGGGAGCAGGAGGAGGAGTATAGAAACCTCATCAAGGACTTTGTTTAAATGGTGCGACTTAAACCACCTACAACTGAACACCAGCAAAACCAAAGAGCTGGTGGTGGATTTTAGGAGACCCAGGCCCCTCATGGATCCCTTGATCATCAGAGGTGACTGTGTGCAGAGGGTGCAGACCTATAAATACCTGGGAGTGCAGCTGGACGATAAATTGGACTGGACTGCCAATACTGATTCTCTGTGCAAGAAAGGACAGAGCCGCCTGTACTTCCTTAGAAGACTGGCATCCTTCAACATCTGCAGTAAGATGCTGCAGATGTTCTATCAGATGGTTGTGGCGAGTGCCCTCTTCTACGCAGTGGTGTGCTGGGGAGGCAGCATTAAGAAGAAGGATGCCTCACGCCTGGACAAACTGGTGAGGAAGGCAGGCTCTATTGTTGGCATAGAGCTGGACGGTTTGACATCCGTAGCAGAGCAACGGGCACTCAGCAGGCTCCTATCAATTATGGAGAATCCACTACATCCATTAAACAGTGTCATCTCCAGACAGAGGAGCAGTTTCAGCGACAGACTGCTGTCACTGTCCTACTCCACTGACAGACTGAGAAGATCATTCCTCCCCCAAACTATGCAACTCTTCAATTCCACCAGAGGGGGTAAACGTTGAACATTATTCAAGTTATTGTCTGTTTTTTACCTGCATTTTTTATTACTCTTTAATTTAATATTTTTTGCTGCTGGAGTATGTGAATTTCCCCCTGGGATTAATAAAGTATCTATCTATCTATCTATCTATCTATCTATCTATCTATCTATCTATCTATCTATCTATCTATCTATCTATCTATCTATATGCAAATCAATATAAATAGCCCTTAAGCTCAGCCTTCTGTGAAAAGACAATGGGTTTCAGCGAATTTCAGCGAATACCAAATGGAGGCAAAGGAAAAACGTACTATTTGTTGGTTTAAACAGTGGTATAATCAACAAAATGAAGTTGATCAAGTGACAGAGTGTCGGAGAAACTCGAAAGCTCAAGTTCACAAAGTCGCACAGTGCCCGAAATAAAAAAGAAATCACATATCAAAGTCGCCATGAATAGGCAAGTCGTAGCCCACCGTCTGAGTGTCATATGAAAGCTTATTAGGGTACAGACAAAAAAAATAGGCACACAGTGGGAAAAAAGCACGAAATGTCAACTTTAATCTTGAAATTTCCACTTTAATCACATAGTTTATTTTGCCATTAAAGTAGAACATCATAAACTTCATCTTAAAATCGTTTAATTTACTAGTATCTCAAATCCCATTGTAACTAAAGTAGCACATTAAATGCTTTGTTTTGTATTTGATCTTCTATGTGCTCTGTGTGCGAATCACTACCTGCTTCTTAAACAGGCTTTCTTTTTCTCCGACAGGACACAGAATCCATTACATTCGTGATATTACAGCTCTCTGAATAATTAAAATACTGAGATGTATACGTGATATCTTTTTCATGATGATAGGAGTTAAAGCATGTTATTAAACATGGGAACATGGTGGCGCAGTGCTTGTTCATGTCTCACTCAAGAGGCTTGCTGAAGGGCAGCTGAAGGGCCCGTTCGACCAACTCTTACCCAGAGCCCCTAGTTCACAAATCACCCTCAACAATAATACGTTAAAACTGGAAGAATTTTGGTGGAGAATCCAACAGAGGTTGGTGGGATCGTCCAGACACGCCCAGTTGTATAATGCCCTGCGGAAGGAAGCGCACTTCAAGCCGGGTGACTTGGTCTGGACTAGAGCCCACCACCTCTCAGATGCCAGCAAGCGGTTCTCCGCCAAGCTCTCACCTAAGTGGTTAGGTCCAGCATTAATTATTAAACAAACAGGTGCGGACAAGCATCATACATCTGCCATATCAAGCCATACTTTGGACCTCCCTTGTCCAAGCTTAGGAGGGGGGGTGTAGTGGAGTCACATAAGTGTTGTTGTTTATTGTGTTTGCACCCAGTCGCATCTCATCACAGCATCCCGTTTAAACTAATATGTGTTTGTTTCAATGTCGTCCCCATAATGAGAAACGGGGAAGGATGTTGTGGGGAGACAGCGACCCCTGGAAACGTCAGAACCGGAGTTTTGTCAGTTACATTGTGCTAGTTATTATTTAAACAGTAAGGAGGGAAAGAAGAGGGAGAGAGGAGAGAGATTAGGAGATTCACCTAACAAACCACAGATCATCATTTTTCTGCCTTTATTCACATCGTGCCTTTTTCCCAGTTTGTTTCTCATTCAGCCAGATTTACTACATTATTGGACATTATTTTCCACCATCGCCGAGGAAGCACGGTGAGATCGTTCTGTATTCATTCGGGAGAGCCAAACACAAACATTTTTGAAGTTATCAGTAATTTGGACAAGTTATTTACCTGTACTCATTTTCACGTTCGTTAACATTTCCGTAATCATTCATTGGCATTATTTGTATTGTGTGTTTGTTATACGTGTGCAGGGGCAAGGGAGATTTTGTTATTGTATATATGGTGTTTTCACTTTGCTGGTATGGTGGAGGGATATATGTAGATATTTTTTACGTTGAGGATTTGTATTATTGTATTTGTCATTGTGTTATTTAATATATTACTGCACTTGATTTACATATCTGATATTTTTTGCTTGTGTTTAACCGTTGATTGGGGGGGGGGGGATATTATTCGTCAGAGGTACGGCTTGGTATAAGTAAATTCTCCTCAGTAATTTATCCTGGCCACGGTCCTTGTAGTGTGGCTGCCGGCTGGGTAAGGGGTCGGCCGTCACAGCGTTTCTGTCTGCAGAAGTGTTGCTCAATGGATGTTTCTTGTTTTTCATACCATCCTAAATAAACTTGAGACTGTTGTGAGTGAAAATCCTAGGAGATCAGGAGTTACAGAAATACTCAAATCAGCCCTTCTAACATCAATAATCAAGCCACAGTTGACATCACTAAGATTACATTTTTCTCCATACTTCTGTTTGATGTGAAAATTAACAGAGGCTCCTGACCTGTATCGTCTTGATTTTGGCATTGTGCCCTTGCCACATGTTTGACTGATAAGAAAGTTGCTTGGATAAGCAGGTGTTCCTAATTATTTGTTTATGTGTATATATATATATATATATATATATATATATATATATATATATACAGTGATCCCTCGCTATATCGCGCTTCGCCTTTCGCGGCTTCACTCTATCGCGGATTTTATATGTAAGCATATTTAAATATATATCGCGGATTTTTTGCTGGTTCGCGGATTTCTGAGGACAATGGGTCTTTTAATTTCTGGTACATGCTTCCTCAGTTGGTTTGCCCAGTTGATTTCATACAAGGGACGCTATTGGCAGATGGCTGAGAAGCTACCCAACTTACTTTTCTCTGTGTCTCTTGCGCTGACTTTCTCTGATCCTGACGTAGGGGGTGTGAGCAGGGGGGCTGTTCGCACACCTAGACGATACGGACGCTCATCTAAAAATGCTGAAAGATTATCTTCACGTTGCTACCTTCTGTGTGCAGCTGCTTAGTGAAGTGACATGCTGCACGGTGCTTCACATACTTAAAAGCTCAAAGGGCACGTTTTGATTTTTCACTCTTTGTTTTTATCTCTCTCTCTCTCTCTCCCTGCTCCTGACGGAGGGGGTGTGAGCTGCCGCCTTCAACAGCTTTGTGCCGCGGTGCTTTGCATACTTAAGCCAAACAGCCCTATTGATTTGTTTGCTTTGCTCTTTGTTTCTGACAGCCTGTGCTCCTGACACGCACTCCTTTGAAGAGGAAGATATGTTTGCATTCTTTTAATTGTGAGACAGAACTGTCATCTCTGTCTTGTCATGGAGCACAGTTTAAACTTTTGAAAAAGAGACAAATGTTTGTTTGCAGTGTTTGAATAACGTTCCTGTCTCTCTACAACCTCCTGTGTTTCTGCGGAAATCTGTGACCCAAGCATGACAATATAAAAATAACCATATAAACATATGGTTTCTACTTCGCGGATTTTCTTATTTCGCGGGTGGCTCTGGAACGCAACCCCCCGCGATGGAGGAGGGATTACTGTATATATATATATATAATATATATAAAAATAGTATATTTTGAATAGGATGAATGGTGTATCTTTTTATGTTTCAACATTATGTTTTTTGACTGTATTTCATTTTTCAATGGCTTCTTCTAAATTTACACAAATTTGTATATACAAGGAAAGTCTTTTAATACCCCTTTTTTGCCTTACAAACCACAATAAAGCTGAATTTTCACTGTTACATTACACCTGAGCCTGTTTGCAGTCATTCCAAGTAGCCTGTGGAATGGGGTGGGTCTGGATGTTTGGGGTGGAGCGAGACGTTAGTGACATGCAATCTCAATCTCAGTCATCGTCACAGCTGGTGCTTAGTTCAGAGACTGTCCTCACCACAGCCTACCAAACAGGGTGTTGTTGATCCGCAGACCACAAGGAGGTGCTCTTGTGCGTTCACATGCTGGGGTTCACTCAACTTAGCATGTGTGTTGCTTCTTCTCACATTATTCTTGGTATCATGGCTCCAAAAATGACCTTGAAATAGTTGGAAAAATCCAAGAAAGATTGAAAGGGTATTCCTTTGAATATGAAGCTTAAACTTAAAATAAGTGTAGCTAAACAGTATTGAATGAAGAGAAATGGCTTATATGGGATTTTTGATGACTAATGTTTTGCATTATATAAACAGAAATGCGGTCATTCTGGGGACTGCTAAATGTTTAAAAAAGTTTTCAGTTTAAATTAAGGGTAAATAAATAACCTTAAGAAAGGGTTTTCAGAAACAAATCAGCTTCATAAAGCAAAGGGCACCTGTATTATAATGGAAATTGTTGTATAGAGTGCTGGACTCATGTGTATGCTTAATAAGAAAGAATTGATTAGAACTGAACACATTACATTATCTTTTCCACTCTATCCAGCTCATGGTAATAGGAACTGGAACCAATCCCAACATCATTGGGCACAAGGCAGGAACTAACCATGAATAGGTCAACAGTTCATGGCATGGCCCACTCAGGCACACATTTATAATAAAACTCATACTGGGCCAGTTTACAATGCGTTTGAACCTAACACACGGAGAAAATAGAGGAGAATCTTCTTAAATATTGAGAGAACTTGTAAATTCAACACAAACCATAAGCAGGCAAGGGTTTTCAACCCAAGACACTCTACCCATTAGCCAATACTTATAACCACTGCATCAGGTTTAGTTCATTGCTCTAAAATAATGAGCACCATGGACTACCACCATGGTCTATGATTACAGACTGCTTTGATATGAGATTTTTTTGCCAACTCTGAATGGAAAGAAAACCTGAAAGGCCTTTTTCCTAATGAGTTGCCATACATGGGTGAAGTGGTTAAAGTATGTGTGTTTCATTCCTGCCTGACTGATTACCAGAGCCACATAAACACTAATGAGGTATGTTAATTTTTTTCAGTACTTGACTCATCTATTTCTGTATTGAGGCTAACACCTCTGACTGGGCTGGAGTAGGGACCGGTTGATTATTGATAATGGAATGAGAAATGAATTGTTTACTGAAAGTGGGCAGTTTTATTCAGTTCTATCCATAAACTGCTAAAAGGAAAGTAGTGGCATGTTTACTTGTTCTCAATTTGAAGATTAAAGAAAATTTTTAACATTAATAAGCACATATTCCCTATCTGGCATTTGCCTACTTGGGTGATAGCACACAGGGCAGCCTCTCAGCATCAGCTGTACAGCAGGTAAGTGCCAGCAGAGACAGTCCTGCATGAAATGCCATTCTGTAAAGTGTAATTTACCACTTGCACCAATGTTAATACTGCAGATTGAGGTGAGACACTGAAGGATCACAGATAATGATAAATAAAAATGTTGATTCAAACATGTCCAAAATCCAAAAGGCAGTTTGTAGGTAAGAGAGAACTAGTTCAAAAGCCAGTCAGTCATTCTCAACCCCACTTTATCCAATTCAGGGTTGCAGGCAATTCCAAGGAGTTCTGATCCTAAAACAATGATCAAAAAACAGACAACTGGCCATAAAAAAGTATTAACATGAACCAAGTCCGCAGGCTAAAAATGAAAGAAAGAAACACAATAACTAAGCCAAGCATCATCTGAGTTTCCCAAATGTCAGACCTGTGCATCTCCATCAGCCGCACAGACACGGATGGGAGCGACTAGAGGGAAGAAGACAGGCGTGGAGAAGACTAGGGACAAAGCGCAAGCCCATTCCTGCCAGCAGATGTGTCAACCCCCCCCCCCCCCAACACCCCCACCCCAATCACCTCGTTATGTCAATTTAAGCATTGACCCTTTATGAGCTGCTTATCTTTATAATGGTTAATCCTGACTTATTATCAGGAAGGAGTTTGAACCATCCAGTACATCCTTTTATAGTAAAAAACAGAAAAAAATCCATCTCTTTCCATTTTTTCAACGGCCTTGTTCATGGCAGATTAGTGATTTAGGCTTACAAATTAGTTCTGTTTACCTTCCTGTGATAATAAACGTGTCATCATTAA
Organism: Erpetoichthys calabaricus; assembly: GCF_900747795.2. NCBI lineage: Eukaryota > Metazoa > Chordata > Cladistia > Polypteriformes > Polypteridae > Erpetoichthys > Erpetoichthys calabaricus. Next base: position 107,665,345 of record NC_041403.2, read on the forward strand.
TTCCTGGCCAATACATCATGCCTGACTTTCATAATTGCTGTATGCTTCAGTTTAACAGCAGTTGTCAAGAAGCAGAATGTGCTGTTACCAGTAGGTTATGGGATGAAAATAATGCAGTTCTTTCTTTGAAAGGTTGACTGTTTAGTTGGAATAACATATTTGGTTGATAATTTCAGTTACATTGCCATGTGCTGAGAACTAAAACATGGAAAATTAATTTATCATATGCAGATTACATATTACGCTTTTCCCAACTCCAGCTTTACAATTTAAAACCTGTATCACACTTAATGACACTCATCTTTCATATATGGATAAAGCCAGTAAAGGCAGAATATCTTCTGCTACTAAATGGCTAATTGCTCTTTTATTCACTTGTTTTCTTAATACTTAGTCACATTTAGGGTCATGAAAAGATAAGGCTTTTCCCAATAGCACCAAGTACACTGAACCAAACTTGATCAGTGTGCCAGTTTGTCACTGGGTATACACATACAACACTAACCAAAGTACTCAGTGTTGCCCAGGTATATTTATAGAATGTGTTCAGGAAAAAAGCAAAGATTTATGTGTTTTTTAAATGATGACCCCGTTATTTATAGTTTTCCCTTCCATCAACCACACAACCGTTCTATCAGTCGGTGGGCCCCTTTTTAGCATGTCCTGGGAATGCTACCAGTACCATGGTGCATCCTATTGGATTCACTTCTGAGTCACATGGGAACCAGGGAGGTCATCCCCCACCAACACCACCTTCTAATGACACCCAGAGAACCCGACAGGACTGCACTATTGGACTCCTACTCCCATGCATCCCTGTGGGTGTCCAAGAGGACCACTACTACCTGTCATATCAGGGAAGGACCTGCTCCTGGCCTATGCCTTTACACACACATGAAATTTAATGACATCCCATTCTTCATACTTAGGCCTACCCTTTGCAGCTATAAAAGCTTCAACTCTTCTGGGAAGGCTTTCCTCAAGGTTTAGGAGTTTGCTTATGGGAATCTTTGACCATTTTTGCAGGAGAGCATTTGTGAGACAAGAAGTCCTGGCTCACAGTCTCCGCTCTAATTCATCCCAAAGGTGTTCTGTCGGGTTGAGGTCAGGGTTCTGAACAGGCCAGTCAAGTTCCTCCACACCAAACTCTCCCCCTCATTTCTTTATAGACCTTGCTTTGTGCACTGGTGTGCAGTCATGTTGGAACAGGAAGAGGTCATTCCCAAACTGTTCCCACAAAATTGGGAGCATGAAATTGTCCAAAATAGCTTTGTATGCTGAAGTATTAAGAGTTCCTTTCACTAGAACTAAGGGGCCAAGCCCAACCCCCGAAAAACAACCCCACATCATAATCCCCCCTCCACTAAACTTTACACGTGGCACAGTCCAGTCAGATAAGTACTGTTCTCCTGTCAACTGCCAAACCCAGACTCGTCCATCGGATTGCCAAAGAGAGAAGCGTGATTCATCACTCCAGAGGACACATCTCCACTGCTCTAGAGTCCAGTGGCAGTGGGCTTTACACCACTGCATCCAACGCTTTGCATTGCACTTGGTGATATAAGGCTTGGATGCATCTTCTTGGCCATGGAATCCCATTCTATGAAGCACTCTATGCACTGTTCTTGAGCCAAACTGAAGACCACACAAACTTTGGAGGTCTGTAGCTATTGACTCTGCAGAAAGGTGGCGACTTCTGCACACCGTGCGCCTCAGCATGTGCTCTCCCCACTCTGTGATTTTTCATGGCCTACCATTTCGTGGCTGAGTTGCTGTTTTTCCCAATTGCTTTGTTATAATACCACTAACAGTTGACCGTAGAATATTTAGTAGCAGGGAAACAAGTGGACTTATTGTGCAGGTGGCATCCAATCACGGTACCATGCTGGAATTCACCGAGCTCCTGAGAGTGACCCATTCTTTCACAAATGTTTTTAGAAGCAGTCTGTTGCCTAGGTGCTTGAGTTGATGGAAGATTTTAACACCTGAATTCAATGATTTGGAGGGGGGTCCCAATACTTTTGGCAATATATATATATATATATATATATAGTGTCATGTGAGTCAGTCTTGCACCTGAGAGAAGAGTCCAAAGGCCTCAAGAAAAGCAAATTTATTCCAAACAAAACAGGAAACATCAGGGTATTTATTCAAAAGGGAACTACCACATCAATACACACAGAGGCAGGAAACAAGCAGTGATGGGGCCGGGTCAGTGGCTGGGTTATAATATTCCCTGCATCAACCATCGGGCGACAGACATGTTATGCGGAGAGGCTGTGAAATTGCAGTTGGTTTGGTGGCGCTGTGAACTTGCAGTTGCTTTGGCAACAGACAAGCAACCCTCAACAGACACGTCAACTGCATTTCAGCATGCAGCATCGTTGGGAAAGGTCTGAAAAGAGCTCAAAATTCTCACTACTGCTTCACTAAAAATACTTGTTGGGAAAACACCCCAGTACTTTGATGTTCCTAGGAAATGAAAGACACACCACTGTTATCTTTTTTGTTGAAAGTAGAGTAAATTAAAAAGTAGAGTAAATTATTATGCAGGCTGAGAGGGGTTCCAAACTTTTTCATATGACTGTATATATATATATATATATATATATATATATATATATATATACATACACACACAGAGACAATCTAGAGTTTTTACCTAGTATTCACAGTTTTAGAATGTTCCTAATTATTCGTTTTTAATTGCTGTTAATCTAATGAACAGTACCTGAAAAGAATGTAACATAATTTGTAAAAATGCATTTTGTAAAACATGAACCAAGGGGTCTTACTCAGGATCACTAAGTCAGCCGCATTCAACTTCACACTTACTGTTCCATAGCCACAAACTATTGTGACTCCAATAAGAACATCGGTGTGTGTTCTCTGGGTCACTTGTATCCAAGTCATTTACAAATAGATCAGCCATCCTGAGTCAAAGAAATTGTTATTTTTAACATGAAATATTAGAAATGTATCTACTAGTGAAAGATATACAGTACCCCATCATCTGGGTGGACTGCTATTTTGTGCAAAATTTGATAGCCTTTTTGCACTTATTTCTCTCTTCATTTTGGTGACAAATGTACAGTATATATATACTGTATATTCTAAAACTATGTGTATTTCACATGAAAGCTGTTTCCATTGCATTGTAACCTGCATTGTTTCTCATTTAATCTAGCATGTCTTAGCATGGTTTGATGTATACTTATATTTTCATAAGTAAATAAAGAATCAAAGTAAATAATATCAGCTTTGATGACTCCATTTTTAACAGTGTAAATTAATTTTCATTTTTTCAGTCATAATTATGTAGTGAAACAGATGAACTGCAATAGCAAATACTACACACTGTAATTTTTATAAAAAGAATGTGCTCCTTGTTGTCTCTCCAAATTAGAAGGACTATCAAGAAGTCTAATAGTGTTTTCAAAAACTGCATTTATTAAATACAGTATACTAAGAGAAACCATAAAGTAAAAAACAAAAAAATAAACATATCTGGTTCTCCACTGGACCTTCCAACACATCTCTTCTCCTTGACTATAATGAGAGATGGTGTCCACATTTTCCTACCTTCATAAAACCACAGTAGATCACTTCCCCTCTCATCTGTCATTTCTCTCTCTCTCTCCATATCCCAGATTTTGCCATCTTGTTTTCTCACGAGTGAGACTTTACCTAAAACACCAACAGACTTTAAAATCAATTTGCTCCCAGAGATGGCAGCCTTTAAAGCCAATTCAAAGGGTATATCTAGGGCAGGTCCCTTACCAGGTATGCAGGTCAGAGTGTCCTCTGGCAGCACCTAGTATTCCTGAATCCAAAGCTTTTCTTGTCTTGAAAGGGCCTGATATGCGAGGTAACAGCTGGATTAAATGTTCTTTTACAAATTATAACACTGTCCTGTCAGTGGTGTGCTTATGAGAATCCTATTTAGGCCTACTCACAACATGAATTGCTTACTGCCCCCATTGTAATTTGCTCACAGTCGGTGAACCACCTCCATCTCCATGGATCTTAGCTCATCATTTTGCCCATTCTGTTCTTTTCTGCCATTAGCACATTTCTAACAGGCAAGAAAGTTTTTTAAAAGTGAAAAATCATAAAACCTTGAAACCAGCTTATTTGATATTATACCAGTGAGAATTGTCTTCTGTTTTCATTACAGACACCCCACTCCCACATTAACAATAAAAAGACCTACAGTACTGCAGAGCCACTTCTAAGATAGTTTAGCCAACGGAGATTCCTTCCAATGGAGCAGTAATATCTGCTTTGGTTCTTTCAGCCCCAACAACATAAGACCAGCTCTATCTGCACTATGTGCCCTGCTGATGCAACATCTTCTGCACTAAAATCAAGTGATTAAAATGTACTAAACTCATAAACTCTTCAAAATCACCTGGCAAATGACTGATGCAGTGGCTTTTTGCCAGCCGCATAATTTGAGTTATAACTACAGGAGAGGAAAAAACAAACAGTTTATAAAGACAACTGTTATATTAGTTTATTGTTTGTCTACGGAGCAAAATTGCAGTATATAACTTTGATCCAAGAGCCTCAGTTTGACGTTGTACTGGATGGCTAAGGGCTTATTCATGTGATATGCTTCTCAAACTTCTTCATAACTGGTGAGTGTTATGTTGGTGCAGTCGATAGCCCTGCTGTTTCATAGATCTAGAATTCTGAGTTCAAATCTCACACCTGGGTGGTGTCTCTGTGGACTTTACATGTTCTCCGTGAAGACATGCAATAGTACGTGAGTTGGTGACTCTAAACTGGCCCCAGTAGAAGAGTAGGCTCTATGATGACTTGGTGCCCTGTTCAACGTTGTTTCCTAGTTTACCCCTAGTGCTACACAGAAAGGCATCTCTCCCACTGTGACTCTGAACTGACTGAAGGGGAAGTGGAAATGGTCATATTTGGTGCAGCAGATATTTGCACTAGAAGAAGTAATAGATTAAAAAAAGAATTAAAGAATGTTTGAAAGAGTTTAGTGAAAGACTGATCTCTCTTTCTTTTTCCATTACTAATATTAAAGAATAACAAATAAAGACAATGCAGTATTTTAGAATGACATTTGAGAGTCATTTTCTCTTTTTCCCCTCCACAGACACATTGTCTCTTAGCCCATTTGGCATTTGTCAGCTCTGGGCATTGCAAGGGAACTTGTGATGGATGGCGACCTCTGGCCCCTGCATCTGCTCATGCTGTATCCTACCCTGCAACCGTGGCTGTAGAAATGCTGATTTTATGTTTCGTATTACAACTTTCTGACTGTTGAGGCTGCTGTCATGTAATGACTAGGAGCTTTAGCCTTCATTCTCCCCTCCTTTCCCAATCTGGTTTGGTTCATCCAGCGGTTGTTTTTGCTCCTGTCAAGCAAAGGCTCTATGTGATAAAAGGAAAGGATGCTAAAGATTAATTTCTGAGTTACAAATTGTAAAGTGAAATCCAGGATAGTCCCCATATACAGCAGACTATTAAGTAGCATTTAAGTACATTGAAACTTTGTCAAGGGTTCAATGTCGCCTAAAATATATTGTTATACATCTGTGACCTTATATTGGAACAAGAGGGTCCACCAAATGTATTGATGAATGAATGGATGTTTAAAAGCAGATATTCTATGTTTAGTTTTCACATGCTATAAAAAAGGAGATTTTTTTTTGCATCAGTCTAAGCCTTAAGATTGAGAGAGCTTCAGTTAATGGATTGCCACACCACCTTCTGTACGAGCCTTTAGGATCTCTTAAACATTCAGGATCACATCCTCCTGTGGATTTATCACACTCATACTCCCACCAAATGAAGATTTGCAGCTGCTTGAAACAAACTGTGCCTGAGCACTGGACTGACTTGAACACACTGTAGTTGCAGAGATGTTTTCTAGACCTTAAAATCAGGGACTCATTCCGCCTTGGAGATGAATGGATTCAATTTCCTTTCCCGTTTTATATAAGAAATGTAACTTTTGCTATTTTTCTGTTTTCACCTGGTTTACACCATTTTCTGCCTGCTGATTTAAATGCTTAGGAATACTTATTTAAGTGGGTTTTTTATTTTTTTATTTTATTTTTCTATTTAAAATAATTGATGTTTGTTTTGTTTATCGCTTTCATATGTTTTCTGTCTGTTAATGAATCAATGTCTTTGCTTTCAATTATAATATTCAAATTATCACCAATATCTTTATTATAGTTTGATCATCTCCTGATGAAAAAATCCTATGACTCAAAACAAATTGGTGGTGCTTGCACATACCTCGTGGCTATAATGGCAGGTATATCAGATTCACTCTCTGAACGCAGCTTCATATGCACTAGTATCTCTGCCAGCCTGCTTCTTCCTAGACATTATGTAGTGAAGAACAGCACGTTCAGCTTCTGATTGTGATTCTCTTCGTGCAAGCATCTCCACTAACCTGCTCATACATAACAAATCATCTTAATAGAGTCCATCTGATGCATAGCTTGCTCGGTGTCTTAAATATGTGGACAGGGTTTGGGGGCGCATGATCATATTTTTCGAAACATTGCTGGACATGCACAACTTACATCCGTCTTCCTGAAGCCGACTTGTTCTTGTTTATGTTAAATGCATCTTCTGTTTTATTTTATATTTTTGTAATTTTCACTGTATATTCCCATAAAATGCAGATTATACATACATTATATATTTGCACCTTCTGTAAATGTATTTTGAAGGTTTATTATTATTTTAACACCATTTTTGATGCTATGTCCTAAGGTGGCTGTTTTGTTAATCACATACTTTCTGCTTCTTCTGCTGTGGCGCTGATTTACTATTAGAGCTAACAAAAGAGTCTGCTTTTGTTAAGCACAGGGTGATGCAGGCGGCCAAATATCCAAGTTGCCTTGCCTTGCTGCTTCAGTATCTGTCATGCCAGCCATAAAGGCAACACTAATACAACAAGGTGATACTGACAAGCCTTTCTTCGCCCTTGTCCTCCTCAGCTTCTGTCGAACACCTAGAGGCAGGAGGAAAGGAGGTGGTGTGGAGGGGGGCTGAAGTTTGCACGCCCTGTGATCATAGTGGCAGAATTAAAGATGATTCTTCTTAACAACATGCTTCCGAGCCAGTCTGTGCAGAAGGAAGGGCAATCCTGATGGAATTTTCTGCTTCACATCCCAGTGCATTTTTGATTTGCATTACACAAAAGCAATGTAGGTCAATCTTTTCAAGCTGAATTCCGACAAACATGTATAGCACTTAAGGCACCCATCTCCCAGGCTGATGATGTATATAAAAGCAATGTAGCTCTTCTTACATTTTATTCATATGAAGTGTGTTCAGATGGGAATTTCCAAAAGTGGCTTTTGAGACCCCCCCCCCAACCCCCCCAGTCACCACCAGGTGCACTTCAGTTCACTTACGCGGTAGCTCTTGGCAATGGCCATGATCACTGACTGGCTGCTTTAATAGCAAGGACATACTGTAGTGACAGGCAAATGATATTTCTGTATGTGCACACATATTTTAATTTGGGCAAAGCTTTGGTCATGAAGAATAGGCACCACTATGTGCAACACTTTTCTCTGCTTTAATTATTTAAATCTGCTTTACAGCTACAGAGATGGCACTTGGAGTTTTTGATCCTATAAAAGCGGCAAAGGGAAGAGCATGTTAGAGAGGAGCCTTCTGTTAAAAAATGATTTGATCAGCAGGAAGCCTCTCAGTAAAATGAGCTAACTGCAGCACTTCTGTGTGCTGCTGTGTTGCAATGCAGTGAGGTGAAGTAATCCCTAGGAATAACACCATCAGCCTGCTGGAAAAGAAAGCAGGAGTGGCATTGTCTCCATCCGCCTCTTTCATTGGCCAGTAGAACAGCATGTTACGAGAGTCGCGTTGTATTCATCTAATCTCTGTTCTCCATGATGTAGCTTCACTGCAGCTATTGGTCATAAAAAACAGCTCTGTCTCAGTTGAAAGGCCATGTTATACGTTCAGCCTGACTTTAGTTCAACATTTGATAAGGAAAAAAAATCAGTTCTGGGTTTAGCACAGAAACAGAAAGAAGCTCCACCTAGTTTTCCCATGATGGTATAGCCAAAGGCACTGCATCTCTTAAAAATAGATTTAGATTAGAGGTGTTTCCTGTATCACAAAAAAGATAGTGCTAGTCGTTTTCTTAGAGCGCAGCCTTAGGGTTGTGTGTTTGAAAGACCGCTACAACAAATCCATAATGCATGTCCTGTAAGTCAGGCTGACCTACTATGAGGATATGGCATTCTCAAGATGTGCTAATAATTTCTAGTAAGTGAACCTCTCTCGAATACTACTTCTCAGCAGCCTTACTATCCAGAATATATTCATGATGAATTGATCAAACAGACTTTTTTTCAATCATGAGATCTAAAAGTCAAGAATAGAAAACATTTGAACAAATTGTTTTCATTTTTAGGTGATGCTGAATGTTTATTTATTTTTATTTTATATTTGGACAAATTATACCTGCAATGTTGCTCTTAAACAAAACTGTATTTGCCTTGTCACCAACTGATGTATACAAAAAGGCAGTGCGGCAACAGAAAAACTATTATTGAGGAATCCAAACGTAAAAAAAAAAACATCTGAGCACGCCAAAATGGTTTCAGACACCTTTATATTTGACTCCTGCTAGTCGTCTGAAGCTGCTTTGAATTTTGCTAGTGTCGCCTGGGTTTCATTTACTACTTATTCATTGAACCTATCACCTTCTAATTCTAGCTCTTTTGTTGTTTTTGGTATTCTTATGTTTATGACTGCCTTTATATTACATTATTATTAATGATTGAATTGTACAAGTGTACTGAAAACTAACCTATATTTGTTTCACAAGAATCAGGCCAAGAACAGGCTCAGAAACACTAATATCAGAATGATCTTTTAGCAAAACCAATGAAAACCATAGCTCAAAGTTAGAAAAGAAAATAAGAATCAAAACCAGAGTAGAAGCCTATTATTTTTTCTTTTTTTTACCTGCGAGTCACTACACCAGACAAGTCTTAATGCTGGGCTGCTTTGCTGCTTGTGCCATCTTCTTTTAAAGATGGAACTAAAGAGGAAGCTTACAAAAATGGAGACATAGCTGGCTAAATTTCAACTAGACAAGGCTATAAAAGATGCCAAAAGTGAATATAAGGCCAGGCTTGGACAGCATTTCTCTATATATGATTGTAATGAGAAGTCAAGCAAAATTACACCTTTTATTAAAAGATTACAATATGCAAGCTTTCGAGGCAACTTGCCTGAAGAAGGTGCCTGAGTTGCCTTGAAAGCTTGCATATTGTAATCTTTTTAGTTAGCCAATAAAAGGTGTCATTTTGCTTGACTTCTCACTACATCCATAATGGCTAACACGGTACAACACCCTAGTTTTATATGTGATTGTTCATCCTTCTGGAGTGCTTTTTCAGTGACTACAGGTTACAAATGCAAGCCATCCCTGCCACAGACAAATCCTCCTCTGTCTGATATGTTGATCAGTTTTAATCGCAGGCTTGAGAAGCCCCCATTTCTCCACTCTGGACATCAAACCACTTGACTTATCTCAGTCCAACTGCACCTCTCCTCTCCGCATTATGAAGCATAAAGTCCATTATGCTGTTCCTGAGACAGAAATGTTGTAAAGCCCCTGGACCAGACAACATTTCTCACTACATGCTTAAAATTGTTTCTGATCAGATAGCACCTGTATTTACAGAGATGTTCACTCAGTCTTGGGCTCGGTACAAAGTCCCTGTTTGTTTCAAAGAATCCGCAGTTATCCCAGTGCCCAAGAAGCACAATACAGCCTAAATAACTACAGGCCTGTGGCACTGACCTCTGTAATATTGAAGTCATTTGTACATCTGCTTCTTCAGCATCCTTAAATCTGTTACAAATTCTGTCTTTGGCCCACTACCATTTGCTTACCTTGCCAGTGGGTCAGTTAAGAATGTAGTGAACATGGCTCCCCACTACATCTTGCAGCGTTTAGACTTTCCAGCTATTTATGTCAGGATCTTATTTGTAGATTTCAGTTCTGAATTTAACAGCAAACTTTCCAGTATAAATGTGGACTTTACCACATGTCTGTGGATTTCTAACTTTCTAAGGAACAGACGTCAGACCATGAAGATGTGTGAATACCGATCAGGGCCCCTGACCCTGAGCACTGGGGTCCGCTCAGGGCTTTGTTTCTTTCTCTTCTCATTTTCTCAATGACTACACCTCCCATCTGTTTAAACTGCTGATGGCACCACCCTGATTGGCCTGATCACATACGGAACAAGGTGCCACATTGGAGGGAGTTGGGTTGCCTGGTCAGTTTTTTGATTTTGAGTTTTTGAGTTGATATACATGATTGTTGGTGTTATCAAAACAGTGGAAAATTGTGGATTTTAACAGACACTCCTCACTTCCTACACCCCTAGTATTACATGCAGTCATTGACAACACGGTGGAATCATTTAAATTTCATAATTTACAATCTGATCTGGGATGAAAACATAACTACATTTCTCAAAAAACTGAGCAGTGGATGTTTTATCTCTGTCACCTTAATGTTTAACTTGTCCCAATCTGTGCTGGTACAGTTTTAAAGAGCAGTTATTGAAAGCATCCTCACTTTCTCCATGACAGTCTGGTGTGGCAATGCATCTGCTCACTCAGAACATAAACTTCAGTGTATTTTTTGGTCATCAGAAAAACTGGACTCCGTTGACATCCTGTATATATCACAGGTCAGGAAATGTGCCAGAAATATAAAGACTACACTCAAAATGTTACCATTTACTAAAGGCAACAACTACTAGACATTGAAACAGTTTCTTTCCTTCTGCAGTACTACAGAAAACACCGTCTCTGATTCATCTGTCTTGTCCTGATTTCTAAACGTTTCCATCCAATATAAATTATGTTTGCATTTTCTGATTATATCATAAGGACTAACGTGATCTATTACTGGGAAATTCTACTTTACTGTTTTGTTTTATATATTTGTGTTTCGTGCAATACATTTTTCATTACTATTGCATACATTGCTGTGACAGTTTCATGTATTATATATTGTGCTGTTTAATTCCATGTACCTTGTTAGCGTATGGATGTAACACCAAGAAAAGTTTAAAATTAAAGTGCAAAAGTGCTGACATCATTTGTTGGACAGGCACACATCATATTGCTGAATAAAATACCAAATCCTGCCACCACTAAAAGGCAGCATCTATTGAAGAACACAAAGGATAACAAAATATTTCAAAGAGAAAATTAAAAAAATAATGTTCAGAAACTAGACAAAACATACTGCGTGGATGTGAAACATGTTCGTAACACCTTTTATGACTACAGTTTTGACCCCTGGATATATAGGCGTTCATTAAATTTAGTTTCTGTTATTGAATTTGACAAAAGCTAATTGGCATGGATGAATGGTTGCCAGAGTATTAAGATGACAAAGTGTTTTTAAATTATATATGAAGACTGTAGTATGGTTTTATTTTTTTTGGCTATCTGTACTGAGTTTACACCTTAGCATTTTTCCATTTGTGTGGTTTATCTAATCCACATAATTCAATAAAAAGAAAACAGTAGTATCATTAAAGATTTGTGGCTTTACTTGTAGGGTGACACATTATCTGAGTAGCTATGTCAGTTTTAATTGTGTATGCTCGGCGTGTTATTGATTTTCTTGTGTGTGTTATGAACATCTTAAGCACAGGAAGGTAACCAGAGGAAAAGAGAAAGACAGAAAATGAGCAGACTGGTATGAAAGTCAAGATGTGGAAAGGGGTCAGATTAACAAGAGGGTCAAATAGAAATGATTATCAAACCCAGAAACAGAGAAATAGAATTGAAAGCCAGAAATGCACTGCTGAGATACAAATACTAAATTGTTTTAGTTGCCCCTAATATTCTTTTAACAAAGTTATGTGTCTTATAGAATTTCTGAAAGTTTGGATGCCAGAAGCCATACGTTGCCCTCTTATACAGGTGAGAAATGGTGACATAATTCAGCATGTGACTGTAATATATGTTCACTTTTAATTGTGTGCTTTTTCTATTTTGGGATTTTTATACATGGGGATTATTTTAGTCATAAACAGTGTCCTTGTCTGTGTTAAGTGTTTATTTTCTTAACCAGTTTCCAGTTAACAATGAGATGTAAATGAAAATGAGCCAGCAGGTCACCATTTAACCTGGTCCTATTCATTGTGTCGTGAAGTATCTATTTTAATAACAATAAAAACAATGAACACCCAAGCTAAATTCTAAAAATCATTTGGATGATATTCTTGTAAAATAAAATGTACAATATAACAATCATTTGATATAGAATAATGAAAGCCATAAAGTTAACTAGCAAAGATTGATTTCTAAACAAGCAAGTGGGCTGGAACAAAAACCTGCAGTTCCTGTGGCTCCCCGGTACCAAACTTGAGAACCCCTACTCTGCATTATGTGTCAAACATAAAAATTTATTATGAAATCACAGATGTAAAGAAGATATAATCTTTTTTCTTTGGTAAGAATGAGACTGTAGCTGCATTTACACAAAATTACAAAACTTCTGCAGCTTTAGTTTGCTTCATGGGATTCTAGCAAAAGCTTGACGTGTTGAAATGATTCTACAGACAAAATATCTTCGTTTTAAAAATTTAGTAAAAATTCAAAGTAAAACAGTTCATACAAAAATAGAGAAATAATTGATTTAGCAAAGAAAAGAAATGTTCTGTTTAAAGCTTATACAGTGAATCCGGAAAGTATTCACAGCGCATTACGTTTTCCACATTTTGTTATGTTACAGCCTTATTCCAAAATGGATTAAATTCATTTTTTTCCTCAGAATTCTACACACAACACCCCATAATGACAACGTGAAAAAAGTTTACTTGAGGTTTTTGCAAATTTATTAAAAGTAAAAAAACTGAGAAAGCACATGTACATAAGTATTCACAGCCTTTGCCATGAAGCTCAAAATTGAGCTCAGGTGCATCCTGTTTCCCCTGATCATCCTTGAGATGTTTCTGCAGCTTAATTGGAGTCCACTTGTGGTAAATTCAGTTGACTGGACATGATTTGGAAAGGCACACACCTGTCTATATAAGATCCCACAGTTGACAGTTCATGTCAGAGCACAAACCAAGCATGAAGTCAAAGGAATTGTCTGTAGACCTCCGAGACAGGATTGTCTCAAGGCACAAATCTGGGGAAGGTTAGAGAAAAATTTCTGCTGCTTTGAAGGTCCCAATGAGCACAGTGGCCTCCATCATCCGTAAGTGGAGAAGTTGGAAACCACCAGGACTCTTCCTAGAGCTGGCCGGCCATCTAAACTGAGCGATTGGGGGAGAAGGGCCTTAGTCAGGGAGGTGACCAAGAACCCGATGGTCACTCTGTCAGAGCTCCAGACGTCCTCTGTGGAGAGAGGAGAACTTTCCAGAAGGACAACCATCTCTGCAGCAATCCACCAATCAGGCCTGTATGGTAGAGTGGCCAGACAGAAGCCACTCCTTAATAAAAGGCACATGGCAGCCTGCCTGGAGTTTGCCAAAAGGCACCTGAAGGACTCTCAGACATGACAAAGAAAATTCTCTGGTCTGATGAGACAAAGATTGAACTCTTTGGTGTGAATGCCAGGCGTCACGTTTGGAGGAAACCAGGCACCGCTCATCACCAGGCCAATACCATCCCTACAGTGAAGAATGGTGGTGGCAGCATCATGCTGTGGGGATGTTTTTCAGTGGCAGGAACTGGGAGACTAGTCAGGATAAAGGGAAAGATGACTGCAGCAATGTACAGAGACATCCTGGATGAAAACCTGCTCCAGAGCGCTCTTGACCTCAGACTGGGGCGACGGTTCATCTTTCAGCAGGACAACGACCCTAAGCACACAGCCAAGATATCAAAGGATTGGCTTCAGGACAACTCTGTGAATGTCCTTGAGTGGCCAAGCCAGAGCCCAGACTTGAATCCGATTGAACATCTCTGGAGAGATCTTAAAATGGCTGTGCACCGACACTTCCCATCCAACCTGATGGAGCTTGAGAGGTACTGCAAAGAGGAATGGGCGAAACTGGCCAAGGATAGGTGTGCCAAGCTTGTGGCATCATATTCAAAAAGACTTGAGGCTGTAATTGCTGCCAAAGGTGCATCGACAAAGTATTGAGCAAAGGCTGTGAATACTTATGTACATGTGATTTCAGTTTTTTTATTTTTAAGAAATTTGCAAAAACCTCAAGTAAACTTTTTTCACATTGTCATTATGGGGTGTTGTATGTAGAATTCTGAGGAAAAAAATGAATTTAATCAATTTTGGAATAAGGCTGTAACATAACAAAATGTGGAAAAAGTGATGTGCTGTGAATACTTTCCGGATGCACTGTAATATCTTGATTCATTCTTTACGTTTGAACCATTTCTAAACAGTCAGAAAACTGTATGCCTATAACAATTACATATTGTAAATGGGTCCTTCAGTCCCTGGTAGCACTGGAACCGATATTAAACAACAACTGACTCAATTAACATAATGTATTGTAGATATAGCAAGAAAGTTCTGTTATATTAACTTACAGTGGGTAAAAGACTATACCATGTTCTAATAGCTATTCTTCTATAGGAGTCAAGCAAACACTATATGAATTTAACTTTAAGCATTAACTTTCTAAGATAGGCTCTTACAAAGACATTACAAGGATATACTTCAAAAATAATAATTCCAAGGGCTAATTAAATGGATTGCTCATTCTTCTTGAAATTCTGTCTCGGTAATTCACTTTGTCCATAACAAACACTTTTCTGTCTGTAGTCACTGTTCTTTCAAGGAATAAGCATTCATTCCACTCTGCTTAAAACATCTACCTCATTTAAAGTAGCAGAAGGAAGCCTTTAACACATTTACTTGAGTGATTTAATTATGGTCGGACGCTCCCATGACAGACAGTAATCTAGCTATATAATACTGAATGCATGTGGAACCTTGGACCAGTAAATCATGCCAGGTATAACAACTCGGGTGATACTTTAACACTAGAATCCCTGAAGCCTACAAAAAAACTCATAATCCTGGCTCACCTTAAATCCCTTTGCACCTCTCCATCTGCGTCTTTTGTTTTGTAAATGCGTCGATCAGCACAAGCTGCCTGCTGTCTCATCTGACCCCTCCCACCCATGACCCTCCCCCCCCATGAATGGAGCGAAACTCAGGCAAAAAGTTTGCCCAGCTCAAGCTAAGGCTCTTTATCTGTCTGTGGGGTGCCTGGAGTTGTATAGGGTTAATAATACAATATACCGTTATTTGGAATACATGCATTTCATGTGGAGTTCCGTGGCTACAAGGATATGGATAAGTGTAGGATGAAAGGGAATGCCAAACACATAGCTAAAGCAGAAACTTTTTCCATTTTATACTAATAATGACATGAAGTGTATAATATGTGAAGACTTGTAACTCACTGACAAGAACATGTAAATCGAAAGATTTTTTTTTTTTTACTTTGGTTATGTTTGATTAAAAAAGCGCATGTGTTTGATATATGGACTAAAATCTTCACACATCACTGAAAAGAACCTCCACAGCATGACACCACCGTAGGGATGGTATTAGGGTGGTAATGAGCAGTGCCTGGTCTTTGCCAGACATAGTACTTGGGGTTTTGCTCAAACAGTTCAGTTTATGTCTCATCAGATTAGAGAATCTTTTTCCTAATGCTCTTAAAGTCCTTCAAATGCAGTGGCTTCTGTCCAGACACTTTACCATAATAAATACCTGATTGATGAAGTGCTGCTGAGATGGTTGTCCTTCCAACGAGTTCTCACGTCTTAGCAGATGACTTCTGAAGCTCTGTTAGAGTGACCATTGGGTTTTTGGTTATTTCTGAACCTTCTTGCCCAGGTACTCAGTTTGCCTGGATGGCTAACTCAAGGAAGAGTGCTGGTGGTTCCAAATGTTTTCAGTTTCATAGTCATTGAAGTCACTGTGTTCCTGGTAACATTCAAAGCTTTAGAAATAATTTTATACCCCTTCCCTGATCTGTACCATACAACCATTTTATTGCAGAGGTTTACAGAGAGCTCCTTGTATTTCATGGCTCAGTTTTTATGCTGGCATGCAATGTGAATTGTGGGACCTTATATACACAGGTGTGTGCCTTTTTAAACTATGTTCAATCAACTCTGTTTGTCACAAGTAGAGTCCAATCAAGTTCTAGACACATTTCAAGCATAATTGCAGGATGCACCTGACCACACTTTGGAGTGAGAGGGCAATGGCTCTGAACACTTTGTGGACGCTAGGGGTCGCTGTTGCCCCGCTAAACCCACCAGACAGATGTCCCGGACACACGTTAAAAGCACCAAGAAGATTCTTTAATATTTTTCTTCAATACAGTGTCCAAAGCACCGCACACTACTCAATTCACCAATAATACAATAACCAATAATTAATAACAATAACAATAATCCTCCTCTCCACCCAGCAGCTCCGTCACTCTACCACCCAACTCAGACTCCCTTGCTGGTATTCCCGGAGTCTTTTAAATAGTCCATGACCCGGAAGTGTTCCTTCTCCGGGTCTAACGCCACATCATCCTTCTTCAAGTATCCCGGAAGTACTACGGCTTCCGTCCTTGTGACTCCAAAGTACTCCGGGTTGTTGTACTAATAATAGTCCCCAGGTTCTTGGTGAGCTCCCCCTGGCGGCACCCACGGCATCCAGCAGGGCTGATGAAACAGACTCAATGTCCCATGATGCTCCGAGGGAATCCGGGGAACCATTTCAGTCCAGGGAAGCTGCCATCTAGTGTCCTGGGGGGTGCAGTGCCCTGAAAAGGCTGCTTTTCTTCCTTTTCTTTGTTGAGGGACGTCCTGGCCAGACTGAAACGCCAGCCTTCCATCACAACTTATAGAATTTCAATTTCAATATGGGTGATTGCATGTAGATCGATGGGCAAAAAATGGCAAATCTATCCATTTAAAATGAAATCTACAACTTAATTAATTTAAAGTGAAGGGGTCGGAATTCTTTCTGAATCCACTGTATTTGTGTGTTCCCACTGATCAGCGGTCTTGCATTGATGATTGATAGGGTAAGGCAAAAAAAGACACAGATCAAATGCGTGTGCTCTCTAAAATCAAGCTACTGTAACAAATATAAAAAACAGATATATATTTAGAGGTGAAAATCAGTCACCTTTTAACATATTTAAAAAACAGTAATTAAAAATGAAGAAAGATTCAATAGACAAAAACATTTAATAGCATCACTCATAAAACATTTGTAATAAGGAAAGGAAATCGAGAAATAAAATGATTCACTTGAGAATAAGAGCACACATCCTCAGACCGCGTTATCTTATATTTGAACATAGTGGAGTATGACCAAGTAATATTGTGTGAATTAATGTACTTTTAATGTACTTTTGTCATATTTATTATAACCCAAAATTGAATCCTGATGTAGTATGTATCATCTCTCATATCTATCAGAAATTGACTTCAAACGACAATGCTCTCATCTGCTTCACTAACATCAATTTTGAAGATGCATGTTGTGAGTCAAGCCTTCTTAATATCATTTTGTTTTTTCCATTTAGGATTTTGATGTATGGGCATTTAAAGTTTAGCTCATCAATATGGCAGCAATTTATTTGTTTGTTTCTGCAGGAAACCCAATTTAGGACCAAAAAAAAACAGCACCTGAAAATGTCAAAACACTAAGCCATCTTTCTTAGACAAGATAGGAATTACTAGCTACAGAATCTTATATCAATTGTGATTTTAACTAGAAATCTCAAAAATTTAGGTAAGTTAGGCCAGTGCATGAGTATGTCTTTTAATGGACTGGAATCCACTGAACCTTTTAGTCTCAGTGCTATCAAGATCATTTTCAGCTTCTGGTCATCCTTCAGGGAAATAATCAAGCAAGGATATTTAAAGGTAATGTGTATACTTTATGCAGGGGAGGTTGGTTGGTACAAGGTTTCCATGAATATGGCCATCTCTAGAGTAACACAAGGCAGTCCCACATGAGGAGGGAAAGTGCCACGCAGTAAGAGAAGCACTCCTTGAGTCAGTGTGGATACATAAGGATCAATAACAGGTTGTAGGCTCTGCATTTGTGCTTGAAATATCAGAAGGGCTGCAGGCAGGGAACCATTGAAGCAGATACAGAGATACATTATTCCATCAAGATGCAGGGAAGAAAGCAGACATGTAGGTGACAGGGATGCTATGGAGAATCCATTGAGTATTGGAAAGAGATCACAATAACCCCTGACTCCTACTGACTGTTACAGTCACTGAAAAACACAATACACAGTACAGACACCCACTGCCCAGCATCTTTTTTAAACTGAGTACTCCAAGTTTCCCCCATCCCATTTTTAACGGCACTAAGATGGAGATCTGTGTTTACTTCAGAAAGACTGAGAAACTAACTTAAAAACAAAAGGATAAACTCTTCACTGCACTTAGCAAGTTATTCAAATCAGACGGCTTAGACATAGTCACAGTCAAAATGGAACTGCAAAAAAAGTTGTTAAGCAAGAAATCCTATTCAATAATAGAAGCCAAAATAGTAAGATGTAAACTAAGTCAATACAAAGAGCAAAACTCAAAACCAGAATAATGAATACTAAAAAATTCTAGCAGCATTAGCTCAGTGATTGAATCCGTATCTCGGACAAAGCAGCTTGTGCTACTGCACTACAATTTAGCAGCTGATATCAGGAGAATACCACAGCAACCATGTTAGCCAATAGCGGATAGCAACTTTGTGATGTGACGCAATTAAAACTTAAACAAAAAAAAAAGTAAAAACTTTCTTCACCAAGAAAATCAAAGTGTAACTCAAATATGAAAATAAAGCTCCACAATTAAACTTTCAAAATACAAAATTCTTGTAGATTAAAAAATAATTATTCAATGCATAGAATATTTTTAACTGAAAAATGGATTTTCCAAATTCTCATGGAAGGATCGATCATTTGAAGATTAGAACAGTTGTGGCAAGAACAGGCAATTCAATCCAACAAGCTTATCCATCTTATTCATCTAAGATTTTTCAAGCTGAAATTTGAAAGTAGATAAAACTTTCTAATATTTGTGAGAAATATGCCCTAACAAGTATCTAACCGTAACACTGTGTTCTTGTTCCAGAATTTATTTTAAAGTAACAGCCTAGATCCAGTGTTCTAATTCCTTTTATAATTTTAAACACTTCAAATATGTGTCCTTTTAATCTCCATTTGCTGAAACTGAACATGTTTAGCTCCTTCAATCTAACCCTAACCCTACCCCTAACTTCTCTGAACCTCCTCTAGTACCACTATGCCTTTTTGGTAATAAGGAGACAAAAACCGTTCACAGCACACCAGACAAGGTCTCATCAGTGATTTATAGAACTTTAGCATAACCTCCCTTTACTTGAACTCTATACATTGTGATAAATAACCTAAAATCCCATTAACCATCTTGATCACTTCTGTATACAGTCTTCATGCAGAAAGCAATGTGTCCACTATGACTCCTAGGTCCTTGTCGCAAGTTTCAGGGTATCCATTATAAATTTGTAATACCTTAGATTTACTTACTTTAAATTTCATCTACTACAAATCTGCCGTAGCCTGTATGCTGTCAGATTTCCTCCATAAAATTCTAGCTGTGTTCCACATCATGTGCCCTTCAACCTAGTTTGGGAACATCTGCAAACTTAATCAGCTTGTTGTTTATATTCTTATCTAGATTGTTAAATTATATTAAAAAGGGCAGAGTTTTAGATTGATCATTAACCTTTCATGTGGCCCCATATCAAAATCATTCCGAAAATCAAGATGAATGATATCAAATGCATCTCCCTTACAGTATTATGAAGTTTAACATATCTAGGGGTAGAAGTGTGGTGAAACTCCTACTCTCTGTAAAGTGCTCCCAATTGTGTGTTCCCTGTGTGTCCTCCTGCCAACCAAGACCAACTCCTGGCCTTCTCGTAGCAAAGACGGGCTACTGGTTTCCTTCTTTTTTTTTTTTTTTTTAATTTTATTAATTTTATTGTAATCATTCATACAAATCGATCAATTTTTACAAAAAATAGGATTGAAAAACAAGTTGGCCCGCCCCACCCTCCAAGAGAAAGAGCTTGGCCAACAGGGTAAAACTTGAGGCTTGTAAACAAACCTAAATTGATGAGTTTAATAGGCCAGTAGAGATGAATGGAGAGGAAAAAGACATGCGGAGATAATTACTTCCTCGGTGCTTTAAGAGCTTATTCTAAAATTTTATTGATTATATCCTGCCAGGTTTTAAAAAAATTCTGTACAGATCCTCTAACTGAATATTTGATTTTTTCCAATTTCAAATAGTATAAAACATCGGTTACCCACTGACTTAAAAGAGGAGAGTTAGGATTCTTCCAGTTTAGCAAAATAAGTCTGCGTGCCAAAAGTGTAGTGAATACAATCACAGTTTATCTGTCCTCCAATTTAAACCCATCTGGAAGAACACCAAACACAGCTGTTAATGGGTTAGGAGGGATTGTGACACCAAGGCTGTCTGAGAGGCACTTAAAAATTTTGGTCCAAAATGATGTTAATTTGGCGCAGGCCCAAAACATGTGACCCAGTGAGGCTGGGACTTGATTGCAGCGTTCGCAGGATGGATCTTGCCCTGGAAACATTTTGGACAGTTTTAGGCAAGACAGATGTGCTCGATATATAATTTTGAGTTGAATATTTGCTTCATTTGCGCATATGGAGCTCGAGTGAATTCTCTGCATTGCTACTTTCCACTCCCTTTCTAATATATTGATTAAGAGATCTTTTTTCCATTGTCCTCTTGGATCTTTGAAAGGGAGGGACTGTAAAATAATTTTATATATTGCAGAGGTGGTGTCTAAGTCCTTGAAATTGAGCAATATTTTTTCCAGCATGGACAAGGGTGCAAGATCAGGAAAATCGGGCAGATTCTGTTTAACAAAGATCCTAATTTGAAGATAGTGAAAGAAATGTGTAGCTGGAAAGTTAAATGTCTTTATAAAGATCTCTGAGCAATTTAATCCCAAATTTTTTCCAGATATTAAAAACTGCATATGTTTGCGAGGGTTGAAAGAGGTGGTTCTCTTGCAGAGGTGCCACAGATAAAAGCTTCTCCATCTTAAAATGCTTTCTACATTGGTTCCATATTCTTTGTGAGTGAAGCACAATTGGGTTATTAGTATATTGCCGATACCTTGCATTTATTGGGGCACAAAGCAGGGAATATAAAGAAGTACTGCAGGATTTTACTTCTATTGTGGACCAGGCCTGTGTATGTGCATCTATTTGTGTCCAGGTTTTTATAGCTTGTATGTCTGCTGCCCAGTAATAAAACTGAAAGTTAGATAGAGCCATGCCACCTTCTGCCTTAGGTCTTTGTAGGGTTGCACTTTGGAATACATGGATGTTTTGAGTTCCAAATAAATGAGGTTATTGTTGAATCTAATTGCTTAAAAAATGATTTATTGATGTATATTGGAATGTTTTGAAATAAAAAAGAAGCTTAGTAAGAATATTCATCTTAACAATGTTAATTCTTCCAGCTAGAGTGAGATGAAGGGTTGACCATCTATGCAAGTCTTGCTTAATTTTTTCCATACAGAAGGCAAAATTTTGTTGATAAAAAACTTTGTGTTTACTTGTGATGTTTAACCCTAGGTATTTAAACTGATAATAATAAAAGGAAAGGTGTCCAATATGATATTGTATGCTTGAGAATTCACTGGAAAGAGTACACTTTTATTCAGATTAATTCTGAGACCAGAGATCTTTTGAAATTCTGTAAGTGCTGTTAAGACTGCAGGCACAGATTTTGTGGGTCTGATATATACAGTACCATATCATCTGCATATAGAGAAATTTTCTGTTCCAGTCCTTCTCTGATAATCCCATTTATCTGATCAGCATTTCGACAGTGAACCGCCAGTGGTTCAATGGCGATTGCAAATAGCAGTGGTGACAAGGGGCATCCTTGTCTGGTACCACGTTCTAGTTTAAAGTAGCCTGAACAAATGTTGATAATACAAACTGAAGCTTCTGGATTGGTATACAGTAGTTTGATCCATGCACAAATGTTCAGGCCAAACCCAAATTGGTTTCCTTCTTTCAGTTCATCCCCGTACTCATATTCAATCCAGTATCTGGTTTCTGTTCCTCCTTCCACAAAGCTTCCTTCAAAACTCTCCCAGTCATGTCTAATTGACTAATAGACTTTTCCACATCCTCTGTGTTGTGTTGGCCAAACATCTTTCTAGATATCAAAAACTGCTCTAAAAATCCTAATCACCGGCATACACAATTTAAATTTGTAAATAGACTGAAATGTCATCTAATGGGACTAAAACTAGACTTTCTATATTATCGTAAAGTCATTGCCACCTGTTCTGCACATGTCCTGCAGAATCATCCCATGATAGCTTGCCTTCCGTCTGGCTTTGGTGTGTCTTATTCAGTTCCCAAACCCCATAATCATCATCATTTTAGAACGTCACCCTTCCTGGAGGATGGTACATCAATTACTGCTCGCCAATGGTTACCATCCTGTGCAGTGACCACCAGCTGGCCCCATTCTATTCCTAACTCTCTCATACTGTTTTTTGGCCAAGTTTTTTCCTGAACTCCCTCTGTTGCGTTTCCTTTCAGAGTTCCGGATCAGAGCCTGCTTTGTGTTGTTTACACCTGGTTTTCTCAGAATGTGACCCTGTCTCATCGTCGTCCACCCCACCAATTTCCTTCTCATGATTTATTCTTCCATACGACACTGCCAAATTTTCTGCCATAGCTTTTTGTTTCTAATGGCCTCTGGCCAGTGGATTCTCAGGATTTGTCACAGACATGGACAAAGGTCTGGATTCTCTTTAGAGTGCCCACTGTTGTTCTCTGTGTCTTTGCTCCATATAGCAATACTGATTTGACGTTTGTATTGAACAATTGCAGTTTGGTGGCTTGGCCACTTTTTTTTGAGTTCCAAATATCCCTCATTTGGGTGGACACTGCATTATTGATAACTGCCTAGATGTCTGCTGCTGTCCCTCCCATCTTATCCACCACACTATCTATGTAGATGAAGGATTCTACTTCTTCCAGTGGTTCACCATCCTGCTTTATTGGTTCTTTACTTTCAGTGTTGACCTTCAATAACTTGGTCTTTCCCTTGTTGATATTAAGCCCCCGTTGTGCTGAGACTTTCACTTGCATCTGTTGATGGCTATGGCAGACGAGTGTGAGATTGTCTGTACAATCCGCGTCATCGAGCTGGCTCCATAATGTCTGCTGGATTCAATTTCTTTTCTCATAAGTCACCATTTTCATTATCCAGTCTATAGAAAGAAGGAATAAAAAGCACTGTAAGCACTCCCTTAAATGTTAACCAAAAGTACACAGAGCACAGAGCATGACATTTCATTTATGGAAAGTTTATTTTATGTTCTAGGTATTGTAATTTGTAAGTATGACATTTTATTGTCATCTGAACACTTGGCAAGGCCCATGCCTACAGGCAAGGATCCATCTTTAAGAGGCCTTGATCACAAAGTCCCTAGCATTGTGATAGGTCTCTGCTGAAGAAGACTTAACATAAGCTCTATGTGAGTTAAGATAACATAAATCCAAAAAAAAGGAAAGCAGAAAACCATACAGCCAGTTTCAGTGGAACCAAAACAGGACTATTATGGAACATGGAATGAAATGTTCAGCATCCCTCTTAAACCACAATATGTAAGACTTCAAAACAGATTCTTTAAAATTCTTTAGTATATTAGACAATATCAGTGGTATGATAAATTGAGTCAGTACTGTAAAATAAAAATGTCTAAATGATGAATAGCTTATTGTAAATCAAATCTGTACCTCAACTGATAGAGAAAAAAGTCTAGACAAGTTTAAACCAAGACTCTTAAGCCAATCTGAATTGACCTTGTAATCAAAGAGAGCTAAAAAGCAATTAATAGAGCAATTATCATGGAGAAGTGAAGTTGAATGGTTGGTTAAGTAAAGCAATATGTCACTGAATAGAGATTAATTTGCTGTGGGGATATTTCAAGGTCTTTATTCACTTTATTTAGAAATTGGAAAAAATATTACACTACCAATTAAAGCAATAAGAAAATGCTTCTATATGAATTTCTCAAGTGATTGTTCATGTTACTGTATGCTGTATGTTCTGGGACGCTTTGAGGTGATACACTTTGATGTACTTCTGCATTTCAGTGAAACTATGAGTTGTACTTTACTAAGTTAGTCATCCATTTGCTTGCTGAAACTGCTTGGCCCCAGTTCATTGTCACAGTGGGCGGAGCCTATTCTGACAGCGCTTAGAACAAGGCATGAATCAGCCCACTACATGGCACTTTCATGCATACACCTAAGCTCAGTCAAGCTGAGCCAATTTAAATTCAATTTAAGCAATTTTGCATAAGCAATCTCCACACACACAGTGATCAGACCCAATCTCAAATTCTGCCTCTTGGAGTTATAAGGCAGATGTAGAAACCACCATTAAGCTACCGTGGTGTGTCCCCCAACCTAGAAAGTCATAACATTCAGCATAATGTGATCAATGCTCTGACCAGATTCAGCTATGTTCAGAAAGAATCCTTTGAAAACTTCCATCACATTTTCTGAAAATTAAACATGTGTACAGCATGTGTTGATCATCTTGTGACCGTGGAACACAGGGGGTGTACAGGGATACCTTAAGGAAAACCACTGACATGAGCCGGTCATTAACGTCAGCATGTATTCGGTCTAGAAACACTAAAGCTTTCAGAAAGCACAACTGTACCTAAAGTGACTTTCCATATTGATTGGGGAGTTATATATAGTTTCATCCAATATAGTTTAATTTCAAGCTGCATTAAGAGCAACTTACTGTACAAATCAAAACTGACAAAAAAAACCACTAAAAGAGCACCAAAATTAATCTTATAAATCTTAATCTATATTTTAAAGGCATAACCTTTATGTATTCTGTTTCAGCTGCTTCTGTTCAACAAAGAAAGCCCAATGTGTCTTTAGAAAAGGTTTAGAGGACACAACAACTTTTTTATAAGTTCTGCTCCATGAAATAGAAAGGCCATAAAAAAGAAATCTTTTTAGGTGAAAAATGTTTGAAGGTTCATTGGTTACTGGGTTTCAAAATTCTTTAGGGAATTAACAAAGTATATCCAAAGGTTGTGCGTAATGGCAGTACTGATAACAGGCACAAGGACTATCATCCAAAGCTTCAAAAATGCAATTTCACGTGGGTTTTAACATTTATGAAGCACAATGATATTAAAGTTCAAAAATAGTTGATTGATGTTATTATTGATAAAGGGACACTGCCTGTAAAAAGCTGTCTGAAAGCGACATCTGTTATGGACAAAACGATTTATAAATAAGTACTGAAAGGAACTTATAGCGTTTGGTTTGTTACACTGTAGAACACTGAACACACACAAAATTTAATGTCCATTTAAACAATTAGTTGATGCAAAAGATTTGGCTTAATACTTAAGCGTACTCTATTAAAAACTACCTTAAGGCTGATTAAATAATAAATGTCTGATTTGCTAATCCTATATGAACCTGCTAATCTAGATTTTGTTTAACCCCTCACTGTATGGTCACATTATCTCATTTAGTTCTGGGATGTTTGTGCACTGGAAATTTATCTTAGTGTATCAACATCATTCCTAAGTATTATAGTACTTTATATATAGTACAACTGTGACTTCTGTCACATACAATCTCATTGTTTAATACCAATACAGTATCTGTCACAGCAACAATTGTTAAGGTATTTACTCCATATGTCCAACACTAATCCATCCATCCATTTTTGACATAGATTACTACAGTGATAATGGTGGCTGGGGGCAAAAACTTGCAACTTTGGTGCAAGACAGCAACCAAATCTGGATGGGTCGTCAACCCACTTT
This sequence comes from Erpetoichthys calabaricus, assembly GCF_900747795.2. Lineage (NCBI taxonomy): Eukaryota > Metazoa > Chordata > Cladistia > Polypteriformes > Polypteridae > Erpetoichthys > Erpetoichthys calabaricus. Next base: position 107,691,287 of record NC_041403.2, read on the forward strand.
AGGGCATGCTTACTAACCCACCAACCCATACTAAGTTACAACTTTGATATGTGGGAGAAAAACTGGAAAACCCCATAAGGAAAATACATAGACGTGGGGAGAACATGTAAACTCCAGACTGTGCCAGGATTCAAAGTCAGTCTTCTGGTGTTGTGAAAGATATGCAGATGTGTACTAGCGGCAAGAGGAAAAGTAAAAGGGATACCGTTTTGCCGATGTACTCACCTCGCTTCTGTATTAGCAGCTAAGCGAGTGACTCTTTCTTCTGAGGTTTCGTTTTGCTGACGTGCTGGCCTTGTGTATCTTCAGATTTGGAGCCCTTACCTCGATTCCATCTCTCACTTCCAGGTTGGACAGACAGACACACACACTTCCACGTGTAGACGTTTATATATATGATATGAGTGAGACTGAATGCTGTAGCCTTTTCCTACAGAAACTATTCTTCCCACTGTGGTTCCTATAACTTTGTGTTTTTCCTCCTGTTTCTCTTCTCCAGTAGGATACTATCTGAAAAAATCAGAGGCTAAGAAGTTCCCATGGAATGATTAAATGTTTGGGAAATTTGTAGTTTGAAGCTGCATAGATTTTGATGCTCTTTTTAATTAATTTTTGATTCTTCAGCCACAGTACCAATATTACATGACCCTCTAAGGTTTGCAAAAAAAAAAATACAGTATACGAGCATTTTTGAAATGTAATGATTATTTTAATTTGCACCAGGCAATTATACATGTAGGGGATCAATGAATAACTTAAGTGACCCCTGAATGAGAATTAAAGGCTGATGAGAATTAACTTACAACAAAGAATTATTCATAATGGGTATATATTTACATTTTATTTCAAATCCCTAACTATAACTAAGTAGGTATATGACACATGGGTAAAAGAAGGCATTTATGCTGAAAGCTTCAAATCCTTATGTTGCCAGGAATAAATTTTATACATAATATCCTTACATGCTGTGTATCATGTGTACTGTATATCAAAAATTACTAAGAATTTTTATACTGTATATCAACAGGCTTGAAAAATGGATGGGTGGATGGAATAATAAACAGCATTTATTGTATGTATTTAAATCATCTTTTTTTTCAAATGGATTGTTTTTTTACCACACAATTGTTCTGCTAGGTGGAAGCAAAGCAATTATTTATTACAAAAGCAAAAGTGAATATTCCTTTTGTTTGTGTTTCAGATTTACAGGAGACAGCAGCTTAACATTGCGTGAGGTGTAAATGAAGGAGATGAGAACTAAAGAAAAGTTGGGGTGCCAGTTGGGCCACCCCGTTTACTGAACAAACAGAACAAAAATGAGCTTGCAGTGGTGCAACAGCAAACTGGCATGACAGTGGCCTTCTTAACCTCTGGCTGCTCAAGTAAATTGTCTCTCTTGAATGGGTCTCGGTCAGGGAGCTCCGTCATACAGGATTGTGTTCCTCGCATCTTCCAGGGGTCTATAAACATATATCATTCCGATTGGAAAAGGAGGGTTTAAGCGGACCGTGGGCATGGCTTAGGTGCACTTACTGGGCTGCTTCTCAGAGCTACAGATGAGAAAAGAGATTGTATTGTTAGTGTTGCCCCCCACTTACCCCAGCAGAGTATTGCATACCATGTCTGAGCCTGGGAGTTGATTCTCAGGTGCCAATGCATGACAGTTGTCATGGTTTGACTCTTGTTTTTAATTTGTCTAAACAGTTCCTGTGGCTCTAAACATAGCATATAAAAAAGAGTTTTTAAGACCCAGGAATCTAGTGGTCACATTTATGATTTATTTCAGCGGGCAACCTTTTTTTTTTTTTTTTTTTTTAAGGATGCTGCCATTTTAGGACTATACTGTTGATGGTTGGTATGCTGTTGCTAGGTAAGGCCAACTGGTAGTGTGTGGCATGTGACATCACCAAGCCAATGTCATAAAGGTCAACAATTGTGGTTTTCCTAGATTGTGGATTTAACCTAAAAATCACTAGCAAAGTTGATTCTTTGTTACAAGGCTCTCTGTTTATGAAGTCTTTTTTGTGTTCTAACTATAATTATTGTCTCACACCTTGGCTCTGGTTATATACATTTTTGCTTCTCTTGCTATGTTTTCCAACTATGATTATGGTTTATTACATTCTTCAACTCCCAGTTTAGGACCTTGGCATATTTAAACCGACTTGGTTCTATCTTACGACAGTTACTTAAATGAATGGCCTTCTCATGCAGTTCATTACAAATATGTCACAAGAACATAAGACATTTGACAAATCAGAGGAGATCATTCAATTCACAAGCATTTTTGGTTAGCTAACAGCTAAGATACCCCAGTACCTCATTCAAAAACCTTTAAAAAACAGTCAAGGTTTTCGATTCCACTTCATGACTTAGTAGTTTGTTCTGGATAGTAAAAAAATGTTTCATGACTTCAACTTACTTCTCCTTAATTTCTACTGGTGTCTTTGAGTACGTGATTTACTATTTTACTGAATGTATTGTGCTCAATCAATTTTATTGATGGCTTCTGAAAATGTCAATGACCTGCATTAGGTCTTTCTCTGTTTCAAGACTAAACAGGTTTAATTTCCTGAGTTTTTCATAAAAGGACATGCCTTGAAGTACTAGGATGCGCTTAGTTGTTCTACTCTGCACAGATTTAAGCACTGCTGTCGTTTTTGTAGTTTGGTGAACAGAACTGGAGAAGACCCTCCAGATATGGTCTCATTAGTGCTTAATACAAACTAACATTAATTTATTATGTATATTCAACATTTTTTACAAAAAAACTCATTATTTGCTTTTTAATGGTTTCTGCACATTACCAAAATGGCAGCAATGTTTCATCAGGCTGAATTACTAAATCCTAAAACCACTACATCCAGAAGGTGCTCTCTATATTGTGTACAGTCTTCCATAGTGTAGGCCTATTTATAATTAATATTCCTTTTACAGTACAAGTAGCATTTTGCCCTTTTCTACATTAAACTACATTTTTCATGTGTTTATGTTTCTCCAGACTGGAGGATTGGAGTCACTGAGGCTAGGGATCTGTGTCAGGTTTGAATACCGTAAGCACCAGAAGTCACTCTACTCCACTGGGTCCTTGAGCAAGGCCCTTAACCTGCAATTGCTTTGTCCTGGGTATGACGTTAATCTGTATCCAGTTAATCTGGGGGTTGGTGGCAGGATTGGCACTCCAGCCACCGTAAAAAAAACCTGTTCCAGTGTGGTGCTGTGGTGTCACCCGCTGCACTCAGGTCCCAATCCAGGTTTGTCATGTCATGCTATCAGTGCATGCTCCCAACCTTATCCAGACTGTTATCCATTCATATGCTTAGGACATGCAAAATATATGCATATTTTGCTAAAATACTACAAATACTTCCAGAAAGTGTAAAACATAACACGTTTCCCTAATACTGCGCATTAATTGGTCAAGAATCCTGCCTTCACTTGTCTGAAATTTTTCTTCTGACTTTTATAGATGGTGCTGGGGGATGTTAACCATGGAGACAATGGTACTAATATCAAAATCATTCCTTCATGAACATTTAAGGTAGTTTAAAATTATTTAACCTTTACTGTGCCATTATGGGTGCTACCATACTGTGCTACCATTGTCATGGTAGTTGCTAGAGGCATGGCTCAATAACTTGCATTACTGGCACAATGACATAAAAGCCTACATGTAATTAGAAGTGGCATCCTAGAATTTTTGGATTCTTCTAAAAAATGTATTGCTGCTTCTTGTTTTTGCTTTCTCAGTCTTTGATATCTTGACTTCCCTTTTCGGCTTTGTACTTGCCTAACTTTTTGGTTGCCACTAGAATAGTTTTTTCAGTTTCAGACTCTTGCAAGCTTATTAACATCTCTCTCCCAGTCCTACTGTCTTTTAGGAGAAGATAAAATAGTTCTGTCTTTGGCAAGAAATATTTCTCTTTTCATTTCTCAATTAAGGATATATATACTTTGCAACTAGAGAAAAGAAGCAATCTGGAAATTGTCATCCAGGACTGAAAGAAGACTTGATCCACCTAGGTTGTATGATTCTTTGTATTCTTTGCTAGTTTTGGTTTTGAATCAAATAAATGTAATTTTTTTGTCAAAACCTAAAAGCCTTTGTGTCTTTCACTGAGTGCTATTAGTGTAGCTGTAAAGTTGGATTGACTTGAGTTGCCTAAGTTGACAAGAGGACACTCTTGTGATGCCTTCTACTGGTGGTAAACAGGGTTGAAATAAATGATTTAAAGTAAAAAAAAAAAACAGCTTCAATTGGCAAATAGCTTGCCATAGGTGTCCCTATTGTTGAAGACACAGGGTACAATACAGATAGTGAGATAAGTAAGAGGTAACAGGTACAGTGCATAGCTAGTTTTGACATTTCTTCCAAACCCCATTAACAAAAGAACCTTAGAGGTTAGTTAGTACCTTGTGTGTCTGGTGCATGTCATAGGTAATAGGTGATATGATAAGATGATAAAACAGAGCTAAATTTGAAAAAGCCACCAGTGAAGCCTTATGTGTACTGTTTTCACTTCCTAGAAAAGAAGCCAGGAGTATGATGCCACTATTTTACAGGAGCATACACTGCTGATGAAGAAATCTATAAAATTAATTTTTTAATTGCAAACCAGTCTTGGGACTTTCCACCAAACACCTGGCCACACGGTGTGTAGTCTGTGTGTAGTCTGCATGTTCTTTCCATGATATTGTGACTTGTCCCTTTTATCCTCAAAACTGTTCATTTCTAAACTTTAAGTGTTGCTGTTTCAATTTACACAGTTCATAGCCAATATATTTTTCAGGTCAGCGGGTGATTGTGAGGCTCTCAAGTTACTTAATGTTTAAATTAAAATATATTGGTGTATTTTATCAGATTATGGCAATATCAGGGGGCATCAAAATAACATCTGCCAATCGAGACAGATTAGGCACCAGTATCCCATAATTTGATTGATTTTATTGTGATATGAACAATGCATGAACTTGCACATCTCCCTAGTAATTAATGGAACAACAACAACAACATTTATTTATATAGCACATTTTCATACAGATAATGTAGCTCAAAGTGCTTTACATGATGAAGAAAAGAAAAAAAAGACAAAGTAAGAATTAAAATAAGACAACACTAATTAACATAGAGTAAGAGTAAGGTCCGATGGCCAGGGAGGACAGAAAAAACAAAAAAACCCAAGACGGCTGGAGAAAAAAAAATAAAATCTGTAGGGGTTCCAGACCATGAGACTGCCCAGCCCCCTCTGGGCATTCTACCTAACATAAATGAAACAGTCCTCTTTCTATTTAGGGTTCTCATGGAAGGACTTGATGATGATGGTCATGTAGACTTCTGGCTTTTAATCCATCAATGTAGGAGTATCATGGTGCTTTGATTAGGTGGTGGTGGTGCAGGTTGCCACCACAGAAAACCGGGGAAAGAAAAACAGAAGAGAGAGTAGGGGTTAGTACGGATTTTGGAGCCACCATGAATAGTTATGATAATTAATTGAATATGCAGAGCATCAGGATTAAACTAAAATGAAATAATGAGAAAGCCATGTTAAAATAATGTATTTTTAGCAGTTTTTTTAAAGTGCTCCACTGTATTAGCCTGGCGAATTCCTATTGGCAGGCTATTCCAGATTTAAGGTGCATGACAGCAGAAGGCCGCCTCACCACTTCTTTTAAGTTTAACTCTTGGAATTCTAAGTGTACAGTAATCCCTCCTCCATCGCGGGGGTTGCGTTCCAGAGCCACCCGCGAAATAAGAAAATCCGCGAAGTAGAAACCATATGTTTATATGGTTATTTTTATATTGTCATGCTTGGGTCACAGATTTGCGCAGAAACACAGGAGGTTGTAGAGAGACAGGAACGTTATTCAAACACTGCAAACAAACATTTGTCTCTTTTTCAAAGTTTAAACTGTGCTCCATGACAAGACAGAGATGACAGTTCCGTCTCACAATTAAAAGAATGCAAACATATCTTCCTCTTCAAAGGAGTGCGTGTCAGGAGCAGATCGTGTCAGAGAGAGAGACAAAAGCAAACAAATCAATAGGGCTGTTTGGCTTTTAAGTATGCGAAGCACCACGGCACAAAGCTGTTGAAGGCGGCAGCTCACACCCCCTCCGTCAGGAGCAGGGAGAGAGAGAGAGAGAGAGAGAGAGAGAGAGAGAGAGAGAGAGAGACAGATAAAAACAAACAGTGAAAAATCAATACGTGCCCTTTGAGCTTTTAAGTATGCGAAGCACCGTGCAGCATGTCGCTTCAGGAAGCAGCTTGCACAGAAGGTAGCAACGTGAAGATAATCTTTCAGCATTTTTAGACGAGCATCCGTATCGTGTAGGTTTGTGAACAGCCCCCCTGCTCAATCCCCCTACGTCAGGATCAGAGAAACTCAGCGCAAGAGAGGGAGAAAAGTAAGTTGGGTAGCTTCTCAGCCATCTGCCAATAGCGTCCCTTGTATGAAATCAACTGGGCAAACCAACTGAGGAAGCATGTACAAGAAATTAAAAGATCCATTGTCCGCAGAACCAGCAAAAAATCCGCGATATATATTTAAATATGCTTATATATAAAATCTGCGATGGAGTGAAGCCGTGAAAGGCGAAGCGCGATATAGCGAGGGATTACTGTACACTCATTTGAAGATCTAAGCTTACGATTTGGAATATAAGGTGTCAGACATTCTGATACATAAGATGGAGTGAGCTTATTTAAGGCTTTGTAAACCATAAGCAATATTTTAAAGTCAATTCTGAATGACACAGGTAACCAGTGTAGTGACATCAAAACTGGAGAAATGTGCTTGGATTTTCTTTTCCTTGTTAGGATTCTAGCAGCTGCATTCTGCACTAGTTGCAAACGATTTATGTCTTTGGGTAGTCCTGAGAGGAGTGCGTTACAGTAATCTAGTCGACTGAAAACAAAAGTGTGAACTAGTTTCTCAGCATCTTTCAATGATATAAGAGGTCTAACTTTTGTTATGTTTCTTAAGTGAAATAATGCTGTCCTAGTGATCTGATTATATGCGATTTAAAATTCAGGTTCACAGTCAACAGTTACCCCTAAATACTTTTCCTCCGTCTTGACCTTTAATCCTAATGCATCAAGTTTATTTCTAATAACCTCATTATATCCATTATTGCCAATCACTAAAATTTCTGTTTTCTCTTTATTTAGCTTGAGAAAATTACTATTCATCCACTTAGAAACACAAGTAAGACACTGTGTTAGTGAAACAACAGAGTCGGCGTCATCAGGTGCTATTGATAAATACAGCTGTGTGTCATCAGCATAGCTGTGGTAACTCACGTTAAAGCCCCGAGATAATCTGACCTAATCGAAGCATGTAGATCGAAAAGAGCAGCGGACCCAGGATAGAGTCTTGTGGAATGCCATATAGAATATCATGTCTCTTTGAGTTATAATTACCACAACTAACAAAGAATTTTCTACCTGCCAGGTAGGATTCAAACCAATTTAAGACACTGCCAGAGAGGCCCACCCCATTGACTAAGGCGATTTCTAAGAATATTGTGATCAATGGTGTCAAATGCGGCACTCAGATCTAAGAGGATGAGAACAGATAAATGGCCTCTGTCTGCATTTACCCGCAAGTCATTGACTACTTTAACGTGCAATTTCTGTGCTGTGATTTGTTCTGAAACCTGACTGAAACTTTTCAAGAAAAGAATGTTTATTGAGGTGGTAATTTAGCTGCATAATGACTGCCTTCTCTAGAATTTTGCTTAAGAAAGGCAGGTTAGAAATGGGTCTAAAATTTTCAAAAGCAGAGGGGTCAAGATTATTTTTCTTGAGTAGGGGTTTAACTACAGCAGTCTTTAGACAGTCTGGGAAGACCCCCGTATCTAATGATGAGTTTACTATGTCAAGAATACTATTAATTAGCAGGCCGGATACTTCTTTGAAAAAACGTGTTGGTACTGGGTCAAGGACGCAGGTGGAAGGTCTCAGTTGAGAAATTATTTTATGTAAATCAGGTAAATCTATCCTGGTGAAAGAGTTTAATTTGTTTATAATGGAGTACTGAGGCTTAAGAGGATCTGCAGTGTTGGGGAGATATACTATATTATTTCTAATATCATTAATTTTTTGATTGAAAAATACAGCAATAGCCTCACAAGTTTCACTGGAAGTATTTTGGAGGCATTCCTTTGAGTTACCTGGATTTAGCAGACGATCAATAGTAGAGAATAAGACTCTGGGATTACTAGCATTGTTATTTATAATCTTGGAGAAATAGCAGCGCCTCTCAAGACGGACTGTGTTATTGTATTCTGTTATTTTAACCTCAGTATCTCATAGTGGATAGTTAGTTTAGTTTTTCTCCATTTACGCTCAGCTCTACGGCATGTTCTGTTTAAATCAGACACTCTTTGAGTCTTCCATGGTATAACAATGCTAGAAGATTTTTTTAACTGTCTTTTCAGGTGCAACTATGTCAGCAGCAGCTCTCACTTTAGTATTAAATATTCCACCTTACTATTTACATTATCCTCGCTATTGTAGTTAGCACTATAAATGGACTGTTTGCTTAGAATGTTTGTAAGTTGTGAAGCTGCTGATCAACCAAAAGAAGCGTTTTTTTAACAATATGCTTCTCATGAATGTTTTCTATCAATATTTCTATATTAAATATGTAAAAGAAAATGGTCTGATAGACCAATATCAATGATCTGCTTTACATCAACTTTTAGTCCTTTGGTAATTACGAAGTCTAACGTATGACCTGCTTTATGTGTTGGCTGACTAACAAGCTGTCTCAAATCAAAAGAGTCCCGGAGGTGGAAGACGAACAGATGTTACTAGGTAGGTACTACTGTTAAACTTAGAGAAGTCTGCATAAAAAAGGAAACTTCTCGTATTGCTACATGAGAATTTTCATGCAAAATATGCCACTGGATATGGCATTTCAAACTTTAATTTCAAGTAGATAGTATTAGGGTTTAATTTTTCTAGGGTAATATATTACACTGCTATCTCTGATTATGGAAACACAACTATAGATGATACTAATTTCAGATTGACAGCATTTTGTTGGTTGCAAGATTAAAAAAATAAATAAAGTCATGGTAGCTGATTAATTAATCTCATTATGGCAATGTAACTGTACATGTTTTAATTAATACTTCAAGTGCTATACATAGTTTGTTAAATTCTAATTTGTATGTGCAGTAATTAAGATTAGCACTTAAGCATGTCTGTGAATGTTACAAGGAATTGTCACTGGCTCCAAATGAAATATTATGCATTAGAAATTCTGACAACAAATGGTGACAGAAGCTAGCACTGCTGCCTCTCAGCTCCAGGAGAGATACTTATTGTCCATGAGGTGTATTCACTTTCTTCTTGAGTCGATGTGGTGTTTTTTGTTTTTTTTTGTTCAGATTTACAGCCCACATCCCTAGGGTGTTCATGCCAAGTGAATTAGTATCTGTAAACTGACATGGTATGGGGTTGTGTGCAGTGGCCTCACTCATAATCCAGGGATACTTCCTGCCTTGAAATTGGAGCTACTGGTATAAACTCCAGATGGAACCAACTTTGCATGGAGAACCAATCTATCAAATGGCACGTTCATGCACTTCCATACAAGGCAAGTCCTAAATTTTAGAGTAAAGGAGAAAACTGGAATATAAACCCTATAAAGTAGCTGAAGGTGCGTTTCAAGCTGAAAAGGAAAGAAGGGTAAAGACAAAACGTTTTGGCTCTATAGAATCCATCAGGTGTGTAACTCAAAAGGAAAGAGGAGGTAACATATATAGGTGGGGAAAACAAAGTCAGGGCAGATGAAAGGAGAAAAGGCGAGAGAAGTTGCCATTAAAGGAGGAGAAGAAGAATGGAGAGATTAAAAGGTTGGTCAGTCTTTAACACCAGGAGTCCAGTGTGAGAATGGTCCCAGAGTGAGACTGTGCTTAGCTTCTTCAGTTTTTTTTTTTTTTGAAAAGTGTCTTTAAAGCACTGTGCAAGAACAAATACTGAGAGATCACTGTGGCTGTGATCAAGGGATATAAGGTGTTCTACAATAGGTTTTGTAAGGTCTTTGGTTTTCATGGCTCAAACATGCTCTCTAAAATGGTTTACTAGCTGTGTCCTTATTTCAGCCATGTAGAAGGCTGGATACCTCCTACAAGAAATGCAGTAAATACAATTTTAGACAGGCAAGAGGCCCATTGTTTAATACAGAATTTACCAGATGAACCAGATGCAAGGGTATTATTGGTGAAATACTTGTAAGTGACATAGCAGCTCATGTTACAGCTAAAAGTCTCCTGATGAGGAATGTGTCTCTCCTCTGTTAGGTGAACTGCAGTTTAGAAGTTTGAACAGGTTAGTTGGACTACAGAAAGAGATTAATGAAGGGCTAGGAAAAGAGGCATCTATGGAAGGATCAGTCTACAAAATTGGAAAAGTTTGTTTAATGACCTATGGGAGAGAAAGAATGGTAGGGTGGAATGGGAGGGCCAACAATATGTGGGTTTTATTACTGGGGTTCCTTTATCAACAAAGGAAAAAAAGTATTCTGAGTACTTCATTACAGAAAGCATTATTGTGTTAATCAGAAACCTAATAGTTTTTCTCATGTTCACTTTGCTGTGAAAGCACCAGGTGATTTTATTTTGCTTTCAGTGTTGAAACAAGCATTTAGTTTAATAACCCAAACAAAATACTCTTTACAGTTCAGTCCTTCATTTAATTAAACCCATTTATTACAGTTAAGGTTCGAGGCAGGCTCATCCCAGGAGCATCAGGCACAAGGCAGAAACCAGTCCTGAATGGAAAGATAACTCATCACAAAGGACACTCAGTTTTATACTGGGCCAAATTAGAGTTACTAGCTAACCTAACCCACACCAGAGTATCGAAAGAAAATCCCACAGAGAGGCAGAGATAAATTGTACAGTAAACTGGATTGTACAATCCAAAAAATTAAGTTTGTAGATAATTTGACAACTCTGGATTGGCTCATTGTAAATTAAAAGAAGTGCTTACAAGTTAGCTTGTGTGTTGCCCAGGTCTAATATATGCCATACACTCAGTCTTGCCCAGGTTGGCTCTGGCTCCCTTTGACCAGTGAACAGATGAACACATTGAGAAAAAGGAGGATAATTTTTACATTTGGTGTGCCAGTGTAGGAATTCACTGCTTTTAATTTTATAAGGAAATGTTTGAGTTTTGTCTGTAGATTGTGTGTTCTACCCGAGACTATATCCTGAATAATAGTGTAGAACAGATAACAGCCTACACAGTGGCACAAAATTTGGGGAATACTACACTAGTGGAGTTCTTCTGTATCAGCTTATTGATAATTTTACTTTTCCTATATATGTTGTGATATATGGCCGGCCATTCAGCCCGGCCAATACCCCCAGGCCGCCAGGTGGAGCCCTCCCGGCAGCATGGAGGTGCCCCGAATGCCAGCAGGGAATCCTGGACAATGCAGTTTTTATCCCCAGCCCTGCTGGATACCATGGGGGCCACTAGAGGACACTGCAGGGAGGAACAAAGATTATTTGCCCTACGCCCCGGAAGTACGTCCGAGTCACAAGGACAAGAGGAATGACGTGCTTCCGGGGTGAAGAAAAAGGATTTTTATCTGACCCGGAAGTGTTCCTAGTCACGAGGACAGAGAGGGCAAAACACTTGTGGGTCAAGGACTATAAATGACTGTGGGAAATCCTCAGACGCTGAGCTGAGCTGGGTGGAAGGGGGCAACGCGTCTGGGAGTGGGGGATTGATTATTGTAGTGTGTATTGGTGATTGTTTAGGAGTACAGTGATCCCTCGCTATATCGCGCTTCGCCTTTCGCGGCTTCACTCTATCGCGGATTTTATATGTAAGCATATTTAACTATATATCGCGGATTTTTTTGCTGGTTCGCGGATTTCTGCAGACAATGGGTCTTTTAATTTCTGGTACATGCTTCCTCAGTTGGTTTGCCCAGTTGATTTAATACAAGGGACGCTATTGGCAGATGGCTGAGAAGCTACCCAACTTACTTTTCTGTCTCTCTTGCGCTGACTATCTGTGATCCTGACGTAGGGGGTGTGAGCAGGGGGGGCTGTTCGCACACCTAGACGATACGGACGCTCGTCTAAAAATGCTGAAAGATTATCTTCACGTTGCTATCTTTTGTGCAGCTGCTTAGTGAAGCGACATGCTGCAAGGTGCTTCGCATACTTAAAAGCTCAAAGGGCACGTATTGATTTTTGATTGAAAAACAAACTCTGTCTGTCTCTCTCTCTTTGTCTGCTCCTGACGGAGGGGGGTGTGAGCTGCCGCCTTCAACAGCTTTGTGCCACGGTGCTTCGCATACTTAAAAGCCAAACAGCCCTATTGATTTGTTTGCTTTTCTCTATCTATGTGACATTCTGTGCTCCTGACAAGCACTCCGTTGAAGAGGAAGATATGTTTGCATTCTTTTAATTGTGAGATGGAACTGTCATCTCTGTCTTGTCATGGAGCACAGTTTAAACTTTTGAAAAAGAGACAGATGTTTGTTTTGCAGTGTTTGAATAACGTTCCTGTCTCTCTACAACCTCCTGTGTTTTCTGCACAAATCTGTGACCCAAGCATGACAATATAAAAATAACCATATAAACATATGGTTTCTACTTCGCCGGATTTTCTTATTTCGCGGGTGGCTCTGGAACGCAACCCCCGCGATGGAGGAGGGATTACTGTATAGTAGAGTGTAGGGGCTTGGTGCACTTTATTATTGTCCTAATAAATAAGTATTGGAATTTTACCTGGTGTCTGGAGTCAAATCTGAGGGTTCAAGGGAGCGATAGTGCTCCCTATAGACCACAGTGGCATAGCCGTCAGGATTCTCTAGCGTCTTTTGCAGAGGACCTGTACATAAATTTTCTGTAGTTAGAGAACCCCAAGAAGGCAGCGTCCAGACACGCAGCAAAAATTGTCAAAACCCCACGTTCACCAAGTCTGTTATGGGAAAGAAGAGAGGTAAGCAGAGTGGCAGCGCCAGCGGAGAAGCTCTACTCATCATGGCTGACGCTCGGGATGAGTGTAGGAGCAGCCACACGGATCGGGAGAAGCCTACGGAGGAAGAATGTAGTGAGGTATGTGCCGGGGAAATAGTGGATAATATCTTTAAACCTAGGGGGCTCCGCCCCCTGCTCGCTTCGCTCGCCAACCCCTGGTGTTGGGAATGACAAAGAGCGTGATGTATGACTGAGATATAGAATAGTGTGACGGTGTAGATGATGCAAATAGAAAGCAAACAATAAAGTGTGTGGCACAGTGTAAAGGTTTATTGGCAAATTTCTTTGTACACGCCGTTTTAAGTGTAAAAGGTAATTCCAGGTCAGAACTTGTAATGTCAATGAAGATGGTTATTGTTGTGATCAGAGTCAAGTTTGTCAGAGCTAGAAAGAGTTGTGTCTCTCCAGGAGTAATGGAATGACTTGGGTATTTATGTTTTCCACATTAATATTTTTTGGACATAATATAGTGCGTTGTGTTAAAAGGGGCATTTGGTCTAATGAGATTGCTGTTCCAAATCTGTCTGTAACTAAGTCGTCGCAGATAAAGGCTTGAGGAATTGTAATAATATGTGGCTGAAGTCCATCTGTATTGGTGAGTGTACATCTCTCAGTTGTAATAAGCAATTGTTATGATCTGGTTCTGGACATCATTTCTTTTTACTAACTGTATCTTTTGAAAGCAATGCCAATTGTCTGCGTATTTTAAGGTGCACTGAACAATAGCTGAGCGCATGGCATCTGGAAGAATAGCTAATCACTGTCTAAAATCTTCTCCTAATAAAAGTACCTTTCCTCCAAAGCGAATATTATTATTCATAAACGTTTGTAGAAGTTTATGAATGGTGTTGAGTAAGTGACTTCATGTCATTGTACATTTATCAATAATTAACATTTTTTCAAGACGGATGTCATGTGCCGTGCCACCGTTAATGTTCATAGTGGATACCGATTTTTAGGATGTAATGCAGTTGATAAAGATTTCACTTTCTGGTACATCGTTAGTTAGAAGCATCTGTAGATATTCAGGATATGAATGTAAAGGAGGCAGTTTAATTTGACCCTTTTGACAACAACGTGTAAATGTATTACTTGTATTGCCAGTGTTTCTTCAGGGAAGTGAACTGAATGACAATGATTGCAAATAACATTCATTAATCCGAATTAATTTTCCTGGTGTATGTTTTGCTTGTGCCGTTTGAGAGGCGCGTTGTTGCATGTGTAGTATTTGGGACGTGTTGTTTTGAGCTGTAATCGATTTGCCTGTGCTGTGTGAGAAGCCCGTTGTAGCCTTCCTTGCCGTTAACGTATGTCAGAGACGGGAGGTGTTTCGTTTTGAATCTGTGCCTGTTGCGATGCAGCACTTTGATTGATAGATTGCGTCATGTGGATCTAGGATGTAGATTGTGCATATTTGCGTTGTTGATTGTTTTCAGGGTGCACTGTTCCAATGCGATGCAGTATTTGTGCACATATGGGAAAACAGTATGGGCCATTGCTTTTGGTGGCCTGATATTTATTCCGGTAGATGCAAAAGCAAATGAACTATTGTAGGATCTAATGCAGTTCATCAAGTTTTTACTTTTAGGTACATCGTTAGTTAGAAGCTTTAGTTGAGCTTTGCGTTTTTGTAGCCGAGACATTTTTTCTTTAGAAATATGGATAAGTAATAAGGGAGTATTGCACTCACTGTTAATATGGAGCCTTTTCTGCGGTTGAACGGTTAATAGTGCCTTATTGTAATGAGATCCACCTATGCTGCTTAGTGTGAATTGTGTTTGGTTCCGTTATCCGAGCGGTATCGTTTTGTACCTGTGATCGTGAATTCATGACTTGTTTGTTCTTGAGCGTGAGAAATATGGATAAGTAATAAGGAGGATCGCACTCACTGTTAATATGGATCCTTTTCTGCGGTTGAACGGTTAATAGTGCCTCATTGTAATGAGATCTACCTATGCTGCATATTGTGAACGTGTTGAGATGACGTATGTTTAGAAATGGGGCTTTGTGTTTCATTTGTTATTTATGTTACTGTGGTCGTATTAATAAGGAGTATTGCACTCACTGTTAATATAAGCTCTGTGCATTGTTTGTTTTCAGGAAGGTTCATTCGTTGATAGGTTGCCTCATCTGGATCTAGGATGTAGATTTGTGCATATTTGCGTTGTTGATTTGTTTCAGCGTGCACTGTTCCAATGCGATGCAATATTTGTCCACATATGCGAAAGCAGTATGGGCCATTGCCTTTTGGTGGCCTGATATGTACTCCGGTAGATGCAAAAGCAAATGAACTATTGTAGGATCTAATGCAGTTCATAAAGTTTTTACTTTCAGGCACATCGTTAGTTAGAAGCTTCTGTAGATATTCAGGATATGAATGTAAGGAGGCAGTCTAATCTGCCCCTTTTGACAACAACGTGTAAATTCATTATTTGTATTGCCAGTTGTTTCTTCTGGGAAGTTAAGTGAATGACAATGATTGCAAATGACATTCATTAATTCCAATGAAATTTCCTCAATAGTGGATTCATTATTGAAGGTGTTTTCAGCCATTTGGCGTAAGCGTTTAACATGTGTCTGGCGTTGATGTCCGCGACGTGCATGTTTTGCTTTTGGCGTTTGAGTGCCGCGTTGTTGCATGTCCAGTATTTGTGACACGCTATTTTTTTCTTTTAATTTATTCGCCTCCGCTTTGCGCAAAGTCCGTTTCAGTCTACGTCGTGCATTGTTTGTATCGAGCCTTGTCCGTTTTTGTATGTCGGTCATTTGATCTTTCTGCTTTTGGAGTCTTGCTTTCTTTTTTTCTGGCAGTTCTTTTGCGCGTTGTAGACGTCTGCGTTCCTTTTTTTTCTCTTCGCTCCCTTTTTTTGTATGTCTGAGACGCGAGCTCTTTCGTTTTGAAATCGTGCTTGTTTCGATGCAGCACTTTGAGACGCGCGCTGTATGCGTCTAAGTTCATTGTGTCTGTCCATTGGGCACGTCTCTGTAACAGTGTTACTTGTGCTTTGCGTTTTTTGATCCGAGACATTTTTTCTCCCGGAGTGTCAGAAGCGCGTTTTATGCTCCGCCGTCTATTTTGTTGTTTCTTTCGTGTTCGTGTGTTTGTTTCCTGTTATCCTTTCCTTTTCGTTTTGTACCCGTGACCGTGTATTCATGACTTGTTTCTTTCTCAGCATGCGAAATATGGATAAGTAATAAGGAGGATCGCACTCACTGTTAATATGTTTCCTTTTCTGCAGTTGAACGGTTATAGTGCTTTATTGTAAGGAGATCCACCTATGCTGACACCTATGCTGCCTAGTGTGAAGGTGTTGACGTTCACTTTAGAATATGTGGCTTTGGGTGTCACTTCTTATGGATATGTGTGGGGGGGGGGGGGGGTGAGGATTGTTGTTGCGCGAGCGTCTTCTTTCTTTTTGTGTTCCTGTGTCTTGTTGAATCCCCCTCTTGGTGTGTGTCCCGTCCGGTGCCTGTAGGGGGTGGGGGGGGGGTGCCTTGCTGTTGTGCGCGGGCCTCTTTTTTTTTTTTTTTTTTTGGGTCTAGTTTCGTGTGCAATGTGTTTCGTGCTTTGTCTGTGTTTGACTACTTTTTTATGTGCCTTTCCCTTTTTTCGGTGCTCGTTGCGCCTCATTTCTTTGACTCCTTTTTTCTCTTTTTTCTGTGCTCACTCCTTTTTTCTGTGGTCTTGTCCGCCTCTCGCGCCCCTCATCCGCCTCTCGCGGCCTCTTTTGTCCCCCTCTCGCGGCTTCTCATCCGCCTCTCGCGGACTCTTTTGCGCCTGCGCAGTACGTCTTTTTGCGGCTACGGCCCATGGCCGGATGTCCCTGCGTCCATCCGGTTTAGCATTCTCGGTTAGTAATATGGATAACTCACTTACCTTGCACATACCTCGGAAATCATCATCCGGAGACTCTTCAGGATGCAGGAGAAGCTCCTAAAGACAGTGGTATGCTCTCGTTCAAGCCGGTGAGAGATACTAAAGACTTTCGCATGTCGGCTGCCGGTGAGGGACATGTGACCCAACCCGAAGCATTCTGGGAAGGAGGAGGTCCACGTCCCACTGTGTGCGCCTTCGTCTGCGAAAAGACGGACTTGGACTTTCCAAAGGGGAAGGGGGAGGCGAGCGAAGCACCTCTCACCCTGCAAGAAGGTAATGAGGGCCGGGAAATGGCTGATCGGTCTGTCGACAAATAAATAAAGACAGACCGCAGGTCACCGAAGAAGGCAACCCGGCCCTCAGACAATAAGAACTCCAATTCCCAGAAGCCTCCGCGAGACCCATCAGAGTGCGTGCCAGCAGCGGGTGTGCTCATTGGTTCCCGGCTGGTAGGTAGGACGAATAAGGAAGTAAGCTTGCCTCCGGCTGAAGTAAACAACAGTTTGGACTTGCGGGAACTTGAGAAGCTAATCAAGCCCGTAAGTAGTTTCTTGCAGGTCCTGACGAACATTGAGAGGATCGTCGGAGAACTGGGAGCAGTGGCCGAAGCGCCTTTAAGAAAGGTGAAAGAATACCTGCGGCGGTTTGGTTGGGAGCCTCTCGTATTAAGGAATGCAACGGTACAGGTAAGCGAGACCCGTACCTTACATAATAGAGGGACACAGAGTGAACCGGGCCCGCAATTGATCAGTAGCGGGTGCCAATCCTCTGTGAGCCATACAAAAGAGTGTGAAACAATGACCAAGGGGATGGGGGAAGATCCGATCGTACTGGAGCAGCTGGACAGTGCTCTCTTATGGAGCGATGCAGATCTAAAGACGCCACCACTGGTCGTTGTTAAATCTAAAGGGGTGCAGACAGGAAAGGGGCTCTCTTTTACTCATAGGGAGACCCAAAATGTGAACAAGCCCCAGATTAAACAGGAGATCACTAAAATAAAACAGGGGTCTCCTGACAAGTTGGAAAAGGGGTTGGAAAGCTCAAGGGCGGCCAATAAATCCTCCTCAGCGGAGAAAAGGGTGGAGCCAGATGTTCCAAGGTGCTTCCAGTCTAGCAGAGAGAGACTACCAAGGGGACCCGGCTGTGCTACGAATGCTGCAGGCCGGGCCACGGATGGAGAAGTTGTCCTAGGAGAACAGGGGATCAAAATATTTATTCTTATACTGTTCCTCCTATGTTGGCACGGGAGTGTCAGCGAGATCACCGAGGTCCAACCTTTGGATCATCTTGGAGGAAGATGTCCCTCGCGGGGCTGGACGCTCCAAACCATGGTTTTTCGCTGGGAGGAGGGTACTGTGATATATGGCCGGCCGTTCAGCCCGGCTAATACCCCCAGGCCGCCAGGTGGAGCCCTCCCTCCAGCATGGAGATGCCCCAAATGCCAGCAGGGAATCCTGGACAATGCAGTTTTTATCCCCAGCCCTGCTGGATACCATGGGGGCCGTAGAGGATGCTGCAGGAGTCACATGGACAAGAGGAATGACGTGCTTCTGGGGTAAAGAAAATGGAGTTTTATCTGATCCAGAAGTGTTCCTAGTCACGTGGACAGAGGGTGAAACACTTCCGGGTCAAGGACTATAAATGATTGTGGGAAATCCTCAGACGCTGAGCTGAGCTGGGTGGAAGGGTGGCAACATGTCTGGGAGTGGAGGATTGATTATTGTAGTGTGCATTGGTGATTGTTTATGAGTATAGCGGAGTGTAGGTGCTTGGTGCACTTTATTATTGTCCTAATAAATAAGTATTGGACTTTTACCTGGTGTCTGGAGTCAAATCTGAGGGTTCAAGGGAGCGATAGCGCCCCTTATAGACCACAATGTATATATATATATATATATATATATATATATATATATATATATATATTAATATATATATATATATATATATTACTGTATGTATAAAATTTCAACTGTTGTCTGTGATGTGAGTCTGTGGACAAATTAACTCAAAAATTAATTTCTCAATATGAAAGAAAACAACACATTTATTAGCATTCTAAAACTGAAGAAGCTTGTTGATTTTGAACATAATAACAACTACTTAATTAGATTGTGTCATATATAGATAAACACATTTGAGAAAAGTATACAGTGGAACCTTGGTTCACGACCATATTTCATTCCAAAACTCTGGTCGTAAACCGATTTGGTCGTGAACCAAAGCAATTTCCCCCATAGGATTGTATGTAAATACAATTAATCCATTCCAGATGGTACGAACTGTATGTAAATATATTTTTTTAAAGATTTTTAAGCACAGATATAGTTAATTATACCATAGAATGCACATCATAATAGTAAACTAAATGTAAAAACATTGAATAACACTGAGAAAACCTTGAACAACAGAGAAAACTAACACTGCAAGAGTTCACGCTATAGCCTTACGACCTGATCGCTGTATAAACACTTTTTTTTTAATGAGTTTTAAGCACGGGGAAAAAAAAGGAACATTTGAACAAATCCGAACTTTATTTAAAAACCAACCACAAGTAACCAAGAAAGTAACATTGCAAGAGTTCACGCTATAGCCTTACAACCCGTTCACTGTATAAACACTTTTTTTAATGAGTTTTAAGCACAGGGGAAAAAAAAAGGAACATTTGAACAAATCCGAACTTTATTTAAAAACCAGCCACAAGTAACCAAGAAAGTAACATTGCAGCAGTTCGCGCTATAGCCTTACAACCCGTTCACTGTATAAACGCTTTTTTTAATGAGTTTTAAGCACACGGGAAAAAAAGGAACATTTGAACAAATCCAAACTTTATTTAAAACCAACCACAAGTAACCAAGAAAGTAACATTGCAGCAGTTCGCGCTATAGCCTTACAACCCGATCGCAGGGAAAAAAAAATGAACATTTGAAAAATCCGTAACTTAATAAACAACCAAGAAAAGTAACATTGCAACAATTCACGCTACGAACCAAAAAATGAACATTTAAAAAATCCGTAATACAAAAACTAACCATAAACCACCAAGAAAACTAACCTTGCATGAGTCGAGTGCTGGCATGAAGTGAGGAGGGACTGGGTGGAGAGGAGGTTACAGTGCTTAGAAGCCATGGTTAACTGCAAAAGCACACGAAATACTGTAGAGCACAAAGAGTTCACAGGTAAAGCAGGCACATCTGACTGAGAACAATGAACAGGGAGAGGCTGAACACGTGCTTAAATACAGCAATCGACGCGTACGAACCGGAAGGGAAATGAAATAGAGCACAAAGAGTTCATAGCGAAAGCACACACGCACGCACGTGCAAGCACGCACGTCTGACCGAGAACAATGCAACATGTGCGGAAATCATCGGTGCGCACAAACCGAAAGGGATACTGGCTTGTTCGTATACCGAGTGTGTGGTTGTGAACCGAGGCAAAAGTTTGGCGAACTTTTTGGTCGTAAACTGATTTGTACGAGCATCGAGACGTTCGTGAACCGAGGTTCCACTGTATATATATGTGTGTGTCTCTATATTTGAATAGGTAAACTATTGTGATGGGATGAAAAGTTTTCAAAATTTTCAATGGATTTATTTATTTTAGAAACATGTTTTGACTGATTTTGAGTCATTCAGTTCTAGTAACACTTGGCATAGTTACAAACATTGGAAAATTCTACCAGCCTATACATTTTAAGCAAAATCACTACATTACATTTTGTTCTACAAAGATAATGATCTTAGGCACTTGGGCTATAGCTGCAATGCAACTGGAAAATAAGAAAATACATTTTTTAAATAAGACATCATTTTCAATTTCATTCCAGATAATAAAATATTGGCTTATAATATTTTACTAAAAAACGAAGATAAAGTCATGTGCTGGACACATCAGCCTTCTTTAAAGATTTTGCATTTCTTGAATTTCCCTTGGCAACAATAAAGTTATCTATCTGTTATATAGTGCCTTTCACATCTATCTATCTATCAACTGTAATAATGTTGGTTGTAAATATCTGGCATAAGGTAATAAGGCTGTGGGGTTTTTTATATAATAGGGTATTCTATTCCCCCAAGTAATTTTTAAATATAATTACATTTTAGTTACTTGGGTATTTAGAAGTTTTGTGTAAAATGTGTGGCACAGTTGTTATCTGCCTATAAATTACAAGGCTGTCAGTTCAGTCCCCACCACTGATTTTACTCTCCCCTTTTGTAAAATATATATATATATATATATATATATATATATATATATATATATATATATATATATAAAATGGATAGAAGCAGTGTTTTATGGGGACAATACATCTGAAACTGAACTGAAAGCTTCAAAATTTTTTTGTTTTATGAGTATTAATGGAAAAAGAACATTTTTACTCAAAGCTTTCCCTTAAATAAAGTTTAGGCTCAAGGCAATTTGTGGAAATTATTTGTCAGACTTATTCCAACCAATTCAAGAAGTTCAAAATATGAAGATCGGTGTAATAAATAGTAAGCAGTTCCGCTAAACTATTTCTTTAAAAGCCTAACGAGTGGTATGGAAGGTTATTTTGTCTAACTCAAAGTTCCATGATGATTGAAGAAGCCCTCATCCTACTGCAAAGCTCTTAGTGATTAATTGCCAGCTGCATCATTGCGAGGAAATTAATAATTACTCAGCAAAGGCTGTTGCCCCCAGCAAACAAAGTAGTGTTACAGTTTAATATTATATTTGACGCTAATAGGCTCTTGACATCTAAACTTTATGTAGCTCATTCACCTTTATAAATTGTCTTTTTCCGTGGTTGTAGATAACCCATCTTCAGAGATGTGTCCTAGGCAATCAATGCTGTTGTAGCTAGTACTGTACCTAAATGGATGTATTTTGCAACATGCAAGCAGTATGTGACAGAAATACAAAACTATCTCAGGAAACAGTGTGCCAAATAAATAAAAGAAAAATGCTTGACAGTTATTATTCATTCCAAAATTCCCTCAGATAACATAGCTGTACCCACAAATTCTGCTTTATGAAAGCAGTATGGTCAGGGATGTAAATGTCTGCCACTTGAGGAATACATCGGGATTCCTTTAAAAAGGTGATTACTGAATTGGTTTGATAATATAAGATTTTTAGAAAGCTTACCATGCCACTGAAGTACATTAGCAATAATACAGTATGATGATGTGTTTGTCAGTAATACAAGCAATTTAGTGTAATTAGTAGGGCCCAAATCTTTGATCTTCATAAAGCCAGACTGTCACACCTAATACAGTGCAGTACACGTTGGCTGTACATATGGTGGAATAATGCTGGCAGAGGCATGTGTAAATACTATACAAATGCCAAAATGATAAGACCATTGCAAATGCTTGATAAAAGCAAAAGAACAAACATAATATGGAGGAAGCTAGTATAATAAAAATGAGAACAAAAAATGAAATGAAAAGCAGAACATTCTGCAGTAATAACAGTGAATCGCATTGAATAAATATTAAATTAACTGGATAATTACCATCATATAAAGTAATGATAAAAGAGAAAGGCCAAAAAAACAATGATCAAAAATAACACATATAACAGATCAGATATAATGACCAAAACCTCAATGACAGCATAACTACATAATAATTACATTCAAACAACAGAGGGTAGGCACTAAACAAAGAATGAACAAAAAATTAATAATGTTAAAATGACATAAATATATAACATCAATACAGAAAACACCCAATGTAAGAAAAGCATATGGACATTGACAAGACAAAAAAATAAAGAATGCAATGATGATACCACAACAAACATGGAAAAGTTCATAATAATTGAAAAGGGCAGTTCGAAATATCCAGTGTCTGCAGGGACAGTCAAAATCGGAAAAAAAGAAGATTGAGCGGTGAAATTCACTAGGGAACAAATCAAGGCTGACATATTTCAACAGTGCATCTGTTCATCAGGGCACCAAATTGCATCATAGAAAAAATGACAACAAAGGAAAAAGGTGGTTGTGTTGACATACTGGACATATGCAATGTTTAAAGTTGCCAACTGCAAAAAATATAGGCCTTCTCTTAATGAAGTATGATGGTATTGGAAAAATGTAAAATGGAGTCATAATCTTAATATAAAAGTTGTCATTGTTTGATGAAGGAAGTGCATATGAATAGCAAGAGGCAATGACCAGAGAAAGAAAAGATAAGCTTCTATCAAAAGCAGAGAAAATGTCTTAACTGACATGATAAATGATTGGGGCTGGAATGGATTTAGAGGACTGAAAAGCCAAAACTGCAAACAAGTTAATAAAGCAAGTTAGTGTATAAATACTGTATATATATGAGATGCAAAGATTGTTAGAAATTGTGGGCTTCCACAAAACTTAAGAGGGGTTTCATCTTCAATATTAGGACTCAAAGCTTTAATGAGGCCTAGAAAGCCAAAAAAAGCAAGGCCTTGAAACTCAAGAATCAAGTCTTGCAGCCAGTATAGGTCAAAAACAGCCAAAGTCTATATGTTCAACAGGGAAAAGGGATCTGTTTAAAAACTCCTAGCTTAACTGGTTCCTTTAATGATTTAATGATTAAACATTTTAATAATAAAAAAAAATCCAAAAAGGTTTGCGGACAAATAGTAAAGTCAGCAATCCAAAAATCAATCACCTAAAATGAGGGCCAAAAAAAATCCCAGAAAATAAACAAATAAAAGGACTCACAAAGATTCCAAGGATGGGTGTTGATGCCTTAAAACTGTTACTGACATTGATCTCTGAGCTGCAGCATAAGGGCCTCTGAATGTGTAACACCAGACAATGGAGATTCAAATACATAGTGAACAGAATACAATAATACAAAACAGAGCAGGGGCGGCACGGTGGCGCAGTGGGTAGCGCTGCTGCCTCACAGTTGGGAGACCTGGGGACCCGGGTTCGCTTCCCGGGTCCTCCCTGCGTGGAGTTTGCATGTTCTCCCTGTGTCTGCGTGGGTTACCTCCGGGCGCTCCGGTTTCCTCCCTCCAAAGACGTGCAGGTTAGGTGGATTGGCGATTCTAAATTGGCCCTAGTGTGTTGTGGGTGTGTTTGTGTGTGTCCTGCCCGGGATTGGTTTCTGCCTTGTGCCCTGTGTTGGCTGGGATTGGCTCCAGCAGACCCCCGTGACCCTGTGTTCGGATTCAGCGGGTTGGAAAATGGATGGATGGAAAACAGAGCAGGTCCTCTTTTCTTTGAAGACTGTGTACCTTTAATGTGGATGGTGAGGTCCTTCAAATCTTCTATAACTCTGTGATTATCAGGGCACTTTTCTACACTGAGGTGTGCTGGGCAGGTAACATCACTTCAAGAGAGGCCCACCCAATCAAAAAACTAATTGACAGGGCAGGCACAGTTATAGGATGCATTCTGGGCCCCCTGGAGGTTGTAGTGAAGGAGAAAATTAGAACAAAACAGTACCATTATGAACAATGCTGCACATCCTCTTTCTGACACACTAACACGGAGGGCTTTCAACCAACAAATTATTCAGCAAAAGTGTGTCAAGAAACACGATTGGAACTCCTTTATACAAACAGCATTATGCCTATGTAATGCCTCACTGAGACACCAGCTGTCAAGTTAGAAGTTTTCCTTACTTTTTAATTTTTTTATTTTTTAGTCATTCGGTGTGTGTTCAGACTATAGTGTGTGTAGTTTTTTTTAAAGTGTTTCTGAAAAGAGACAATTTTCCCCATGGAGACAAATAAAGTTCTATCTAATCTAATCTAATACAAAATAGTAAATAAACCAAAAAATATTCACAAAGAAATGACAAAATACTTACAAATAAAAGAAAAACATAAAATAATACTCAATTTACAAAGGACAAAAAAACATGAATAAAAAGAAAACACACTAAAAAGTAGGTGACAGAACCTAGCTCAAACATACACAATGAAAGTAAAATTTCAAACAGCCAAAAACTGAAAAAATAGCAGCATTGCCCAATCACAGTGAAGGTATAACTTCACCAATGAATGGCCGAAGTCATTCTGGAATGGAGAGAATGTGAAAAGTGGAAGCCATTTAAAGTAACTGTGAATCTAGAAAGTCTCCATCAAATAAGCATTATTAATTCATTGCATTGTTTTTTAGTTCTGTATTTTATTAATTTTTGTTTAGATTTTCAATATTTTTAATATTGCTTTGGTGATGTCATCACATTGAGATTTTATGTATTTTTGTTTTGGGTTCTACCATTTTGTGTTTCTAGATTTTATGGGCACTGCTATTTTGTGCATCTGTGTGTTGTATGGTTGCTAGGATCCTGATGCATGTGCCACATGATCTGTGATGTCATGGCAGCTCATATTGATGTTGTAAAATAATGGAAACACTGTTGTTTTTGAGTAATCTTCTACAGTTTTCATGTGTAGCTTTGTTCAAAATTTTCAATGTATTTCTTTTTATTATTAGCCAATCTATTAATTAATAATGACTTCTGCTTCACCTGACTTCATTTCTGTAACATCCGCAAAACCTCTGCCAATTGATAAATACATTTAGACCATCTGGAGTTTCATTTCTGGTACTGATGGACATGATATTAGATCAGACCAGAATATAAACAGTTCAGTAGCAGCCAGTGCCGGTGCTAGGTTATTTTGCACCGATGGGACAGGCTTATTAGTATGCTAACCAGCTGTTCGTTGCTAACCAATGTGGATGGGTCCCCCGCTTGTGATCTGCAGCCTAGGTGAATGCCTAATTCACCTTAATGGTGATGCCAGCCCTGGTAGCATCATTGTAAGATAAGGAAAATATTTGAAAGTGCACGCCTAACAGCTGAAAACTACCGGCCAGCAACTAGAGACTGAAGTGGGTGCTTTGCAGCAGGCTGCAAGAGCTGCTGCTTCTACCAAAATATCATTATCAATAATAGTTATGAAAGAGCTAGTAGATTTCATTACTGGACTATAACACAGACGACTTGTGTAGTTTCCGGGGTTTCCTAATTAAAGTTAACCAATATTAGTAATGCAAAATACAGTAGCTCATCCTATACAGATTAAGTCCAAAATAGCATTTTTAATTTCTCTACTGGTTGAGAGACCTTTGGAATGGATGGCTTCTGCATAATACAGTAACAACCCTTTTGTGAAAGATTACTAGAATTCCTAAGAGAGATGTCTTTAATTTTTGCAAAATTCAAAAAGGGGGTAATGAATCCATCACTGAATACACCATTTTAAAACTCTTGTAGCATAGGTGGGAATAATAATTTGTTTCTTTCAGAATATAGAAACGGGCTCTCAAAGAAAGTTAAAAGTTGACAAAGCCAGCCATAGTGTCTGAGAAATATTCAAAAATGTAATTGGTCTGGATATAAAATTAGTAGGCGGCACGGTGGTGCAGTGGGTAGCGCTGCTGCCTCACAGTTAGGAGACCCGGGCTCATTTCCCGGGTCCTCCCTGCATGGAGTTTGCATGTTCTCCCTGTGTCTGCATGGGTTTCTTCCGGGTGCTCCAGTTTCATCCCACAGTCCAAAGACATGCAGGTTAGGTGCATTGGCGATCCTAAATTGTCCCTAGTGGTGCTTGGTGTGTGGGTGTGTGTGTGCACGCCCTGCAGTGGGCTGGTGCGCTGCCCAGGGTTTGTTTCCTGCCTTGTGCCCCATGTTGGCTGGGATTGGCTCCAGCAGACTCCCGTGACCCTGTAGTTAGGATATAGTAGGTTGGATAATGGATGGATAAAATTAGGAACAAGTCATTATGGACAAAGAGCAGGATGTATTTCAATGGTGCACAGTATGGTCTTAAATCCAAATTCCACTTTAAAGAATTATTTAAAAATCCATTGAACAGAGAATACCAGCTCAGTAGATGTTTCACTACCTGAAATCCTAGATGTTTACTCATTATCAAACATATATAAAAAAAAAGATTCACATTCAAGCTTTAACAGATTCTGGTGTTGCTGAGAACTTCATTAGTTCTGTTGTAGTGTACCAATTCCAGTTACCCATTCATCCCAGGAAGCATAAAATAAAAATTCATACAATCCACAGTGAACCTAATGGTAAAACTTTGGCTCAAGATACTTTGAATATTTAACCATGCCTGGGAACATGAGCATGTAAATCAGAAAATAATTTATTTTTTAATAATTAAGTTAGAATGTTCAAGGCTATCCCTGGCTAACCTGAGATAATCCTTAAATTAACTTAGGATCAAATGAATTGGAGCCTTGGGGAAAAGGTGTTCTCATGGTCACATCTTCAGCATTAATAACGTAATCCCACTTTAACCTGGTTGTTAGTCAGGGCTAGTTACTTTGATTTTGTGGATGTGCTCCTCACTATGACTTGGCCATTGAGCCTTTACCAAATGTTTCATTACCAAAAGGAAAGATTTTCCTTTGTGGAGTAAAAAGTTGGTATAGACCTCCATATATGATTGTGTGTGCATAGAATTCACATTAAAATATGGCATACGGACAAAGGCGGAAATGTGCATAAACACAAAAAAATCCAGATGCATAAATATGTATGTATGTCAACTTCCACATTCTTCCGCTACATAAATCTCGGTCAGCATGAAAAGTAATGCATGTGCATGCGCATGCTGCCACTCCCCAACTCCTCCTAGAATTACGCCTCTTTGAATATGCAAATCAATATAAATAGCCCTTAAGCTCAGTGTTCTGTGAAAAGACAAAGGCAAAAGCACAGGAGAAAATAGAAGAATTTCAGCGAATATCAAGTAGAGGCAAGGAAAAATGTACTATTTCTTAATTTTAACAGTGGTATAAACAACAGAAGGAAATTGATCGAGTGACATAGAGTGTCGGAGAATCTCAAAAGATTTGGAACTCCGTCGGTGGGGGACTGGTCCACCAAGCCTGTTGGTGGACTTCCTTCAGGGAGGCTCGGAGACCTGTAAGACTGGAGAGAAGATCATTGTCCACAGTATGCAGAGTGACATTTCCGATAACCATGCCATGGGCGTCCTGTTAAAATTTCAAATGGTGACAGTCCCAACTGCCGATGTGTCCTTCCTCTCAACCCCATCAAGGCCGGGGTAGAGCATCTGGCCAGGTTAAGTTTGTCTGCTCTCAGATTTTTGCCAATTTTGATTTTAAGGTGCCATTGCACCTTTCTACAATACCTCCACTTTGGGGATGGTATTTGCAGTAATGATGTACATCTATCTGGAGCCAAGTAGTCAGCTCATTTATTACAGAATTCACAAAGTGGGTACCATTATCGGTCTGCAGTTTCTGTGGTATTCCCCATCTTGGAATAATTTCTTTTATCAGAGCTTTGGTCACTGTTTTTGCATCTGCATGTTTAGAGGGGAAAGCTTCCACCCATCGGGAGAACACACTGACAATTACCAAGCAGTAACAGTAGCCTTTAGGCGGTGTTAACTCAATGAAGTCCATTTGGAGGTATTCGAATGGACACATTGGGTTAGGAGTGACGGCGGGGCTTACCTGAGTACCTTTACCTTCTTTAAACCTTTGGCATAGTGCGCATAATCGACAGAATTGTTCAGCATTTGCAGAGAACCCTGTGGTTTCCCAATGTCGCTCGACATCCTGAATCATGGCGTCTTTTCCTGCGTGATCTAGGCCGTGTGCGATTTTTGCTATTCCTGGAAAAGAAGCCTTTGGGAGGAAAGGTTTGTTAGTTTGCTTATGGGTCCAGACCCCAGCAGAGAGGGATCCTTCTTGGGACCACTTTATCCTTTCAGTGGCAGTGCTCTGTAAAGAAATAATTTGATTATCAGGGTCTTTGTCATCCTTCTGTTGGAATAAAGAGACTGGTGTGTTATTATAGGCGGCCTGTTTAGCAAAGTGGTCAGCCAGTTCGTTTCCTTGGCTGACTGGGTCTTGTTTCCCAGTATGGGCTTGGCATTTAACTGTTGCCAGTTTTGATGGTTTTGTAATAGCTTCGAGAAGGGATTCCACTAATTTCTGATGTTGCATGGGCTTACCAGTACTGGTTTTGAATCCCCTTATTTTCCATAATGCCCCATGATCATGACAGACTCCAAAGGCATACCTGGAATCTGTGTAAATGGTTGTGATCTTCCCTTCAGACAACCGGCAAGCTCGGTTGAGAGCTGTTAGCTCAGCTGCGTGTGCACTTAAACTAGAAGAGATTTGATTTGCTTCATGTAATTGGTTTCCTTTGACCACTGCATAACTGGTGGCGAGTGTTCTGTCGTCTAATCGCAAGGAACAGCCGTCCATATAAAGTACTTTTCCTGTTTCTAGTGGAGTTTCCTGGAGGTCCGGCCTGGGTTTCAGGACCTTTGTTATCTCATCATGGCAGTTGTGTGGTTTCCCCTCTCTCTCAGTGGGGAGCAAGGTGGCTGGATTCAGAGTTGAGCATCTTTCAATAGTGACATTTGACAAGGTACAGAGTACATTTTGATAGTGTATTGCCCTTGCAGTAGTGAGATGTGTGGTTTTGGCCTGGACTAAGATGGAGTGATCAGCGTGAGGCACTTTTACTGTCAGGGGACTCATAAGCACGATATCCGTGCTTGCCAGCACAGCCTCTGTTGTTGCTGCTACTGCTCTAAGACAAGTCGGAAGTCTCATGGACACTGGATCCAGTTTTTTCGAAAAATAAGCTACTGGCCTCTGTTTTTCTCCATGGAGCTGTGTTAATACTGCATTCATATATCCCCCCTTTTTGACCATGAAGAGAGTGAATGGATGAGAATAGTCGGGGCGTCCTAAAGCAGGCACAGAAAGTAGTGCACTTTTTAAATCACATAGAGTCTTCTCAGCCTGCTTATTCCACTGTATGCAGCCAGAAAGAGGAAGGTCGACAGTGTTAGCTAGATTTCGTAAGGGCTGTGCTCTTTCAGAAAAATTTAGGATCCATTGTCGACAATAACCAAGAATGCCTAGTATAAACATAACCTGTTGTTTTGTGACCGGTCTTGGAAGATTTTGGATAGTGGTTATGCGGTCTTTTGACAGAGCTCTGGTACCACAAGTGATGTCATGTCCCAAGTACTTGACAGTGGTTTGAATCAGCTGCAGCTTTGTTTTAGAGACTTTATGGCCATTTTCCGCAAGATATCTTAATAATGAATCTGTATCTTGCGCGCATGCTTCCTCTGTATCGCTACAGAGCAATAAATCGTCAACATACTGTATTAATGCACTTCCCCTGCAGTCAAATCATGACCCAGGTATTTCACTTTTCTTTAATTAGTTGCAACTTCTTCCCGGGTCACCTTGTGCCCGTTTTCCGCTAGGAAGACCAACAAAGCCTTTCAAACATGAGCATTAGAGCATAAAAGCAACTCAGCTACATATTGCACCAGGACACTACCCCCCTTTGGCCAATAACCTTTAAATTTTTATCTTTTCTAATTCTTGTCCATACGCACACGGACACGCGTGCACACACACACACGCACACACGCACACAGAGCCTCTGTATATCCTTGCGGCATCACAGTTCAGGTCCAACACTTCCCTTTAAAAGTGAATGCGAACCAGAACTGGGAGTCAGGGTGAACAGGAATTGAAAAGAAAGCATTCGCGAGATCAGTAACAGAAAAACACATAGCAGTGGACGAGACTGTAGAGAGAATAGTGGAAGGATTCGGTAACTATAGGAGTCCCAGGGTGTATAGCAGCATTGACTCCGCAGAGGTCCTGAACGAACCGTCATGAGCCATCTGCTTTTCTAACTGGAAGAATAGGAGAGTATTGGATCGGAATAATAGCGCCCCGCTTAACTAAGTCAGCATGAACAATGGTAATACTGGCCTCTGCCTCACACGAAAAAGATATTGTGCACAATGTAAATGGAAAGATGACTTTGGGAAAATGACCAAGGGCTCAACATGAGCTATTCAGACAAAATATTATTTCCCTAGTATCCAGAGAGATGAGTAGAGCGAATCTAACTTAAAGATTTGAAGGGTAAACAGCATGGGTGTAGGTGGAGAGGTGGAAGATGAATGACAGAGCGATCAGTTTATAGTTACAAATTGTCCTACTGCAATTTTCTTAACAGATCTATCTAGGGTGGACCAAATATTAGGTCCCACATACTCCCAATCCTCCCCTTCCTGACATGCTAATACCCATTGTCTCACATCATGCCACTGAAAGCGAGCGGATTTAGCAATGGGGATTTGTGGGATAGAACCACTCCAGAAGAAAAGCAGTTGTTGTAACAAAAGAGAGATACTGCTCCAGCCAATTCTGCTGAGATATAACAGTTTGTTATGCAAATAGTCTCTTTTTCTGACTGCAGCAGCTAAAAAGTCAGAGAGCCAGACTTCACCATAATGCAGTCCAAAAATCATGCAATACAGTAAAAAGATTTTGAATACTGTAATCCAATAGGAACCCAGGACAGCAGAGCTTTTTGCTGTTTTGAGAAAAAACATGAACAGTCAAGGCAGCATAGATGCATGTAGTGGTGGTGGTCAGTGCAAGGGCGATGTGTTGTTCTGATGTGACCTTCACTCCCTTTTTTCATAACTGAGATGCAAAGGCACAGGCGGGCCATCAAATTTGTCTAAACAAGTTCACTGGGCATTAGAGGGCTGATATATTTTGCATTGATTTGTGCTTGTAACTGTCTACTGAACATTGAACTGGCCACTATCAACCCCCTGTCGGGCCAGAGTCTCAGTTCATTGCCCTCTCACAAGATTTCATCTTGGAATTAGCTTCCTTCTAAGGACCTGAATCCATTCTGCAGCATTTAGCTTATACATGTTATCTAACTGTTTCTCTACCATCACGAACTGGTTCAGCAATTCCTGCACCACCCCTTTTAATTTTTGCAGGTCCCAGTTTCTTTGCACCATCAAGGTGGGATGGTTTTAATCTGAGTCAGGCTGTTGTACATTATATTGCGGAATGGGCACTTGTATTAATGGTGCTTGAAATTCCATCCTTTCATATTAATGTTTGACCCTAAGGGGTCAGAATCGGGGCTTATGAGGCATCCCTTTCCCTCTTCTTCATCCCTCGTTGGCTGAAACTGTTTGTTTTAGAAATCATCGGGACCATCTTCTTCCTCTCCCTCATTAATTCCTCCAGCTGCCTCAAGGGGTGGTGATGGACTATTGTCCTCAAAGGGAGGGGAAACGCATGCTGTCGCTAAATCAAGGTATAATCTGTTCTTTGTTTTTATTTACTTATTCTTCCTTCTTTCATTTGGACTTTTAGGATGCTTCTTGCATTATCAAGAACAACTTTTCTTTTTCTGCTATAAGTTTCATTTGGCTTTGCAGTCCCTCATTGCACTTCAGGGCTCTTTCTTTAATTATCAGTTCCCATCTATCAAACATTTCCATTTTATATGGCCCTCAACTACAGCACCCTCGTGCATTTCTATATACAATCTTCCTAACTTCCTGTATTTCACTCATATCACAAGAGTCTTCTACTGGCCACCTGCCCCCGATCTGTTTATTCCACCGTTTACATTATTTTTTAAATCTAACCCTGTTTTCTGTTCTATGTAGCGTCTTGGAGAGTCGCCTTTTTTTTTTTTCCTTTTTCCCTTGGTATGTTTTCCGAAAACAATCCTCCGAACAGAGGCTCCTCATTCACACCCTGTTTTTTCAATTTCTTTCTTTATCGAATTCCTGACCGGGAGGTACTTTCCCTTTTTACTAAACTTCCACCTCTCCCTTCTAATTATAAGACTACTTAAGACCCCGTCTCATTCCAAGAGGCACTCTTATCGTTACATCCCTAGTACCTTTCCCGGACGGTAAAGCAATTGTGCTCACCAGTCACCGATCTTATTCCTGTCTGCAATTCGCACCTTCACTCAGGTTCTCCGACAGGAGGGGAACTGTTCGGGTGAAAATAAACTGTGGAAGTAACACCCGAGGAAGACAAGAATAGTTTAATCAATTTAGTCTTTATTCAGTCACAGATGAGTACGTGGATTCATGCTTTGCAAAGCAGAAGAGCCAAGTTTTCCGGTTTCAGTCGGCTTTAATATTCAATTTCCTCCCTCCCCCTTACTTGGAGTTTGTGATACCCGAAAATAATCCTTCCAACAGGGGCTTTTGGTTTCCCAAAGAAGTTTTAACCAGTTTACTATTAGTTTTCCCCATGGCCAGTGAGTTTTCCGCACTCTTTTTGCTAAACCAGCCCCAATTGTTGCTTCACTCCTGGTCCCTCCTATCCCCCGGTCCACCGGGACAATCAACCTGATTAGCGGACTGACAGTCTCACTCGAAGGCTGCTGGTTATCGCTGTTTAGGTGATCGATTCCCTGAGTGACCCATTGGGTTCAGGATATAACAAGACCGTTAGAGCAAAGAGTCTCGCCCTCCCGCAACAGTGCTTTTTCCCGATCACAAAATGTTCGGTTATTTATCTATTCTTCCCACTCCCTTCCTTTATTTTACTTTTAAGCCTCACAGAGACTTCTTCTCCATTTCCTAGGGAGTGTACTTAACTCACGTCCTTAACATTCATAATATTTTCACACTGTTTTATTTCCGAGAGGTTATCTATACATTCCGGTCCACTCACTGCCTGGTTTCTTTTCCCCGGTCGGACTCCCTCGGTCTACTCACCAAGAATTTTTTCCTCCTGTCTG
This sequence comes from Erpetoichthys calabaricus, assembly GCF_900747795.2. Taxonomy (NCBI): domain Eukaryota; kingdom Metazoa; phylum Chordata; class Cladistia; order Polypteriformes; family Polypteridae; genus Erpetoichthys; species Erpetoichthys calabaricus. The sequence goes on from NC_041403.2 coordinate 107,724,735, forward strand.
GAAGTTCCCAGTTCACTCGACTTTCAGGAAAAAATCAGAGGAGGTCAAGGATTCCTCACGTGGGACTTGGCAGAGGCAGGCCAGTCCTAACTTTTTCCGGAGCTGGTCCTCCCGATCCGGCTGGAATCGGTCCTTTTGCTGGTCCTCTGGACGATTCCGCTGAAGGAGTCACTTGGCCGTCTCTGATCTGGGTCATGGCACCAAACTGAAAGTCGGGAACGACAAGGAAACGGACACCAATATAAAATAAAAATCGATTTCTTTTATCCTTGGTGAGAGGAGGCTGCAGACCCCGTCACGTTCCAGTGTGCTACAAACTGTCAGCCTGCCAGCAGGAAAGAGAGACTTCCTTAAATACTCAAGTCTGTTGACAAGAATAAAAAAAAACATACCAATTCATCCTGAGGTTATTACATGGATTGCTGTAGTCCCTGTCCACATCCTGAATTGCAACATGCAGGAGCACACAGTGCTTTTTACAGATAAAAAGTGGTCAGTATTTTCACAATTTTTAGAAATACACTTCTGCTAAACTTACATGTACATAAGACCAGTTATAGCAAGTTTTGTCCTAACAGTTATAGGGTGTATGCAACTCAGTGGTTTTAGACAATGCTCACTTCCTCATTCTTTTTTTTTTCACGCATATTGCTCATAAAATATCAAGGGTTACATAAAGGTTAGTTCAGTACATTACATTAGTTATAAAGAAATGAATTTTTTATAGCTTTAGTATCTGCATTTGATTACATTTGTTCTGTTAGCTTTAGCAAATTCTTATTTAATACATAACTGTCACGCTTCTTATAGTTCTATTAGCATCATACTTTTATTGTTTGGAAAGACTGACGCACCTTAATTCTAAATTTTCTTTCTCACAAGCCACTTCAACTGGTAGCTAACCTTTGGAATTATTCTATGCCCTGATGGAATCATTTCAGTTTCTTCTAATACTTTTCTTAAAAATCATGTATCACTTCAAATTATTATTATACTTTTATTGTGTCCTCCATCCATCCATTTATCCATTTTCATAACACACTTAATCCAGTTTTAGGGTCACAGTTTTAGCAGTATCGGATGACAGAAACCATACTGACACTACTCCACGGTAGAGCTTACTCATTCTCACTTGGGCAATTTACAATGATCAATTAACACAGACATCTTGTGTCATGGGGTGCTTCCAAGATGAGCCCTATATACTCGGTTCGTTAATCCAATGTAACTATTTATTTTGGGACAAGCATACACGAGAGACATACCTCCTGCATTCTACTCAAGCAAAACAATCTTGTAATTCACACTGATGGCTATTTCTTTATTATTTTTTTAAATTTTGTATCCGGCATAAATGAGGATTTTCAAGGAGGTACCCCAATTCTTGATCTGTGGTCTGCCCAGTTTGTGACACTTATTAAATAAAAAAGAATAAATGAATAAAACAGGATTTAAAGATGGAAACTAAAGAATGGAGTAAGAAGAAAAGATAAAAATGTTTGTTCCAAGAAAAGTTTCTGCCAAACATTTAGTATGACATATATTGAAAGTCAGTTTTTTTATCCAATATGGCAGTTGTTTGAAATAATTGCTATCCCTCCTCTATTCTCAAGCCCCCTTAATCTACTTAAGGATCACAAGGGCTGAAAATTATTTCAGCATTACTGGGCATAAGACAGGAACCATATCTGAAAGTTCCCTTTTAATTTTACCAACATGAATCATGTCCATGTAGTAACCTCTGACAAATACGAATTAATCATTTGGTGCAAGTATAATAGAGAATTAATTTTGATAAAACTATCACATATAACACAATGTGTGTTTTCCATTTGTGTACCACCCTCATATCTTCAAATAATTAGTAACTCACTCATCTGAGAGCCTCGCTGAGCACATGGGAAGCCAAAATATATGCAAACAGCATTGGACTCAAGGTAGAGGCCATCCCTGGACAGGATACTAGGTCATTGCTGGATATTCTAATAATGAGTACATAACCACATATCCCAAATTAGACTTGTTAGTCATCCTAATTATTAGATAGATAGATAGATAGATAGATAGATAGATAGATAGATAGATAGATAGATAGATAGATAGATAGATAGATAGATAGATAGATAGCAGTGTTTCTTGACACACTTTTGCTGAATAATTTTGTAGCAGTGCTACTTAAAAACTGCATCTCCCAGCAGTCCCTGCTGGGGTCAAAGGTAGCCACAGGCAGATAAAAGGAGGGCAGAGGGCAAAGAGAAAAAAAGTTTGTTTTTGGTTTGTATTGTTGCTATTATTTGTCGTCTCTCCTGCTATTATTTGAACTGTGATCATTTTTGTCTTGGACTGTATTCGTTTGTCGGGGACTGGATTGTCTGTCTACTTGTTCACTGAGAGCTGTATTGGATTATTGGATTTTTCGGAACAGTGGAGCGCTCCCGAATCAACCATCAACCATCAACCTCATCAGTAAATACCGGTAGGACTGTATTTTCCCTTCTCCATTGCAACTTACAGATTCGCTGGACATAACTTGGTCACTATTCATCTTTCAACCTGTTTCTTATATATGGACTTGGCTGTGTGGTGTTTGTGTTTATTTTGTGTATGTGTAATATCGCCGAAGGGGTCAGGGGTGGTATTACTGTTTTCATTTCTCAATTCATGTCATTATATTTATAATTGTTTGTCATTCCCAGTGTGTTTATTTGTCTCTGTGGTGAGAGTGTGTGGGTCGATCCAAGGCTGGGGACGTTCCTGGGATCTCTGCTTTTAAAATAAATAAATCACCGTCTTCGTTGGCGGTGTGAATCTTAGCGGCTCCTGACCGCTACAGATTTTGGCGAGCCGGGTAGGAGCCAGGTTAATTACGTTCCCTTCTGACCGACTTTACATACACATCCGACAGAAGCATGTCTGTTGTAAGCGCAGTGCAGGGCGAGGAGCTTGAGCTGAGTGGACCGCTGGTGGACGTGCGTCCGCAGCCTAGGCCATGTCACGTTACGGTCAGAGCCCCGGAGGAAGAATTGAGCCTGCTGGATTCCCTGTGTGTCTCCAGTCCGGAGCAGCCCGAGACGGATGAGGGACGGCTTCTGCATGACCTGACGTTGCGCCTTGAACAGCTAGAGACGCGGGTGGATCACATCGCCGGCAGTTTTCTCAACCGAGATGAAACCATCCATGAGCTCATCGATGCCACGGCCGCCCGAGTTTCCGGTGAGGCGGTTGTGAGGGTGCAGCGTCTGGAGCAGTCCTTCGCGAAGTGTGTGCAGCGCCTGGAAGCCAATATGAGGGAGGAGATCAGGAGGCAGGTGCAGGATAGCTGGCGTGCCGTCACGCAGCCACTGGGGCAGTCGACTCCTTTAGCGGGAGTGGGGATCAACTGGGGACAGTCGTCCTTGTCTGTTGCAATGCCGCGGATGGAGTTCCCTAAGCTGGCCCCTCAGTGTACACCCACGGGCATTGTCGACTTTGTGGAGGAGGTCGACTTGTTCGTGGAACTGCATCCTCTGAGTGGAGCCGAGCTGCGGGGATTCCTGAACACGGCACTCAGCGGGCCGGCGCGCTCTTGGTGGTTTGCTGAGCGGCACAAGTGTAACACCTGGGCGGAGTTTCGCGCTGCCTTCCTGAAAGCATTCCTCTCAGATGAATACCAGGTGCTGTTGGAAGAAAAGCTCCGGACCTTTGTACAGAAGCCATTGCAGAGTCTCAGGGACTTTGTCTTTGAGTTCCGTGCGTTGTGCCTTAAGTGGCGATCTGACATGCGTGAGGAAGAGATATTGCGACGTGTCCTTGACGCTTGTGACCCTCGGGTGGCGGCTACTTTGAGGGGGGTCGTGAAGTCGGTAGATGAGTTGGTGAAGGTGGGGTCCCGAGTGGAAAAGGACTGGGCGGCTATCGGGATTAGTGGGTCTCGAAAGGGTCCCACGTCTCGGGATGTCCCCTGTCCCAAACCACGAGGGAAAGCCTCAGTGGATCCCCGTGCCGATCTCACCCTGGTGCAAGCCACCTTGCCCCTCTTAGTGCTGCCCGTACAAGTGCGAGGTGTCACTGGAGAGGCGGTCGTAGATACAGGGAGCACTTATACCCTTATGAAATACAGCTTGTGGGAAAAGCTTAAAGTGCCTCTTGAGCAATTAAGGAGAAGTGCAAAAGTAAAATTCTTTCTTGCGGATGGAAGGGCGCACGGGGCCAGGGGCAGGGTTCCTATGAGGCTCTGCTTACATGAGACACACTGGGAGACAGAGGTTTACATCCTGGAAGATGACCACCTGTCGATGCCCTTATTACTGGGAATGGACTCTCTTGTGTCGGTAGGTCTGACTATCCATCTGTCGCGGCTGGAGTATGAGTTGCCGGGGGGTGAAGTCCATCGGTTTGGGACGAAGGCTCAAAGCAATCTGGTTTGGCCTAACTTGTGTTATTATCTCGCGCAGTTGGTGGATGAGCCCAGCCCAGTAGAGAAGGCTTTTCTTGAACAGCCGGAGCTCGTTCAGCCACTGCTTAGGAGGTGGCACTCGGTGTGGACGGACAAATTGGGTCGGACTGAGGTGGTGTGTCATCACATTCACACAGTCGACCCTGTCCCTGTTCGGCACAGAGCCTACAGAGTGTCGCCTCTGAAAAGAGGAATAATCAAGGAGTGGGTTGACCAGATGTTGGCAGAGGGGGTCATCGAGCCTTCCACCTCGCCATGGGCTAGCCCCACGGTACTCGTTCAGAAGGCCGACGGGACCTACCGATTCTGTGTGGACTATCGGGAGCTGAACAAGAAGACCTTGGATGACGCTTACCCCATGCCACTCATTCATGACATCTTGGAGTATTTGCATGGGGCAGCAGTGTTCAGCTCCCTTGATTTGAAGTCAGGGTATTGGCAGGTGAGGATGGGGAAGAGTAGCATGGAAAAGACAGCCGTCATCACCCCGGAGGGGTTGTTCCAGTTTCGGGTGATGCCCTTTGGACTGAAAAATGCTGGGGCGTCATTCCAACGGCTAATGGAGCAGGTACTCCGGGGACTCATTGGGAAGACCTGTTTTGTTTATATTGATGACATCATTGTATTCTCCCCATCTGTCCAACAACATCTTAAGGACCTCGACCACATCTTCCAGAAACTGCATAAGGCTCATCTCACCTTAACATCAAGAAGTGTAGATTTCAGCAAGACCATCTGAACTTCCTCGGCCATGTGGTGTCAGCAGACGGAGTCCGAGTGGACCCGAAGAAAATTAAGTCCATCTTGGACTACCCAGCGCCCCAGGAGGTAAAAAGTCTCCAGCGCTTCCTGGGGATGGCTGGGTGGTTCCACAAATTTGTGCATGGGTTTGCCGACATCGCTGCCCCTTTGTTCCAGTTGCTGAGGAAGGGATCCCCCTGGGAGTGGTCACCAACGTGCCAGGACTCTTTTGAAAGACTCAAACAGGCCCTGATATCGCCACCAGTCCTGGCACAGCCTGATCCGTCATTAACCTTTCAGGTCCACACTGACGCAAGTGACCTCGGGCTCGGCGCCGTTCTATGCCAAACTAGCCAAGGAGAGGAAAGAGTGGTGGCCTATGCTTCTCGGTCACTAAAGGGCGCCGAGTATAATTATTCCACCACCGAGAAGGAATGCCTCGCTGTCGTGTGGGCCGTGGAAAAGTGGCGGCACTTCCTGGAGGGAACATCGTTTGAAGTCTACACTGACCATCGGGCTCTGACCTGGGCATTCAATTGCCCGAAGACCACGTCTAGGCTAACAAGGTGGGTATTGCGCCTCCAACAGTTCACGTTCAGGGTGTGCTATCGGAAGGGTTGTGCTAACGTTGTGCCCGATGCCTTATCACGGGTTCACGAGCCCGCGCCAGTGGTATGTGCGGTATCGGTCTCTAACCCTTGGCCTGATCTTCCCCTGAACATGCAGGAAATCGTTCAATCTCAAGCAGCCAGTCCTGTATGTCAGGGGTTGAGAGAGGGCTCGGGGGGGAGGCCTGACCGCATACATTATAGGGAACTTCAAGGGGCACTCTATCGCTGCGTTCCAACAAAAGATCGGGGTTACCATTATCAGTTGGTAGTGCCCGAGACATTTGTGCCCAAGTTCCTACAGTATTATCATGATAGCCCGATCGGTGGTCACCTTGGACGTACTAAAACACTGTTTAAAATCTTGGAGGTGGCATGGTGGCCGACTGTACGCAAAGACGTCTGGTCCCATGTCCAGACTTGTACCACCTGTCAGCAATACAAAACCCCACCTGGTCTCCCCTCGGGACAGCTTCAGCCAGTAACCATCACCACCCCGGGGGAAAGCCTAGGCGTGGACCTAATGGGACCATTTCCTTCTAGCAAGGACCGGAAGACCTACCTGATGGTGGTTGTGGACTATTTTACTCACTGGGTGGAGCTATTCCCTTTGGCTAATGCCACAGCCAAGAAGATATGTTCCACCCTGAAGGATGAGATATTTACCCGATGGGGGGTGCCGAAGAACATCATCACAGATCGGGGCCCGCAATTTACCGGCTCAGAGGCCGAAGAGTTGTGGAAACAATGGGGGGTGGTTCACCTCAAAACTACAGCATACCATCCCCAATCCAATCGCACTGAGCGGGTGAATCGGACCCTGAAGACCATGATAGCATCCTTCGTCGGAGACCATCATCAGGATTGGACAAAGTGGCTGCCTGAGCTGCGGTTCGCATTGAACACGGCGGTGCACGAGGTTACAGGTGAAACCCCTGCATTGTTAGCTTTAGGCAGACAGATAAACGGTCCTCTGGAAAGATTTATTGAACTCAACCCACCTAAACCAGACACATCACTACACAATCACCTGCAAAGTATCCAACACATCACACAACAGGTAAAGGAGAGGATGGTGAGGTCCCAGTCCAGACAATCTCAATCGTACAACCAGAGACATAAGCTTGTGCAATTCTCGGTTGGGGAGAAAGTCTGGATCAGGACTCATCCCCTCTCCAAAGCCTCTGAGAAATTCACTGCTAAACTGGCTCCTAAGTGGTTTGGCCCGGCAATGGTTGTCCAAAAGAAGGGACCTGTGACCTACGCAATAGAGTGGGGATTGCCAGGGACTAAAAAAATAGACACGGTAAACATCTCCAATCTCAAGCCTTGGTTCGGCCGTACACCACGGCCTGGGGGTGGGGATTGTAGCAGTGCTACTTAAAAACTGCATCTCCCAGCAGTCCCTGCTGGGGCTGCTGGGGTCAAAGGTAGCCACAGGCAGATAAAAGGAGGGCAGAGGGCAAAGAGAAAAAAAGTTTGTTTTTGGTTTGTATTGTTGCTATTATTTGTCGTCTCTCCTGCTATTATTTGAACTGTGATCATTTTTGTCTTGGACTGTATTCGTTTGTCGGGGACTGGATTGTCTGTCTACTTGTTCACTGAGAGCTGTATTGGATTATTGGATTTTTCGGAACAGTGGAGCGCTCCCGAATCAACCATCAACCATCAACCTCATCAGTAAATACCGGTAGGACTGTATTTTCCCTTCTCCATTGCAACTTACAGATTCGCTGGACATAACTTGGTCACTATTCATCTTTCAACCTGTTTCTTATATATGGACTTGGCTGTGTGGTGTTTGTGTTTATTTTGTGTATGTGTAATATCGCTGAAGGGGTCAGGGGTGGTATTACTGTTTTCATTTCTCAATTCATGTCATTATATTTATAATTGTTTGTCATTCCCAGTGTGTTTATTTGTCTCTGTGGTGAGAGTGTGTGGGTCGATCCAAGGCTGGGGACGTTCCTGGGATCTCTGCTTTTAAAATAAATAAATCACCGTCTTCGTTGGCGGTGTGAATCTTAGCGGCTCCTGACCGCTACAATTTGTTGGCTGAAAGTCCTCAGTGTTAGTGTGTCAGAGAGAGGATGTGCAGCATTGTTCATAATGGCATTCTGTTTTGCCTTAATTCTCTCCTGCTACCTCCAGGGGTTCCAGAGTGTGCCCCATTAGTGAGCCTGCACTTTTAATTAGCTTGGTGATTTGGTGGGATTCTCTTGAAGTGATGTTACCAGCTCAGCACACCACAATGTAAAAAACTGGACTGGCCATCACAGAGTTGTGGAAAATGTGAAGGATATCTCTCCCCACATTAAAGGAATTCAGTCGCCTAAGAAAAAGAGCCTGCTTTGTCCTTCCTTATAAAGCTTCTCTGTGTCATGAGACCTGTCCAACCTGTCATTGATATGGACCCTCAAGTACTTGTCAGAGTGTGCCACAAGAGGCTTTTTCGTGTGGCAAAAGCCAATAAGCAGTTCCTTGGTTTTGCTGATGTTTAGATGCAGACAATTCTCGTTGCACCAAGAAACAAAGTTCTATACCTGACTACTATACTCTGGCTCATCCCCTTTATCAATACACCCCATAAGTGCAGAATCATCTGAGAATTTCTGCAAGTGACATGACCTGCTGGCTGTTATATTTATATACTGAGGTGTATAGAGTGAAGAGAATAGGAGACAGGACTGTTCCTTGTCGGGCTCCAGTGTTGGTCACATTCCGTATCAGAAACACAGTCCTTGTGTCTCACAAACTGCGGTCTACCCAACAGATAGTCCATTATCCAGAACATCATAGGCTCATCCACCTGCATATGTCTTTATTTAGCTCTTAACAGAGATGGCTGGATGGCATTGAAAGCATTTGGGAAATCATAAAACCTAATCCTCACAGTGCTGTCAGCTTTCTCCAGGTGGGAATAAGCTTGGTGGAGAAGATAGAGTGGCTGCAAAAGGAAAAAAAAATAGAAAATATACACCTAACACAGAAGGAACTCCAGGAGAATCAAACTGTAGTCCAAGTGCCATTAGATGGCAACTCTGTCCCAGTTGTCACTGCAGCACCACAAAAAATATTAACATTCTTTACTGAATCCATTTTATGATTGTGGAGAAGATCTTATTCCAGCAGCATTAGGCACAAAGCAGGAATGACGACCTGTACAGGGCACCCGTCCACACACTTTATAGGTGTTTACAGGACGTTAACAATTCACCAAATGCCCCACTGCAGCTACATAAGAGAAAGTGCAGCTAAGTCACTTTTGCCAGACATGGAAGCCATTTGAACAGGATCCAAATTTCACATTTGATGGGAGAATCAAAATTGTTAAAATGAATATCTTTCCAGATTTCTTCTCTGTCAGACTACATTTTAGTAAATATCAAAAAAAACTTTTTTTTGAAAACGGAATTATAATTAGGACCTCATTCAATTGGACCACAAAGAGGCCAAGGATTAAAAAAATAATTCTACAATGATGTTAACCTGTTATATGTTATATTTAATTTTATTTAATATATGGAAAGAGCTCAGTACTGGGACCTTTAGAGATTTGTATATTGAAAATATGTTTGCATTGTTTGAACAACAGTACCTCAAATAAAACCTTTCATCAAAACAATTCTCTAACGACATGCAGACTTTATTTTAAGAAACTTGCTTATCATTATTAACCTCATCATAATCTTCTATTGAAATTATTCTTTCTAGCTGTGATGCAGACAGAAGCAGTGTCTCCAAACTATACTATTGTTTTGAATAGAACTAACCACATCAGTGAAGGCCGGTGATATGTTGCATGTTGCACACACACCAGAACATTCAAGAATATCCAGATAGCGTAACCTGCATGTTGTTAAGGTTATACAATTGATCTCAATTTTTTGTTATTATTATTTAATAGTTTTACTGATATTTCGGTCATGTCATGATCGCCACAATTTTGTTTCTATGGGGGCACAGAGAGTAAGATCGCTATGATTTTACATGCTGCTTAAACTTTCAAGAAGTGACAGTTGGATGTTAATAAGATATAAGAATTGGGAAATGAAATGCAATCAAAATAACAACTGGAGACAAAGCCAAAGGTAAAATAAGCCATGTGTCAAAATAAAATATCAGGACAGAAGTCAAAGTTGTGGACGAAGCCAAGTCTTTAATGCTTCAATAAGAAAACCAAGAGTTAAAAAACTCAATCAAGAAACAAAGAATAAAATGGAAAAAAGCCAAAGAAATTATTTTAATCTGAGAAATCTGAATAGAGTGCGGCAAAATGCATTTAAAATGATCCACAATCTTAGAAAACCTGGAAGTGCATGATGCTGACTGTTATACCATTTCAATCCTGACAACAAGTGTTGTCTACTTCTGGAAACCATAAACAAAACTCCACAAAATGGCAGTGCTCAAGGAAAACCAAACAAAAAGTAAAATATAAAACAGAAACATATTCCCCATGCTAAAAGACCCAGAAATAACAAATTATCTTCACAGAAAATATGAACAATATGCAACGCATTAGGTCATAGTGATCATTGTTATGAGAGGGAGACTCAAACATGGCAAAATGGGGTGTGAAGGCTCCAAAAATAAGCACCCAAAGCAAGCCAGAACTTTCACTGACCAGCCCAGAAAGAGTCTCTTCCTAATCCAGGTAGTCCCCTAGAAGGCCCACAATGGCATTTTTAAATTAGCAGTATGTCTTACAAGGGATAGAACCTTAAAACTCTTGTCTTCTATAGAAATATTCAAACAAAGAATCATAATAAATCAAGATATTTATTACCAACAAAGAAAAAAATATGACAAAATGCACAAAACAGTAAAAAAAAGATTTGGCAGTCCTTAGGCCAACAAATCCAAATTCCATAAGAAAAGCTAAAGGTAGTTGCAAAACAAAACAGAAAAACAGTAAATCCAAATGAAACTCAATAATTCTGAAACAAACTCTAACTAAACTGCTGGTGAGTCTCACTTCAGACTGGAAATATGAAGCCAGGAGGATCACCCAACAGCAGTGACATTAGGGTGGCCCCACCTCCTGAGGCTTCACCCACAAAGTACAGGTAATGGATTCACATTTGAAGGGACTGAACTCAAATAACAAAAATACACACACCTAATAGAAATAACACCAAAACATGAAAAATAATAATTCAACAATAATAAAATAGTGAATAAGTTTCTTTGACCTCATGCCTTGGCTTTTGCCCTGAGATATGTCAAAAACGAGACCCCCCAATAGACAGGCGTGTGTCTTTCCTAATCACATGCAATTAAATTAATTTACCACAGGTGGACTTCAAACAAAATGTAGAAACACAGAATGGGGTGCACCTAAGCCAGATTTCAAGTGTTATATGAAAAGATCTGAATACTTGTGTGAATGTGATATTTCTGTTTTTTAGTTTTAATAACTTTTCAAAAATTCCTGCTTTCGCTTTGTCATTCAGGGGTATTGAGTGTTGCTTGATGCGAGATAAAAGGAATTAAAAAGGTTTTAGTATAAAGCTGCAACAAAGTAAATGTATAAAAAATGAAGGGACCTGAGTACTCTCTGAAGGTGCATAGATTTGCAGGAATTTCCTGTTTATATTTTAACTGAATCAAACAAAATATGCTCAGTAAATATAATAATTGTATTAATTAGATTAATTAATTGTAATAATTAGATCGAAACTACATAGTTTTCCAATTGTGGTCTCCCTTACAGGTGCACCACACAGTGTTTTGTATTCCACATAGTGAGATGGACAGCATAAATCAGCCTTTAGTTAATTTTATGTTGGTAGCGCAGAGCACTTGTTGTATTCTACCCGACTCACTCATGATCACTTAATCACTCTGTCCAAAAATGGGATTTCCGCTTCACACCTCAAGCACCTTTCCTTAACTGCTATACCACACTGCAAAGTTACATGTTTAGTATTGAGTATTTTATTTTCATGCAATTAATAATGAAGGTAATAAAGAGATCTGTTCTTTTTAACCAAATTACTTAATTCCATTGCTTAGATCATAAACAGAAGAAAAAACGCATGCCCAAAAGGAAAGTCTCCAAAGTGCACTGCTAAGTTACCTGCGAGCTAAAAGACTGTTTCCATCTCGACTAATTAAAAGCCAAATAATGACCTGATAAGAAGTCAAGCACACTTACTTCTGTCAGAGTAGATAAAGGCAATCATGGTGACTATAACCCTGCCTAATGCAGCTTTACTGTAAACCCTCATATGAAAGATAGCCTTGCTGTACTGGACTTTCCAGGATTTTTACCTGAAACCGCTTCTTATTTTCTTTGTTTTTAGTTGTTTTAGTTAATAGTAATGTAACAATAAATGCCACATGCTGAGACAGTTTTATAAGCTCATTCACATTACTAGGCAGATGAATATATTGTAGTTTTCAGAAGCTTTTATCTACTGCTTAATTTAATATGCCACCCCAGGGTTAGACACTTACCAACAATTAGGGGGTTTGTCTGGTGAGAGCAAGAAAATTATAAAACACAATTTTAGAAAAGAATGTTCCTTTCAGAGCAGCGGGAAGACACAGCAGGTAGTGTTTCAGACTCACAGCGTGGCAGGGGTGCCTTCTGCACACAGTCTGAATATGTGCTCCGTGTTCGCGTGGGTTTCCTCCCACAACCCAACATCCTGCTGTAAAGCTGATAGGGGACTGTATATTGGCCCATTGTGAAGGAGTGTGGGAGTATGCCTGAGTGCTCCTGTGATCGACTGGAAGCAACTCAGGTTTGCTTCTTGAGGATAATAGGATATACTTGAGCCTTCCAGAAATTGAAAATGGAAAAAGATGGGTTAGAAAGCAGATGAATGCTATTTTAAAGAAAGAATATTCACAATGCAGGGAGCAGTGTAGAAAAGTGTCCTTTCACTTCATGAATTCTGCCCAGAGTCTCCTTTGTGTGTGTATCTTGTTTGTATTTTATTCATCCCAAGTCTGTTTATCTTTGTATTCAAATGGTTTAGCACTATAAAGTAATATCTATAGAATATAAAATTGTGTGAAGAGGGGATATAGTATAGTAGTCAAAACTGCTATTAGAATCCCTCCTAAAATACTTTCTCTTTGAAGTTCTTATCTCCTTTGCATTTAGATATGGGTTTCTACTTATTGATGCAGAATCTGTCTGTTGTTCAAAAGGGTGCTATCAGGCCTATCAGAGTGGGTCATGGGCTAGTTGGAGTCACTTGCTAGGTATGTCACATTAGGTGACTGAATTTACAGAAGCACACCGCCAACTGCCTGCACCTCACTATGATTATGTAAATGAATGCTATGACTGACTGCGGTGGGTTGGCACCCTGTGTTGGCTGGGACTGGCTCCAGCAGACCCCCGTGACCCTGTGTTCGGATTCAGCGGGTTGGAAAATGGATAGATGGATGCTATGACTGAAAATCACCTAAACTGACATAGCCTTTAGCTGCTTCTGTGTGTGAATAGTTTTGTGTGCATCATTTGCCTGATCTACCATTCATGGTGGATTGCTGCTTTGTTCTGCCTGATTGCGTTAAATTTATAATCCTAAGTCAGATCTAAGTAAACAGGTGAAAAGACAGTGTGTGCAGTTTCTTTAGCATAAAATGTATATGAGTGTTAAGAGATTTAAAGTACAAGCAGCTAATAATTGTGTGACTGCAGAAAAATATTGAAAATTCTAGCCCAGCAGGTTAAATAACATGTTTAACATGTTGACTGCTGGACCATTTATTACCAGGATAGTGGAGTATAAATCTGTACATATATGACAAATAATGAACTGTATTGAAACTCATAAAATATTTAAAGAAACATATTAGAAAGCAACAGCAACTTTGTCAAAAATGTAAAAAACTGCTAATTATTTTATTGTCATCGCCGACATGACTAAAGATCTCTATTTCAATGAGAGTCGTGGAAGCATGGCACCTTGCAGAGTGCAGACTTGAAAAACCATGATATAATGTATTTCTTTGCGCTGTCCATGCTTGTTGCACACAACATATTTGGTAGTTGACAACTGTTTCTGCTCAGTGGGTGGCAGAATGTACTGTACATGTAATGCTGTCCTGACAGTTGTGACTATTCGGATGCCTTGTAATGAAGAAACACCTTCTGGGCATGATCTGCATTGGTACCAGAGCCTACAGGTTCCACCTCATTCAATTCATCATCACTGTCTTGATCGCCTTCATTATCATCAAAAGATTAATCTTGAAACAAATCTAGTTGTTTCAAAACACCTTTTTCATAAATACATAAATACAGACCATTTATAACACTATTTTCTGCAAGCTGTTGCCACCCTAAAAAAATTCTATGTCTATCCACAAGATGGCAGAAATATAGTAGGTAACTAAGATGTGGCATCAAAGCTCACCAGCAAGCTGGCTGTGTTTATTGTGACTCTATATTGAGACATAAGTTCTCTCGTATGTGGCATCTTGACAGGCAGAATGATATGCAACTTAACTTGTGCATTGCGTTCAAAAGGTTAAATGAATTAATATTGGTGCCATCTAGTGGTGGAGTTTTTCTTTTTTGTTTATACTGTGCTGAGTGCTGTCTAGTGGTGTTAGTCCTTTATGTTTTTAAGTTTTGCTGTTACAGTGATTGCCCTCTGGACCATTGGTAGCCATTTTGCTTATTCAGTAAACACTAGTAGAAAGAGCCTGTGATCAGAGCTGTACAGCTGCACAGGGCCTGTCAACACATCTTCCGAACCCTTTGTGTGATCACTTCCAGGAGTACTGCCTGTAAGTAGAAATATTAATAATAAGTTTGTATTTTCTACTTTTGTTAATATTTGCTGCCAAGATTAATATTAATTTGTTAAACATAGTTTATTTTGAAATAGAACATTTTATAATGATCTCTAAGCTATCTTTAATTATAGTAGCTATCATGAGGGCATTCTTTTGCAACCCCCGTACAGTATGACTGACATTTGTTTTGTTTATGTGTATACTACATTGTTGTTAGTTTTATAGCAATAAATAGCTTAGATGTTTACTTTCTTAGATGATTGCTTTATTTATTTCAGTTTTATTTTGTTTCAACAATTTAGTATACTGATGAGGCGATGTAATAAATCATCATTCATTTTTACATATGTTTGGATGGGGTTGTCTGTCTGTCTAGGTGAAGAAAGGGGAGTATTGACTGTTCATCAGTTACAAAGAGAATGATACTTTACCTTTTTAATTTACAGTATATTGTATATCTGAACTCATTTAACATGGCTCCAGAATATTAATTCTTAGCTCAGGTATTATACAAGGTTAAAGGGGGATGTACCAAGCTCTCCTTGGAAATCTAAGAGCTATTAAGAAATAAGCCAATTTAATTTAATGAGCTTTGCTGCACAGATGGATGTACTAAAACACAAGGTGTAAATGCAGGTAGAATAAGGCATGTAGTGTTTATTAGATTACAGCATATTGCTTTTTCTCATAGCTTCAGAGATCTGGTCGATACAATACGTGTGTGGAGACTGTAAGTACCAGTGTCTGGATGCATTTTTCTCAAATACTCTTTTTTTTCTTGCGTTCCACATTGCAAAGTGTGTGTTAATTGGCCCAATTTTGAACATGAATGTGCCTGTGAACCTGCCCTGTGATCCTCTGGTACCCTAATCATAATTGCTCCTACCAGGTGCCCAGTGCAATAATAGGCATAGGCTGCTGCTTCTAGTGGCCATTGGATATGTAGTCTAGAGTATGGACAGACATACAATGGATGCTTTTTTTCTTCAAACGTATACACAGTGTATATATATATATATATATATATATATATATATATATATATATATATATATATATATATATATATATATATATATATATATATAAATAATATATATTTATATATTTGGCTCTGAGGCTGAGGATCTGCGCTGGTATCTATCTGGAAGGTTGCTGGTTTGAATTCCCATTATTAGGCCCTTAACATGCAATTGCTCCAGGGGCAATGAATGTGCTCTGACCCCAATGGGTATGTGAAAACTAACAAATTCCTAAAACAAGAAATTGTATAAGGCGAAATAAAGAACAAAAAAATAATTATGTACATATATAAAGAGAGAGAGAGCAAAAAGGGTTTGGGGTGGTACATTGGTGGTTACCACTGCTGACTGATCCTGGGACCAGGATTTTCTTCCTGACCTGGTCACTGTGTGAATTTTAAATATTTTCCCTATATCTGCATGGATATTGTATTAGGTTAAATTGCACCTTTGTCCTAGTGTGCATGAGTGTATGTGTGTAAATATTATCTACAATGGACTGACATCCCATCCAGGGTTGGTACCTGATTTGTTTACCATAGTGCAGGGCTGGGCTCTGTCTCCTGATGATCATTACTTACTGTATATAAAATACTTTATTCACACATGTGGAGCCCTTTATAAAAACCTTTGGAACCCCTTTGAAATGTAAACAAATAAAAAGAAAATTATAAAATATGTGAAAAATAAAGAATATATTTATAAATATATGCATATACAGTATGTATGCAAAAAGATGTAATAATAAAAACTGTTTCATGTTTGTCCTGCCATTGTATGACATAAATCATCAATATTTGATGTAGCATTTCTTAAAAATAGCTTTAATGTAGAGTAGATGTCATATGTAGCCTATTGTGATAATTTGTTTTTGTTGAAGTGGCTGTCAAAAATTTACTTTTGCATAAGAATGTGAAAGAAAACTGGAATTGGAGCCTAAATGTTTACACATTCAAAGTCACATTCATTATAATGTACCTAAAATTTATCAAGAGGTTAATGAGTCTTCAATTTTTTAAAAATAACGTATGAGGAAAGGTCAGTGAACATACAAGAGTTAATCAAAAAGTACAGGCAATTAGAAAATTACTCAGTAACCGCAACAGATAGAAGCTGACCCAATACAACATGTTCGCTATGGCTTATGGGTATAGTGCAGTAGTCTGCCATTAGTCTAATTGAATCCAAGATCAACTAAACATGGATGCTCTGCTCTGGGATTGCACCATTGCTGAACAACATGCCATACTGAGATTTATTTGAGCAGAGGGAGTTAAATCAGCTGAAATTCAGTGAAGGATGTTCACCCACTACGTAAATGAAATTAGCATAATCCAACAAAAAGTTAATGAATGGGTAGAAAAGTTTTAAATGAAAAGGACATGTGTAACTGACAAAACTACCACAAGCCCACATTGACATGGTGAATGCCTTCATCAGCGAAGACTGACAAATTATGTTGTCTGATTTTGCTACATATTTGAATGTCAGTTATGGATCTCCACAAGCCATAGTACATGATGACTTGTGGTACAGTAAGGTTTGCACAAGATGACACCCACACAGGTTACTGATCTGCACAAGCCAACATTCTTCGATGTATTTCAGCAGGTTTCACTCCCTCTGCCCTAAGAAATCTCACTAAGGTTTACTGTTCAACAATGATTCGATCCCACAGCGGAGTGTCCATTATCATTTGACCTTCACTTCAACTAGACTTCTATCCATAGTGGTTACCTTGTAATTTTCAGATTCCCTTTTGTTTTTGATTTACCCTCTTATCATCTTCATTCACAGAAAGATCATTCTTTACTTGTTTATTAAGATTAAATGGATACAGTCTCCAAATTTAACTAATGATATTTTGTAAATTATTGACCACAATTGGTTTTAGTTAGCTTAAATTGTAATCTTCGTTTCTCATTTCTGCCTCAAGCTGGTTGCTGCTTCTGCTAATTGACACATTTACAAAACAAAAGACGCTGATGGAGAGGTGTGAAGGGATTTAAAGTGGGCCGGGATTACGAGTTTTTTTGTAGGCTTCAGAAATTCTAGTGTTAAACCTTTCATTATTCATTCACAATCACAACGTGACTACAAAATATCAACAAATTTGGATACACAATGCAGATGGTATACATCAGCCCAAGACTTTATGACATTTGCCATAAACCAGCTGGCTGTAGACCAACAACACTGGTCAAGCTAAATCTGCACATGGGTGAGGGCTCCCTTCCCCTTATGATATATATCAGATTTGCAGATGCAAATAAAATAAATAATAATGACTTCCATGTCCCTAAAATGTAACTGTATGTTTGTTTGTACTTTCAAGATTGAAAGTTTCTAAGAAGAAAGAGCAGGCATGAACATTTATTAGATATAATGTGAGATTTCTGAGGGAAACTAAGGGTGGAAATAATGTTACACTTCTGTGATTAAATGTATTCTACACAGCTAAAACAAAGCATTTGATATGCAATATGGTCACTGTTTTTTTGTTTCTCTTTTTCTATCCAGCCTATATTTTGTTTGCTCATAAGTTGTGCCAATGCATGTTTTTTTCCTCAGGCCATCCTGAGTACACACACACACACTCACACACACATATATATGGGTTTACTAGAGCATGTGTTAATCAAATCATACATGCTTATATTGGCATTTTATGGATGAACCACACAAGAAAAGGTTAAAAGCAAAATAAGGAGCAGAAAGAGGGGTTTGCTTATGCTTCTGCAGTCACACATGCATCTGATATTCATGAGCAATGCTTGTCTTGCAGGACCAGTGCCAGGGAGATGTAATGCTATAGTGACAAGTATACCACTGCACTCTCCACTAATTAAATTCACTTTCTCTTTGTGAAGCAGCAAATGCCACGTAAACAGAAAAAAGCGTTCTTCACTTTTTATTTTCATCGCCCTCCAATTAGTTGTGAAATGAGTTTTTAAACTTTGCAAAATGAAATCTAAAATCTTATCCATCACAGAATTATTTATGTATTGCTCAATCAAGAAATAAGGAATATACATTTTGTTCATGTCTATAAAGAAAATTCCATTATTGCAAAGCCACACATTTTGGTATCCACAAGGTGACAGAACCTATGGCATTCTAAATATTTTCTGTTTGATTATAGACAGTTAAGACACAGAGGTGAATAACGATGCTGTTTCTTTCATAGTCAATTGAAGTAAGTATTGACTTTGTCTGTATGTTTGAATTATGGAAGTTCTTTGTGAATAAATGACAGGGCTAGAGCAATACGGGGGTCAGCAGCTTGACATCAAAGGTCATTAAACATACTTTTCTTTCTATATTGACATAAATTCAGAAAAACTAATTTCTACACTAGCCATGATTTGCACCACAGATTGGGGTCATAAATTAGGCATGGAGGATATTTTTTGTCAAAATCATAGTTGCTACTGAGTCTATGAGGGAAGAAAAATTAGACTTAGATATTCAGCACATTTTTAAAACAATAGCCCTGGTTTGGTTGCGATATGCTAAACATTCTTCATTCATCAGTCTATTATTGGCCTTTAGGTATGGCCCTCTTAAAGCTGGCTATATGAAAAGTAAGCACAATATCACAACAGACAAATCCAAACTTCTTCCCCAATTATTATACACTCCCCCACCACTACCATCAATCCTTTCCACATCTGCTTCAGATAGTTTGAGATAAGTTAGTGTCCTGTTAAATTTGTAGTTAACACTTCATTAGAGCACATTTATGCTTAACCTGTAATTTATTTATGACATAATGTGTACATTTGGTATTCGATTGTTTGGAAATAATAATGGCAAGCCAAGAATCTGTTCCTGTGGAAAATAATGTGTTCAGGATTCTGCCACAATCTGTTCTTGTTGTTTCATTAAGTGTCAAGAGAAATGAATAAACTTGTAATGAAAGGAATGCTGGAGAGAGGCTCACCATCACAATTTTGTCAAATGTGTACCAGTCATAGTTTACGTAATCATATAACATCAAGGACTGAAATAAACAGTAATAACCATGAGATACATCAGTATATATTTCTGAGTCTAACTGGGTGGTTTCCAATAAGTTACTATTTGTACAAAGTATGCAATACAAAATATTGTTTTAGAAGTGACAATTTAAAGACTAAGTAAGGACAATCCTGTTGTCAATCTAAAACCACATTTTGAATGAGAGAATGATCATGATGGCACAAACTTTGAGCAGCAGTTGGACCTTGAAGAAAGCACAGCTGAAAGAAAAGAGAAACTGAGCACATTTCAAAGAAACTACACAAAAAAGGGAGTCATGAGGAGAGCAAAAGGACTCTTTAGAAGATAGTAGAACTTTTGCCATTACAAAAATGTCTTGCCACAAATGAAAGGTGTCCTTTTCAAAGGCAAGAATGTAAGTGATAAAGGACAGATAAAACATGTGGGTGTGCAAGGTAAAGAGGTGAAAGATATTTAATGCAAGAAACTACATTTCTTTCCCATTTGCTTTTCACTTTCATGCAATTTGTTGATATTAGAATGCGCTTAGCAATAAAGAAGCAATTTTTGCATAAGATGGTAACTTTTTCAAAAAGCATTCTTTTATTTACAGAACTTAGTATGTAAACATTCATGAGTTATTAAAAATAAGGTCCTAGTAAAAGAAAAGCAAGCCAGGTTTTTCATTTCTTTTTATCATGGTCAGAAGATGCTCAATCTCTGCTTTGCCTTTCAAGTCTCATTTTGTTAGGCTTTGATTGATGCTTTTTGTGTTTCTTCTGTTGCCATTACTGTCTTGCACTGTCATTCACTTGTCCTTTCTGTGTGTGCACAAATTGGTCAGTGTATGGTTTCTGGAATGTTTGCAATTCCTTAAAGATCACAGAGCTGCATGTCATGTCTTGGTAGCTAGTAGTATGTTGCAGGGGGAAATGACTGAAAATGTATAAAAAAAAAACATTTTATCCAGCTTGCAAATGTATTTACTTCCTAATGTTTGTGTGTGTCCTGCGGTGGGTTGGCACCCTGCCCGGGATTGGTTCCTGCCTTGTGCCCTGTGTTAGCTGGGATTGGCTCCAGCAGACCCCCGTGACCCTGTGTACGGATTCAGCGGGTTGGAAAATGGATGGATGGATGGATAATTGGGAGAAATGGGGAAGAAAGAAGAAATTAATACCTTACAGACACAGAGTCTTTATGTTGCTGTTATCAGGAACACAAAGCTGTAATTCTCCGTCAGTGTATTATCTCACATCTTGCAGACTTCTTTCTCTGTTACTCTCAGCTCTAACTATTATAGCATTACCTTATAACTCAAAAGCCATTTGGGGGTTCTAGATAAATAAGGAAGTAATCTTTGATTAGGTAGAACTTGTCTTTACTACTTAATAAAAATTGTTTGTGTTTACTTTAATGAGAATATGCTTAAGCCAGTAACATTTCTCCACTAAAATATTTTAAAACAAGCCAATAACAGGCACAATTTACCATGACAATGTAATGGAATGAACATTACATCTTTGGAAAAATATTTTTAAAAATTATTTAAATAAATAATATGTTCAAACATAAACAAAAGTACTGTAAAATGTGACAATAAATAAATAATAAACATTTCACATAATATATATTTTTGTTACATATTCTTTATCTATGTGTCTCTATTATAATAAAAAAATATTGGGAAGAGAGACGAGATGTGACTTTCTCAGAGAGACACTTTCATGTCTCGCGAGACGAGACTTTGTGCCAAGAGATTTAACCAAGCCTGGGGCCGGAAATAAAAGAGTAGATGACAAAGTAGAACATCGTAAAGAATTCAAAAACATTGGCGCGATACACATGCAGAGCAGGTTAGAGATAATGGAAGCACAAAAATTCGAAAGTCTCAAAAAAATGATAGTAAAAATCGCATTAGCGCAAACAAATGGAAGTTATTACTCGGTGTAATAACAGAACAGTGAAAAGAGATCGAATATATTGTTCGGATTTAAACTTTAAGTCAGAGACTTATAGATCATCTAATTCGTGTTGCCATCAGGGAAAAGTAGTGTTTCTTCGCAATGAAGATGCATATTTGTGAGAATTAAAAGATTTGTTGTTTGGTGAAAGTGACAAGACTTTATGCAAAGAGATTTGGAAAGTCCTGCCCACATCTAAAACATTTATAACCACGCACACGGTTCAATCATTCCTCATTTTTATGAATGCTATTGTCAGACACAGTTCGTGTAGAGAGAAAGAAACGATATTCGCTCACGGGCAGTTATATGTTGCATTGTCACGATGTAATTCCAAACACGGAATCAAAATTCAGTGCAATATTGACGAAAAGGTAAAAGCGAAAAGAGACTGAATATATGGACATTGGTGATATTACAAAAGTATGTATATATTGTTTAGCTTTACACTTTAAATCAGAGACTTGTAAATTGTCTAATTTGTGTTGCCATCAGGGAAAAAGTTGTGTTTCTTTACAATGAAGAGGTCTATCCACGAGAATTAAAAGTTTTGTTGTTTGGTGAAAGTGAAATCCACATAAGCGAGCGGCAGAGACGCAAAGTTGCTGGCACGTAGTGCAGGCAGGGGAGTTGGCGAGCAAAGCAAGCAAGGGGCGAAGCCCACTAGTATTTAATTATTTCTTCATTTATTTATTTCAGTTCCACTGCACCCAGCATGAAATAAGCCTCGAAATGAAGGCTGTCACTTTAACTTGTCAAAGTTAAAAGAGAAGGTGGGCTCTAGCAAGTACTGTGTTTTGATTGGTGAATCATCTGCAGAGAGGTTATGCATGCTTTGCTTGACTTGGGAGTTGTGTGGTTCATGCATATGCAATGCTGTGACTATGCATTTCAGATATGAGTGCAATAAAAACTTGCCCAGGATTACTGTGAGAAGTGGCTAATTTAATTCAAGAAATTAAGAATTCATCATTAGACGTTTACCTTTGAAGTGTCTGCAGTAAAACATACCACTTCATGGTCGAAAGTTTACATCCAATCTACCGACTATTCACGCTTTAAAAAGCAGTACTCGCTAGGACCTGTACTCTCTCAGCCAAGACGAGTGAATGTGGTGGGCTTAATTCCTGCTGCATGTGGTGTCGCTGAAGTAAATAAATGAAGAAATAATTAAATAAATACATAAATAAATAAATGAGCAACAAAAATTTATTTTGTGATACATTTAACTTTTTACTCACATTTCATGTTAAATTTACTGTCATATTTCATTTTACTTTTATTTATTTTTGTATTTATTTATTTATTTAATTAATTTTTCTTGAAGTATTTTTCCATAGATATAATGTTGTTTGTATTACATTGTCATGGCATGCTGTGTGTATTATTGACTTCTTTTAAAATATTTTAGTCTAAAAATCAAGTAAAACGGTCTTATTTGTATTTCCTTAGTTTTAAGAAATACCATCATTTTGTAAGTCCTTTGTTGTAATTCATGCCCATTATGGCTTGTAACATCATATCAGCCATGTTATACAAGATAAGCAGGTGGATTGTCTAGCATCTGCTCTTTGTATGTCCAAAATCAAGACTCATAAATCATGATTTTTGGGCCTTTGGCTCAATTGTTTGTTGTATTGGTGCTCGACTCCTTGTCTGGTTATAAGCAACAACTTCAATTGCCATTTCAATTTTTATATTTTGCTCTTATATTAAACTGGCACTGCCTGTCTGACTTCTGTGTTGGCTCGTCTCAAAAGAAAATCAAGAAAAAATTACTTTTCTCACTCCATCACCTTTTCTCTAAAAGCTCTTATCCTGGGCATTGCAGAAAACAGGAGAAGCTACCAAGTATACCAGACACATTTTAACAGTACTGTATATACCATCAAGAGAAGCTTTACAGATCAAAAATAGTTGCAGTTTAAAAACTATGAAGACAGATACATAGAAAATGTCAAAAAAAAAGCTATAGGGCGGGATTCAATGATTAATTCTGAGAAATGCGATCACAGCCAACAGTCTAAGCTGGCGTACAGTACTGTGATGTCACTGCTACCACAGTGAATAAGAAGGACTGTTGAAACTTATACATGAAAGGGGATCAGTTAAAAAGCCAGACAGAGCATGTGGGTCTCCAGGCTTTAGTTGAAAGTCATGACAGGCAGACTTTCAAAAATAGAAATAGGATGAAAAATCCAGAGGAAGTTGAATAAGCATTCGCCTCCAGCTGCATAACGTGGTTTTGTTTTTGAAACAGCAAAGGCCAGCCTCAGGAGATCTCAACTGTCTAATAGGTTTCTAAAGTGCAAGCAAAGCAGAGGCGATGACTATTGTGGAATGTTTAAGCAGACTGCTTTATATGTTGGTAGCAGAGTTTTAAGATATGAAATTGCACCTTAGGCCAAGATAGATGAGCCATAGATTTAAAGAGATAATGTGGTCCGACCATTTGAGTTGAGCCAACACTCTGACAGAAACATTCTCAAATTGTTATAACTTGTATGAACAAAATGAGGCACTCTTACAGCACCCTTCCCTTCCTGAATGACAGCAAGTAGGTCATAATGTATTTATATATAATATTTAAAATGATTAATTTATTAAACACATAGCTAATTGTAAGAATGATAAGCACAGAGAATGCACAACATTTATAATGAATGGTAGAAGGACCGTTTTAAAAAAACCTTGTCTAGGCTCACTTCTGGCTAATTTGATTGAGAGGTTGTAGATATCACAGATTTCATTTCTGTGCTTTTTGTTTATGTTGTTAATCTTTTATTTTATGCTGCCATTTTGTTTGTTAAGGGAACCGGCATTTTGAGTATTTCTTCATGATGATGGCCATATTGTTCATGGCAACAGTGCTCCATTCTTGTCACATGAGGAGAGGAAAAGTTGTGTCCTGTGATGTCATCACCTAGTCTGTGTAAAAGACAGTGGTGTGCTACTTCTGATGTCCTAGTTTCCAGTTTCTTAAACAACTATTTTGTGCATGTAAGCAGAGACTAAATCACTTTTGGCAGACAGTCCTCCATGGGGTTTTGATTTTTGGTTTGTGTTTTGGAGTTTAAAATTCTGATTTTTATACATTCATATTTATAGACTTGGTTTTTCACTCATCTCCTGAGTTATGTATAAAACTGTGTGGCTCCAAGCATGAAAGTATATGTATGCCAAAAAACAGGTATATTAAATAAACTTCATTTGATTTAAATGTGTAGCGGTCAGGAGGCGCTAAGATTCACACCATCAAAGGTGACGGTGATTTATTTATTTTTATAGAGGAGATCCCAGGAACGTCCCCAGCCTTGGATCGACCCACACACACTCACAACAGAGACCAATAAAGCACACTGGGAAAGGCAAACAATTAAGCATATAATGAAACAAAATTAACTAAACGAAAACAGTAATACCACCCCTGACCCCTTCAGCGATATTACATTTAACATATATACACAAACACCACACAGCAAAGTCCATGAAAACCAAACCGGATGAAGATGAGAAGTGACGAAGTTAAGTCCAGCGATCTGTATGTTGAAAGGGTGAAAGAAAACACAGTCCTACCGGTAGTTACTGAAAGGATGAAATCGGATGGATGGTTCAGGAGCGCTCCACTCTTCCGGAAAACCAATGAATCCAACACAGTCCTCAGTGCACAGGTAGACAGACGATCCAGACCCCAACAAATGAATACAGTACAGGACACAATGATTAATTAAAGTTCCAATAACAGCAGGCAGCACGACAGATAAACGCAACAAACAACGCACCAAACAAAACAAACTTTTTTTTCCTTTTGCCCTCTGCCCTCCTTTTAACTACCTTTGACCACCTTTGACCCCAGCAGCCCCTGACAGTACTGCTGGGAGATGCAGTTATTATTTAGTAGCACTGCTACAATCCCCACTCCCAGGCCGTGGTGTACGGCCGAACCAAGGCTTGAGATTAGAAATGTTTACAGTGTCTATTTTCTTAGTCCCTGGCAATCCATCGGGGACGGTCCCTGGGATGCATGTCAGATCGCCACTTCAGGCACAACACACAGAATTCAAAGACAAAGTCCCTGAGACTCTGCAATAGCTTTTGTACAAAGGTCCGGAGCTTTTCTTCCACCAGCACCTGGTATTCATCTGAGAGGAACACTTTCAGGAAGGCAGCGTGAAACTACGCCCAGGTGTTACACTTGTGCCGCTCAGCAAACCACCAAGAGTGCGCCGGCCCGATGAGTGTCCGTGTTCAGGAATCCCCACAGCTCAGCTCCACTCAGAGGATGCAGTTCCACGAACAAGTCGACCTCCTCTACAAAGTCGATAATGTCCCTGGGTGCACACTGAGGGGCGAGCTTAGGGAACTCCATCCGCGGCATCACAACGGATAACGACGACTGTCCCTGGTATCGATCTCTAACCCTTGGCCTGATCTTCCCCTGAACATGCTAGAAATCGTTCAATCTCAAGCAGCCAGTCCTGTATGTCAGGGGTTGAGAGAGGGCTCAGGGGGGAGGCCTGACTGCATACATTATAGGTATCTTCAAGGGGCACTCTATCGCTGTATTCCAACAAAAGATCGGGGTTACCATTATCAGTGGGTAGTGGCTGAGACATATGTGCCCAAGTTCCTACAGTATTATCATGATAGCCCGATCGGTGGTCACCTTGGACGTACTAAGACACTGTTTAAAATCTTGGAGGTGGCATGGTGGCCGACTATACGCAAAGACATCTGGTCCCATGTCCAGACTTGTACCACCTGTCAGCAATACAAAACCCCACCTAGTCTACCCTCGGGACAGCTTCAACTAATAACCATCACTACCCCGGGGGAAAGCCTAGGCGTGGACCTAATGGGACCATTTCCTGCTAGTAAGGACCGGAAGACCTACATGATGGTGGTTGTGGACTATTTTACCCGATGGGTGGAGCTATTCCCTTTGGCTAATGCCACCGCCAAGAAGATATGTTCCACCCTGAAGGATGAGATTTTTACCCGATGGGGGGTGCCGAAGAACATCATCACAGACCGGGGCCCGCAGTTTACCGGCTCAGAGGCCGAAGAATTGTTGAAACAATGGGGGGTGGTTCACCTGAAAACGACAGCATACCATCCCCAATCTAATCGCACTGAGCGGATGAACCGGACCCTGAAGACCATGATAGCATCCTTCGTCGGAGACCACCATCAGGATTGGACAAAGTGGCTGCCTGAGCTACGGTTTGCATTGAACACGGCGGTGCACGAGGTTATGGGTGAAACCCCTGCATTGTTAGCTTTAGGCAGACAGATAAATGGTCCACTAGAAAGGATAATAGAGCACAACCCACCTAAACCAGACTCATCACTACATAATCACTTACAGAATATACAACAAATCACACAACGGGTAAAAGAGAGGATGGTGAGGGCCCAGTCCAGACAATCTCAATCGTACAACCGGAGACATAAGCCTGTGCAGCTTTAAATAATCTCGCCCCGGCTTATATATCGGAATGTCTGACACCTTATATTCCAAATCGTAACCTCAGATCCTCAACTGAGTGTCTCCTTAGAATTCCAAGAGCAAAACTTAAAAGAAGTGGTGAGGCGGCCTTCTGCTGTTATGCACCTAAAATCTGGAATAGCCTGCCAGTAGGAATTCGCCAGGCTAATACAGTGGAGCACTTTAAAAAACTACTGAAAACACATTATTTTAACATGGCCTTCTCATAACTTCACTGTAATTTAATCCTGATACTCTGTATATCCAATTCATTATAATAACTATTCATTCAAAATCTGTACTAACCCCTACTCTCTCTTCTGTTTCCTTTTCCGGTGTCCTGTTGGTGGTGGCGTGCGCCACCACCATCTACCCAAAGCACCATGATGTTCCAACAATGATGGATGGATTAAAAGCCAGAAGTCTGTATGACCATCAGCATCAAGTGACTCCGTGAAAAACCCGAACTACAAAGAGGACTATTTCATTTATGTTAGGTAGAATGCCCAGAGGGGACTGGGCGATCTCGTGGCCTGGAACCCCTACAGATTTTATTTTTTTCTCCTGCCTTCTGGAGTTTTTTTTTTTGTTTTTTCTGTCCACCCTGGCCATCGGACCTTACTCCTTTCTATGTTAACTAATGTTGTCTTATTTTAATTTCTTATTTTGTCTTTTATTTTTCTTCTCTTCATTATGTAAAGCACTTTGAGCTACTTTTTGTATGAAAATGTGCTATATAAATAAATGTTGTTGTTGTTAGTTAATTTTGTTTCATTATATTCTTTATTGTTTACCATTCCCAGTGTGCGTTATTGGTCTCTGTAGAGTGTGTCTGTGGGTCGATCCAAGGCTGGGGATGTTCCTGGGATCTCCTGTATTAAAATAAATAAATCACCGTCACCTTTGACGATGTGAATCATAGCGGCCCCTGACCGCTACAAATGAAAGGTATAACTGGGTGTCATCTGCAAACGAGTGAAAATTAACATTATGTTTCCTAATGATAGATCCCAATGGAAGCATGTAAAGTGAAAACAGTAAAGGTCCCAGTACTGAGCCCTGCGGGACACCATATTGAACTTCTGTGTATAATGATGGAGTACTGTTAGCACATTTCTGTACATATTGGAATCGATTTGATAAATAAGAACTGAACCAAGCGAGTACGGTGCCTGTAAGCCCAACATCATTTTCTAGCCTGTGCAGTAAAATAGAATCGTCAATGGTGTCAAATGCTGCACTTAAGTCCAACAACATAATTACGGTGGAGTTTCGTTCATCAGAGGATATCAGAATGTCGTTTACAACCCGCGTTAGTGCCGTTTCTGTACTATGACCAGTGCGAAAACCAGACTGGAATTTCTCAAATAAATAATAAATTGGCCTATAATTATTTAGTATGTGTGGGTCTAGGTCTGACTTTTTAAGTAATGGTTTAATGACTGACACTTTTAGTGCATCAGGTACTGTGCCATGCAATAATGAACTACTGATAATGTTTAGAATAGGCACTGCAAGAACATCCAAGTAGTGGGCTTTATTTTAGAAATTAAAGTTAAGACTTCCTGCTCAGTTACAGGATTAAAATTACTAAAGTGCTGAATGCAATGTGAGGCAGGGTCTGCTAATCTAGTATTTGGTTTGTACTGTGATGCAGAGATCTGGGATCTTATATTTTTAATTTTCTCATTGAAGAAGTTCATAAAGTCTGTACTACTAATATCTTTTGGTATTTTGCACTGTTGATCTGAATTTCCATTTGTTAATTTAGCTACTGTTCTAAACAGTACCCAAGGATTTTTATTATTGCTATCTATTAATGTAGAATAGTATTCTGAGTGAGCTTTAAAGAGGACTTTTTTATATTTATTAACACTCTGTCCATGCAATTTGAAAGACATGTAGCTTTGTTGTTCTCCATCTGCGCTCCAGTTTTCGACACTCTAATTTAAGAGCTCGAGTGTTTTCATTAAACCAGGGAGAGTTTCTATGTGCTTTCATCACTTTTGTTTTAAAGGGAGCCACTGCGTCCAGAGCATCTCTCAAAGTCACATTATAAAGTGATGTTAGCTGATCTAAATTGTTTTCCACGTTTACATTTGATGTTAACTGATCTAAATGGTTTTCCACAATTACACTCGACTTACTCAAAGTATCCATAAATTTTGAAGCATTGTTACAAATACCCTTTGACTTAGTACTATCGATGGATTTTAGATTTTGATTGAGGAAGTGTTTCCTTATGAGGCATTACCTCTCTGGAAATGTGTTCTTTTGAATTGCAGCGTTTTAATTAACCTGAATTTAAATAATTATAATAAAAAAAGGTATTCTCCCCACCCCTCATGCAATATGACGGTTACAAGATTACACAAGAAGCATAAAGGATAATCTTGCTCTTTATTGATGGGTTCACGCGGTATTACAAACGGGAAGCTTATGACAGACATATCAAGCATGTGGGTATCTTGATCTACTCAGTCTTGCCATCTTTCGTTTGCCACGCTGAAAGGATTTTAACCGGACGGAAGACATAATCTAACGTCCGGCCTCGGACGGAAGACATAATCTTCTGCCCGGCAGCTTCAAAGTGTTGGTCGTAGGTCCATCCTTATATTGGGTTGCTCCATGTGCAGGCTCTTGGCTCCGGATCCAAACAAGGACAGGAAAGGACTCAAACCCCACCTTCAAAAATACAGGAATAGCACAATGCCTACATACAGTTCTCATTCTCCCAACAAGGAAAGTGTGCTGACAGAGGACAGAAATATACTAGTCTGTCTTTAGGCTGACTATTCAATTCTCCAGTTGTCTTTTGGCTCTCTAGTCCTGTGCTTGGCTCGGCAATTCTAAATGAAAATGCGGTGCCCTGTGTGCCATACTTGGTCGGCCTGTATGAATGAGTCCATAACAGTGGGCACTTAGAACAGTGACATTAAACTTAAATAACAAAACATAGTATAACAGGAAGTATAAATAACAATATGAACAACTTCAAAATGTATTATTTTTACAATGAATACTATATTTTTAATTCCTCTTTCATGCACTGAATACATCTTCAGTTCATAACGGCATGAGGTCTGTTTAATCACATGAACTATCCCCATGAAAGTAAAATTTTGTACTTGTACTTTATGTGAGTTTGCTTCTTTTTAAATCCACATTGGAAGATTATTTGGGATTAATAAAGTATCTATCTATCTATCTATCTATCTATCTATCTATCTATCTATCTATCTATCTATCTATCTATCTATCTATCTATCTATCTATCTATCTATCTATCTATCTATCTATCTATCTATCTATCTATCTATCTATCTATCTATCTATCTATCTATCTATCTATCTATTTATCGGGAACTGACCACGGCAGTGTAGTTATAAAAATGGTGAATCGGGGTTATCTTAAATTGAACTGACAGAGACCTGACCCATCCCACTTGTGGATTATTTTAAAGAATGATGCAGTTTTTCATTCTGTAGACATCTAGACACACACTTTTCATTCTTACTCACCGAGTGTGAGATAAAGTACTTATTTATAAAGTGTAGTTATGTAGTGTAGTGTAGTTTTTGTTGCTTCCATCATTTTTTTCATTTAGGCTAATTCAAATAGTTTTCTCCACTGACAGTTATTTGTTTGATTAAGTCATTGTCCTTAATATAATAGGAAAACAAATAACATTTTTTTCATATTTACAAAGAATGTCTGTGTCATACCTCATCATTTTGATCTTCTAGTTAAAGGTTTATGATGAGTTGCGGAATAGTGTTTGTTAAATAGTAAAATTAAGAAATGTTGTATCGGAGACCATAATGGATGTAATAAGATACTGTGCAGTAAAAAGGTATTGAATCATAACGTAAAGTGCATTGAGCTACAGACTATTAATACTCCATATACTATATCATACATGATATTAAAATAATCCTAGGATTGTACTAGTTATTAGTTAGTTTTGCCCACTTAGCCTTTTTATTAGTTAACATTAATGTGTTTATTGGTTAAAACTTCTTTCTACTTGTAATATTTCTATTGCCCTTTTATATTATATTGAGGATTACTTGTGTTCTACTCTGTGTATTGTATTTACCTCCTTTTTTTGACGCCCACTGCACGTCCAACCTACCTGGAAAGGGGTCTCTCTTTGAACTGCCCTCACAAGGTTTCTTCCATTTTTTTTCCCTTCCATTTTTTCTTCTTAGAAAGTCAAGGCTGGGGGGATGTCAAAAGGCAGGGCCTGTTACAGCCCATTGCAGCACTTTTTGTGTGATTTTGGGCTACATAAAAATAAATTGTATTGTATTGTATAAATCTTTATCCTCAGTTAAAAGAATAAATAGTTGTTAACATAGTTAGGTAACTTCACCTTTTAAATTTTGTTTTTGACCTTTTGACCATTTCCAGCAGGAGTGATTGTTACTGCAAGGACGTAAACAGGTTCTAGTCAAGATATTGTGAAATGTAAGCCCCATCTTTTCAAATTAACATTTAAAAATTTGTAACTGTAAATATTCACAATTTTAATGTGACATCCATTAATGAACGACTAATGAAGTAGCCGTGCAGCTGAACTGTACGGGCCACTGACAGTCAAGCCTCAAACTCAAAGATTTTCTGTAGTATGCAAGACTTTCTCTGAGCTTTCACAATTGACCGATTTTTTTTCTTCTTGAGCTTTTGACCAATATGACATTTTCTACTCATTGAATGATCCTTTTAAATGTCATTACCAGGCTCTTGTGCAGAAGTAGAAGAGTATAATTATTTGTCTGCTGATAAGCAGGCATAACATTTTAAATCAAAGAGAAAAAACATTTTTTGTTGTAATACACCATTCTATTAATATTATTATGATCACCGTGTTTGGCTTTTAAATTAAGAAACATACTCTGGCAAATACATTCCATAAAGTGTTTTTACTCCTGGGGAAAAATGCCATTTTCATTATTATCAAGTTCTTAGTCTGTTTAAAAACAAAACAAAACCAATTAAGTAGTATCATTTAATTTAATATAGATAATGACATGTAAGCAAAAGTTATAACATGGCAGAAAAATGTTAAGTGATGGACAAGAAAAGAATTTTTGCAGATGATCAAGATCTTTCCTGATACAGTGGTCCCACACCAACCCCTGCTGCCCACCTCTACCTCAGTCTTTGCCTACCGTGGTCACTCACAGGAGTGGGTTTGACTCCAGTGATGTAGAGGAGAAGTGGTTTAAATAAATAAAAATGTACTTCACATTCAACACATTTGTATACAACAAGGTATTTTCAGAAATGTTTTTCAAAGAAAAATAACTGGATAATTGACATTTGTTTTATATTTCATGTATGTTTTGATATTGTTTGCTATTTAAGGTATTAAAGAAAACACAAGAAAAATGTTATTCCAAGTCCATTACATGTAATGATGATATACTACATACAAAATGCATAATGTTTTATTAATTTTTCTGATTAGGGACTTTGCACAGATAGAAACCAGTGTTTTAGAATCCTGATCCTACCTATCCTTTATACATTTCATATTTATGGTGTGTTTTTTGAGACGCTGTTAAAGAGCAAAGCTGAATGCTGCCCCACAAGATGCTGCTGGTGAAAATGTGGCTAAACTCTGGTTCGGCAATGCCAGAGACAGATCTGGAGGAAGGAAACAGTGGCTCAGCCAGTGATTCTCTTAGCAAATAAGGATAACACAGGACTTTCTTTCCAATATGTGATCCCTATTTACTATTTACGGACATCTGTTTAATGAATGTTAATGGTAATTGTTTTCAATCTGCTTTTAAACAACATCACATTACTGAAACAGCTCTTTAAAAAGTTCTTAATGATATTTTATTAACTGTTGACTCTGGGTCCCCTGTACTTGTGCTTTTAGATTTGACTGGCACCATTGATCAAAATATTTTATTGTATTGTCTAGAGAATGTTATTGGTATTTGAGGTAATGATTTAAATTGGTTTTATTCATCTTTTTGTGAATGTTCTTTTTCAGTTAATTTGGGTGGATTGTCATTTTTCCACACTCAACTAAAATATGGGATCCTACAAGGCTCTATACTTCGGCTAATTCTGTTTTCATTATCTGTGCTTCCTCTTGGCTCTATTTTTCATAAGCATAATGTATCTTTCCACTGTTTTGCGCATGATACCCATATGTATCTACCACATAAAAACAACTTCCTGGGGTCTTTTTTGACTTGCATGGATGATGTAAAGAGGTTGATGACATCCAATTTTCTCATTTTAAATCAAAGTAAACTGAGATTGTACTCAGTGCTCACTGGTTGTTTAGTCCATCCAATGCTTATGGTACGCCTGTCACTAACCTAGGCCCTCTAGAGAAACATTGCAAGACATCTATAAAAGGACTGAGTTTTATCCTTGACAATAGTCTTAATCTGGATAAGCAGATAAACTGTTGTAAGAAGCTGCCTCTTCCAGTTAAGAATCATTTCAAAAATTAAGCCTTTTCTTTATTTTGTTGATTTGGAAAAAGTTGTTCATGCCCTTGTTTCATCCTGTCTTGACTATTGTAACTCAATGTACAGCGGTATCAGTCAAACTCTTCTCGATCGCCTTCAGTTGGTCCAGAATTCTGCTGCGAGGCTCTTAACTGGGTCACATAAGTATGAGCACATCACTCCTATTTTGACTTCACTTCATTGGCTTCCCATCACTCTTAGAATTGATTTCAAAATTTTATTGTAAACTTTTAAATGTTTAAATAGTCTGGCCCTGGCTTATCTATCGTCTGACATCCTTGTCTCTTATGCCCCTTCTTGATACCAGATATTGTCTGACCAGTTGCTACTCAAGGTGAAAGAAATCTGGTTCAAGCGTTTGCAATGACTGCTCCTCAGCTCTGGAGCAGCCTAGTAAAAAAAAAAAAAAAAAAGTATTACTACTACCTCAGATTCTGTTCAGTTATAGCTTTTGTATTTTTATGCACTTTTTGAAGTGCCTGTGTCAGAGGTGACCAAATTTTAAAGGGAAACAATGAATAAACATTACTCACTTTTCAACACATTCATTTGTGTTGCTTTTAAATGTGTTATTATCTGCTGCTTACCTGCCTCTGAAAACGTCTGGCCCAGCTAAATTTCTTGGTATGAAAATCTGACCCAAATGAATATATAAATGAATAGCCTTGGTCTATACATTATATTCATCACTTTTTAGATTTAAAGTTACTCTCGTCAAAGCACATTATAAAAATGACTCATTGAAATGAATTATATGTGCGTCTTCATTTAGCTAGTTTGGCTGCATTTCCCTACTTGAACAAAATGTTCTGTGTGAATGGGTCAGAGTTGCCATAAATAATGATACATTCCCCTGTCATGTTTTCTTTTATAATTTGTGACTTTTGCATATAAAGCTGTTGAAGCTGTAAAGAATCCCTGGTTCTTTAGTTTAATTTTCTAAACTGTGTCCATTTCATTTGTAGAAGAAGACTGGCAGAGTTTCACAATTCTCTTCAGGATTAATTGTTGCTCTACATTTGCAAAAGCGAACACCAGGCCACAGCTTCCTCTTGCAAGCCCTGGTGTCTCTGTAACCCTTAGTTTCAGTTCTGTTTGACAGGCCATGGTCTCCAGGACAGCCTTCATCCAGCGTAAAGGAGCAACCATTTCCATGCCCTCCTAGCCTTTGCTCTATCAGAATGGAGATGTCTTCACATCTCTCAAGCACTGCATGGTTTTACTGTCTCTTTCTCTGTAAAAAAGTTACATTTTCCTAATGTGTGCTGGATTACATGATGTGAATTTTTGATTTTGTGTATTTGATTTGGGTGATCGTACATCTTCCTAGTAGTTTGGTCACCTGCCCGTGTCCTGACCTTGATTCTAGCCTTCTCCTAAATGCTATTCAGTCTCTCAAAGTCTGTTAATTTCCTACCCTGCCTCTGTGCACTTGCTTATTATCCTTGCTACAGAATAACACCATCTTATGCACATTTAAATTTTTTTAATTTAAGGTGCTTTACAGACCCCATTGATTGTGTACTTTGGACAATTGCTAGACGGTGTTTTTCTAATAAGAAGGGTTGCACCTGACAGATGTTACATTGTCTAGTTTTGTTGCCACTGCCCAACATTTGCACACAGAAATGGGATGTTATACTGTATATTTTTAAAGTGATGCATATGTTTATATTAAGTTGATGAAAAATATTTTGACTGTGGTCACTGCGCATGATATCATACTATTGAAATGAAGATAGCTAAAGAGCCAGTAACACTGTACATTTGTTCACACAGAATGTTATGCCTATAATATTTGAGTTTTATTCAAACTTGATCAACATACTGGGACTTTATTCACAGCAAATGTAAGCCTGTGATACACCTGTAACTGATGTGCTTCCCAGTGATTTTTATTATTTAAATCTCTATATAGCCTAAGTATTTTTAAAAAATTGTTATAAAGGTAGCCCATTTAAGAGTAGAAGATTAAAAATGTTCAAGTTTTTAAACAAAACCCATAGTACATTGTGTACTTTTCGTCAACTTAATATAAACATGTGCACTACTTAAAAAATATACAGCACCACATCTGACTCAAATGATGGGGCAGCTGCAATAAAACTAGACAATGTAACATCGCTACTTGTCTCAGGTGTGATTCTTCTTGTTAGAAATAGTGTGATATTCCTCTGCTTGTCTAAAGTGCAGAATCAACAGGCTGTGTGAAACAGCTTGTGTTAAAGTGTAACAGCATATCTTCTTGCCTAGAGTTAGCTTGAGACAAGGTATTCTGTAGTTTTATGCACCAGATGTTAATCATGCTTGTTTGTAATAAATTTCATGGAAATTAAAGAAGAGAGCACCAAACATCTCATTTTCAATGGAAATTTATCTACTACAATATGTAATTGTTTAAAAGTATAAGACTAAAAACAAGTGTGCTCTTGTAAAAACAAAAATAACATTAATAAAGAAATCTTAAGTTTCTTATTTATTTATTACATATTTTTGTTTGGCAGGTGGCATTTCACCAGAAAAAATTATGTATATGCTTTATA
The DNA here is from genome assembly GCF_900747795.2 of Erpetoichthys calabaricus. NCBI lineage: Eukaryota > Metazoa > Chordata > Cladistia > Polypteriformes > Polypteridae > Erpetoichthys > Erpetoichthys calabaricus. Next base: position 107,760,781 of record NC_041403.2, read on the forward strand.
TGTATGTAATTTAATTAAAATATTACTTTAGTGGCTTTGATTAACATTCGCTAATATCACAAGAAGCAATTCATAAGTGCACTGAGGCTCTGGTCTCTGTATAATATTGAGTGTGTAGTGTAATTTCTAGCATGAATTTTTATTTCCGGCAGACGTTTTCTGAAAAATGCCATGCTCTCTTCTATATGCTGCTCAGCTATGTTTATTAGAATCTGCTCCTTCCCCTTTTTTAAAGTTCACACCCCTTTTGAATGGTAAACACACCCCTTATTTGCTCAAACCTCTGTCTGTAAATTGTTGCCGCCCACTTGCACACACCATGGACAGTGTGTATCTTCTGTTATAAGTACGCAGCCTCTTTGTACTTCTCGGCCACTGTAGAAAACTATGCAAGAAATAAGATAAAAAAACAGATTTTTAGAAATCAGCATCACGATTGAAAAAGAAATATATATTACTGAGGCATTTTTTAAGAAATTTACAAAATCTTGGATGGAGCTAGCATTTCTTCACTGAAACATTTTTATTGCAAACAGATAAGCCAGGGTAATTGAAATGACTGAATAGAGCTACTGTCCTTCCCTCTCTATCCATCCTTTATTTTTAAGATCATTTCAGGGCAATAAGGTGCTGAAATCTAAGGGCCCATTTACATTTGAGAGTTGTAAATTTCCAGCTTTTGTTTGGCATTTATCAAGCTTGTTGATGTTGTGTTGCAAGTATTTTTCAAGTGGTTTTTCAGGTGTTTTTCAAGAGGTTTCCAGCATTTTTAAAAAAGCATTTTGCGGGGAAAATATGATAAGCATGTACAGTATCTACAATGATATGTGATAGTGTCTTTATTCCTACCACTTATGTTTATTTCTACTACTCAAAAAAAATATTTATATATGTATATATATATATGTTATATACAGTATATATAATATATATATATATATATATAAATAGTGGCGGACGACCGGGGCCCTTGCCACGCTGGGAGGACCAGGGGAGCCAGCCTATTCAGAGCGTTACCTCCCCGGAGTGCTAGATGGCAGTAGCCCTAGATAGATGGTTGCAGAGGTGCCTAGGACTCATGGGAGTTAGAGTTTGGTGCAGCCCTGTTGGGATCCATGGGCGCCACCAGGAGGTGCTGTAGCTACTGCTGAGACCTACAGAGCAGCTCTACCGCCACACCCGGAAGTGCTACTGGAAATCAGTCATCAAGCACCTGGAGCACTTTGGGAGCCAGAGTCGGGAGGAGGACGATGATGATGTTTGACGGGGGAGAGAGAAGGAGAAAGAGAAGAAAAAGAAAGAAGAGTACAGTGGAACTTGACCCGAAGTAATTTCCCCTATAGGATTGTGTGTAAATATAATTAATCAGTTCTGGACCGTACGAACTGTATGCAAATATATTTTTTTAAAGATTTTTAAGCACAAAAATAGTTAATTATACCATAGAATGCACAGTGTAATAGTAAACTAAATGTAAAAACATTGAATAACACTGAGAAAACATTGAACAGAGAAAACTAACATTGCAAGAGTTCACGCTATAGCCTTACGAACCGCTCGCTGTAAACGCTCTTTTTTAATGAGTTTAAACACAGGGAAAAAAATTAACATTTGAAAAATCCGTAATTTATACAAAAACTAACCATAAACAACAAAGAAAAGTAACCTTACATGAGTCAAGTTCTGGCATGAAGGAAGTGACGAGGAACTGGGTGGAGAGGAGATTACAGTTTTGAGGTAAGTCTGTGACGATGCGGGTTCGCTGCATGCTCCCATCTCGCTTCCGGGAGCCCTTAAACCCGTCACCGTCGGTAATGTTATGGATGAGCACGACAGTGAGGCACTACAATGGAGCAAGGGGATGGTGCAAAAAGTGCCAAGTGTTTTTATTAAAATCAACAAAACAACAATCAAAAACAAAGTCCAAATTAAAAAAAGTGCTGTGCTTTCAGAATCCTTCAATAAATAAATAATCCCATAAAAACAGAAGTGAAGTGGAGGTTAAAATCCAATAGAAAAAAGTCTTCATTAAATACAACAAGGTTAAAACAATGCTGGAAGCAGTCTGTTTAAAAACAAGCCCAGTGCATTCTTTAACTGGTGACCCCCGATGCCTTCTTGGCCTTATGCAGCTAGCAGCCCTTCTTCTGGTCACTCCAGCTCCTTGATCGCTCAGCTGGAGCAACCGCTTCCTTCTGCCCCCCTGAGTATGGGTCAAACACCCCTGCTTGGGGTCACTGTCCAGCTGCCTGCCAGCAAGCATGCACTCACTTGCTCGCTTGCTCACACCAGTTCTTTCCACACTGCTTACTTCCTGCTTACTTCCACACTCCGCAACCTCCGTCTTTCTTTTCTTTTTCCTTCCTTTAGCCGCCTCGCACTTCTATTTATGAAGAGGACATGGCAGCTGTAGCGCAGCGATTATTTATTTAAAACTGGCCTCTTGACATGAGCTGTGGACCCGCTATACCACAAAGTCCCGCTGTGCGATGCGGTCCAGATCTAATTATGCAAATTCAGATCGTCTGGATGACTTTGATTTATGCGGGGACAATTCCAGTTCGTCAGTTCACACACTTCTCAATGGTCCGGGATTTTTCAGGTGATTTTCTATGTAATAAACTTAATAAATTATAACGTAATGAAAATTGCATAATTAGATCTGGACCACCCTATACTTTACAGGGAGAGACTGAACACATGCGTAAATCACCGGCGCATACGAACCGGAAGGGAAACGAAATAGAGCATGAAGAGTTCACAGCGAATGGAAACTAGGGACAATTTTAGGATCGCCATTGCTCCTAACATGCATGTCTTTGGACTGTGGGAGGAAACCCACGTAGACACGGCGAGAACATGCAAACTCCACGCAGGGAGGACCTGGGAAGTGAAACCAGGTCTCCTTACTGTGAGGCAGCAGCGCTACTACTGCGCCACCGTGCCGTCTTATATATATATATATATATATATATATATATATATATATATATATATATACTAATAAAAGGCAAAGCCCTCACTGACTGACTGACTGACTGACTGACTGACTGATTCACTCATCACTAATTCTCCAACTTCCCGTGTAGGTAGAAGGCTGAAATTTGGCAGGCTCATTCCTTACAGCTTACTTACAAAAGTTAGGCAGGTTTCATTTCGAAATTCTACGCGTAATGGTCATAACTGGAACCTGTTTTTTGTCCATATAGTCTAATGGGGGAGGCGGAGTCACGTATCACGTCATCACGTATTACGCCTCCTACGTAATCACGTGAAGTGAAAACAAGGAAGAGATTTACAGCACGAGTCAAATGCGGGAACGAAGGTAAATGACGTTAATTGTTGAGTGTCTTTTAATACTGTGTAAGCATACATATTAACAGATGTGCAATTAAACGTGTGCATTTACGGGGTGATTTCTCAGGCTTAAAAGCTCACCTTTTATTAAAAAGGTAAATGCTGTTTTCATTCTGAAGGGCACAAACCACGTTAAGATTTCATGCTGAAGAGTAAGCTCAGCACACAGCTTGGTCATATTACAGCCGGAAGGGTGAATTGACAATATGATATACAAAGAGATCCTTAAGAAATAATTATTGATTTATTTTCCCTCAGTTTAAAAAGGTTTACTTTTCTTCTTAATAAAAATTTTAAAGCGGTACTTCGCCGCTGCGAAGCGTGGGTATTTTGATATGTATCAAAATATATCGCGTCATCACGCCTCCCATGTAAGCACATGAACTGACCCGCTGCCGTTTGCAATGCCATATTTGCGAGATACAAGTTTAATGAGAAGACACGAGGTTTAAACGAAAGTTTGGATCACTTTGTGACTGAGTTAAAATTGCTGTAGCGAGAAACTTTTAACTGCCGAGTCTTAGCTAACATTAAATAAACCCGTGGACATCGCAACATCACACAAGAGAGCAGCTCACGTGAACTGACTGAACGCAGCAAGAATGATCACTTCAATAATCAAACCTGTTCAAAAAACACATTACCTAATTGCTAACATAAAAAAACAATATGAAACCGATTGTGGATTTGTGTACAGCCACTGAAACTTTGTGACGGCACGAGATTTCAGTTCACGTGTCTGCAAAAGAACCTCATTCAGGCAACTATTTTTACTGGCGGTGGCTCAGGGGAGAGAGTTTTTATTCCTCGCATCCCCGTTATACCCTCTGATCTCCCATTTCAATTCAAACGCCTCCAATTTCCACTAAGGCTCTGCTTCGCAATGACAATTAATAAGTCTCAGGGACAGACCCTACAAAAGGTTCACATTCATTTGATATATATATATATATATATATATGTATATATATATACATATATATGTCAATGAATGTATGTATATATGTATGTCTAGATATATGTAGATATATGTGTATATATGTGTAGATATGTATATATATATATATTTGTATATATATGTAGATATGTATATATATATATGTGTATATATATGTAGATATGTAAATATATATATATATATATATATATATGTGTGTGTGTGTATGTACGTATGTATGTGTGTATATATATATGTATGTGTATGTATGTATATGTATATGTATATATGTATATGTGTGTATATGTATGTGTATATATATATATATGTGTGATATGTGTGTATATATATATATATATATATATACTAGCAAAATACCAGCGCTTCGCAGCGGAGAAGTAGTGTGTTAAAGAGGTTATGAAAAAAAAAGGAAACATTTTAAAAATAACGTAACATGATTGTCAATGTAATTGTGTTGTCATTGTTATGAGTGTTGCTGTGTTTTATATATATAAAATACACACACACACATATAAACATATATATACATATACATATACACATATATATACATATATACATATCTACATATATATATATATATATATATATATATATACATATACACATCCACATATCAACATATATATATATACACATATATACACACACACACGGTTTATGGGTGATGATTGTTTTATTCTTTTTATCTTTATTTTATTTTATTGTAGAATCAACTCGTATCTGCGCACAGCAGGGCAGCCGTGGGCGGATGCGTATGGTGTATTCACTCCATGTTATCGTGCATTGCGCTGTCAGTGGTATTTTGATAAAAGAATTTGAACAACATATAAGAAGCGTATAAATTATTAAACAGTAAAACATTAACATTTAAGAAGTAAAGTTACATTAAGTACTAATGCAGTGCCTTCGGGTATACCTCATTTTTTGTTTGCCCATTACATGCTTAAATGTATAAATTTTTTGGTGCACCTACCCGAGAACACGCGACATATAACCGAGCGTGGGAGAAGCATGGATTTTAAACACGCGTTGAGTTCATGTGCTGGTCTCCGTCGTGGAATAAGTGGTAATGTTTGACTAAAATCTACAGCGAGTAAAACGACATTACCTCCTATTTTTTTTTTTACGATCTCTGAGATCTTGCTTTTTTCGGTTCAAGGCTTCATAAGCTCTTTTATGTTGTATGGTGTACTTATCCTAAACCATCATCTTTGAATGTTGCAAGACTTTCGCCTTGTATGTAGATCGGGGTAATTACATTCATTGCATTCCTAGTCTGAATCACAATCTGATTGTATGGGTGGTTACCTGGCACTGTAGGGTCGCCACCCGTCCTTTAAAATATGGAATCGTGCCGCGTTTGAGAATAAAAATTGCACGTCCCGTTTTGAATCAATACTGGACGGGATTTATCCCGTATTTTTTTTATAATTTTTTTTTAAAGCAGCGTCTCATGCAAATCATCCCACACGCATTTTATGAAGATGCCTCCTTTCCTACTTTTGATTGGGTAATACTTGATGTCATCGTTAGTTTGATTGGTGTTTTTAACTGTCCAGTGAGGAGGGCGTGTCTTTTAAGTACAGTCTGCAAAGTGTTGGCACTGAGATGTGGCGTCAGCGCCATAGTTGAAGCCCCTAACGTTGCGGTCAGCAAGTCGGCTAACATCCGCCATGTGCCGTCTTTCAGTTGCGAGAAGCAGATCATAGAATGGTTGAAACTGTTGCCCCTAACGTTGCGCCACGGCGTGTGGTTCGTTTATACCTCGTGTCTTCTCATTAAACTTTTATCTCACGAATATGTTATTGCAATCCGCAGCGGGAGCGTTTCTATAAACTTAATTTAAACTTACGTTTTACACCGTGCTTTGTTTCCCTTATGAACATGCTTGTATGCTTAACTCGCTCCGTTCTCAATTGTTTAATTAATTTTTTGCTCTTCGCTGTTTGCGGGTCTTCCTCCATTTCCCCCTACTTCGTTCTTTTATCTCGCGAATATGTTATTGCAATCCTTAACGGGAGCGTTTCAATAAACTGATTGAAAATAGTTTTGCATTTACCTTTTTAGTAAAAGGCGAGCTTTTAAGCCTGAGAAATCACCCCGTAAATGCACACGTTTAATTGGACATGTGTTAATATGTATGGTTACACAGTATTAAAAGACAGTGAACAACGTCAGTTACCTTTGTTCCCGCGTTTGATAAAAGGTGAGCTTTTAAGCCTGAGAAATCACCCCGTAAATGCACACGTTTAATTGCACATGTGTTAATATGTATGCTTACACAGTATTAAAAGACAGTCGAAAATTAACGTCATTTACCTTCGTTCCCGCGTGCGACTCGTGCTGTAAATCTCTTCCTTGTTTTTAGTTCACGTGATTACGTAGGAGGCGTGATGACGCGATACGTGACTCCGCCTCCTCCATTACAGTGTATGGACAAAAAATATGTTCCAGTTATGACCATTACGCTTTGAATTTCGAAATGAAACCTGCATAACTTTTGTAAGTAAGCTGTAAGGAATGAGCCTGCCAAATTTCAGCCTTCCACCTACACGGGAAGTTGGAGAATTAGTGATGAGTCAGTCAGTGAGTGAGGGCTTTGCCTTTTATTATTATAGATATTTGTATATATATGTAGATGTGTACATGTATATATATATATGTATATATGTGTATATGTACATATATGTATATATATGTTTATGTGTGAGTGTGTATATTATATATATATATATATATATATATATATATATATATATACAGTGGTGTGAAAAACTATTTGCCCCCTTCCTGATTTCTTATTCTTTTGCATGTTTGTCACACAAAATGTTTCTGATCATCAAACACATTTAACCATTAGTCAAATATAACACAAGTAAACACAAAATGCAGTTTTTAAATGATGGTGTTTATTATTTAGGGAGAAAAAAAATCCAAACCTACATGGCCCTGTGTGAAAAAGTAATTGCCCCCTTGTTAAAAAATAACCTAACTGTGGTGTATCACACCTAAGTTCAATTTCCGTAGCCATCCCCAGGCCTGATTACTGCCACACCTGTTTCAATCAAGAAATCACTTAAATAGGAGCTGCCTGGCACAGAGAAGTAGACCAAAAGCACCTCAAAAGCTAGATATCATGCCAAGATCCAAAGAAATTCAGGAACAAATGAGAACAGAAGTAATTGAGATCTATCAGTCTGGTAAAGGTTATAAAGCCATTTCTAAAGCTTTGGGACTCCAGCGAACCACAGTGAGAGCCATTATCCACAAATGGCAAAAACATGGAACAGTGGTGAACCTTCCCAGGAGTGGCCGGCCGACCAAAATTACCCCAAGAGCGCAGAGACGACTCATCCGAGAGGTCACAAAAGACCCCAGGACAACGTCTAAAGAACTGCAGGCCTCACTTGCCTCAATTAAGGTCAGTGTTCACGACTCCACCATAAGAAAGAGACTGGGCAAAAACGGCCTGCATGGCAGATGTCCAAGACGCAAACCACTGTTAAGCAAAAAGAACATTAGGGCTCGTCTCAATTTTGCTAAGAAACATCTCAATGATTGCCAAGACTTTTGGGAAAATACCTTGTGGACTGATGAGACAAAAGTTGAACTTTTTGGAAGGCAAATGTCCCGTTACATCTGGCGTAAAAGGAACACAGCATTTCAGAAAAAGAACATCATACCAACAGTAAAATATGGTGGTGGTAGTGTGATGGTCTGGGGTTGTTTTGCTGCTTCAGGACCTGGAAGGCTTGCTGTGATAGATGGAACCATGAATTCTACTGTCTACCAAAAAATCCTGAAGGAGAATGTCCGGCCATCTGTTCGTCAACTCAAGCTGAAGCGATCTTGGGTGCTGCAACAGGACAATGACCCAAAACACACCAGCAAATCCACCTCTGAATGGCTGAAGAAAAACAAAATGAAGACTTTGGAGTGGCCTAGTCAAAGTCCTGACCTGAATCCAACTGAGATGCTATGGCATGACCTTAAAAAGGCGGTTCATGCTAGAAAACCCTCAAATAAAGCTGAATTACAACAATTTTGCAAAGATGAGTGGGCCAAAATTCATCCAGAGCGCTGTAAAAGACTCATTGCAAGTTATTGCAAACGCTTGATTGCAGTTATTGCTGCTAAGGGTGGCCCAACCAGTTATTAGGTTCAGGGGGCAATTACTTTTTCACACAGGGCCATGTAGGTTTGGATTTTTTTTCTCCCTAAATAATAAACACCACCATTTAAAAACTGCATTTTGTGTTTACTTGTGTTATATTTGACTAATGGTTAAATGTGTTTGATGATCAGAAACATTTTGTGTGACAAACATGCAAAAGAATAAGAAATCAGGAAGGGGGCAAATAGTTTTTCACACCACTGTATATATATATATATATGACAGCAACACTCATAACAGTGACAACACAATTACATATATATATATATATGTAGATATCTATATATATATATCTGTCAATGTATTTTTGTATGTATGTCTAGATATATATGTAGATATGTATATATATGTGTATATATATGTAGATGTGTATATATATATATATGTAGATATGTGTATATATGTAGATATGTAAATATATATGTATATATATGTGTCTGTGTGTATATATATATATATATATATATATATATATATATATGTGTGTGTGTGTGTATCTATGTATGTATGTGTGTATATATATGTATGTATGTGTATATGTACATGTGTGTGTATGTATGTGTTTATATATATATATATGTTGATATATATATATATATATATATATATATGTGGATGTCTATATGTATATATATATGTAGATATGTGTATATGTAGATATGTATATATGTATATATATGTTTATGTGTGTGTGTGTGTGTATAGCAACACTTATAACAATGACAACACAATTACATTGACAGTCATGTTACATTATTTTTAAAATGTTTCCTTTTCTTTTTCATAACCTCTTTAACACACTACTTCTCCGCTGCGAAGCGCGGGTATTTTGCTAGTATATATATATATATATATATATATATATATATATATATATATATATATATATATATATATATATATATATACCCTGTATACTGTATACATATATACTGTATATATACAGTGGTGTGAAAAACTATTTGCCCCCTTCCTGATTTCTTATTCTTTTGCATGTTTGTCACACAAAATGTTTCTGATCATCAAACACATTTAACCATTAGTCAAATATAACACAAGTAAACACAAAATGCAGTTTTTAAATGATGGTTTTTATTATTTAGGGAGAAAAAAAATCCAAACCTACATGGCCCTGTGTGAAAAAGTAATTGCCCCCTTGTTAAAAAATAACCTAACTGTGGTGTATCACACCTGAGTTCAATTTCCGTAGCCACCCCCAGGCCTGATTACTGCCACACCTGTTTCAATCAAGAAATCACTTAAATAGGAGCTGCCTGACACAGAGAAGTAGACCAAAAGCACATCAAAAGCTAGACATCATGCCAAGATCCAAAGAAATTCAGGAACAAATGAGAACAGAAGTAATTGAGATCTATCAGTCTGGTAAAGGTTATAAAGCCATTTCTAAAGCTTTGGGACTCCAGCGAACCACAGTGAGAGCCATTATCCACAAATGGCAAAAACATGGAACAGTGGTGAACCTTCCCAGGAGTGGCCGGCCGACCAAAATTACCCCAAGAGCGCAGAGACGACTCATCCGAGAGGTCACAAAAGACCCCAGGACAACGTCTAAAGAACTGCAGGCCTCACTTGCCTCAATTAAGGTCAGTGTTCACGACTCCACCATAAGAAAGAGACTGGGCAAAAACGGCCTGCATGGCAGATTTCCAAGACGCAAACCACTGTTAAGCAAAAAGAACATTAGGGCTCGTCTCAATTTTGCTAAGAAACATCTCAATGATTGCCAAGACTTTTGGGAAAATACCTTGTGGACTGATGAGTCAAAAGTTGAACTTTTTGGAAGGCAAATGTCCCGTTAAATCTAGCGTAAAATGAACACAGCATTTCAGAAAAAGAACATCATACCAACAGTAAAATATGGTGGTGGTAGTGTGATGGTCTGGGGTTGTTTTGCTGCTTCAGGACCTGGAAGGCTTGCTGTGATAGATGGAACCATGAATTCTACTGTCTACCAAAAAATCCTGAAGGAGAATGTCCGGCCATCTGTTCGTCAACTCAAGCTGAAGCGATCTTGGGTGCTGCAACAGGACAATGACCCAAAACACACCAGCAAATCCACCTCTGAATGGCTGAAGAAAAACAAAATGAAGACTTTGGAGTGGCCTAGTCAAAGTCCTGACCTGAATCCAATTGAGGTACTATGGCATGACCTTAAAAAGGCGGTTCATGCTAGAAAACCCTCAAATAAAGCTGAATTACAACAATTTTGCAAAGATGAGTGGGCCAAAATTCCTCCAGAGCGCTGTAAAAGACTCATTGCAAGTTATCACAAACGCTTGATTGCAGTTATTGCTGCTAAGGGTGGCCCAACCAGTTATTAGGTTCAGGGGGCAATTACTTTTTCACACAGGGCCATGTAGGTTTGGATTTTTTTTTCTCCCTAAATAATAAAAAACACCATTTACAAACTGCATTTTGTGTTTACTTGTGTTATATTTGACTAATGGTTAAATGTGTTTGATGATCAGAAACATTTTGTGTGACAAACATGCAAAAGAATAAGAAATCAGGAAGGGGGCAAATAGTTTTTCACACCACTGTATATATATAATATATATATTCACACAAGGATATTGCCTGCTGCTGTTGCTACAACATTATGCACATGTTCTAGTGACAGCTAGCGAGGCAGAGGTTAATCATTTTCAGGTAATCAAGTAACAAAAATTGAACAGCTATATGTTATATTCATATATAATATATATTTAATTCTGCATGTGCTAAGGATTAAATTAAATCTGCCGGGTTTAGAGTCACAGGGAACTCTATTTGAAATAGATGTTTGGAAACAGTTTATATTGGTGGCACAGCTCCCAGTGTTTATACCTGGGGGCTCAGCTTGGAAATGGACAAAGGGCATTATGTTATTTACTTCACAACACATGACAGATTTAATATATTTTCTTAACAGAGATGTATAACTGATACATTTCTAGTATTCAGTGTTAAAACAGGTAGTCATCCACACTTAAAGTGCACGCAGTTACCGATCATTCCAGGAATGTACAGACAGAACATGAACCTGCAACAGTTGGTGTACTGTTGGTGTTGTGAGCTAGAAATGCCTACCACTCTGCAGATTTTTGTTAGAATGTCTGTGCTAAATTTACTAAACTTGTTAATCTGATTAAAATTATTTTTATTACCCTTTTCTAAACCACTTGCTGCTAAAACACTTAGATGTCAAAACAGTTAGATATCAATAATGTCAATTAAAATAAAGACAAATAACTTTACAAGTCACAAGGGTTTGACTAGGCCCTTACTCAGCAACACCAGATGCAAGGCAACAACCACGGATGTTATGTGATACATGCATAATAATAAGTAGCATAGGTCTTTTGATGTGTGCTGGAAATTTCCATCAGTCCATAGTAGCCAGTGTGGTGTTCTATGCTGGAGACTCCTGGGGAAGCAACCTGAGCTCAAAAGCCTCATAATGCCTGAACAAACTTATCAGGAAAGCCTGCGCCATCAAAGGGCGAATCCTGGACACACTGGAAGCTGTTGTGGAAAATGGGATTTGGCAAAATTAGATGCCACCATGAAAAATCCCCTCCATCCCTTCCACTCTCTTGGAGCACTTACAGCCACAGCGGTTTCCACCACGGTGAGCTAAGAAGCACCTCTGGGGGTCTTTCTGCCTACTGCTATCAGGCAAGTTAATGCTTCCACCTAATGTACTTGTTAGGTCTATTTTTATTTATTTATTTGCTTATTCATTGATTGATTGGCTGTAGTAATTGTCCTGTGAGTCTATATCCTTGTTTTTTTTTGTTACTGCTACTGTGTGCATCTGAAATCCCCATTGGATTAGTAAATTGTATCTAAGGATGTTCCTACACATTTTTATTGATGGAATTGGGAAGCCCAAGCGGCCACCTTAGAGTCAGGAACCAGAGAGATGCATTCTGTCTGAGACAGAAAGTGCCTGTTACATAATAAAGCAACAAAAGACTGAAGTCCGTAAGAAGTTTATAAAAAAGGAAAAACAGAGGAGTTTGAATATATAGAGGTCTGAACTGTACAGGGACATTTTTAGTGCTTTAATTGTGTTTTTATGTTATTTCTTCTGTTATCTTTCCAGTGTTAACATGAATGCATTCTTTGATTGAGAGATGCAATTAATTAGCTTAGAAGGGCCAGCCAACTAACTTTTTAACAAATAAAACATCATTTTTAGCATACTTAATGGGACTGTAGATTGAGCCTTTTGTGTGCCAGGGTCAACCATCAAACAAATTGGTGCCAATATAAAAAAAAATCTGATGAACGTACTTGATTTTGTTTTTCATATCAAGTCTACAGTCCTGCATTATAAATCAATGTAAACTGAAAAAATTGAATACAAAGTTTATGGATTCATTTTCTGGTCAGGTGGATTTTTTGATCTATTAGCCCACTTTCCAGTATACACTAGTAACAATATTCCTTGCAGTTTTTTTTTTCGGAAAAATACAAAAAAGGATTGTTAAATTGAAAAAAAATATATAAATATATAAAAAAAATTAAATACTTTTCCTCAGGAAAAATAACAACCCCCAAAAACTGCTGCTGTCCTTCTATCGCTGCTCTATCGAGAGTATCCTGTGCTACTGCCTCTGCGTGTGGTTTTCCAGCTGCACAACAGCACAGAGGAAAACACTTCAGCGGATCATAAAGACTGCTCAGCAGATCATCGGTTGTTCTTTACCCAATCTGGATGAACTGCACAGCTCTCGTTTCCTCAGGAAAGCGGAAAACATCTCCTCACACCCCGCTCATGACATGTTCTAACTGTTGCCATCAGGCAAAAGATATAGGAGCATCAAAACAAAGACTAATACAGTAGACTGAATAACAGTTTCTACCCTGTTTCTATTAGGGCACTGAATGCCACCTAATCACCTCCAATGCAGCAGTGCAATAGATGACATCTTGTGCAATAGTGTTCATGTGCAATTAAGGTCTTATGTTGAATGTTTGTGTTCTACCTTATTTCTTCTTATCTTTTCCTATCCTTTTGTAATTATATTTATTTATATTTTGACACTGCAGGGACTGCATCTAATTTCGTTGTATTTGTTACAATGACAATAAAGATATTCTGATATGTTTATATAGACAATATACTAAAATATCTTCATCAGTGCTAAAAACAACTACAGCAAACTCCAGAAGAGACTTGACTGCAAAAGATTAAATTGCCACTCACGTCTTGCTTTTGCAGAAAGTCCTTAGGAAAGATATGCATTGAATTTAATTATGCTCCTGCAGCAGATGGCACTCTCCCCTGAACATCAAATGGGGAGTGGTTGTCCTGAAAACAGGAAAAAAGATTCCATATGGATGAGAAATTCACCTTGTTCATTTCTTTCATACCAAGTAAGTATAACATAATGTGATGAAATACAAAACTTTTATTTTGACAGACATTCATGTCAATGAGTCTTGGCACATGAAGGGCATGCTCAGGTTCTAGAAATGCTTTTCTTGTCACAGGCTTAGGTGATTGAACATCTCATCAGACGCTAGTTCTGCTCTTTAAATGCTTAGATGTATTACCTGCAGCCACGACTGTTGAAGGCCTGTGCGTTGGAGATGGGGAGTCCTCTACAGTGCATCTTCAACCTGAGCCTGGAACAGAGGAGAGTACCAAGGCTTTGGAAAACATCTTGCATTACCCCAGTCCCAAAGGTATCACATCCTAGTGAGCTGAATGACTTCAGGCCTGTCGCCCTAACGTCACATGTGATGAAGACCATGGAGCGGCTGCTGCTTCACCACCTGAGGCCACAGGTCCGCCATGCCTTCAACCCTCTGCAGTTCGCATACCAGGAGAAGGTGGGAGCAGAGGATGCCATCATCTACATGCTACACTGATCACTCTCCCACTTGGACAGAGGCAGTGGTGCACTAGGAATTATGTTTCTGGACTTCTCTACTACCTTCAACACCATCCAACCTCTGCTCCTTAGGGACAAGCTGACAGAGATGGAAGTAGATTCATACCTGGTGGCATGGATCGTGAACTATCTTACAGACAGACCTTGGTATGTGCATCTTGGGAACTGCAGGTCTGACATTGTGGTCAGCAGCACAGGAGCGCGTCAGGGGACTGTGCTTTCTCTGGTCCTGTTCAGCCTATATACATCGGACTTCCAATACAACTCGGAGTCCTGCCACGTGCAAAAGTTCGCTGATGACACTGCTATCGTGGGCTGCATCAGGAGTGGGCAGGAGGAGGAGTATAGGGACCTAATCAAGGACTTTGTTAAATGGTGCGACTCAAACCACCTACAACTGAACACCAGCAAAACCAAAGAGCTGGTGGTGGATTTTAGGAGGACCAGGCCCCTCATGGACCTCGTGATCATCAGAGGTGACTGTGTGCAGAGGGTGCAGACCTAGAAATACCTGGGAGTGCAGCTGGATGATAAATTAGACTGGACTGCCAATACTGATGTTCTGTGCAAGAGAGGACAGAGCCGACTATACTTCCTTAGAAGGCTGGCATCCTTTAACATCTGCAATAAGATGTTGCAGATGTTCTATCAGACGATTGTGGTGAGCGCCCTCCTCTACATGGTGGTGTGCTGGGAAGGCAGCATAAAGAAGAGGGACGCCTCACACCTGGACAAACAGGTGAGGAAGGAAGGCTCTATTGTAGGCACGGAGCTGGACAGTTTGACATCTGCAGCAGAGTGACGGGCGCTGAACAGGCTCCTGTCAACCATGGGGAATCCACTGAGCAGTATCATCTCCAGACAGAGGAGCAGCTTCAGCGACAGACTGCTGTCACTGTCCTGCTCCACTGACAGACTGAGGAGATTGTTCCTCCCCCACACTATGCGACTCTTCAATTCCACGGAGGGTAAACGTTAACATTATACAATGTTATTGACTTATACCTGCCTCGCACTCTTCACCTTGCATTTTGTAACTTTCAGTCCGTTTTTATCACTCTTTAATTAGTATTGTTTTTATCAGTATGCTGCTGCTGGAGTATGTGAATTTCCCCTTGGGGATTAATAAACTATCTATCTATCTATCTATCTCCATCTATCTATCTATTGTGATATATGGCCAGCAGTTTATCCCGGCCAATACCCCCAAGCCGCCAGATGGAGCCCTCCCTGCAACATGGAGGTGCCCCGAATTCCAGCAGGTCATCATGGACCTTGGAGTTTTAATTCACAGCCCCGCTGGATACCGTGGGGGCCTCTGCAGGGAGGAACAGGAAGTGGTACTTTCCATATAGACCGGAAGTACTTTCCAGTCACAGGAGCGGAAGAAATGATGTACTTCCGGGCTGAAGAAAAGAAGAGTTTTGATTCCAGGTCAAGGAGTTTAAAAGGACTGTGGGAGATCCCAGCAGTGAGCCGAGTTGGAAGGAAGGGTGACTGAGCTGCTGGGAGTGGAGGATTGTGATTATTATTATTATTGTTTTGAGTTATTGAGTATTGTGGAGTGTAGGTGCTTTGTGCACATTGTTATTATAATAAATAATAATATTGGACTTTTACCTGGTGTCAGAACGTGTTGTCTGAGGGTTCAAGGGGACGACAGCGCCCCCTATCTATCTATCTATCTATCTATCTATCTATCTATCTATCTATCTATCTATCTATCTATCTATCTATCTATCTATCTATCTATCTATCTATCTATCTATCTATGCCTGGTTACTTCCTGCCAGGATAGGCCCCACTCCCTCGTGACACCTTACTGGACAGAGCAATCTTGACAACATCACCCAGGCTCTGCATTCTTACATGGCCCTTGCAGTTCCTTTTGTAAATGTTGTCTGGTCATATCAGTTACTGAGAAATCAAGTGAGGATGCTTGCACTCCTTTTATTTTATTTTGGTGTAATGAAGGTATTTACAGCGGCTGTGTGTTCTGAGAGAACTGAGGAGAGAGTTAAAATGTGGATTAAAATCTGAACAAGCACTGTCATTGGCCAGAATGGCATGACAGTGTTCTTCAGATATGCTGGAAAACATGTTAAAAGTACAACATTTCACACTTTGTGAAGTGAACTGTACCTTCCTACAATGAGGATGCCGCATCAAAAACATTACCTTTGTCAAAGAAACACAAAAACAAGGAAAAGGTTTGGGGTTCTACTCCATATATTGTAGTTATTATTATTATGCAAGAACTCCACTGAGTAATCTCAAATGACTGAGTCCAGGATGGGACTGACTGGGAAAAGCAAGTGGCTGGCTTTATAAGTGGTGGGAAGGAAGAGGAGGGTCCAACTGGGAACAGGCGGAACTGAGGTCAGTAGGAGGGCGTGGTCTGGAGACAGAAGTGGATCCTGGTTGGGGTTTAGTTGATCTTTCTTTCGGATGATCTGCAGGGGAGGGAGAAGAGACATGAATGCACTTTGTCATCCCCTGACCTGGCATTTTACATTTAGTTAAGCCCATTGACTGCCTCCAATACGCATGTGTGTGACACCCTGTAGAAAAAGGATAGCACACAAAGTAATGACATGGCTATTTATGGTTTGAAACAATGAAAACGAGAGGCAAATTTTGGCCTAGCGCAGAGAGCAGAAACAAAACAGGGTAATTTTAACCCCTTCAAACTATTAAAGAAATGTCAGATGGAATAATGTACCGATTAAGACAACAGGACTTCTTACAGTACTGA
The DNA here is from genome assembly GCF_900747795.2 of Erpetoichthys calabaricus. NCBI lineage: Eukaryota > Metazoa > Chordata > Cladistia > Polypteriformes > Polypteridae > Erpetoichthys > Erpetoichthys calabaricus. Next base: position 107,777,934 of record NC_041403.2, read on the forward strand.
GGTATTTAACCACGAAGGAAAAGCCTTAAGAAGATGGAATGCATGCCCAGTGCTACTGGGGTAGGCTTTGACTCCAAGTGACTCCAAATTACCTCTGACTTATCAACAAAACATGTATTGGCACAAAGTCTCCACGAGCCACCTCAGTAATAAGGAAGCTGAAAACAAAAGAAGTGGTCCTGAAATTTGAGCACTGGAGGCCACAAGCCTTTCTGAAACTTGTAATATTCAGTGATGTCTACCTGTTGTAGAGACTCCTGGTAATAAGTCCAAATTGGACATTTTCTTATATTTACTGGAAGTCAAAGAAAACAAATGAATTAGTTGCAGCACTCTCACTGAAGCGACACTTGCTTTTTCCAATGGGAGTGACAAGGAGGTCTTTCTTACAAAGCTGCGTTTACCAGTAACCATAGGAGAAGTTGGTTCCCCTCACCTGTGCTGCTGACAGTTAACCCAAGTCGTAGAAATCAAATCCACAAAATTTGTTATTGATAAATGTTAATAAGCAGAAATCACCAGGATTAAGGACCTTGTTCATAATGAAAAAAGTTCACAGTGCCCCACGGACTTCCACTAAGGCACAGCATTCAAATTGCTGTAACAAGTAAGACACTGAATGCAACATTAAAAAGAAGTGATATAACTGAATTTCTTAAATGTTCTTTTTGTACTTTGTAGTGTTTATTTTGTATATTAGTATGCCCTTATGTTAAGATAATTCTTGTGAGAGTGGACTGCCCAGTTGTATTTAGGGAAGCTGTGGTGATTTTGAGTGCAACAGAGTAATTTTTGTAGTGGCAAATTAGAAGTCAGTTTAACTTTCTAATGTTGCATTGGTGTGGTTTGAGTGCACTGTAATCAAAGTACTGCACTTTATCAGCTTTCAGACTTCCTTTGACAAATGTGATGTACAGTAGATCTCATTTGCAGATGTTGGTCTCATGAGCATGCTGTCTTGCAGACTTTCTCAACTGTCTCATTAAAATCTGCAGGAGAGCTGCCATCAGCCAGAAATCCCTTGAGCTCACCTTACGTTTTATTGCACAGTCTGCCTGGAGCTCTCTCGCTCAAACGTGTTGCTACATTTTGTGCATTCAATGCTGTTGTATTTCTATGTCGTTGTCATGTAGTCTTGTGCTGTTTTTAGTTTTAAATATCTTAGTTTTATGTTTTCTAAGCAAAGACATCATTTTAACTTTTCAACAAGTTTCTATAATTGTTTAAAAGCTGTAACACAACATCTCAATAAGCTGATGAATTAATTACCTTTATTACACATACAGAGAACTTCCATATAAATATACCGATTTAATCAAAACTTAAGACCAGCTTATCACAGGACACATGTAGTGCAATGAATTCAAATGCATGAAAACTTGCCTGACCATGCAAATGTCACATAGGCCAGCATTTGAAACAATGTAAGAAGACTACAACTGATCTTTGAAATTTATATAAATATCTGAGTGTGACCCAAAATTAGACAAGGTTGGTATGGAACATGACCACAGGGGATGCACAAACCAGTGTGTTTCTTCGCGCCGGTCCCAAGCCCGGATAAATGGGGAGGATTACGTCAGGAAGGGCATCCGGTGTAAAATTTTGCCAAATCAATATGCGGACAACAGTACAAAATTCCATACCGGATTGGTCGAGCCCCGGGTTACATGAAAATAGAACATGAAAGTTGAAGATGTATAAAAAATATTGTAGCATTGGATATTTTAGACTTAAAAAATGTAGATTTTTCAGTGTATATACTCTCATTAGTTTTTATTCACAGCCAAATTTTGACGCATTCAGGCAGAACAATAGAAGAGTCAGTTCATCCCAGGTAAACTCAGCTAATCGGACAGATTTGATGGCGAAAGCTATGACAGATTTTGCCAAGGGTGCATGCAGTCCCAAACACTTTGAAGGCCAAATGAAACTTCACTGGGTCGCTCCAGTGTTCACTCAGGTGATTCTGCTTATGCTGTGTGGAAACTGTGACAGGTGCAAGGGGAAATGGAAATTCACAAAAATTGTTTGATTTTACTTGAGCAACAGGCTCCCTGCCAGACCCACAGGCATACGTTGAGGTTCTTTTCGTCAAATATAAGATGCCCCTGTGACCTATTTCAGCTCTGATGAACCAAAATGGCACTATGTCAAGTGCAGTCAAATTCACATTTAAGCCTGGTGTGAAAATGGTATAAATTATAAGCTGCCAAGTCAAATGTGACCTGGAAAATGTGTCTGAAGAAGCATGTCTGATATCCAGCATGCCAGTCACTCAGCTCAGCAGGGATGCTTCTTGGTCTGGGACATGGCAATACTGTCTGCCAGAATTAATGGCTTTCTCGAAAATCTCAAGGAAAGAGTTAGTGTCTTCACATTAGAGAGAGAGAGAGAGAAGGAGATCCGTAAAGCAACTTGGCTGCTTTTCAGTATCTTCCCTTCAATAATCTGAAAGTGCTTGTTTTACATGTAAAGGCAGCCAAGGGGAGGATAACAGTATCTATTGACTTTCATTTGTAAATAAAGAAACTAAAGCATGCCAACATTTATAATCTGTGAGTTTTATTTGAGGTTTATTGTTCTGTTAGTATAATTGTCCACTCTTGATTGTTGGGAAAACATAAAGGGATGTTAGATCGATTGAAAGAGAGCTACTTGCTAACAGTCATATTCAACAGTGTCCCTTTAGAAAACAGCACACCCATGATTGCCTGAGTCCATAAAGATGAGTCTATATATAGGGTACCTGCTGAAGCTACTCATTATTCATCAATTCAATTCTCCCAGCACTTGGGGCAAGTTATGACCTAACACAGCATAGTGTATCAGGCTCACACAAAGCATACAGTGGATTCAGAAAGTATTCAGACCCCTTCACTTTTCCAGCACACTTTGTAGTGCCGTAGATTTCATTTAAAATGAATAAATTTACTATTTTTGCCCATCAGTCTAAACTCAACAACCCATAATGACAAATTTAAAACTGGTTTTCAAAAGGTTTTGCAAATTTATTACAAATAAAAAATTGAAATCTCTCATTCTTATGACCCTTAATTTAGTACTTCGAAGAAGTCCCTTTGGCAGCAATTGCAACTTTGAGTCTCGGCTAAATCTCTACAAGCTTAGCACATCTGAATGTGGACAGTTTCTCCCATTCTTCCTGGCAGATCCTCTCAAGATCCATTAGATAGGATGGGAAATGTCTGTAAACTGCCATCAGGAGGTTTTTTCACACATCTTATGAGGTGGTGGGGCCAGTGGCGTAGCTAGGGGTGGGCGGAGGGGGTGGTCCACCCCGGACGGCACATTTTTAGGGGCGGCATTATTGGCCAAAAGGCTCAGTATAATTTGCGTGTAAGCAGCAGGGTTCGGAAAAATATCACTCATGAATGAAAAAAGTAAAATTCTCTGATTTTTATCCACAAATGCTTCAAAAATAATTTTCAGACTGTCCTTCTGTGATGGCATCAGACACAGCAGTTGAAATTTATGAGGCAATAACAAAAATAAACATCACACCGATAATAATTTCTAAGAAGATAAACAATTAATTTATAATTTTGTTTCATTATCACTCCAAATGCGTTCTTGCTTTGCGCAGAAAACATCCCCACCTATTACTTGCACACTACAATGGTTCTGGTTTTCGCAGCGTAATTATATTAAACTAATAATTAGAACACAGCTTATCATTGCATCTATACTTTATTCTTGTCTAGTTGATGCTTATAAATAATTATATGTGAAAAATTATTTCTGTTTCTCTATATATGAATAAATCTATGCAAAATGAATCTTAATTTTTCTGTATACATTATTTAAATTTTCTATTTAAATAGGTTAACATATTCAGATATGTTGGAGGGAGGCAAATTGAAGCACCGCCCTGCCCAAGCGGCACGAACTCGGGCTACGCCACTGGGTGGGCCATACAAGGACAGTCAGAGACTTGTTCTAAAGCCACTCCAGCATTGTCTTGGCTGTATCCTTAAGGTCATTGTCATGCTGAAAGGTCAATCATAACCCCGGTCTGATGTTACAAGCACATTGGAGCAGGGCCTATCTCTGTATTTGGCCGAATTCATCCTTCCATCCTTTCAGACCAGTCACCTTGTACACGCCCTGAAATTCCCCACATAGCTTGCCACCACTGTAATTTATTGTAAGAATGGTATTGAACAGGTGATGAGCAGTGCCTAGTCTTTGGCAAACATTTTGTTCAGAGTTCTTCTCAAAAAGTTCAACTTTGTCTCATCAAACCAGAGAATCGTCTTCCTCATGCTCTCAGAGTCATTTAAATAGCATTTAGCAAACTCTAAGCAGGTTGTCATTTGCCTTTTACTTAACAGTCGCTTCTGTCCAGCCATTCTACTATAAATGCCTGATTGATGGAGTGCTGCAGAGGGGCTCTTTGTTTTGTTAAGTTCCCACCTCAGCAGAGGACTTTTGAAGCTTTGTTAGAGTGGCTATTGGATATTTAGTCACCTCCCAGATAATGTCCCTTCTTCCCAGCTTTCCCAGCTTTCCTAGACAGCCAGCTCTAGGAATAATCCTGATGGTTCCAGACGTCTTCCATTTCACAATAATTGAGGCCACAGTGTTCTTGGAAACACTCAGCGTTTACTAAGTGATCTTATAGCCTATGCCTAACTACACTTTTATTGTAGAGGTCTATCAAGAGAGATCCTTGGACTTCCTGGCTGCTATTTTTTTTTGTCCTGACATACAGTGTTAATTGTGGGATTTTATATACACAGGGTTGCCCCTTTGTAAACGATGTCCAATTCCACAGGTAGACTCCAATCAAGTTCTAGACACATCTCATGGATAATTAAAGCAAACACGATGCACCTGACCACAACGTGGAGTGCCACAGCAAAGAGTCGGAATACTTAAAGCAATGAGAGATTTTTAATTTTTAATAAATATGGGAACATTTCTGACAGCATGTTTTCACTTTGTTACTGTATTTTCGGTTGTTGAGTGTAGACTGGCGGCACGGTGGCGCAGTGGGTAGCGCTGCTGCTTCGCAGTTGGGAGACCTGGGGACCCGGGTTCGCTTCCCGGGTCCTCCCTGCGTGGAGTTTGCATGTTGTCTGCGTGGGTTTCCTCTGGGCGCTCCGGTTTCCTCCCACAGTCCAAAGACATGCAGGTTAGGTGGATTGGCGATTCTAAATTGGCCCTAGTGTGTGCTTGGTGTGTGGGTGTGTTTGTGTGTGTCCTGCGGTGGGTTGGCACCCTGCCCGGGTTTGGTTCCTGCCTTGTGCCCTGTGTTGGCTGGGATTGGCTCCAGCAGACCCCCGTGAATCTGTGTTCGGATTCAGCGGGTTGGAAAATGGATAGATGGATGGATGGATGGATGAGTGCAGACTGATGGGCAATAATGGCAAATGTATCAATTTAAAATTAAACCTACAATACAGTAAAGTGTGCAGAAAGTGAAGGGGTCTAATTGTACTCAATACTCAGTACATGCAAAAGAGCAGATGTTTAGGACATTTATAAATAGATAGATAGATAGATAGATAGATAGATAGATAGATAGATAGATAGATAGATAGATAGATAGATAGATAGTGTGGTGGATGGCAGGGACCCTTGTCCGGCTGGGACGCCTGAAGAATGGAAGGACAGGGAGAGAGACGTTATCTTCCCCATGATGCAAGAGGGCAGCCCCCCTGGATTTCATCGGGGCCATGGGAATGGAGCTTGGAAGCTCAACCCTGTTGGGGCTTGTGGCCACCGCCAGGGGGGGCGCCCGGATCATTCCGGAGCCATGGACTGCAGCACTTCCACCACGCCAGGGAGTACCTGGAGCACATCTGCCTAAAAGGGGCCACCTCACTCCATTCGAGAGGCAGAGGACAGAGCTTGCAAGGAGAGGAGTTGAGGTAGCAGAAGGGAAGGAGAAAGAAAAGGACTGAGCTATATCTGTGGTGATTTGTGCACTGTGTGCTGGTCTGAATTGGAAAAGAAGAAAATAAAAGGCGTGAACTTGTGTAAGTGTGCCTCTTGTGTCTGTCTGTGTTGGGTTAAGCGCTGGTATAGCGCCATGTATTGTCACAATAGATTGACTTTATTTGTCCCCAAGGGGAAATTAAAACTTTACAGAAGCTTAAGAGATGAAAATAATTGTGCTATATGGAATAACAAGAAGATCGATATAATCTTTGCTTGAATATTGAAGTTCTTCTTTTTCATGAAATAATAAAAAAACACAATAATAATAATAATAATAATAATAATCCTCTGATTGGAGTAGCATAAGAGACACCGAGAAGGCAGAATAAAACTAAACAATCTACCATGACAAAATGATAACTCTGAGCTTTGAATGCATTGCTAAAGACTGATTTAATTCAAAGTGAATATATATGTCTCCCAAATGGTTCTACATTAAACCTTGTGTTAAAAGATGGCAAATATCATCCTGTGTTGTTCTCTACCATGTATGGATTGACTGATGACACTCCTCACGCTCTCTACTGGCTTACTTAAATGTTCTCTGTAGTCATCTTCTCTAACATCATGCATTGAACAGATGGTGATATTGTGTTCTTTGCACAGGCTGGCATGGACGGAGTAAACTTTACCAATAGGTAAATGTTTAAAGTTTATTATTATCCTGTATTTCAGTTACAGCTAGTCAGTTTATTTAAGATATTTAAATTAAATGTATTTGTTTGTGGTTTATAGGGTTGCTTTGGTATGATTTTCTGTTACCGTCTGCCTTTATAAATAGCCTGTGGTAACGTGTGGACTCAAACAAGTTACTTTTACCCACTAAACATTTTTCCACCTTTACTTAGATTTGATGGGTAATGCCTTCCCCCCTACCCCATTTTTAGGATTGGGGCAATACACCCAAAGCCACTCCATTGAAGCCATTTAGATTTAATGAGTGTTCTAAAATGAACTGATGTGAGATTGTGTGAGCATGAGCTCTGGAATGGATTGACAAACCTTTCGGGGTTGGCACCAGTCTTGTGCCTAATGCAGGAGGGTACTAAAACTCCAACCTCTGTGACTCTCAGATGGGAAAAATTCCATAGATGGACAGATTTCAATACTGGATTAATACGGCATATGAAAGTTAAACTATGTATTTTGGTGTTATGTCTTATACTTTTTTTGCGAGAATTGTATTAATTGCTTTAAACTGTATATATTAAAACTTTGTGAATCGGCATATATTTAACATGGTGCAGCAGTAAGTTTAAGCGGAAGAGTATGGATGGATGGCAGCAGTAAGTTCTGGGACCGGGATTCAAGGCTTGGTCTCCTCATTGTTTGTGTGGAGTTTGCTTATTTTCCCCATGTCTGCAGTTCTCCTGAAACTTCATATGTTTCTCATATTCCAAAAATGTTCATGTCAGGTTGACTGGTGACTTTAACTTGCAAATTGTACAAGTGTTCCCTGTTATAAACGGTATCCTATCCAATGCAATGACCATTTAATTACATGAACTGCTGTCACAAAATGGTGGGGTGATAATCTACAAAATCATGCAACTATGAACAATACATGGAGCTGATAGCTTAAGATAAATGAACAGAACAATATCTAATTATTTTTGTGGTACACCGTTGTCTCTAAAAGCCATTCTGAAGACTCATTTTCTGCTAAAAGTATTAATTCTGACCTCTCGTATGACCATCCTTTGCACCCAACAGAAGTTTTTATTTCTTTTGTTAAGGGCATTGACTGTTTAGAAAATTTTACTTCTCTCAATAGTAATATTTAATTTACTTTTAAAGATCTATAGTAATCATTAAACCTTAAATGGGACCAATATAAACACTAAGCACATAACACATAGAACATGTTTGTTGTTGGAAGTTAATGAAGTAAGGCTGTCAGAATAAGGAGAACTGCTGAAAACTGTGAGTAATAATATGCTTAGGAAATGGAAAATAAATAGAAGGTTAAAGGATTAGCTTAATAATAAATAAATCAGTGTACAAGAATAAGCACACTCAGGATAATGTCAGATATAATTATAAAGGGGAACTAACACATGACACTATTTGAAAATAGTTTATTAGTCATCACATTCTTCCACATACATCTTAATGGCTTTTTTATCTGCCTTTTCCCTTGATCTCGTTAAACTTTCTAAACACCCTTTCTTTCGTTTTCTACCCAGAGGTCAATGGAGTTGGAGTTTTTAAAGTGTGACTTGAGACACTGTGTTTCTGTACTTTGGTTTCATCCTTTTTGTCAATGCAAATATACAACATACATTCATGCCTGTGCTTATGAGTGCCCTGTGATGGATTGGAATCCCCCTCTCGAGTTACTTTTTACATTACACCATGGCTTTGACTGGGATAGGTGGGTATACAAATGGAAAGATTTAAGACAAATTGTATTTACCACTTGGTTGGGAGACCATCTAGGAAAAGTTTGGGTTGGTGCTGGAAGAGGTATTGGTGTGGCCAGCAAGGGGCCCTTACCCTGTAGTCTGAATGTGGATCCCAAAGCCCCAGTGGAGTGACAGGGAAGCTATGCTATAAAATTGGGGCCATCTTTCGGATAATAAAATACCCCTGAGCGTCCTTCATAAAGAGTAGGGTGTACCCCGATGTCCTGGCTAAATTGCATTCCATGTCCCAGTCATTCTGGCCCCCTAACCATCCCCTGTCTCTAATTGGCTAACTATCTCTTAACACTTCACCACCCTACAGCTAATGTGTGGTGAAAGTAGTAACGCAAAAATGGCTGCCATTGCATCATCAAGGTGAATGCTACACATTAGTGGTGGTTGAAGTGACTCCCCACTCACTATGAAAAGCACTTTGAGTAGTGAGAAAAGCGCTATATAAATGTAAAAAATTACTATTATTATTTAACTAGCAAGTTAAATTGTGTAGGAAAATATATTTTCAGGGAAATGGTATTCTTTAGGAGATGGCAGTCCAGTTTAGAATCTGATCTGCTTTGCAGGGCATGCTAGAGTTACAAGGCTCACGAACAAGCAGATTTTTCAAAACAGCTTTATTAATTTGAAGTGCCAACAATTCTTGTTCTATGGTGAATTTTAACTAATGCTATATATTTAATTATGTATTTTAGTACAGTAATATAACAGTCTTTGTGTACTTGAGTGTAAAAGGATACCTATTAGGCACAATGCTAATTAAAAAAATAAAACAAAAAACTTTTTCAGATTAAATTTGCACTACTTACCGTCAATCAGATGATGAGGTCTTCTGACACAGTCTGTTTAGCCACATGTTAAGTCCTTGGCCCCTCTAGTTTTGCTCCCTGTTATTCTCACGTAAAGCCGTAATCTCAGAAACCTCAAATCCAAAGGCAGACCTGGCTAATTAGAATATAAAGTTTTTCTTGAGTGACATTACTATAAAGATGATGGGGTCTCCTGCTGCTCCCCAACCTTTGCAACATATATCCAAAAAATGCAGCCTATCCACAGCTTGACTCTGTTAATACTGCAATGCTTATGTCCAGACTCCACTTGTCACTGTAACTCCACTGCAACAAAATTCTGCTTAAAGTCATCTAAATAAATGAATAATCGAAAATGTGCATAGTGACATTTTAAAATTATAATAAAAACTATATATTGCTTTATTTTTTCCTAACATTTCATTTGCCTTTGTTCTTATCTGATAGAAATGCAGCATCAAGAAAAGGGATTCCTTTCACAGCATGATAGGCAGTCATTCCAATTAAATTCAGCTTCATCTGTTTTTTTATTACTGTTATTAATGAAATTACATTTCAATAGGCTTCTGCTCCATCTTCTGCTGTGCTAGTTATCACTGTAGACCAGACGCCATCGGGTTTCACATGGATACACATTTAGTCAACAGTGAACACGTCAAGTTGAATGAAATAAAGAAATTACATCATGTTAATGTGAATCCAAAGCAAATCTTTAGCTAGATGCTCGCTCACATCAAAATCTACATCTCTTTACTGAATACAGAAACAATAGTAATTTGACATTACTGCTTCTTTTGTTTGAGAAAGGTGTTGCTTATTTTAACCCTTTAAACCACCGTCGTCTCTAGTTACACTGCTGAAATCTCTAAAAGGAGCACAATTAATTTTCATTTGGAAATTCCTTACTTTCTGTACTGTAATTCAGTGGATGTTTCTAAAAGTAGCCTTTCCACAATTAAAAAAGAGGCATGCCTATTTCAACCTTAAATTTACTTCGTAATTGTTAACTGTTCACGTCTAAAAAAAGAAAAAGTGATACTGCAGCGTCCAGAAGGAATGAAGTCCACATTTAAAAAGCACATTCTGTATATAACACAGTTCAAATGTCTCAAAGCATGTGAAATAAATGCTACTGCTCATATAATAAATTAGAAAAATACACATTTTAACCATGTACAGTAGGTGCATATTTTATTTTGAATTGCTTAAGTTCCTCTGAAAATGCTTCACCTTGGATGAATGCCTCTGACAGCCTTGAAGATTGGAAATCACCTCAGCTCTGCATGTTCAGGTGGATGGAGATCTCATGATATAAATAAATAAACATGGCTTTTAATAATATACGATGAGTAAAACAAAGATCTTGTCCCAGTGTGAAAATCTGGCTACTCGATTACTGATACATGTATACATCAAAGATATGCTTAAAATTACCTGAGTGTTTTATTAAGCTGATATGTTTTATTCTAAGGACCCAAGGAGGAGTCTGTGCTTCAAACAAAATCCCTTTACTCTATAAAAGTACAACAAAAATAATCGGTATTTTTGCCTGAAAAAACATTTTTTTGGCATGATCAGGTGCTCCTGCTATTAAATGATACCACCAGTCATAAGGTACTGACACTTTGTGAGGAACATCTTGCTATATCAAAAGATTTTACCCTTATAACACACTTACACATGTACTATGAGGTAAGCGATTGTTGAAAGTAGTTCAACATGGAGGGAAAGAAATCATGAGGAAGGCCACAGTAGGACATGTTATGTGAAAGAAATGAAAAGATGTGCAGATGACAGAATGCAACGGAGGAACAGACAATCGAAAGACCTGCCCTGAACACAATTACAACTCCCATTAGAAAGCGTGTGCACACTTATGCAACCTTTGTATTGAAAATCGTTTTTGTATGGCAGTACTCTGCTGGAGGCATACAAAAAAAGCAAAAAAGACAAAGAAAAAACCTCCCCACTTGCACTCAACCTCCAACCTCCAATTCCACCTCTCTGAGTGCTGCAGAATTACTATGATGCTATATAGACCTCCATATTTTCTTAATATTTAAATTGGAAGATACATTATTCTGATGGTTGACAATACTTTGTAAAAGAAAGACTTCCAAAGGTTCAAGAAGAGCAAATCAGCATCTCTCCAGTGAGAACCAAAGGCCCCTTTGGCAGCTATAGTTCCCAAAGACTAGATTTACTTCTGGAGACAGTCAAGAGATAGAGACAGAAGGAAAAAAAAGGTCCAAGAGTGAGATACGTATGAGGACATAATGGATTGTTTGTGGCTAGAACTGAGAGTTAAGACCAGTGTAGAGAAATATAAAGACAGCTCCAATAGATGTGAAGAAATGTACCATGTGGGACAGAATTAACAGAAAGGGTCCAGAGAGAAGCCTGTAGCAAAACACTTGTGTGGAGTGATATATAGTCTATGAATAACTTAAAACGTGGTATGCTGATAATTAAGATTGTTAGATTCACAAGGCCATATTCAATGTAAGGGAATGGTCTGTAGGAGGCTTTGTGTAGATCAGCATAAAGAGAGGAGGCCATTTGATTTAAGAGGGCAGAGGGGAAAAAAAAGACTATGAGAAAGTGAAGGGGAAGAAGTTATGATAAATGTACTTCACAAGCCTGGAGAACAGAGTGTAAGCTGGAGACAGAAATCAAAACGGGAGGAAGAACATAATGCCAAATATTTTGTGAATATGAAAAAAGCTGGGAATGTCGGTAAGAACAGACATTACTTTTCGAGAAGTAAAAGAAGCAGTAGATAGATGGGGGATAACATCTTGGTTCAGTTCAGGAGGAGTTGTATGAGGGAAATTTAGTCTCTTAGTTGACACAGTATAAGCACAATGATATACTGTAACTCCAAATCTGGCAAAGATATACTCCCGTTTGGTCCATCACAGAGTAGTGAAGAATAATTAATGCTGGGTTATTGCCTGTTTATTTTTATATCTCACTTCTGAGAGGTGTCAGGGGGGCACCATATTATTACAGTTTTTAGTACCTTGGTGGACTATTAATGTGCAAAGCCTTTCTAACTGGAGTTGTGATTGTCTACAGAGATCGTTTTCTTTTGCACAAACAGAAATATTGCGAACAGTCCAAAAATATACATGAAGATCAAGTGTGAAGAGATACCCTACAACAGTTGTACCCTCATCACTTGGCTTGGACAATGTCACATTATCACCTAGTGGGCAGTTCTGGTGAATTACAGATGAAGATGTGCTTGTGTAGTGAAAATAGAGGTTTCTATTAAGTGTCATCATGGCAGTAGATTTTAATTTTAACTATCTCTTTAATCAAAGTGTAATTCTTAGCTGTAAGTGGTCTCTTTCTTTGTTCCTGCATCTCATCCATGCATTTAGAAGTTATCATTGGTATGATACCTTTGCACTGCTGTGTGTTCGAGTTATGACAAGTTGGTCTGTATAGCTGCATTTACTCTTTAGTGGATTCATTAGTAGTTTCCTAATTTTCTTGTAAACTGTAGGTAATTTTCATTTGAGATTTCAAATTGTGTTCTGTTACTGGAAGGCTTCACAACACTGTTTATTTTCATTAGCTTTATTTTAAATTCTTTGGCTATTGAACTTTGTTTATTCCCAATTAGATTCAAAATAGCAGCAGCATGAGCTGGTGTTCGTGATGCCATTCTCTGATATTTTGACACACCTTCATAAATCTTTGCTTCAGATACACTTTCTTTTCTCAACATTGTTTTGTTTAGCACATATATTTGGTTTTTTCTGATTTTCCTCTCCCAATATTTTAATTTTGTATTCTTTATGGTTTACTCTGTAGGAGAAAGCTAATTGTAGTCCTCTACTCACAACTCTCCTAAGAAAATTACAGAACAAACACTTGCACTTGCAATCATAAGGATGTCCAAATTTTCATCCTTTTTCAGGGTAACAAAAAGGCTTGTTAGGGTTGTAATACCTCATGCATTTTTGTATTTGTCTCTTCATCCCAGACTGACATCTTTAGTGACTTATCATTAAAGTTTACAAATTGAGAAAATATATTATTTGTTCTGCCAGCAGATTTCTCATACTTACTATATTTAAAACCATGTTGGTGCTGTTATGCACAAGCCAAAATTTCCCCTCTGGCTTACGCTTAAATTCCTTTTTAATGTCCATTTTGCTCATTTTTGATTATTTGGCTATCATCGTTTACATTAATATTGTTGCTTTTGTTTTTTATTATTATTTGCCTGTTTATGTAAGTATTGTTTAATATGTAGTTTCTTTGTGCTTAAATGTGTTCTGCCCTTGTGTTTTGTGGGTGGTTCCCCAAGAGGAGGGGCCACCTGTCAGTCTCTGTTGAGTGATTGTTCTCAGTCCTATAAAGGCTCCTTGGAATTGCTGTCCCTCCGTGGAAAATTGTATGTGCTTAGTGGTTGGTGAGTTTTGGCCTGTTTTATTTCTTATATTTACTGACTTTTTGACTCTTTCCTTCTTTTTTACGATTTTAATTTCTGGATAGTGTTTTGGGACTTGTTTACTTAGGATTGAATTGTTTTTTTTTTTTGTTCTTTATTTCGTCTTATACGATTTCTCGTATTAGAAATTTGTTAGTTTTCGCGTACCCCTTGGGGTCAGAGCGCAGGGTCAGCCATTGTACAGCGCCCCTGGAGCAATTACAGGTTAAGGGTCTTGCTCAAGGGCCCAGCAGAGTAGGATCTCTTTTGGCAGTGACGGGGATTTGAACCGGCAACCTTCAGGATACCAGCGCAGATCCTTAGCCTCAGAGCCACCACTCCACCCCTATTTGGCTACTCCTTTTGCCTATTTTTCGCTGTTTGTAGCAATTTTTATATTGCTCAGCACTAGCCAGGTGTTCGTGATTTTTCTTTCCTGAGGGGGGCATTTTGTATGTATTTTGAGACGTTTTAGAGTATATTTTTGAAATTTAGGAGTTAAGCACATTTTAGTTAGATGTAGGCTTCATCTAGCCATTCATGTGAAAGTTAGGCTGCTCCTTAGTGCACCTCCTCTGGGTAGGGTGCTGGGATTCAGGCCTGTTTCCCTATATTTTTGAAGGCCTAGTGTCCTTTTTGATTATTTTGGATGAGTGGATCACAACAGGTTCTGTTTATAAAATTGTTTATACAGAATGTTAGCCATACACATGAAAAAGTGAGGGCACAGTTTTGTAAATCTAGGGATGAAATGTCATAGAGAATGTAAATCCAAGCTGTGGGCTCATTCTCCCTCCCAACTTAGAAACAGAAAACAAGAAGTCTGATTAAACAACAAGTTCAGTATGACACAAATACGTTTTTATTGCTTTTTTTTTGTTTGTTTCAACTGTGGCGATTCTATGGAGTGTGTTAACCAAAACCCACTTTACTCTATGATATTCATTAATTGTTTAATTAAGTTATTGTTTATTTTTTGTGATCACATTTTTACTTATAAAAAGACAATGGCACAAAAAACATATCTGAAGAGATTCAAATTAACAATCTTATTTAAAAAAGAAATCACCCCCAACCCACACAGCTCTGTAAGTAAAGTAATATACAAGAGAGAGAGATAACAATAGGAGAGTCACTGGACCATTAATTCGGGATGCTTATAGTTCCAAAAGCAAAAAATAATAAACAGAACATTTCCAAAGAAGGGAAATATAACATAGAAAAGGAATATTAAAAGACAATATCTTTGGAAACATAACAATGCTTAATTTGTGCCAGAGCTGACCATAGCTCAGTTCCTGTTCCTCTTATTTTGAGGCCTCTGCTCTCTGGATTCTCTAAATATACTAAAATAGTTGTTTTTTTTATTAAAGTTTAAATAAACAAAATATACTAAACAGAATTTGTCAAAACTTTAGAATATAACCTAGTTAATGTCGCTCCTACCTGTTTTTTGCTTAGCTGATTTAAAAGAGAACAAAGTGTTGTTAAAAAAACTGAAAGCTGGATAAATCGAAAAAAATCACCAACTTAGTGTAGTTAAAAAAGCTGATTCTGGTGCAGCGGGTGTGAATGCTGACATGGAGGTTGAGTGAATTAAGCAATGGCAGTGAAGCAATGGGGACAAACACACATTAGACAAGATGGAGAAGAGTTAAAAGTATGAAAATGTTTCACAGAGTGTGGGCAACAAAACAATTTTAAAAGACACTCAAGTAAAATGCTAATTTATGCAGGCGAATGTACAGTATGTGTAAACAATACTATTTTCATGTATTTAATTCATTGTCAATACCACTGCACTCCAGTGTTCAAATTACCATTGTCTGCACACTACCGTGCTGGCCGAGGTGGCAACTATGAGCTCCAGCACCTCATGATTGACAAATTAAGCACTGGACAGTAGACCAAAAGAAAGCAACAAAAGGCAGTCCCAGAACATGTGGCTAAAGTAGCCAGAGTGATAAGAAACGAGATGTTTCAGAAAGGGTTGGAAGCAAGTCCCATGGCAATATGCTTACGTGGGGTAAGACAATGCATACATTTAAAGGAAACGTGTTAGTGGTTAGGATTTCTGGAGACCAGAGAGATATTCTGAAAAATCTTATTCCAGAGCAATGGAGGAGCAGAGGGAAAATTAAGGAGTTATATAGAGAAATAGAGAGGGGGTGGCAGGAGGCTCTGATAGCAAACTGACTTCTTACAGGCCCAGATCTGGACTGCTCAGGTTAGGTGGGGCAATAAGAAATTTTAAGTGGGCACCTTTTCACACAATTGACTACACAACAACTCAGCAGCGGCTTGTGACCAGTGAGTGGGGCACATGGGCATATTTATTTTTAATGTTTTATTTGAATATTTTAAACTCTGCATTATGCTCCCCTAGTCATTTCTCCAATGCCTAGATAGATAGATAGATAGATAGATAGATAGATAGATAGATAGATAGATAGATAGATAGATAGATAGATAGATAGATAGATAGATAGATAGATAGATAGATAGATAGATAGATAGATACTGCTAATCAAACTTAAACTTTTGCTTATCTACTGGTGTATTAAAGGCAAATTTGGACTTCAAACTCATGAGCTCATAAGCACATAAGAATGTAACATGAACAATGACATGGTGGAGGGATCCTCCCCAAAGAGAAAAAAATATAAAAATTTACCAAACCACAAACAAACTGGCTTTGCAAACAAAGGTAGAAACTTTGTTTATTTGATAGGCAAAGTGGATAAAATAGAAAGCTATTAATGATCCTGCTGCAGCCTCTAAAATCAGTCTTCTGTTTTTTGGGCAAAAGTTCTAATAAACTCCTCCATGCTAAGGCCTTTTGTTATTCATTATTCATAAGCCAAAATCACCAAATTTTTTTTCCCATCATGCAGCATGGTGTGACGGAAAGGGGTCAGGACACGTGACAGCGTAGAGAATGAAGTCTCACGTGAAATTGAGGATACACCCATCACTAATGTAGTTACATACAGTACATTGCATGAAGTTTAGGAAATGCTTCCTTATAGACCTGCACCAGTAAACCCCCGATTCTCTAAAGAATCGCAAATGCAAGAATGGCAGTTACTTTCTGTTCCCTCCAATCTTTGAAGGGATGTAAGATCATGGAGGGTGGGAGCGTCTTGGTGAAGGTTTTCATTTAATGAAATAAATATATTTGTAGTAAAGCTGTTTCTTTTTGGAGCCATGACTCGTTTGGTTCTGGTGTTTCAGAAGCGCGTTGTAGGCGCCTTCGTTCATTGTTTTTATCCATGCAGTCTCGTTTTTGTTTTTCTATGGGTGTGTTGTTAGCTAGAATTCGTTTGCTGTTAGGAATCATAATTGAACCCCTGACCGCAGGGACTGTGGAGTAGCTGACTGCTGGCACTGTCAGTAGTCACCACTACCTCAAGTTTAAATACATAGACATATATAGATAGACGCCGCATTCACTTTGTTTCCCAGTAGACACGATACGTCAGCCTTATTGCAAGTGGCAAAAGTGCTATTTAAACTAATACAGGTAGACGTGGACACCGGGTTTTCTGATGAAAAAACAATAACATTTAAAACAGTATCATTTACATACAACAGATTTTGGCGAATCGTTTAAATGCAATTATTTATATCCATTTATACACTAATAATAGCAATTATTAAATAATAATAATTATAATAATTATTATTATTAACCATTCCTCCCATATAAGTAACATTTCGGGGACTGCCTTCTTCTATCTTCAAAACATTTCCAGATTTTGTCCTTTTCTTACGCAACACAGTACTGAAGTATTGTTTAATGCCCGAGTCACGTCACGTATAGATTACTGTAATGGTATTCTATCTGGCATCCAACAAAAACTTATCAATCGCTTAGAACTTCTTCAAAATTCTGCTGCCAGGATAATATCCTGCTGTTGTAAATCCACTGAACATATTACACCTATTCTCTCTCAACTTCACTGGCTCCCAGTTAACTACAGAATACAATACTAAATACCGCTCTTAACATTTAAAGCTCTCCACAACCTCACTGATCTCCTCCAGACTTACACTCCTCTCGCTCACTCAGATCTTGTACTTTGAGAGTATTCAGTCTGACAATATGGTGCAGCCTTAGTTTGTGGAAGACAGACACAACTAAAGACATGAGCATAAAATGATGGTTGTCAATTTCAAACTGTGTTTTGTCAATGTGCTCCTTGAGAAAAAACATCATCAAGTTTGAGACATGTTAACAGCTAACAACAATCTACACAGTGACTAAATACGCTTAGCCAAAACGTTGTTTGGAGGCTCACTTGAGCACATAAATGCATAGGTTTGCTAGCTTAGCCTGGCTTAGCTAAAGTAAAGATTATAAAATGGGATTTTGTAACGGCCAAATATAACCAAAACAATTGTTCAGCCAGACCTTGTGAATTTCCCCTTGGGATTAATAAAGTATCTATCTATCTATCTATCTATCTATCTATCTATCTATCTATCTATCTATCTATCTATCTATCTATCTATCTATCTATCTATCTATCTATCTATCTATCTATCTATCTATCTATCTATCTATCTATCTATCTATCTACCTACCTACCTACCTACCTACCTACCTACCTACCTACCTACCTACCTACCTACCTACGAAATGTAATCCCCCGGGAGCTGGTTTGGAGCGTACAGAGGTTTGTACAATCCCAAGCAGCACATTATTCATTACTTCACTCCACAGCAGTGCCACTCACAATATGGTGGCAACGTTAACGTATGATTCTGCTAGTCATGAGGCGTCTAGTTATTCTATGTCAGTGTTTAAATATGTCACCATGGCAACTTGTTGGCATACACGCTTTATGTCAAGTTTAGTTTACAGGTTGTGTTGTGTTGTTTGGGTGCCACTTACTGACTTTGGGAAGCCGCTGGGTTTGACTGTTGGGCGCTGTGCGAGTGTGCGTGCGCTTTTGGCACGGATTGCGTTTGGCATCCGTGCATATATACAACCTTCATAAACATTACTAAACGAAGGTTTTATATGCGGTGGTGTGCTCGTTCGGGCAGCGGTTGTATTGTGACCTGAAGTTTAGTTTACAGGTTGTGTTGTGTTGTTTGGGCGCTACCTACTGAGTCTGGGAAGCCGCTGGGTTTGACTCTGGGGCGCTGAGTTGCAGTGCGCGTGAGCTTCGATGCGTCCTGCGTCTGTCGTCCTGCGTCTGTGCATATATACAACTGCCGTTTAGTAATATAGATATGTTGGCACACAGATAAAAGGCTTACATAATTGTCTGGAGAGACTTTCTTGAGCAGCCTGGCTTTTGCTAATGGAATTTCATGTTGCAGAGTATTGGGTGAAGCATCCATATCAGTGAGAAGGTGGCCAAGAGTGTCAAATCTAGAAAAGAATTTGAAGAAGAAGACAAGCTACAGCTTTCATCAGGTTAGATTTTTCTTTGAGGAAATCCCTTCTGAACATTCTGGACAGATATATCGAAGAAATGGAAAACAGATTTTCAAAGACTGGCTGGAAGTGCTTAAAGAATCCGAGTCAGTCTGACCAAGTGTGGAGAGGACAATGCTGTGTGTGAGCAGTTTGGTCATGGCTCTCTTTTTCTTTGCAACAGGGGATATCTGTTGATATTTCAAAATCATCCCATGAACCATCTCTTTGGATATCTTTCTGTGATGACCTCCCCAGCATGACACACATCTATAGACTGAGCTTGCAAAATGGAATTTATTGGCTTTAAGACACTAAGAATTTTTTCAAGGAATTTTCCAACCTCAAAAAAAAACTATGCTTTTTCAACTGTACTAGAAGCCCTGCTGCCTCTGTGCAAATAGCCATTGTAGCCCCACCGTCTTCAGAAACCTCAGACAAAATGTTCAGGATAGCCTCCTGATTTTCAACAAGGCATTGTGTCACATTATAGAGACTCATCCACCGCCAGATTTCCAGTAACCTTTTAAATGAGAGGGTATTATAATTTCGGGCTACATAATAATGATGAAATAAAGAATGGAGTGACCCAGAGAGGTCAAAGAAGTGTTTATGCACATGACTCCCCCTGAACCACTGCTAAGTGCAGTTGATGGTTATAGCAGTGCACATATGAACTGTGTCTACCAAGCTTCTGTTGCAACAATGCCTGCACCCCAGCCTTGTTCCCACCCATGATGAATGCTCTATCATAACATTGTCTGATTATATTATCAGGACTGTAACCCTCAGTGGACAGGTGTCTGATTATTTCTGCAGTTACATATTCAGCATCTAGCTGAGTCAAGTTCATCAACCCAATTAAATGTTCCTCTGGAAGAGAGTTGCACACAAGCCGTCTCACTATTGATTGATTCTCTGTGTTACACTTGAGTTCCATCGCTTTTGATACAGAATCCAGGAATGTCTGCCTTTCCATATTTCTTTTTAACTTAAGGAAAAATGAAACTGGCAAGAGTGTCAATAATCTCATTTTGTATGTTTTTGATGTATAATTTGCATTTGAGGAATGCTTTTAGCTATTTCAGCAAGTTTGGAGTTTTTGGACAATGTATAATCAAATAAACTAATGAAGAGACCAACAGTGATACCTTCATCATTACTCATGTGAGACTGGGAGGATTCAGTGCTGCCACGAAAAGAAAGCTCACTCACACAGAGAAACTGCACGACTTACCCTGTGCTTTTAATGTAGTATCAGTTTTTTCAACCTGTGTTTCTCCCAATAAACACAATACAGTTTCACCAGTTTTTTCTCTGTATTTCATTTCTGCCCATTTCTTTGGTATTGACTAGATGTGAGCTTTTGGAATCCCCTTTCCTTTTCCAGTGTGGCCTTCCAGTTAGCATTTCCTGTCTTGGTAAACACCACATCTCAGTCAGTCGTGTCAGCAAATAAGTCCAACAGGGGAAACAAAAGCATGAATCTAGTTTGACTGAGTATTCCACCCACTGCTATGATGGGTACCAACTTGGATTAAAAGCATGAAATGTCTGACTAAACATTTATTTAGGAAAAACTTTTAGTATTGGTTGGGATGGTTCACTGTTATTCAGATAACTTAGACAATTTTTAGCCACAAGAACTACACCATTATCTGCACTGTGTTGGTGGGAAATTGGCAGGGAAAGTCAGGTAGATCAGATATAACATCACTGTCTGAAGTGCCCACTTGATCTGATGGCGTCGTTCCCAAAGCCTGCATGTTAGTGCTAACAGCAGCAGTGCCTGAATTGCTGGTAAGAAGCTTTGATTTGGGAACCAAAAATCACTGCCTGGTGTTTATAGCTTCTTTAAGGGACACCCAGCATGGGCTTTAAACAGGCAATTTTGTTTAAACGGAGCACTAATATCAACTTTTGAAAATGTGTAATTTTAAATACTTAAATGTTAAATAGTGCCCTAGTCCTAGGAAATTCCTAGTGTGAATTTCCTCTTGGGATTAATAAAGTATCTATCTATCTATCTATCTATCTATCTATCTATCTATCTATCTATCTATCTATCTATCTATCTATCTATCTATCTATCTATCTATCTATCTATCTATCTATCTATCTATCTATCTATCTATCTATCTATCTATCTATCTATCTATCTATCTATCTATCTATCTATCTATCTATCTATCTATCTATCTATCTATCTATCTATCTATCTAGTCAGTCAGCAAGCTAACAATAACGTTAAAACGTCTTTATAGCTTAATCAGCTCAACACTTAAATGAACTACAGCAACAATAACAGAAAAGCTTTACTAAGAATTAACAAATATTCTCCTTCAAATAACAGGCGCCCACAAATGCTTTGCAAAATGATGTTGGAGGGTCAAGGCAGCACTGTTATTTATTCTGTTCAGTCAGCAAATCAGAAATTATGAAATTGTGACAAGAGCTGAGGAAATAAATATGATTGGCCTTTTCTAAATAGTGCAGAATATAGCTGATCAATTGGGTGGGAAGGCATAAATTTCGGTGGGCATTGCCCAACCCTACCCCTTTCTAGATCTGGCCATGACTTTTTAACAGGAGCAATGGAATCAAACATTTCAAACAAATGATGATGAGGGAGAGAGGAAGGTATCAGAATGCAACATGTCCTTAGGACAGACCTGAGCTGGAGGCAGAAATAGAAAGGAGTGAAAGGGATAAAAAAAAAAAAAAAAAAACTTTCAATGCAGCGAGCAGAATGGAAGGAACACAGAGGCATAAAAAATATCATCCAGTGCTCATAATTCATTTATTTAAAGTGATTAATTAAAGAGGAACTAATTTTCAAAGATGTTATTCATACAAAATCACCAACATTACAAAACACTAAATCAAACAAACTCCCAAAAGAAAAGAAAAAAAAATTAAGCATAAAAATTCTAAAGGTAGGCAGTGCAGTACTTAAAGAAATGATTTCACAAAACTAATAACACTAGAAAGACAAAGCACTAATGCAAAAATTAAATTAACCACAGCCAAATGTCATAATTAAAGAAATCCTAAATAAAAAAGTTTTTGAAAAATACAAACAGAATTAACTATTGAAAAAGGTCTCCTAGAGACAAGCACCAATAAATATAATAAAAACAAAAACTCAAAGAGAAGAGCAGATGAGCCAAACACGACTGGCTGCTTAGATAGGACTTGAAACCATGGCAGGTGAAATATAACGCCACAGCAAAGATCCAGGAAGATGGAGTGTAGGCAGCAAACTAGTAATCAAGAACAGGCAAGGGGTCAGAGAATAGCCAACAAAAAATGGAAACAAAGTCAAGATAATGAAGCAAATGTCCTAACAAGAAATCTTCTTGGAAGCACCTTTTACTTTCCTTTAATTATTATTAGGCACCTTTTGAATTCAAGAAATTTGAGACTTGGTATTTATGTAGCCTCCAAATCATGTGCGGTAGTTTTAAATTGTGCTTTCATTTTGTAATTTTGTTTTGTTTAAGGACTGTTTGCTTTATTTGCATGCTATGTTTTGTTCCACCCTATTGCCTTCAAGGGCAACAACAATTTGTCCAGAGGTTGTCAAGACTACCACCAACTAACCGTGGTGCGATGCAGTGCGTGACCTCAGTAGTCCTTCTGGCATTAAATGGTGGCACAAATAAGGAAGAGTGTGATATCAGTACAGCAAACTCTGTCTATTCTTCTTCTTCTTCACCGCAGCGGATCATCTTCTTCCATATTTTTCTGTCCTCAGCATCTTGCTCTGTTACACCCATCACCTGCATGTCCACTCTCACCACATCCATAAACCTTCTCTTAGGCCTTCCTCTTTTCCTCTTCCCTGGCAGCTCTATCTTTAACATCCTATACCCAATATACTCACCATCTCTCCGCTGCACATGTCCAAACCAATGCATGTCTATTATTAAACCTACTTAATCAAAATTATGGTTGTGGGAACTGAAGCCCTTTCTGCTAGAATTGCTTACAAGATGACAATCTAGCCCAGGGCACGCTCACATCATGCAATTTACAGTTCCCAAATAACCTAACACGAGTGTCTTTATGTGGTAATTCCTATGTGCTTGGAGAAAATAAACCCAAGACTCAAAAAGTGAATGTGTAAACACCAAGAAGGTAATGTCTGCACTGGCATTGAAACCTACAGTTCAGGACCTATGAGGCAGCAGTGCCACTTTTCCATAGTCGCCTTTCAATGGAAAAGTAGTTAACTGAGCGCTAACACAGAATGCCATATAATCAAATCAAAATATACACCTTTTTTCTGTAGTATGGTAGAAAAAAATCTACTGAAAAACAAAAATATAGAAAAAACGTGAGTAAGTACTCCATGCAATGGTGAAATAACTTTTAGGGAAATCCATTCTGTATGAAATTTATTTAGGTTTCTTGGCATGCCTTTAATGTCAATGAATGTAAGTGTCATGTTGTGTGAGAAGTAAAGCTGTAAGCCAGATAATGTCTCCACGACTCTATTTTTGTAACACTGGGAATGCATCTTTATTTGTCTTTGGGCTAAATGTGATACAGTGTTTGAAAATATCTCTTGCTCTCATCACTATTCAAAACAGTTATGAGATAAAGTGTAAACTAAAAAAAGGCAAAAACTACACAACAAAGCCTAAACAGTGCACACACACACTGGTAAGCTCTGAGGCAACTCTGTAAATATGAGCTTTTCTGGATACTGCTGCTCCTTTTTTGAGAAATACTAGACCCGTTTCTCTGACAGTAAAATCCATGCAACATTTTTTGGATGTATGACTGAAAAACCCAAATGGGGTTTAAGAAATGTGATATTGTGTCCTTGGGCACAGAAAGTAATCTCTTCCCCAATTCTAATGAGTAAATACTTCAAATTTAGCAACAGAGATTACATCTATTCCTTTATGTGACAGTTTTACTGAGAAGGTAAGGAAATATGTCTGGCACCTCCATATAAATCAGATACCTCATTGGTCAGTTATGGCTTCTAGATTGCGGTATTGAGCCAAGCTTAACTGTTGCCTGTGAGGCTAAAATAAGTAGATAAGTAGGCAAGAGTTTTACTGGGTCTGTAAGTACAGTATGTACTGTATGTCTGGTTCCTTCATATTAATCAGAAACCACACACGTTCTATGTGCATGCTTACTACTGTTTGGTATGCATTATTCACATTGCATCCTGCATATGTGTGTTTTCATGTTCAGCGAGATCTGTAACAGAGTAATGCATTATAAATGTGCATTCACCAAAGTGAACATCAGTGTAGAAAAATTAATTTGCATTAAATCAGCTCGGCTGCTGTCGGCAGTGAGCACAGCTCACAGTAGTCAGAAATTAGTCAGCAATACTCATAACACAATAAATTCTGGAAGAAGCAATAGTTTCTTCCCAATTACACATCCACTACTTCAGATCCACATCCCCTGCCTTGAGTAATTCTTTGGAATTAGCTGAAAGCTCAGCAATATTTGACTCTAGCATTAGAATGTTTTCTGCCTGGTAGAGGACTGACTAGTGTTATGAATAAAGTTACTGGGGGAAAATGAAATGAAGAATTGCTGATGATAAAAATGTATATTGTTTTCAATTGTTTATAAAAGAGAGAATTGTGTGGCGTTTCAAAAAGGACATCCAATTGATGTGTGTACGCGATCCTTCGCACATAATTCTTCACTTGCTTCATTTATTTTTTCATCAAAAGTTTTTTTACACTGAAAGCAATGGT
Organism: Erpetoichthys calabaricus; assembly: GCF_900747795.2. Classification (NCBI taxonomy): domain Eukaryota; kingdom Metazoa; phylum Chordata; class Cladistia; order Polypteriformes; family Polypteridae; genus Erpetoichthys; species Erpetoichthys calabaricus. Next base: position 107,802,734 of record NC_041403.2, read on the forward strand.
GTTTTTGGCAAGAAAATTCTGCAGTATCGGAAATTTCCTATATGTGTGTAGGCATCTCTAACATAAACATTAACTTACTTAACTCTTTTAATGATAATACGAGGGACATTCAAAAAGTTTCTGCACTTTTTAAAACTCTATTTATTAAGAATTTCAAAAACAAATGACTTCACATTTCTACATAGTGACCTTCCCTTGCAATGTAATTTTCCCAGCATTGTACCAATATTTAATGCCCAATTACTACTCCTCCTGCCTTCAGTGTTTCCAACGCAAATATAAAAGTGCGGAAACTTTATAAAATGTCCCTCGTATTTAAAACGTGCAAAAAAAAAAAGTTAATGTGTTGCTGGTGCCTGGTCTGTCTCGACTGACGTCATCGTGATACCCTGTGGCATCATCATTTTATGACAAAATACAGCTGCACAGATTTAAATTCTATAAAAAATGAGAGCCTTGCGAACAACCACTGCTCAGGAAAATCTGTTGGCTATGAACTGCCTATACTGACACAGTAACACGGAAAATTTAGTACTGAACCACTCTGAAGTGAAAAATAGCAAACCACAAAAACACGAGAAGAGTAAGTAGATTACACTCACTGCATGGCTTGAATTGCACACTACATGTCCAGTTTTACCACTGCCATGAAGGCAGATGTTTGTTGGTTTTTCTACACACAAATATTATTTCTACACCGGTGTTCTGTGCTTCTTTGAAACAGGAGCATCATTAGAACAATTGTGACGAGAAAATGCAATTCAGCCAGACAAGCTCATCCATCCTATTTACTTATATTGTCCAAAATAACATCAAGTTGAGATACTACTGTCTTCTTTTCCATTAAGTAGAAGAAACACATGGTGGCTTTTTCAAATTTAACATGGTCCTTCTCAGTTGTGGGTGAAAACTAAGATTATCTGCATTCTTATTTTTTTCAAGTAACTGTGGCTAATTTCGAACAAGTGATACTAGGCTCTTCCTACCTATTCTCTGGTGTGTGCTGTATGATCTTGACTAGTAAAAGCTAGAAGTTGAAGTGTAAACACACAAAAGACAAAAACAGGCAGTATGCGCTTTAATATGGGTGACAATTTTCAGGCCACATCACTAAACTGGAAAATTTAGGTTGCACATGCACACACACACCCGAGGGTAAAGAGAACAAGGCAAGGTCACGTGGGCCAGGCTCTTAGCCGCACACAGACTTGCAGCACTCGGCACAAAGACAATTTCACACATTACAAGAAGCAATATTTTTCTGGATAAGTAATTACTTTGAGCATATGAAAGAAAATTGGGAAAAATGCTTAAGTTAAACTACTCAGGGGAGTTTATTAGTTATTTTCCACAACATCTGGTGGGACTGTTCCTTACTAGTCCTTAATGCAGAAACACCACTGTACTGAAGCATTTTGTTTCATTCATTGTGTGGGATTAATTAGCTATGGCTCACTCATCTCTCTGTATTCACTGTGAAATTTTTAAATTGCTGAGGAAGACAATGCAGTTCTCACAGGGAAGTATTTCTGTGAATGAGGCTTACAGTACATGGATAAGTTGAAGAGGTTCATGCTGCAACAAATGCAAGTGTTGAATAATAATATGCAGACTTAGGAATGAGAATTTAAAGAATAGCAAACAGACAAACACAGTCAAGGAATTTAAAGTCTCAATAATTCTACTTTTTCCTCTTTGACAGAACCATGGAGTTTCTGAAAAAAGAGTTTACTGACCTGTAGCTGAGGCTGGCATATGTGGAAGAAATACCTCAAAGAAATATTGTAAGCTTACTTGAGGGATGTGAGTCTAATGATCCAGATGGCCTTCTTCTGTAGAATTATGTGAGCTTAAAGTGATGTAAGCAGAACATGCTTAAAACTCGACATCTTCTGAGTTGATTCCGCAAACACGTATACTTTGGTATCCCCACTACACATAGATAAAAGAAGGGTGGTAGATGCTTTCTGATAGGGAACCAAAGAATATGACAAAGGAGCCAAGATTCTTCTGTTTCCTGATTTCAATGTTTTCACTGTTCAAAGAAAAAAACCATTTGATGCACAAGGCTAATCATGTGTGACTTTAAATCTTTTCTGATTTTCCCTGCTTGTTTGGAGTTGTTGTGTTGTGTTGTATTTCTCACTTGCCTGAAAAAGCGATGAAAGTAGAAGATGAATTTGCCACATTTGGAATCTTCAACTTTAAGTATTGATTTTTCTATATTGACTAAAATTTGAACTCTTTGGTTGACTGATTAAGGCACTTTGTTGTTGCTTATACTTTCTGTGGCATTACTGTAATTGGGCAGAATTATATATCTTACAGGGGCTCTCAGACATCTTTGCTTGGTTTTGGCAGCTGAACATATTATTTTGGTGTTATTGAATTAAGTTACTAATAAGTCCTCCCTATGCTTTTTTATGTTATAGGAATATCTGAATATGTCTTTATTTATTTGTTGCTTGTTGTTAGATTGATGAGGAGGGATTGGGAGATTAGCTTCATGGATGGAGTGACTTATGATGAAGAAATGCAAAATGTAGCCAAAGGCCCTTTGTTTCTGTATTTTTAAACTAAATCTTTCGAATGTTTTTGGGTTGTAAATCAACAGATATGAAACCATTTTTCTTTTCCCCCCTTTTTTCTCTTATGAATGCATTGTAAGTTGGCAGTCTTGGATTGGCTCTATTTTTACTTCATTTGATATGGTACCAAATTTTAATAGGGTTCCCCTTGTCTGATCATAAATGTGGTATCAGGATTCTGAAATTACTGATATGGTGGAAGCTCACTGGCCAAGCCTGTTTCTGCTACATTGAAAAAAGTTCATGTCATTTAAGTATAGCAGAGTGGATGATCTTCTTATGGTTATTTTACATTTCTTCTGCAGAATCAGTAATAATTTCCACCATTATTAATGGTTAGAATTAGTGCTAGGCAGGGTGAGCCAACATTATCACATCTTTTTTTTGCTTTGTCAGTTAAGACACTGCCCATAGCTCCACATAGTTTGTTATTTTTCCCCTCATAATTATTAATAATTGTAGTCTTCATACATTATACATTGTTTTTTGGCATTTTAAGTGTATAATTAAATATACCCATTAACTAATTTAAGTAGAGTTTTAAAACATTTGATTGGGGGGGGCACTTAGGTACAGCAATCAGCAGTGTGTTTGTCTGCGGAGAGAGTGTCAACCTTGTTGAGAGGTTTACTTACCCCGGCAGTTACATTCATGTCTCTGGTGACTCTTCCTATGAAGTCAGTAGATGGATTGGGAGAGCAGGTCATGAGGTCCCTGGAAAGGGGTGTGTAGCGCTCCCAATATCTTTGCAAAAGGACAAAGGTCTAAGTCTTCAGAGTCCTGGTGCTTCTTGTCTTGTTAAATGATTGCTAGACATGGATGCTATCCAGTGACCTGAAACGAAGACTGGACTCCTTCAGTACTGTGTCTTTTCTGAGAATCTTTGGGTACCGCTGGTTTGACTTTGTGTCTAATGAGAGGTTGCTCACGGAGTCCCAAATGAGGCACATTACCTGCATTGTGAGGTAGCGTCAGTTACGCCACTACGGCCATGTGGCACGATTCCCCAAGGGTGATCCGGCTCATAGGATCCTCATTGTTGAGGACCTGAGTGGCTGGACCAGGCCAAGGGGATGCCCATGTAACACAGACAGAGGGTCATTTCCGGAGGGTGGGACTGGACCGCGTGTCTGTCTGGGGGGTTGCCAACCAGAATCCCAAGCTGTTTTGTTGTGTGGTGGGTGTGGCAATGCGCTGTACCAGTGCATGCTTCCCATCCTGACCTGACCTGACCTGGGGCACCCAGCGCCCTGCATTACAAACCGTCACTGGGCTTAGTTGTAAGCATAGTCAGAATGGAAATGCAAATGGTTGTTCACCAATAAAATTTAATTCAGTAACTATAGCCAAAAGACTAAGATGTAAACCAAGTCAAAACAAAGAGTGAGAGTCATACCAGAATATGGAAAACTAAACTTTCCATGAGCACTAGTTCACTAGTTCAATCTGCAACTTGGACAAAGTAGCTCATGCTGTTACATTACAATTTTTCAACTCATATCAGAAGGGCAGACCCTAGAATCCAGACAAGATCCTGTAACAACTGTGTTAAAACTTGTGAAAATGTGGTGTAGTTAAAATATAAAGAAACAAAATATAAAAAAATTCTGAAGCAAAGAAAAAAATTCAAAGTCGTTGATGAAAGTGAATCTCCAAAATTAACCTTTAAAAATATACAATTCTTATCAAGTCAAACAAAAAAAAATAATAAAAAAAATTAATCTGACAAAATGGGTTTCCCAGTTCTCAAGAGGTCTAAGTTAACATGTCTGAAGTCTTTTCAGTCTCTTTTATTTGTGGTTAAAATGTATATAGCTACTTATTTTAATTCCATCTGTTCAGTGGTCCTCCTTGCTGTAGTTTTATGATACGTGTCTGAGGTAAAATCATTGGTGTCCAAATATTTCCTGAGCTAGAATAAAACCAAACCTCAAGCACATGGTTTCTTTCATCCCAGGGATTAAGCTTGCTCCCACTACCACTGGGCACTTGTGATTCTCTGTTAGACGGCAGTTTGGTTCCTCTGCCCATATACAGTATCACACTTTTAATTAGAGTGATCTCTAATAGTCCCAAAGAATCTGGCAGAACTTCTGTTTAGTAAAATTACATTGAAATTAGTTCAGCTTTAGTTTGTTCTAATGGCATCATTCTGAGGTATTGTGGAAAAATAATTTGGTGTAATGCAGAAACAATGGTGTGGCACTGATGATTGGGATGTCTGTGTTCATTTCCCCATTGGTCGCAGTTTGGAATTGCCACCTTAGGTGATATCTACAATAAGCATGCCCTCAAAAAAGTTTTAAACAGCATGTATGTTACTCTTACTTCCTCTTTTTTGTTTTCTTTATAATATTGTTCTTTACCAAAATCATATGGCCTATCACTTACAGCACTACTACACAGTACTCTTGTGATGGTGTGGGTTCGCTCCATGCTCCCATCGTCCTTCCAGGAGCCGTGAACCCGACACCGTCGGTAATGTCACTGATGAGCTTGGCAGTGAGGCATAACAATGAAACAAGGGGATGGTGCAAAAGTGCCAAGTGCTTTAATTTTAAAACCAACAAAACAACAATCAAAAACAAAGCGTCCAAATAAAGTGCAGTGTCTTACCAAAAATCTTCTGTTTTAATGGATTATTTATTTATTGAAGCGAAACAGTGGAGGTTAAAATCCTTTAGAAAAAAAACAATCCCTTTAAAAACAATGAGGTTAAAACAATGGCTGGAAGCTGTCCTTTGTACCACAAAGCCCGGTGTGTTTATTTTTTACCTGGCGGCTCCCCTGCTTTTCCCATCGGGCTTCGCAACAGGGGAGTCACCCTACCTGCAGCTGACCTTCTCTCTATTCGACTGGTCTGGAGGCTTCCCGATCCCTGGCTTCGGTTCCACTCTCTCCAGACAGAGACTTGGCTTCTCCCAACGGCCAGGACGCTCACGTTGGGGAATCCACCTTCCAAGCCTTCCGACTCCCGCTGTCTTCCACGGCGAGCCATCCTTCTTCTGGTCACTCCTGCTCCTCACAATGCTCAGTGGGAGCGACCACTGCCAATTGCCCTAGGTGTCGGCCAAACACCCCGCTAGGGCTCACTGTCCAGCTGCTTGCGAGCGCTCGCTCTCTCTCTTACTCATTCACTCACTGGCTTTCTCCTCGTTACTTCCTGCCGCCTTCTTCTCCTTTAACCTCCGTCTCTCTCTTTTCTTTTTTTACTCCTGCTAGCCGCCTCGCGCTTCTATTTATTACGGGGACGTGGATCAGCTGTGGCAATCAGCAGCCCCCCGGGAACAATTGCGGATGCGGACGACTCCTCACCTGTGCACTTAAGTGAGAATCGCCTGCATCACGAATTCCCCAGGAACCGCTCCCGCCACACTACCACGCCCCCTTTCTAAGCCGCGAGTATGGCGATCATTTATTTAAAAAGTGGCCTTTGACATGAGCTGTGAACCCGCTATACCACAAATCTTCATTATTAATTATTATTAATTCTTTACAACTTTATCTCCTATTTGCCAGACAGTTTTGACCCTGTAGTTGCTTCAGTGTACTTCTGTTTGTCACCCCCTCTGTACGTGAAAAGTCCTGGCTAGAGATCTGCATCACTCTGCCTTTCGTGACTACTGCACAACAGAAACCCAGCCTATAAGTTGACTTACTTTCCATTCACTCGTGAATTATACTTTGGCTTCTCGCCATACATATGCCATGGGAACTTAATCTGAACCCTTCTCCTTTGCTTGTAAATGTAATATTCCAGGAATCTCTTTACGCATACGTCCTGTTTATTCCTTTTGGACATCTCTCCTTGTTGTCTCACCACATATCTTTATTTCATTAGAGACAGCTTCTTTTTGTTTATCCTCAGATGAAAAGAAAGGTTTGATATGAGGAGCAGCTAAATTCATGTAAGTTTCCAGATTGAAGTCCCCTGGATAGTTTGATCCACAGTTCTGGCTGACATTTTTGAATCTCTTCTTTTTGGAACTGTTGCCAGCATGCGTTAAGAAAGCATCTGAAAAGTTCAGTTATCTGGGAGAAAGTAGCTGGGGTGATTAGGGCATTGCTAGATAATGGCCTATGACATATTCTTGGTGGGTCTGAAGAGTGCTGAGAGGGTCTTAACTTGGGGTGCAACTTTTTGTGTTTGTGTTCTTGCTCTAAATATATAGTGTTTGGGGTGTGGTTTCTATATTTACATGTCAAATTAATCTTTAGTTTAATGCTTTAATGTCTTTACAATTTCAAAATTACCACAGAAACAATCGTTTACAAATAAAAAATATCCCACCTAAAAGCATGAATATGATTTTTGCATTGTAATTCAAAATTACTTTGTCAACATAGCTTGCTAAGTTTTTAATAATTTATTAATCAATTACTTAGCACCTGCAACAAGTGGCCTAGCTTGGCACCTAATAACAGAGGTGCCCACGCAGCATACTGGACCTTAACTAATATCAATGGTTCATCTTCTGCTGGTTGGTCTCTACCTCAGTTTCAGTACAGCTGGAATAGCATCTAGCCCAGTGCACCAGTATAAGTGGATTTTTACAACATGCCTTCTGGTAAGTACAGTGGTGTAGTGGTAGTGAGACAGATTCAAGAGACTGGGCTCATGTCTTGACCCAGTCACTGTTCTTGTGTGGTTTGCACATTCTGCTTGTGTTTGCACACCTTTTTTGTTTCTAGTACCTCCCTAAAGATGTGCTGGCTATGCTAACCAGTTGTATAACTGTATGTGTGCAAGTGTCCTCTGTGATGGATCATGGTCCTGTTAAGTGTTCCTAACTTGCGCCATGTGTTCTCCTGTGTTTCAATCATAATGATTCTGATCATGGTTTTAAAAGGCTTAGGATATATGAATGTATGTCTGTCACTAAAAATATATGGATGTATGCCCATCCCCTTCTTTGTAAAGCAGCTACATTTATCACAATTTCCTACTATAATATAAATCATTCATTGCATGTACTGTATACTGTTTGAAAATAATTCTTAAGACATCATATATTAAACTTTTTTTATAATAAAATATACATCTACTCTACCCTAACACAAACATATAGCTATTTTTGTTTTGGAGACTCCTGTTTAGGCTGGCCAGTTGCTTTGACCAGATTTGCTGACTTTTTAGTACTTTGCTTCAAAGTCATTTTCTGCAATGAAGAAAATGAGCTCAGGGACTGAAAAGCAAAGAAGCTACACAATACATATACTGTAATATAGACAGAATCAGGTGTTCATCCATAACAATCATGGTTGTAGGAGCCATAACTGAAGCAGACATCAAGGGCCAAAGGCAAGATCAAATAAAGTATTGTACTCAATTATCCTTTAGGCAGGGGTAGGGTCAGGAAGAGGCAGGAGTCAGTCAGATAACACACGCAGGCAGGCCTGAAGCCTGAAAATGTATCCAGAATGCTAAGTGCAGTAGAGGCAGTCCAAGCATGGAAATGATAGTGAAAAAAATAAAAACAAATGCCTAATGTTAGGACAATAATGTCTATCTATCTATCTATCTATCTATCTATCTATCTATCTATCTATCTATCTATCTATCTATCTATCTATCTATCTATCTATCTATCTATCTATCTATCTATCTATCTATCTATCTATTGTGGTGAGCGGCTGGGGGCGGTACCTAGCCGGGATGCCCAGAAGGACCGAAGGAGGGATTACGCCTCCTCCGGACCATGAAAGGGCGACTGCCCTGGTGGCTTTGGGGACCACGGGAAAGGAGCATGGAAGCTCAACCCTATAGGGGCCCATGGTCACCGCCAGGGGACGCCCAGATACCTGAAGAGCCCTGGCCCTCAGCACTTATGCCACACCCGGAAGTACTGGGGGGACGAAGACCAGGGACACCCGCAGTGATTCCGGGTGCATAGCCGGCACTTCCACCACACCAGGGAGTGCTGGCAGAAACTCGTTGGGAGGCACCTGGAGCACGTCCAGGTGAGGATAAAGGGGGCCGCCTCCCTCCATTCTATGGCTGGAGTTGGGTGGAAGAGGATGGAGCTCGGAGGAAAGGAGTGGAGGCAGTCAAGAAGACTAGAGGCATTAAGAAAAGGCCTGGACTGAAGGGTGATTGGTGCTGGGGCACTGAGTTGTGTGTGTGGTATTCTTGTAAATAATTATGAATAAACGTGTGCTGGTGAGTAAACCTACTGTGTCCGCCTGTCTGTGTCCGGGCCAGCTTCCACACTATCTATCTATCTATCTATCTATCTATCTATCTATCTATCTATCTATCTATCTATCTATCTATCTATCTATCTATCTATCTATCTATCTATCTATCTATCTATCTATCTATCTATCTATCTATCTATCTATCTATCTATCCTTAAAATCACATTGGATTTCTGATGCTTTTGATACAACTCTGTCTTTACCAAGTAGTAACAATTTAGATGTTGTCAGTTCATATATTTTAAATAATATGAATAAATGAAATGCTTTTAAGAAGAGACATAACATCTTAACAAAATAAATGGATCAATCTGATGAAGATTTGCAGTAACAAAAATCACAGGTCCACTAATCAAGAGGTGTTCCATTTAAAGTCTTCTCTGTGCCACTGGGTTGTTTTCAAGGGAGCCCAGGCTTGTTTTAAAAGGGTATCTTCTTCTGTGAAGAATTTCCTATTAATTTAGACATGCAGTTTGGATAGTGGTAGCAGAATTTGACTTTTGCCTCATTCACTAGCACATTAAAGGGAAAATATTGTTTAATATCATTAGCATAAACAAATCAGGGCATTATGCTCTCATTAACTAAAATGCAGCTCATTATTACACCAGCTAAATAAACCGCTTGATTACGTTCCAATATTTTCCTTTGAAGCCATAAAGGAAAGTCTATTTTTAATTGAACTCATTTGCATTTACAAATTAAGTCTAATTAATACAACTCATTTACAATGTTTCCTTTATGACAAGAAGAGTACAACCAAATGCTATAACTTTAGGAACCAGTGACATTAAGGAGACTTCTGGGGTTTGTGTTTGGTTTTCCATTTATTTATATACTGTACTAGTATTTTATTTCTTGCGTCCTTTTTTTGTGTTCAGAGTGCTACAAATATAAACGTTGGGCCATTTCTAGTTTGAGGATTTTTCAGATGCTGTTACTACATGGTATAAGCACAATGTTAAGGTTGGTTTGATTCTAAGATGATGATCATGTCCATTTATTTTAATTTTGGCATTTTGTATATTTTTTAATAATTTGTTGTTGTTTTTTTTCAGAAAAGACTGGCCATATGGAGACACCCTATTCAAAAAGGTTTGTGTCAATCAGTCTTTACTCTAAATAGTGTTTTTACTATTCTAAAGTTCTTTATATTGTAGCAAATGAAGATACATTGGAACATAGGTGTGTTCACAGAGTGGCTAAGGTCCAGTGATGCTATTAAAAGATGCATAAATAGGCACCCCACTTTTCATCTTTAAATAAGTCAAAAATATTGGTTTACATTTTTCACACATTTTCATGGTAAATATTTTCTTGTCTCTTTACACTTGGGTATCCGGTTTCCCTGAACTGTACCCCAGACTTCAAATGTGATGCACAGGGGCTTTATTAGTGAAACAGTTAGATATGCACAGAATGTATTTTATGCAAATGAATGCCTGTGTTAATTACAACCTTGCAAAATGAATTACAAGAATATCCATCTTCAAATGCACTTGTTCAGCTCAGCCTGTGCCCACTGAAACAGCCTTGCGTGCAAGGTGTGAACTAAACCCTGGATAAGGTGCCATTCTGTCACAGTGCACATTCATACTAACTCATGCTGGATCTTTGTAAAGCAACTGATTAACCAAACTTGCAGGTCTTCAGGGTTTGGGAGGAAACCCAGAGTATCGAGAGGCAACTCCACATTGGTATGCAGCCAAATATTAAATGTGGATAATGTAAATGTAGCATTTCTGAAAACATCTCTTCACAGGCTTTATTCTGCACAAAATACTGAGTTAACACAGTGCAAGTCCCCTGCTTTGTTGGAGATACCGTTAAGAAGTAAGGTTGAATACAAGCTAACTGGGCGCAGACCACATGTGGTCTACAGATTGACTTGGTCTGCTGCACACTGTGGATAATATCATCACAATTCTTCTTATATTTTTATTTCTTGCCGAGCTTCACCACATGTAGTGTACCTGTAAATTACTAGTGAAGCTCACTATACCTGTCTGATGAAAAAAATAGTTTCAGAAAAGGGATAGATGGTTGGCAAATTATACTGCAGAAGCAGGTTCAGAACAGAACTAAAACACTTCACCATTTCTATAGCCAAGCCTACCTTTTCATGTTTTTCATTCAAGATACTTTCCATATCCATTTTCAGACCTACTCAATCACTTCAATTCAGAGCTGCCCAGGCCCAGATTCTATCAATTCAATTCAATTAATCTATCCACCCACTTGTTTTCTAGCACACATAATCTAAATATTATTTGATGGAGCAATTAAAGCCTATCCTGACAGCATCAAGTACAAGGTGCAAACCAACCTTGGAGAGGGTGACATTGTCAAACTCTCTCTTAATCCATGTCTTGGTTGAAGGGGTACAAGGCAGTAACCAACCCTGAACCAGGCACCAGTAGAGTTCAAGTGAATAATAAGTATTCATACAAAGCATGTTTCTGCTTACTGGCCCAGTACAAACAGAATAACAAGGGCAGGATGCACCTCTGGAAGAGATGCCAGTTAGTCTCATGAACATTTATTGGCATTTGTTTGTGTTTAGTCTTTAATAAATGTTTGTTTACAAATGTTTGTTTCTACTATTGTATATTATACATAAATGTACACTATACAGGGAGATTCACTCGAAAGAGGCCCTGAATATTCTGTTGTAAGTCCATTAGGATGAAGCAATCTGAACTAAAAAAATATGCTATATACCTTGACGTATGTGTAATCGATTGCATTACATGTGATGATGGAAGTGGTTTCTGTTTTCTGCCAGACACATTTCGACGTGGCACTCCATATTCCTGAAAATAAAAAAAGCGTGTCTGGGGGAATAGCAGCAATTTCATGTTGGATGTTTTCCTTCAAACCGTCCACAGTGCAAGGCTTGTTCAGATAGACTTTTCCTTTGTGCATACCCCAAAGAAAGAAGTCTGCTGGTGTCAGATCTAGTGACCATGGTGACCAAAGCCCCTTTGAAATTACCCTGTTGCCGAAGAAGGACTCAATTTCTGCATGCTCCTTGCCGATGTGTGACACGTTGCTCCACTTGCTGGAAGTAACCTTCCATAACTCACGATCATCCAGTTGATTCTGATATCGGTTAAACGAATTGGTGACCCAATAGGTTTGCACCATGAAGATGTGCTGCTCAATACTCTACACCACCATCCTGATGAGAAGTCGAGTGACTGAGTAAAGGTTTACAGGCGGTATGCACCCAGAAGTTGCAAATGGAGGTAAATGTCATGATGGCTGTCCGGGGCCTACCTCATCGCTCCGACGCAGGGGCATCGAAGCTCCATATACTGAAGAGCACACTGCACTTTGTTTTGTTCAGATTGCTTTGTCCTAGCAAGAGCTATTACAGAATATTCAGGCTCTCTTTTGAGTGAATCTCCTTGTATAAACCCTGTAACGTGGGGTTAGAATAAGGTTAGTTATCCACTTAAATGTAATGAAAGGCAACAAAAGGAGTTTGGTGTCACGAATGGTATCCAGCCATTGTCACACATGTGTGCATGGGAGGCAGCTAAAGAGCTCAAAAGAAGGAAATTCCCGGTTGGACCAGGGGGTGGCAGAGTGCACTGACCCTTTCTCTTTTGTCCCCACAGACCAAATGCAGGAAATTCCGCCTGGGCCCTTTAATGTCACTTCCGGCTCCACCCTTGAAGATGTCACTTCCTCCTTATGCCTTTAAAACCCACTAAACGTCAGTTGTTTTGGACTCTTGTCTGTAAAGACCACTATTTTGCAACAAATTTTTTCCATTTTGCAGCCATTTCCAAGGCCCCAAGCCTCTTTTTGTGTCAAGGTTTGGTTATTTATCACACCACATACATTTTTGCTCCGATAGCACTATTTGAGGGAGCAGCTGCCAAACCTGGAGAAGTCCAGAAAATGCAAGCAGACAGAGTACAGTATGTATACATATATGATAGATATACCTATAAGTATCCTTTTCAAGTCATTTCAGGCCTCATCGATCTACATAAGCGTTAAAATGTTTTTGATTTTGAAAATGTCAGTGGACTAAAAATTAAGCAATAGAGGCCTGAAAGATAAAAATGTTGCACTGTGTTTTGAATTGAAGGATTCATTTCTACTCGTTTTAATCCTGAAACATTCAGATATGTATTATCATCTATAATAAGAGATGCTTAGCTGTGACTTCAATTATCTCATTTCCTTAGAAAGAGGGAAGAACAAAATCACACATGAAAACCTCGAGAGACAAAACACATCATAGGCAGTGTACTGTGGTGAGACTGTCGACATGACAAAGCCAGACATTCACACAACAGATTGCTAACTGTACAGTCAGGGGCCATTCAGCTTCTCCTTGTAAGCCATAAACCTTGGAAAATTACACACCTTATATAAATCAATAAAGTTGTGATTAAAAAAGAGAATTCACATCATCTTATAGTTGTAGTCTTCTGACATTTTTGCTTGTTCTGCTTATTTTCCCAGGCAGATTTCTTTTTTTTTTTTCAATTACTTCATAATAAGGCAAACAACTCAGTTTTATTACAAAATACACTGCATTAATCAGAGACATGGCTGCTGGAAGTCTCTCCTGCACTTTTTTGCTTAGAATAAGAGAAGATGGTGGTGTTATGGGGGATGTGAGGAGGGGGTGTGTGACATGCATTAAGATAACACCATGCAGTAGGCTAATAGTACCTGTCTGCTGTGATCAAACAGGGAACTCCTAGTCTTTATTCATAGAAAGAAATGGTGAAATGCATTTCCAATTAATATCACAAGTGCTTCCACATTTGCTGCCATGCATCAGCACAGACCTACAAATTTAGTGACCCATATTGACGCCACACCTTCACTGAGTAATTATTCCTTTGGGTTACCATTGTGAAACACTTCCCAATTACATGCTTATGAATTGTGTTATATACGGGTAGTATAGTATATAATTATTTTAAAGGATTTCGACTAGCAGTTACAGACATGCTGCTGAAATACAATGTTTTTATTTAAGCTAAAGAAAATCACAAGATTACCTTTGAGCCATTAGCAGCTATTTGATTTGATCGTTTACATTTAATACAGTATTTCATTGTATTTTTTATATAATTAAAAAGTCTGGTCTGTATTTATACAGCATAACATTGTCTAATAATAAAGTACCCTACTTAATTCCCATTTTAATTACTTCACAGTTCAGGTCTTTGATTTATTAATTTCCAAACCATTGTACTGAGCGGCTAATTTGCCTTTCGTGGAATTAAAATTAATAAAGAGAAGGATACAAGAGAAAATTACATATTTCATATTTTACAGAAAGGCCACTAGTAAGACAACCTTTAGAATTTGCTTTGTCTTTACCTTTGGTCCTTTAAATTTTTCCACCCTTTATATCAAAAGTGTTGAACTGCATGAGTCACTTGGCTGCTCAGTAGAGGATTGTGGTCTGCATTTTTGCCTGTTTTTAGCTGCTATTGCTACTGATAACCAATTTTTCAATTGAGTCTCTGGAATTGCAGGGCTCATAGAAGGCAAAGCCCATGGGAATACTCACAGTCAACTGAAGGGAAAAAAGGGAAGAAATGACAAATGTAGGCTATGTCAGGACAATGGTATACGGCTGCAGTGGGGGAGGCTGAGACTTGAGGTGTGTGGGGGTTTCTTGGGCATTAGAATACAATCGTTCTTTGCTCTAATATGTACTCTTTCTGTTTGTTGTCTGATGCATAAAATCTTTGTAGCTACTTTGTTCAGACCTATGAAGTTCATTTTAAAATCAGTGGAAAAAAAATCTGTCTGGGAATGTAAGGTGTCGATGGAAAGGAAGAAAAAAAAAAGAAAGAAAAAGAACCCTTTGGAAGGTCTGCTGGGAGCACAATGACCGCAAGGTAATCAGCAGATGCGCTTCTTCTCATTATGCTGTTAATTAATTCCCAACTCATTACATTTCCAGTGGCTAATTTGTACTAGCCGCTTGATTTGATTAAACTTGTCTCTATGCTAATGAACGTGTTTCTCTTCATTTTACAGTTAGGTTGAAGCGTGCTTTATTTACAGTTTTTCTGGGTTTTGTTTTCCTGGTGATTGGGAATAAAAAAGCAGCATGACTGTTGATTTAAGTGAGTAAGAAAGATTAATGAAAGACCTTCTAAAGCCTATGCTACACTAGTATAGTAGAGGTGCCTTCTCAGATTCCAAAAAAAATATATATAAGATCCTATGCATATGAAAAAATTGTATACACAAATAATTATTTGAATTGAAGTGCCTGGAAGTGTTTTAATGTTAAAGGAAAGGAAAATTATTATTAAAATGCAATGACCAATCATTGATGCATGAAAGTGTTTGTTTAGAAACTAATGTACTGCACTGTATGTATATATATATATATATTTTTGTATGTATGTATGTATATATAGATATATATATATATACATATATACAGTACACAATATGAAGGTAACTGCTGACGCATACAATAACATAGTCTAGATTCAATAGTTTTACATTTAGATGTGTTGTTTTTTGTGATAAAGTTATGATTATGCAGCCAGTTGCTCTAATTTGTAGCTAGTACATTTATATAAAAAAATTGTCTATTGTAAAATATTTAACATTATCATGCAAGCACCATAGTTTAAAAATATAATTACTGTTGTGCTGTTTGGAAATATCTTTAAAATGCTCCAATATATCATTATTTTTTGACCTGATGAGTGTATATAGTGCATTTTAATGTATTACTGTTTTTGTTAAGACGGTTGTTAAAAATGCACATTAGAAATGAGTGTACACCAAAAATAAATAGGAAGAGTAATATTGTGACAAGTCCAGTTATTAAACAACTCAGTTGCGCTCATCTAAAGTAGACAATATTCTTTTTTTTTTCCTCTGCTAGTTAAAATTGTAAAATGTACTAACTACATGAAATGGACTTGTCAGGTCTACCGAGCCCACATCATAATATTTTAGTCAGTGTGTTCAGGCTGATTAATGATGTACTGTAATACTCACGGCTCAGGTCTCTGCCCCATGAAACAAGGTGAATGTTTTGGACAGTGGGAGGGGTTGTAGGAGTCGGCTCTCGATTTCATGTTGCTTATTTTGAAAACTGCAAAGCCAGAGGACAGTCTTCTCAAGAAGGCACTAATTACCTGAATTTATGATTTTTGCACAAAATATCATATTCATCAAAGCTAAAGACAATTAAGAAGATTCTCAATTCCAGCATTTATCACATTTCCCTCCTACTGTGTATACACATGTTGTGTATTGTTACAGTACAGTACAGAGTGTGTCTTGATATTAGTTTAACAATGAGCAGAAATTCCATCTACTTATACTGATGACAGGATGTTTTGCACCTCTAAATCTAACTTTTAACTCAATACCATTGTATGTAACGCACAAATGCTGTACTGTATGCAATTATTTTGCTTTAATGAAAATACATGTTAAATTATTTTAAAAGCACAAGTTTCTTTTTAGGCAGTCATTTGATTGCTTGTGGATGTTGAGGCAGACATAATCTTAAGTACTGTAAAACTGTATTCCACCACAGTAGAGAAATTTGATAGAGACTTTGTTAATAATTAGTCAAAGGTGAAGATGAAACATAGACAGGCCTTCATTCAATGGAAACAATGAATGCATTACATAATAAAGATATAAAAATGTATAATTATATCTGGCAAATAAAATTCTCTTTATGGAATGCTGAATGTAGAAATAAAGTGAAAAATAATAAGAACTGTTACTGCTGTTTCAATTAAATTTATGTCCATTAAATTTACATGTGTTTATCTTTTGTTTTGAAATTAATCATGAATAGTTTGACAGCCATCCTTTCCACATAAAACATTTAAATATTTTTTATGTTACTTTCCATTCAAGAGGCAGTGCCCTGTTAATGTACAGACATGCACTGAACAAAAGTCCCTTTTCTTGTGCCCTTCACTATGGGAAAATGTTATTTTTACATGCATATGTACAGTTTCTAACCTTGGTCTTTTGAAAGATTCATTTTTAATTATTTGATCAAAATGGCAATTGATATTTTAACCTTGTGTAGATTAAGAAGAAATGTATAAAGTAATATTAAAAAATATAGAGAAAAAATAAAACTAAAGGCAGACCTTTTCCCTCCTTGTCAGGCTTATTCGCATGTAAATGTCTGCCATAGAAAAATGGCCAGAGCTAACAAAAACAGTGAGATTTTGAAGTGCCATGCATAATACAATGTTTTGTGTTTTTGGTAAACTGAATGTGTCTATGTGTACATATATAATAAACATAACCTTAATGTAAATTTAGGACTTGGGAGAGGCTTCTTGGTATGCATTTATTTGATCATTGTTTTTATTAATTGATAAATGCAGGTTACTCATAAGCGTATAGTTCACCATATACTGTACATAAATTGACACTTGTAGTATAACAATGAAAATATATAAATGGCTACCTAAACGCACATAAACACTCACGTCATGCATACACATCCACACACATTATACACTCACAAACCCACTCACTCCATTTCAGGGTCCAGGGGTCATCTGGCCCAAGACAGGAAACAGTCCTGGGTCAATAAGTCTGATTCAGTATACATTGTGTATACACGTACACAACCATCCACATATACTGTATATCCATATATATACAGTATATATATATATATATATATATATATATATATATATATATATATATATAATATATATAATATATGATTCAACTAAAAATCAACATATTTTTGTCTGAACCCAGAAGTGACATTATGCTGTGTTTGTGCAATGTTTTATTTGTTATTAACTATTTAACTCTCTTTAACTATTTTTTACATTGTTTATTGCCTTATACAATGTGTCTTAGAGAAATTTGTATCAAGCCAACAATTGCCATAAGCCTCAACCTTTTTATCATAATTTTTGTTTTTGCATTTCTTTGTTTCATTAAAAATACACCTAACTGAATATATAAATACGTCTGAAGATGCAAGAGAGTGATAGAGAGGTGACATTAACAAGCACAAGACAATAAAAACTCCAAGTGAGATTTTTTTAGTAGCATTAGTGATAAGGAGCACACCAAAGTTTCCAAGTTACATAATTTATAATTTGATTATTAAGAATATTTTTTTCCGTCCACTGTAAAATGGAAAGAGTGTGAGTGGTTTTGAAAATGACTACACCTTTAATTGCTGAAATTGCCAAATGAAAAGCCTCATCCTTCCAGTGATTCTTTAATGACTTTCTCTTTAAGATGCTGTATGTAAAGGTCTCAAAGACTGCACCTACAGTATGGGATTCTGACGATAGGCGAAACTGAGCCTCAAATTTGGGTCTTTTTTCTGTGGTCAAAGGATACTTGTGGGGGTCCATCAAGAGAATGTTTAGGTTTGATGCTGCCTTAAGTTATTACATACAGGCTTACCCCATGAAGAAGAAGTCTTATCATTAATCACAGCTATTCTGCGTCCACGTGTCAATGTAGCATGTGAATGCCAGGTGTCTTGAAATACCCCAAACCATCTCTGAAACCAGAACTCGTCACTAGCCAAGGTTTTGGTTCATGTATTATTTTCTACTAGGCTTTAATGTAGAGAGGGGAAAATCAGCCTTCACTTTCTGAAACACTGAAAGAAATTGAAAAAATGATCTGTCAACAGAGCTCACTTCATGGACTTTGTGTCTTTGGTAAGAACGCAGCAAAGGCGTAAGATATGGGAGGAGAAGAGGCCAGTGAGGGTGTGGATACTGGCTACAAGATTTCACTTAGGAGCCGATCTTAACATTCCCAGGGGTCTTTTCTCTGGTAGAACCTAATAAAAGCTGACATCAACGTTTTCATTCAAGATGAAGAGTTTGCAGACATTGTTTTGGGGTTTAATACCTCTATATACCTAATATTCATATTTTGATTAGGTTTGGGGCTTAGGATATTAGGGTACAACTATGAAAATGGCCAGTGTGATTTTTCAGCAGAAAAAATGACCATAAAGCAAAAAAAAAAAAAAAAGATCACTGCCTTTGGAGAAGTAAGCACTGCCCTTTTGAGAGGCGAAAGTGAATGCTTTTGGTAATTTTTTATGTCACAAAGAAGAAATGTCTCAACTAGGCCATCATTTTAAAATGGAAGCGGGTTAGAAGAGGTGGAGCTCAGTGCAACTGTCACTGTCACGTTCCTCGGGTCTCAGTTTAATTCTGCTTGATGAGAAAAAGATCATAAATGTATTTTTTTAATATGATAAAACCTAGTCAAGTGCGGGATAACATATCCATATTCACATTTTTATTTTTATTTCTTATGCTGTGTCAAAGTAGTGTTTCCTGCCAAACACTGTTTAAAGTAACTGAAGTGTAAAGTGCAGGTAATTAGAAGCTCTGTATGAATATCGTGTAATTCAAACACAAGTGCTCAGAGCTACACCTTGTAAATATTGCTTTGCATGCACAAAAACAAACACCAGAAACAAGAAGCAATTAAATGAAACAAATAACTTTTCAACAATGACAGTTCTTGCCGTTTTTTTTAACATTTTATAATTACTATGTTGTCTACTTTCAGCAATATAATTATCTAATACATTTAGATGGTCTTATTTTTTTCTTTGAAAAATATTCTTTATGCACACAGATACAAATCACTTAACAAACTGCACGTATGTGATTTTAAAATATGTCCTTAACATCTACAGTTGATTATTGTCTTACAAAAATTAGTATAATTTTTCCCCAGGCATACTGGATATTATATGTGCTGAATTTTGTTATTAGTTACATTCATTAGTTACATTAAAAAAAAAACACACATCCTGACATTGTTCTTTAAATTCATGGCTTTACTTTATAGCTTTTATGCTTGCAAATGTATTTTTTTCACAAACATATTAGTAATTTAATTACATTGCACACTGCTTTACTATTTTATTAATGACTGACTAGTTCTTGTCATCTCTGCAGCCCACCTGCTCAAAAGGTACATACATATGACATTTTCATGCATTGTTTTAATTTAAAAAAGTACGACAAAGCTTGTGTATGTGAAAAGAGTGTGGTATACTATAGAGGGAGAGGCGTCTATTGTGGCGAGGGCACACTTTACTTGATTAAAACCATCAAATGATGCACTGTAGTTTTACTAAAGGCTCTGAACTTAGAGCTGGCCGCTATTTAATTACTTCCAGGATGCCGAGTACAAGCAGAAAGAAAAAAAAAATGACACTCAGGCATTCTTTATTAGACAAAACGTTCCAAATAAATGTGTAGAATTATTTATTACATGTGGTACAGACATCTCTTTAAGATTCCAAATGCTCTATTGGTCTTTAAGTAAAAATGAAGAGCACTATAGCCGAGCACCGTCTTTATTTATGCACTTCTTGATTTATTTTGAATGTTCACATTCACTGACGTAATGCATTCTCTCTTCTGATTCTGATTCTGTTTTAGGTTGTAAGTAGTTGCAGTGCACTGATTTTCTGTTTCCTTTACATTAGATATAGCCAGCTTTTCAAATCTGTCAGCCCAATCATTTTCCACACTATTAGCCTTTACCTTCTTTAACAGTGTTTTCAAAAATATAAAAAAAGTACACTTAAGCAACAGTTACAAACAAATGAATGGAATCTGTTTGATTTAAAAAAAATATTGAAAAGGACTATGTAATATTGAATCCAAATTTTATAAAGCAATAGCAGACTATTTTAAGAAGAAGTCAAATCTAGAGATTATTTCTTTCTCAGTTACCAAGTTACCTGCATGTAAGAAAATGTTTGTCAGTTATGGTATTTTCCTTGTTTTTGTGGTCAGGTTTGTATTTTAAATCTACCTCAGTACATTTCGTGTTGTACAGATGTTTATAAGTATTTATCTTTAACAAACATCTATAAAATCATTAAGGTTTGTTTGAAAAGCACCTTAATGTTAAGTGGATCAACATAAAAAAAAATAGTTAACAATTACTAATGCTAATTTATCTACAAAATTGGTAAAACTTCACTTTTGTCAAAGAAATGGCAGTTTTAATTATCTCTTTCATGATGAAATTACCTGAAAGATGAGAAAATATTTTTATAATTACATTTCTAAAAAACTGTGCAATCATGTCTTTCTTTCTTTCTTTCTTTCTTTCTTTCTTTCTTTCTTTCTTTCTTTAATGAATTAGTGGATTATCTTTTCGATTACAGTACAATAGCCATTATTTTAGAAAATTAAGACATGTATAAAATTTATAGACAAAATAAAAAAATTAAATATTTTAGATCTTATTTTTAATTGTATTTTTCTTTGTTTTAAAGCCAAATATAACAGTTTCATACACGTAGACTCTCAGCAATACAAGTTATTGCAATGTAAAACAAAAAAGAAATTCATTAGCAAAAATTAAATTTTAAAAAATATATATACTGTATGTGATTTTATTTTATAGCAATTTGTATGTCACAGTATACTGTTTTAAAAAGAATTGTTTTAGACTTTAATCATAATGATAAACACTAAGCCTTATTGTATTACTCATATTTATTTAAATGTGTATTTCAATGACAAATGCACATGACATATATAAAATATAACAATATATATTTCTGCACTTTATTTCAGAATTCTTTTTGCATTTTTCTAATGTGAGTTTTTCTAATACTGTACTTGTTAGTTTTATAAATATCTCTTTTGCCATTTGTAACCATTACTTCATGTATTTTACAAACTATAATAACTGAATTCAAAAGCAGCTGATGATTTCTGATTATGTTTACAAAATTAAAAATTATTTCTGATTATACAGTTCTGAAAATCATGGCTAATCTTTTGAATTTTAATACTAAATTGTTACATAGTTACTAACCAACATATTCTTATATTACCCTACTTAAAAAAAAAATAAATTGTATAAAAATGATATGCGTTCATACCATATGGGTGCTTCTGCTCTGAGTTCCCTGTAGGTTTTAATTGTAAATCTTAATATTAATCAGTGGGGTTTGCAGCAAAGATCAAAGAGGCTGTCTGTATATCTTTATAGAGAGCAATGCTTTGATGTCACATATTTTTCTCCCTCTGGAAAAAGAGCCTTAGTAAATTTGAATTGTGATGCTTAGGCTTCATAGAACATACTATGATTTAAAATGAAATTTTAAAAAACACTTTCATTTTAGGCTTTATCAGATGGCAGAAATTTGCATTAATGCCCATTTTAAAAGTGGCTTTTATCATTGTAGCAGTATTTAAAATCAATTCATTTATTTTAATGCTCATTAATAAAGGTTCTCAATTTTTATTATTTAATTTTACTATTATTGCTCTACTGTTTTAGTTCAGGTAAATAATACAGTAATGTAACAAAATCTGCAAGGCATAAAAAAATGAAACACCTTATTATGAAAATAAATGGATATTTACAAATGAAACCCCTTACAATCAAATGTTTAAAATATACATAAAATGATATCTCTCTGTTTATCTGTCTGTCTATTGGGATTGTTTCTCATATCCCAAGGCCTCAAAGGGGGCTGAAGGTGGATAATCAATAGATTGGTGGGGGCTGAGCAACGTTCTGCAATGTGTTTATCACATAAGCACAGCATCTTATTCTGGCTGTAGGTTTGGTTTTTTCTGTTTCTAACATTCTAAGATTGCCTAATTTTCAGTTCTGAATTTGGTTGCCTTTAGTTGGTATTTATTTTTACTGAACTTTCACCTGGATCATACTGTACTGTATGACAACACCAAGTTAATTATTGCATACAGATTTACTTAAAATTATTTATTTACAATAATATTGAATTATTATTCATTAGAAGTGAGTGATAAAATTTGATTAACCATATATACTGAAATTCTGTATTTATATGTATTAAAAAAAAATCCCAACAATTATCACCTCACCAGCTGAGTTGTGGTTCATTATTTTAGCATTAAGTAATGCAAATAAATAATTTATCTTCAGAGTTTTACTTCTGTGTAAACCACTTCTAACCCTAGTCATAGGGAATGATGCATTTAAAATCATCTCATACAGATTTGAAGAAACTTTGCATGCCTCTTCCAGTTATCACTTAGCACCACAAATGAAAAGAGTGCTAGCATTTCACTTGATTGTATCTTTGATTGTTACTTATGTGTGAATTAAGCAAATGCATGAAAACAACTATTTCTATCCATGCATTTTCTGAATCTGTCTATACCAACACTGGATTGCGGGGAGCCACAGCCCTGCTTCAAGACAGGAATAACCCAGATGCCAATCCATTGCAAGACAACTTTATACTTGCATATGCACAGACTCACTGACCAGTTGCCACTTGACTTAAGGTACAGCACATGTCCATAAGGTGTGAGAGAAATGATAGTATGTGGAGTAAAACCCGATAGAGGAGATGTAAACACCAAGAGGCACTCACCAGTCAGTACTAGAACCTGGAAGTCTGGAGCTGTGAGACAACAGTACTGCTCCACCATGTGGCCCAAAACTCTGTTCAGAACCCATGAATTATCAAAGGTACAGTAGGGAAGGGTGTGGGGCCATCTAGTAAAATTCATTCATTGCAAACCATTTTTACTATTAGAATTAATAATGATCAAATGGGGATTACGCCACTTTAAAAGAACTAAGAATGAATTCATTAACATAGCAAAGCACAAAAACCTTTGCTATTACAAAATAACATTAGTATACCTAGGCTATTTAACATTATGTAGGAACATATTCTTTAACAATGTATCGTAAAAAATGACATTGAGCTAGTGCAGGTATCTGCTTCCTAATACTATCTAAAAAAATTAACATGTATTATCCATCCATTATATTAAGCTCTCAGTCAGGTACTGTATATGTTGCTATATCAATACCAGGCTGGGATGTCAAACAAAAGCAGACATATTCATTTTTTCACTGTATTGCATTACTTTCAAGGTGCCATAAGATTATTTTTCCCATAAGGAAAATATGAAATAATCTGACATTAATATAACATATTTTTTTTGCAATGACAGCTGGCTCTTGCACATCTTGCTATTTTTTTCTTCTTTTTCCATTCTTTTAAATTGCAATACTTTTTAAATCCACAGCAGATAGTTTGCTGTGAATTAGCTCCTCATTAGATGTACTCTCATCTTGTGCCCTGTGCTCACCAGCCTAGACTGTTTACTTAATAGATTTGCTAAAATGTAATTTATTTATAGATCTACGTGAGTTTATTAGTTTTGTGCTGTAACAATCACACTCATGCACAACAGCATGTTTGTGAAGTTGACAGCATGAAGGTCTGAAAGCTCCTCAGATATCAGAGAGGTAAATGATTATTAACCCTCCAGTTTATGAAGAATAAGCACTCTGTTCAGTTCAGGACAATGTGAAAAATGAAAGCATACATATTAACACTTTTATTTGGGGTGTGTTTTTTTTTTTGGATTATGTAAAAGTAGTGCATGTGTGTGATTTGTCCCCATGTCACCAATGAGCATGTGTGATGAGACCGTGATCCCTCTTCTAGCTTCTTCCATAAAACCACATCACAAAGAATAACACAGCAAATGCGGAATAGTATTTGGTCCTGTGCCATTGTTTTAAGTGCAAATGTGACTGAATGCTCAATCCTTAACAGAAAGCATGTGATCAATGCATCATAGAGGAAACTCAGCACAACAATTACCTTCACAAATTACTTTTTGCTGCAATCACAAGAGTCTCATTTTAAACATTATCTTTAGATCTCTACACCTGTCAGTTGTCCCTGTGCTGACACAGGAAAAAGTGGAATCATTATCGATCAGTCACTGTCGCATCCATAACCGGAACTGCAGTCTGTTCAGTGCTGTTTGCAAAGAGTCGGATAGAGACAGCTGAACAGTTGTAAGGTCTTGTTTACAGACTCAAGTGTTAGATTCTTTAGCATACATTAGAGGTTTTCTCTAAGTTTTTTTTTTTAACATTGTTTCCTTAATATTCATTTTAAAAAATGTTAGAAGAATTTACTTTGTCTGCACTGTTTGCAGTTCCTGGCATTTATGAAACTGGTAGGATAGGAGAGTAGCATTCAATGAACCCTTTGCATAATGTACCTTTCAAAGAGTCCCATGTGACTTTCAGAATTGCAACTGAAAACAGAACGTCTGCATGATGAGTGTTTTTATGGCTCTGCATCCATTTGAAGAAAAAAGGCTACATTCTATATGTTGTTTTATTTAAAAGTATGATACTTTATTTAAGCCTTAAAAGCTTAAATAGGAGCTCCTTGTGACCATATTGTCTATAATGCCTTTGATGTTATCATTTAGTTTGATCTGGAAGTCTAGGCACAGGCAGGAAGGTTGTGTAATGAAGGAGGTGACCATAATTGGCCTTGTTGCCATATGTGTCACAAATTAAGGTCACAATGGCCTTGGATGCTCTTTAAAAGGTAAGATCTTATAAGGACTTTCAAAAATAAGAAAGAAGCCTTTGCCAACAGATGTTAATGTTGAGACTTTGACAGTAGCTACAAGTCTATTCTACTGCCTATAAGAGCACATTTTTTGTGTGCAATATCAGTCACCAGATATTTTACAGAAATGTCGAATATAAAGGGTGTTTGACTTGAAACATTACAAATTGCTCGGGGACACTGAAAAAGAACATTTTTCAACTGCAGCTAACAAATGATTAGCTAAAAAAGCTATAAGAGAATACTGTATGTTAATTGACATACAACTCACAACATGGAATATGAAGTCTAGAAAGGTAAGTCTAGAAAGGTTTAGGAAAACTGTGCAGAAAGCAGAAGGCCATATACAGATAATTTTAATTAGCATCCACAGGGACATTGTGGATATGCTCAATTTGGGGCATTCAGGACACTTTCCACATACAAGTTTGATAATAAAGATTCAATCTGAGCTTTTAATTCCTACCAATATGGTGTTCTGTAGTAAAATGCAATACTCTAACAGATGATACAGTGTTGTGTGTTTCAGGTAGTGCCATATCTAAAAAGATACCTACTTGGAATACAGTTATTTAACTAAACCATGGAATCTTTTCTTTTCTGCAAAGGGCACATTTGTTATAATGAATTCTTTTAATGTGCAAGTCCAGTGGTTCATTATGGGGTTATGGTAAACCATACACAGTATTTAAGTAACCTGAAGTAACCATCTGCTCTGAGTAGCGAGTGTATACTTAACTAAACCTTTGGGGTTTCGATGGTGCAGAGTCCTGCAGGTCTAATGGACCCAGCATTTGCAGCAAATAGCTATACAGAACTTAATCATCTGAGTTACCATCTTCCACATTTCTGTTGTTCTAATATGTCATAGGCTATAAACCTTGGAGAACTGCCACTAATATGGATACAACCAGTGCCGGTGCTAAGTGATTTTGAACCCTAGGCCAGGCTTATTAGTGCGCCAGCCGACTATTCGGTAGCTAACCCATGCAGCGGTGTTCCCCCAACTCATGTTCTGCACCCTAGGTGAATACCTAATTAACCATAATGGTGGCACCGGCACTGGATACAACAAATACCAAATAATGCTTGTTCTTGTTAAGTATTTAAATGTGAGGTCCATTTTTAAGTTTAACACTTTACAAATAAAAAAAAGTGGGAACCATATTTAGCTGTTTGATATTTTAGACTTTTGGCTATGCTCTGGCTTTTTTCCAAATATCAGCTATGTCTGTAAATGAAATAATAGTCATTTTTTTAAATCTTGCTTTTATGTATATTGCAAACAAAAAAAATCAACTTTACTGTCTTTAATGTGTTCAAGCAGCTAAGTTAAAACATTCACATGTAGATGAGTCTTTCTTTACGCTAAATAGAAAATGATTGGGGATGGGAAATTTCCTTTCTAAATTCTGATGAGTTTCCTTAGGCAAAGTCAATATTTTCTGTTCCTTTTTTAAAAAATAATGTCTCCTTATGCTAAATTATTATTTTAGTATAGTGTGGAAATCTTATCTAGTACTAAATGCAGTCAGATTTCCAAAACAAAGTAAAAAATAGAAGTGGCCCGATATTTTTTTCTTGCAGAAAGGTTATATATTTAAACTCTATTAGGTAGTGTTCTAGCATATTGATTTGGCAAAATTTTACATTCCTGACGTAACCCTCCCCATTTATCCGGACTTGGGACTGGCATGAAGAAACACACTGGTTTGTGCATCCCTTGTGGCTGGGTTCTAAATTTCCATACCGGATCAGTCGAGCCCCGGGTTAAAAATGACCACCACCAGTACTGTTAGTCATCAGGGTGCTGGCGGAAATTGGGCTACTGTTGGCCGAAGAAGAAGGAGAAGGAGAAGAAGAGGGGGGAGATATGTCAGGAGGCAGGAGGAGAGGAAGAAGGTAAAGAGAGTGGGACTGAGGGTAGGAACTTTGAATGTTGGTAGTATGACTGGTAAAGAGAGAGAGTTAGCCGATATGATGGAGAGAAGGAAGGTTGAAATATTGTGCGTGCAAGAGACTAAATGGAAGGGGAGTAACACTAGGTGGATCGGTGGTGGATTCAAATTGTTCTATCATGGTGTATATAGGAGGAGAAATGGAGTAGGGGTTATTCTGAAGGAACAGTATGTCAAGAGTGTTCTGGAGGTGAAAAGAGTGTAGAGAGTAATGATTATGAAGGTGGAAATTGGAGGTGTGATGATGAATGTTGTTAATGCATATGCCCTTCAAGTTGGGTGTGCAATGGATGAGAAAGAAGATTTTTGGAGTGAGTTGGATGAAGTGATGAACAGTGTACCCAAGGGAAAGAAAGTGGTGATTGGAGCGGATTTCAATGGACATGTTGGTGAAGGGAACAGAGGAGATGAGGAGGTGATGGTTAGGTATGGTGTCAAGGAGAGGAATGAAGAAGGTCAGAAGATAGTTGATTTTGCCAAAAGGATGGACATGGCTGTGGTGAATACATATTTTAAGAAGAGAGAGGAACATAGGGTGACATACAAGAGTGGAGGAAGATGCACACAGGTAGAGTTCATCCTATGCAGAAGAGGCAATCTGAAGGAGATTGAAGACTGCAAAGTAGTGGCAGGGGAAAGTGTAGTTAAGCAGCATAGGGTGGTGGTCTGTAGGTTGATCAAGAAGAGGAAGAGAGTGAGGGCAGAGCCAAGGATCAAATGGTGGAAGTTGAAAAAGAAGACTGCAAGGTTGAGTTTAGGGAGAAGGTGAGACAGGCATTGGATGGTAGTGAAGAATTACCAGACAGTTAGGAAACTACAGCAGATGTAGTAAGGGTGACAGCAAGGAGGGTGCTTGGTGTGACATCTGGACAGAGGAAGGATGAAAAGGAAACCTGGTAGTGGAATGGGGAAGTACAGGAAAGTATACAGAGGAAGAGGATGGCAAAGAAGAAGTGAGATAGTCAGAGAGAGATGCAGAAAGTAGACAAGAGTACAAGGAGCTAAGGCGCAAGGTGAAGAGGGAGGTGGCGAAGGCTAAAGAAAAAGCGTATGCTGAGTTGTATGAGTGGTTGGACACTAAGGAGGGAGAAAAGGACCTGTACCGATTGGCTAGACAGAGGGACCGAGCTGGGAAAGATGTACAGCAGGTTAGGGTAATAAAGGATAAAGATGGAAACGTACTCACAAGCGAGGAGAGTGTGTTGAGCAGATGGAAAGAGTACGTTGAGAGGCTTATGAATGAAGAGAACAAGAGAGAGAAGAAGTTGGATGATGTGGAGATAGTGAATCAGGAAGTGCAACGGATTAGCAAGGAGGAAGTAAAGACAGCTATGAAAAGGATGAAGAATGGAAAAGCCGTTGGTCCAGATGACATACCTGTGAGAGCATGGAGGTGTTTAGGAAAGGTGGCAGTGGAGTTTTTAACCAGATTGCTTAATGGAATCTTGGAAAATGAGAGGATGCCTGAGGAGTGGAGAAGTGTACTGGTGCCGTTATTTAAGAATAAGGGGGATTTGCAGGACTGTAGTAACTACAGGGGAATAAAATTGATGAGCCACAGCATGAAGTAATGGGAAAGAGTAGTGGAAGTTAGGTTAAGAAGTGAGGTGATGATTAGTGAGCAGCAGTATGGTTTCATGCCAAGATAGAGCACCACATATGCGATGTTTGCTCTGAGGGTTTTGATGGAGAAGTATAGAGAAGGCCAGAAGGAGTTGCATTGCGTTTTTGTGGACCCTGGTGAAAGCATATGACAGGGTGTCTCGAGAGGAGCTGTGATATTATATAAAGAAGTCGGGAGTGGCAGAGAAGTAAGAAAGAATTGTGCAGGATATGTACGAGTGAAGTGTGACAGTGGTGAGGTCTGCGGTAGGAGTGACGGATGCATTCAAGGTGGAGGTAGGATTACATCAGGGATTGGCTCTGAGCCCTTTCTTATTTGCAATGGTGATGGACAGGTTAACAGACGAGATTAGACCGGAGTCCCTGTAGACTATGATGTTTGCTGATGACATTGTGATCTGTAGTGATAGTAGGGAGCAGGTTGTGTGACCGTAAACTAGTAATGTAAACCAACAAATAATGAGGATTAAGTATGAAGTGACAGAAACATGTTAATAATTTTTCACTTTTGTTTTATCAATTGTTGATAATTTTGCCAGTATGATTGTGATGTCATTGTAAGCACCATCTTAAGAGAGCGCTCTTTCTTGGGCACTACCATTGTCTATGTCTTGTTGCTACTGGTACATGGTTGCTAGGCAATTCATACCATGTGATCTTTGGGTTATAAAGAGTGGCCATTCAGTTTTTATGAGTACTGTAGTAGTTTCTGAACTTTGAACAATTTAATGAAATACCTCATGAAAAACTTTGATAGTTTTTGAAATTTATTCTAGTAATTTCTGGTTTCGACTTTAGTTTTGTTCTTAGATTATTGAACTAGTGGATCAATCTTTTAAATTATAATGCACCAACCTTGGCTGCTCTCGACTTTCCATCTATAACATCCTCTAAAATCGCTGCCACTCAGTTTAACAATTTTAGTTTGTTACTTTATGAAAGGGGATGACATTAAACACTGAATACTGAACAGAAAATAAAAATAGCATAACAATGGTGTTAAGTTTTCCCAAAACCTGACAATGATAGACAAAAATAATTGTTTTTCACTACAGCCGACCAAAATTGCATTGTTCATTGAATTTTCCTCTGAATCAAGTAACAAGGAAATAATTTTTCCCGAAGGCCTTTTTAACACAAACATACAAAGCTATAGTGAAGAAGCTTCTGTCATTCATCATTAAACAGCAGTTGTTCATCAGAAAAATCATTGATGTTTCTTTACTTGTTATTCAAGAAGGAGCAAAATCTTGCTGAAACCAAGTAGTGAAATGCACTGGTTGCCTTTTGTTGCTGTGCCACCAACCTGTATGACCTAATTGTAACCTAAGGCAAGCCATCCATCCTTCATGCAAAATAAAAAATATACTGTGGAACATATAGCTGAGATATAGACTCATTACTCCTTTTGTAACATGAACATTTTTTGGACTCAGTTTGTATTCTAAATAGTGTATCGCGTCTATAATAGAAATATATTCCATGTAAACAGAGTGGTTTTACTTTAAAGATTGTTATGGTTAGCCGTCTTTGTGTAAATATTTGTATTAATCAATATATATACCTTTGCCTTTTTGTAGCTTCTGTCTTTGGTTGTTTACAGGAAGGGAGACAGAAAGGTTTACTATTTCCTTATCTCCTCCTTATGGAATAAACAGCAGATTTTCAGGAGTGCTGTACACAGCAGACATCACTGTTGCCTGACAATTTCTTTAGAGAGGGTGAGAAATAGAGAGTGAAAAGAAGAAAAAAGTCACAAAGTTACAAGTTAAATGTGGTCACATTTAGGTGCTTATGGGACTGTGTTGATCTTGGCCAAGCGTGTTGCTTGAGAGACCAACTCTTTAAGTGCAATGGAAGGCTCCGGGGTAAGAACAGCAAGAACGACTAGAGAAGATTTTAGGTTGTTGTCTCTGAAGTAAAAATGGAGCAATACTGAGCATAAAAGTTAATCTAGTAGTTGGATGGATATGATTTCAACAAGTAAATTATTGTGTCATTATGATAACAGGCAATGTGCTTTGGGGTGAAAGCTTTTCTTGTGACAGAATATCATGGTGAATGAGTAAAAGAGAGATGGGAAGTGAGGTAATTTTTCATTATTTGGTAGGTAGGCAAGTAAGGAACCGCACCATCAGGGTAGATCCTGTAGTGTTTTTGTTTGTCTTTCTGTTTCTGTTTCTCAGTACTTCCACTCTTCTTTTCTCTTTGTTTGACTGCTTTGACTCCCTCCTATCACAGCTTTTAGAAATTCTTATGATATTCCAGTTACAGATGTTTAGTGCTCTAGAAAGACATAACATATAAGGGAGCTTGTATAGTAATAAAAAATAATATATATGAAATTATATATCAAAAAAACATTGGGAGTGTCTCTTCACTTTATTACCTTTTTGACTTAAGCTAATGCCAGTTTAAAGGACAAGTTGTAGCTATCTGTAAACTTAATTACATTTACTCAAATAAAGTTTACGTTTATCCAAATATCGACAATGACTTTCATCAGTTCCTTAATAAACAATTATTATATTTCATGTATCGAACACTGAAAAATAAAAAAAGAATATGCTGCACATGTGGTAAGTGAATAATATTAATAACAGCTTAAAATGCTCTATAGATATAATGCTTTCCTAAGATTGGACAGTTAATCTTTTTCGGGAGAAAAAAAGTGGTCTTATGAAATTAATCACTAGTTTTTATTAAATCTTATGTACTAACAAATACTTTCTATTTAGAAGGGTGTGTGTCCAGATTTGTATTTCATTTTCGGCCTACAAACATGATGAAATCCTATATTTGGCACAGTTTAAGACATGCATCAAATGCACATTCTGTTGAAGGAAAAATAAGTGTCTGATAAGGATGGTTTTAGAAATTACCATGGAATTACACATACGAGGGACATTCAGAAAGTTGCCACACTTTTTTTAACTCTATATATTAAGAATTTCAAAAGCAATTTACACCACTTTCTACACAGTCACTTCGTCTGCGATGTAATTTTCCCAGTGTCGTACCAACTTTTTAATGCCCAATTACTACTCCTCCCACCTTCATCATTTCCAATGAAAATATAAAAGTGCGGAAACTTTTTGAACGTCCCTCGTATATAGGATATACAAGGTTACGGTGATAAATAAGACAAGGAATTTAAGACAATGCGGCTAAACAGAAATTAATGAGTCTTTCATAAAGTGGGAAATTCTGACATTTGCTAGAGAAACCCTGACCTTCAACATTTCTGCTCAGAAGAGGTTAATATTAGACTTGTGCTTGGTAGTTCTCTCTTGAACAGGTACTCTGTCAAACTAAACACAATGTCCTTAAAAGTGTTACAGAATATGAAACTGGTCCTGCATTTAAAAGGTAAAATGATTTTTTAAAACTGATTTTTAACAATATGGCAGTGTTCTATGAACACCTTTTTTTCCTTTCTGCCTAATTTGAAAGTTGTAATTTAAATTGTATCCTTCACCAAGTATTGACAGGGGGCCCCTGAAGATAATAGATGATTTTCATCACCATTCTCTGACAGCAACATTATTTTACCTGGGGATTTTTTGGCATTATTGCCTGTGTCTCAGTGGGATAACTTGCCAGACCAGAAGATGATGTTGCATGACCAGAGGAGGGAAATTAAAAGTCTTTTTTTCCCTCTCAGCTATCTTACAATCATGCAAGCCCTTAACCACCCCCATCAGCAGCAGCACCCATTTTATTAATCCCTGCCTTACCTCATTACCCCCTCTTTGTATTTGATAAACCTGATTCTTAGCGTTCTATTCAGTCGTGCTGCCATCTTGTTTCTTTTATATTGTTATACATTAACATTTATAACATCTCCTCTGTGATGTACATTTTATGATCCTAGAAATAAAGTTAGTAAAATGCAAGTTTTCATATAGATATGGTATACTGTATTGAAAAAATAATTTAAACATAATACAGAATAAAAATTAATAAACTAAATTGAGTTTTCTTTGCAAAGGAATACTCAGATTAAATTGTGGCTAAACACCTCAATATCTCAAAACATGTACATTTTTTAATTAGTAACTATAATCTTGAGAATCAAGGGGTTAGAAACATTTATTTTTAATGACTCACACATGATGCCACCTTCAGGTATCCAAGTGTAAATCAGAAAGACTCTAGAGCCATGCTTGACCAGCCAAATAAGATCAAAATTCCACTGTTATGAAGCCGTTCCTACGGTTTCCACCACTACATTAAAATATAACAGATCAAAGTTTGGACCACATCCCCCTTGTAGTTGTGACCTCACAGTGATATCCAAGGAATAAAGGAAACACCACCATAATATTTAAAACTGTTTCTCTTAATGAAATTCTCTAAAAATAAATAAACAAATAAATACATAAATAAATGGAAAACCGGGCGGCACGGTGGCACAGTGGGTAGCGCTGCTGCCTCGCAGTTAGGAGACCCGGGTTCACTTCCCGGGCCCTCCCTGCGTGGAGTTTGCATGTTCTCCCCGTGTCTGCGTGGGTTTCCTCCGGGCGCTCCGGTTTCCTCCCACAGTCCACAGACATGCAGGTTAGGTGGATTGGTGATTCTACATTGGCCCTAGTGTGTGCTTGGTGTGTGGATGTGTTTGTGTGTGTCCTGCAGTGGGTTGGCACCCTTCCCAGGATTGGTTCCTGCCTTGTGCCCTGTGTTGGCTGGGATTGGCTCCAGCAGACCCCCGTGACCCTGTGTTCGGATTCAGCAGGTTGGAAAATGGATGGATGAATGGATGGATAAATGGAAAACCTAAAATGTCCCAAAGATCTTTAGGAGGAGGAGGAGATTGGGAGCATGTGCTGATACCACATTGTCACACCCACCACAAGACAAACTACCTGAATCAGGACCCGAGTGCAGCGGGTGACACCTCAGCACCACACTGGACCAGTTTGAGTTTTTTTTTTTTTTATGGTGGCTGAAGTGCCAATCCTGCAACCAACCCCCAAGTTTTCCCTTTAACTTGGAGGATCGGCTTGCAGGACTGAATGCAGATAAACATCATACCCGGGACAAAGCAACTGCAGGTTAAGGGCCTTGCTCAAGGGCCCAATGAAGTAGAGTCACTTCTTGCATTTACAGGATTTGAACTGGCAACCTCCCAATAGCCCGTACAGGTCCCTAACCTCAGAGCCACTACTACACCCAAAGTTCTTTAAAAGAGTAAAAATTTAAAATGTGAAACCAACAAAGTTGTGAATTCAAAAAATGATCATTTATGCTAGTACTTTAAACTCCGCTCTGGGAGGGACATCAGCAATAATCCTAAATACTTTGACTGAGGGTCAGTCTGGGAGAAACCATCTAGAATAAGAAAGACAACCCAGCAGCTAAAGCTTGAGTGAATAAAGAGGTCAGTTAGCAACAACATATTCTTTCACCATCTCCAGGGAACACTTCACTCATCTCGATAGATAGATAGATAGATAGATAGATAGATAGATAGATAGATAGATAGATAGATAGATAGATAGATAGATAGATAGATAGATAGATAGATAGATAGATAGATAGATAGATCGCGATCGATCTATCTATCTATCTATCTATCTATCTATCTATCTATCTATCTATCTATCTATCTATCTATCTATCTATCTATCTATCTATCTATCTATCTATCTATCTATGTCCCAAAGGTGACTTTTGGCTCGGAGGTTTGGCTGCTCTTCCTGCAATCAGCCACTCTCTTGTGCTACTTTGTTCCTTACCTTAGTCCACTCAGTTCACAAACACTCATCCCTAGAAAAAAGAAAAACAAAACGTGTGTCAAACTGATGAAGATATGGGGCAAATATCCTGGGATTTTTTTTACTTAATAATTTCACTGGGGACACAGAGCATCACTTTTAGCCCCAAGGAGAGTGAACCTCTAAACCTGTGCTGCTTAATGCATTAATGCCATTATAATGGAAATATAGAGACTGCACCCAAGCAGACAAATAGTGAAGCGTGATTCAGACATGGGTCTTTTAAGCTGTGGTGTCAGTGATGGCTGATCACTGAACCATAATGACAGTCAGCAGGGAGCAAAGAGAAAATGAAAATGATGCATTAAATAAGCAATACTGCCAGTTTTATCTGAAGATGGGCTGCTTTTAATTCCTGGCTGGAGGCACCTTGTGTAGGTAGCTAGCCTGTTTTCTGGTCTACTGTCAATGTCCAAATGCAGGTGACCTCTAAATGTTTCTGTGTAATTGTCTGTGTGCACCGGGCCTTGACACGGCACCCTTTACACAGAAGACTAGTGATTTGACTCTATTTAATTAGCCGTAGCCCACTGCCTTACCATGTCCCTGACCAAGCTGAATTAGCTAATGAAAATGGATTTGATGGATGACTAGAGTATTTGATGTGAAGAAAATATGTTCATGAGTAACCAATGATGAAACACTTTTATACAGTACTGTATATACTATATTAACTATATACCAATTGATGCAAGTTATTTGTAATATTTATAAAATAATTTTAATTACATAAAAATTAATGTGTCACATATTGGTTTTAAACCATTAAGGCGCAAGGATTTTAAAGTATCTCCATATTATGATCATAATAGAGTACCCTCATGTAATAATACAGCATTATTGACACTGTTTTAGTTTAATCCAAGATTACCCATTGAAAATATTAATGCTAAGGCAAAAAAGGCAATGGGTATTTATGTGTTTATTTCTTAAAACTTATTTAATTAATACTTGGGCATTCAAGAAATATGGTTGATTATTTTAAAGTGCTGTTGTAGAGGTGAAAACAAGTGGCAATACCACGAATTGTCACGAGCTGCAAATTGCAAAAAAGAACACTGAAGCAGACAGGAATCATCCCAATAAAGGTAAAGAGAACAGTACTTGAGACTAAAGGCAAGAAATCGACTTGAGCATGTGTTACTGTATTTGAACCTGTTTGCGAATCTGTCAGCTTCAGGAAATCATGCTTTCACTGGAAGGGTCACTTCGAGTGCTGTAACCAGCAGGGATGTCAGCCATTATTAATCTGAACAAGACCTGTAGAGAGTACAGATACAGAAGGATTTCACTGAAAAATAAACAGACGCAGTGCAGGCTCTTGTCAAAAAACAGAAGCATTCATATTAAACGTATACAATTTGTCATTCAGTGATTCTGGGTACATACAAAAAATATGGAGATTGGTTAAGGGAAGTTGCAGATTTAAATGTGCCCATCATCATAAACTAATGTCAACAGCAAATGAATAGCAGAAAATATTCTGAATTATTACCAAGGATGAAAAAGTCGAGCAAGCATGTGTAATGTACTTGTCACATGTCAGTTCCGATACAACCAAGCCAAAACACAAGGTGAAAGGGAAAAGGGATTAGGACAGAGAGCAGAAAAATATTAATGTAAATCAGAAATTATGATTTCCAACTTATGAATCCTTCTAGAATATGACAAAAAGTATTACCTTTAGAAATGCATCTAAAAATAACATATATAGTAGTAAACCTGTAAGTTTACAAAAAATAAGACAGCAGACATCCAAAACAGAAAGCTATAGACATAGCAAAACAATTCATGATTGCATGCTGCCTACTGTTTAGTCCATTAAAGACAGCCATTTATTGTTAAATATGTGAAGAAGAATTAATAAGAAAGGAAAAAAATAGCAGTGCACACAGATCTCTGATACATTGGTGCTAAATAATATAGTCCATGCTATCTAGCTTATAGGTTTGTTTGACAACTGATACATAAAAAAGGCAGATTACTTTTATCAATACATTATACAAGTCCAGAAGCCCATGTTATTTATAACTGAATTAGTTCTTGAACCCCAGATACAAAAAAAAAAACAGGGGTGCCCTCTGTTACTAATTTGCATAATCCCCTCGTGTTTGTGAACCACATACTGCCTTTCCATGGTCCATAAATGCATCATTAGTCTATAAATTGACTCAGTTCTTTGTTCTAGATTTATCATTTTCAGCTGCTGGGACAGAGTCTGGGGTTAATGGGGCCTTACAAATTTAAGCTGGATAAATAAGTTCACAAAA
The DNA here is from genome assembly GCF_900747795.2 of Erpetoichthys calabaricus. Taxonomy (NCBI): domain Eukaryota; kingdom Metazoa; phylum Chordata; class Cladistia; order Polypteriformes; family Polypteridae; genus Erpetoichthys; species Erpetoichthys calabaricus. The sequence continues at coordinate 107,839,565 of NC_041403.2, forward strand.
TGCATGCATAGTCTTTTCTTACACATAAAAATTGTTTGTGTGTTCACTTTATCTGCCTGTGCATTGCACACATTAATCAAAAAAGGTGGTAGGACTGATTTTTCAAGATAGCTTTTTTGACTTAGTACTAAGATTCCTTCCTTGCAGGACCATCAGCTAAGGATGAACAAGTTAATGGTGAAAATGACTAACTCCCTAAAGCTACTAGTTAGTTAATATTACTGCTGTGGTTCATTTACTGCATGTGAGCTGTGGTCTTCAGTACTGTACGTACAAATTGTCGGTGGCTGGTGCAGTGGTTGGTGTTACTGCCACATACGTCTACAATTTACAGTTGAAACCCAAGCCTGGTTAATGCCTATGGACTTGGCATATTCTCTTCATTCAAAGTTGAGTTCCACAACTTCTTCCCCAAAGAGAACCTCACTTTGTTTCCCTCAAACTACTCAGTACTGGCATCGCTTCAAGAGTTAGTTCCAGCCCCATGTTTGACGTTGCTGAAAAAGGCCTCCAACCTTACTGATCCTGTATTAGAAAGAATGGGATTGTATAAGTCAATTGATGGATGGCCATAGGAGTAACATTTAATGAGAGTTGAAAACATGATTAAGAATTCATGCAATTTAGTAATCAAATTCATAATAATAATAATAATAATAATAATAATAATAATTAATAATTCATATTGTGATATACTCATTTAAAGTTAGTTTAGAGAAAACAAATCACTTTATATTTTTTACTTGAAATATTTTACTTGGATACTTTAAGGTAATGCATAAAACAAATTACTGTCCCTTGGCCTGATACACTGTATATTATTGTAATGTATTTTCCATGATAAATCCTGCTTTATGGCATTCATGTTAATTTCACTTGTTCCTCAGACTCATACACTATGACCTGAGATGCACAAGATCAGCCTTCAGACTGAACATGTATATGAACACATGCTGTTACTGTATGTGACGAATGACCAGAACTGATGTTAAAAGAGTAGCAGGGCATTATGTGATAGGTGAAAGAAGAATCTGTCAAGTGTTAAAAGTGACCTTTGAATTTTTCAAGTAAGAAAGACAGACGTTTCAAGGTAAGGTTGTTAAACCTTCACTAATTATGGTGCCGGAGAATGACAACGTATAGTATGTTGCAAGAATTTCACTGTACACGTGAAAATAATGACACTGTAAAAAATATTGGAGCTAATCACACTCAACTAGTTTGGCCAACCAGGAAAGCTACTGTAGTATTTGTTTAATTACTTATGTATTTTTTGCACTGTGGTCTTTGATTCATATGTCTGCATGTATTGTACACCAAGTAAGCTTTGCGATAATATTAAAGCTAGCGTGATTGTGAACACTAGGTGCGAAGACATTTAAAGTAACTATTAGATGGTTCGAATGGCAGAAAGTCACTCAGAAAGCTGAATAAAACATGTGTTACCTAAATAAATAATTAAATTAAAGTGGTAAGAGGACTGAGAGACAGCTACATGCAATACTGGGCTAAATAGAGTTGGATTTTATGCAGTGTTGCATAATTTATGATATTTCACAAAAAGTCCCAGGAATATCAAATATCAACAAGGAACAAAATAGACAGCCTGTAACTGCAAGTTTTCTCTCATGAAAAAGTTGTAAAAGTTTGTAATGACTTGAAAAATGTAACAAAAAATACAGAGACTGGAAATAATTTTTTAAAAATGTAATATGTCTTTATCTATTCAATTCAATGCCAAATGTGTTAACTCAAAAATTAATTATTAAAATTGAAAGAAAATGAGTGATGTGTATAAAGCTAGTCTTCACACTACAGCACATTTTCTTAGATTCTGTCCTGAAATTACTTTGATACTTTTCTTTATAAATGAGAATCAGCAGACAACTGATACCAATGCAAATAACAATGAGTGCTCAAGAGGAGCAATTAATTCATGTCCATTCACCTCTGTGTGCTCATCAAAGGGCTGCTTTAACAACAGAAAGTAAGAAGAGGGTAAAAATCTTAAAACATAAACTGAGGAGAACTAATGAGATCCTATAAATAAAAGCACACGTCTTGTCTAAATTCCAATGAAAAGTTAAACAAACTCAGATAGGGAATGTCTATATTGGCAAAAAATAAATGGGAAAAACAAAATAATGGCATGAGAGATACAAGTAGTCGGCCCCTGATTAATGTTGATTTTTGCAAACCATCAGAAGGCATAACAGGACTGAGATTGGTAACCTTAGAAAACTGATAGCAAGAACCTTTACATTAGTTAATGCTTGCTTGGTGTGAAATTCTCAATAAGCATATAGTCAAAAAGGTCGTTCTCTGTATCTACCACTTAGAAGTCGCAGTACTCGACTTGATCATGGGTGCATATATAGATCTGATTCTTCAAAATGAGGGCTACTTAGTGTAAACATTAAGGGTCTCATTAAAACAACAGCCAGATTTTCTTTTGCTGCAGGTCAGCGTACAGGAATGGGTGGATACAGATGGAGGATTGGAGTGATTTTTAATTTTGCTTTAATACACTATGCCTTAATGATAAAAAATATATTTTTCATGTGAATACCAACACAGGGCCCTGCAGATTTTTATTGCCTCTGTGTGGTTTATATTTTAAATCAAAGTTACCCTTTATCCAAAAGACCAGTCATTCCTTCATTGTTCAAGAAAAAACGTATGAGCATGCTTTACACTAAGAATGTTCATTTTTTGTAAATTTTATATAACAGAAGTATAACTTGAATGAAATGAATGTGTAACGTATTGAGCTTGTTTGCAAATATATGAAGGCTAATATCACATCATAAGCTGTCCTAAAAAACTCCAAGTAATCGTCTGTCTTCTGATTATCTGCTGCCCTCTATTGGACATTCTTAGCATTGCCTACACAGTTGGTGAACACCATTCAATTGACACCTTTTTTTTTTTTATAAGCTCAGGCTTTTGGTTTCTATGGCAACAATGAACTGCAGATCAGCATGTCTAAAAATGGTTCAAGCACGGGTGCTAGATTATACCATATATTGGATTATATATATGTTTTATCAGACATGCTATGTTTTAGTCAAGATGTTGAGGACAGCTACAGAGCTCTGCCAGCAGCTAAAGGTTTGACAGAATCTGCAAAGCTGCACAGAGCTGGTCAGAGGCCTCATGGATGCATGTCCTTATCTTAATGTCTTCTGTGCTTGTAGTAATCAATATACGCTGGATGAAACCTTTTTGTGAGCATTGAATTGAACCTATATACAGGTATAACATGGCGCAGTATTCTGAAAGCCATCTTATCCAATTTGGAATTGTAAAGAGCTGAAGTCTTAAATCTCTATATAGCAAGACACACTGTATTTGTTTCAGAATGATCAAGTCTGCCGTGCTAAATCCATGAGATTTTTGATTGGTGTGATGATGATAGCAATAGTGAAACATATTACATTTTTCTTTTAAAAAAAAAAAGAAGAGTTAAATATCTACAATATCTTTACAAAACCGCTTCCTGAGTTAAACAGTGATGACATCTTTAAGGAAGCCTCCTCAATATAAAGTATGCAATATAGTGTATCAAACGAGATGTGGCATCAGTCCAATGAGTACAATAAAGCAATGTTTAGTATTTGATGTTGTGTGCCAAAAGCCACCATAGGATGTATAAAATGCCTCAAAGAAAAATAGATGATAATGTACTTGTGTGTAAATGATGGCAAAATGGAATATTATAAAATGTAATTGCTCAAAGGCTGAGAACAAATTGATTTTGACATACATTCATCCTGTGCCAGACTTACATTTTTAAACTTTGTGAATTTTTTGATTTCATATACTGTATCCATATTTTTCTCAGGTCAACCATATATAAGAGATGTGAACATTAAGAAAGGGAACAAAAATCAGAAATGGGCGAGGCTGGCAGCGTGTGGAAGTCATCTACAACCCCAGAATTTTGAACATGTCTGCCCTGGGTTCAGTAAGCCCTGTAGGTGTACACTGTACAGATATGCCTAAGTGTTTGTTTCATTTATTTTTTTTAAGTTTGTATTGTTTTGTTTTATCGGTGTCAATTTAGTCTTTTTGTTTATTGATTAATATTTGTAATGTATTTCTCTATACATGTGACTTGATTTTGTCTGCTAATATGTAGTTAATGACTTGTTTGTAATTTGGAAGGTCAAGGTAATCATTTTCTTTGGGGATTTGTTGCTTTAGTCCTTGTGAATGGCAATCATGGCAGCCGCTAAATGTAACATACATCTTTTCATCTAATTTATTCAGCCTTCAACCCTCACCACTTGTGAAGTTGTGTGTTCTATGACTGATGATCCAGTTCCCATTGTTGTTTTCTTCTCTTTCAAGAACTACCCTTGGTAATCCCATTGAAGTGATTGCCATTTCTCCTGACTAGAAATCCTTCCCCAAGAGAGTAGCCTAGCCATGTTAATTTACCTGTTAGGTTTTGACAAACACTTCTTCCAGGCCTTGCACAAATTATGAAACCTCTGCTAAGTAAGGTTCAATATGTTGTAGTGAAAACCATCGCAGGAAGGAAATTTTGTATTATTCTTTCTCTGGCGTCTCTACTAATGGTAGCCCTATAGTAGAGCATATGGGTTCTGATAATAAAGCTCTAAGGATCAACGACATTCTATCAACCCACTGTCATCGTATTCAGAGGGGCATTAATATTGTGGGAGATGTGTGTAATATTCCCTCCAATAATAATCTTATATTTTTGTTTTTCTCTATTGTTATTGTTTTTTTTCAATTTTCTTCAATTCTTTGACAATAAAACTCATCCAGGCCAAAGCGGTACGGATAATCATTAGCAGTATTTCGGGCAAACTTTTTTTTTTTTTACTTCCATTAAGTGTCTAGTCAGTCAGTCAATGAAGTAGCATTAAAACAGCCTTTCACATATACTCCAGGTTTCAGCTCTGACCTTAAATTAAGAAGAAAAACTCAATATTGCCCTCAACTGCACCCTTGGGAGCAAATATAGTGAATGGTTTGAACTGTGTTAGTGGAGAGATGGTGAGGTGCATTGGCGTGGAGTTACAGAGCTAATTAGATATTTAGAGGATACGTGTATTTGATTGGGATCACAAACAGGTCTGGTTGTTAAAGTAGGACTACAGGGAATATGCCTTATATTTTTTAAGCAGTGCCTTTGAATTTTTAGTTACCTTGATGAATGACTTGACTATTAGTGTTGCATTTCAGGTCCTTCTTAGTTCCCTAACAACACTACTTTTAGCAGCAGCCTGATTTTCTTTTCACAGTAAACTTTATACAAAGTACAGTTAAGGTCAGGCTCTACTTTAATTATAAAAAATAAAATAAGACACCTACCTGGGACTTTTATTATTTTCTTTTTCTTCACAGTTTGAAAGCAAAGAAGAAATCAAGATCATTTCATAAGTCTTTCCAGATGATATCCAATTATTTTAAAACTCCCAACTTGGGACAAGATCACCTGGGATTTCTAATGTGATGAAGCATTTTTCATTAGTGAACAAGCCACTGCAAAACCTTACGTGTTTCTTACTGTTTGGTAATGTAATTTAAGTTTATACAAGGGGAACTCGAAAGGTATTTTGTATGTATTTGACTTGTCACAACAGCAATGCAGAAACTAACAATATTATTATATTCAGAAATTTCTTTCTATTTTTCAACAGTATCTCAACTACATTTTTATAATTGCAGAAAAAAATGTTTTTTGTTAAATGGTAAGCCATGTGTTATCAAATTGGCAACCTGTCAGTAGCAAAATAACATCTCCTATAGCATATTTGAGATTGTCCAAAATAATCTGATGAATGGTCAGTACTTTTATTATAGTGCTTCAAAATGCTAAAAGCTGGACAGCCTCGGCTATTTTCAACAATTGCAAACAGAGTAAAATACCTGCACTGAGAAGTAATTTTCCTTTTCTCATCTTTTAGCTGCAAAATAAACACAGCCTACATTATAACTCTTAGGGTATTCAATATTACTGTAGATTGTAAAGCTTTTAGTTACCAGGTTCCTAAAGTTTGAAATGGACTGTTATGAGTTGTTCCTGTCACACCACAATAAAGTATTTCAAACTTATGCTGGTGTTTCCTGTCTGACATTTGGTGCTGAATTACTGGCTGCTTCATTTCTGAGAGGGGTTGGATCAAATTCAAAGACGTCTTCTCACCACAAGTGCACAATCTTAGTCCCTCCAAGATATTCTCTGAAGAACGTTTTCTGCTTCTCATATGTCATCATACAACAACACATAAACAAGTGCAACCAAATGATCTGAAAGAGTGATAGGTTCAGAAGATTTTTCTGCAGGTTGATGCCTGTTGTGAATTGGCTATGTTCATAGATTGAAAAAAATCCATATTTATGGGTATTTGAGTGGCAGAAACTGAAATTATTAAATGCTTGGCAAGCTTATGGTCATATTTTGGAAGTTTCAAAATAAGAGTCAATCCAGAATATTTTAATTTAATAGTTTGTTTGAGAACTGTATCTGTTGCAGTTCTTTCAGACATTTTAAACATGTCAAGCTTAAATCTGATGTGGCATCATACACTGATGCATGCGTTCTCAAACTTGGCATGATTGCTGGAGTAAAGATTGTGCCTACAATAGAATGTTGACTCATGGGGAATTAAAAAAACAACCGAGTACATAGTGGTCCAAGAAGTGGAGTAAGAAGATGAACTCAGTTTGAGGTGTGGGTTTAGTTCCCTTTGATTGACTTAATTTGAAAGTTATATCGATAGTGGACATCACAGGCCTTCTCTTCATAATTTTTGCTCTCAAGTGGGACTGTTAGTTGATGACACATCTTTGTAGCACATATGAAAGGAGAATGCTCCATCTTTAAAATCAACATCTTACAACTGTAGCGGTGTTGCTTATTCATCTCCACAACTGCTTCATATATTTGTAAAGCTCACCATGGCAGACTTGAAGGTATTTCATCCCAATGCTGTATGGGATTTAATGTAATTATGAAATTCATAAACAAAAAGTCTCTTTTCAAAAAATATTTTATTACTGACAACCTGCAGCATCCCACTTACTATATCTATTAAAGCATGTTCTGGAAATGGCAAAGAATAATTTTACTTAATGGCTTTTTCAAAAAATATTTAGAAACTGTTACGTCAACATGATAATTAACTAGATTGCATAAGGATTCAGTAACTAACATTGAACAGCTCTGGACTTGTATCACGTAAAGTAAAAAGAAAAATCACACCTTTAAAGATGTGTACACTTCATAAAAATGACAAAATAAAAATGTATGATTAAGACAATGAATCCTTATTTATTTTTGTACTTTTTTGTGTCATTTGCAGTGACTCAGTGTTTAATGTGTGTAAAAAGTATAGTTTTATAATTACAATGATGCTTATAATAACAAGAAACCAGGTCCTAAAAAGTTCTCAAACTGAAGCTAGTGGAGAATCAAAAAAATAATGAAACGTATTTCACAAAATGTTACAAAAACAACAACCAGGTCATTTTATAAAGAACCTTTCATGATGAACTTGCAGCCTGTGTGATTTAAAATTTATCACCTCAAGAAATTATGTCATTTGAATTTAGTTAATTTTATTATTCAATCTGAAGCAGGAATGTGGCTATCAAACTGATTTAGTATGCAGCCTAACCTTTCTGCAAAGGCAGGGTGTAACCCTGGAAAAGGTGTCAGTCCTCAGGGCACACTCACACATGCACACACACCTTTAGCCATTTTAGATATGCCAATTAACGTAACACGTTTTGTGGAAAGAAAATTGTATCAGCTAGAGGAAAACAAGGTGGTCAGGAGTGAACATGCAAGTTCCACATCCCCAGTGCTCAAGCCAGAAATCTGGAGCTGTGAAGAAGCAGTGCTAACAACAACTTATGATTATTTCTTACTTATAACAATGTTTAATTCTACCAGTGGTATCATTTTATCTTTTTCTAATAAAGCACATAAATTGGGAAGCTCAATTTTGGTCTCTCTACAAAGCTCCTACCCTGTAAGGCATAATGGGCTTATTAAAGATGAAAGCCATTGAAACCATCACAGAAGCTGCAGAAAAGACCTCTGGATGACTCTGGATCAGGAGCAAACCATGGCCTAGCATGCTTCTTGGACAACAAGCTGGGGATTTATCAACCACTCACCAAGTTTCTAATTCAACTTACTACATTTCACATTCAAATTTTAAATTCACATTTCTTTGGAAATTAAATGTTTCTGTTTAGTAAAATTAGAATCAACTATAAGTTCAAAAATGAAAAGCATTGATAATAAACAAACTGGTGAAAGAAAATCTAAAAGTCACATCATTGTTGTTAGGTGTTTTGGCAAAGAGGCCATTTCTATCTCCTCCTTTTATCTGTTTTAAACTATTTTTTTCAATTCTGCATGCTAATCACAAGACTGTTCAAACCTTCCTTACACACAAGGTTATACTCCTCTGTTGCTCATCTACTCTTTTACTAGACTGAAGTGGAAAGGACAGTAGTGTTACTACAAATAAAAATAGATGTAAGTGCAGTGCCTATTCTATCCTTATCTTTCAGTAGATAGACATTTTATGGGGTTACAAAATAACTCAATACTGGAATAAATACAAGCACAGTGGCATCATAATGCATGCCCTTTACACATCTCTCTGATTTTGTATTCAGCATGGTTTCTCAGCTTAGTACCCTACTGCTTTGTCAACCTGAACTAAAATGAAGAGATCAAGACCCATCCCAAAGTCAGAAGATTAACTCAATTACTGTATCAGCCATAGCAAAAAGAATATATATAATTTTAAGCTAATTGAACAATTTGTGCTGTAGTTGCCATACAGTATTTTCCAGCTTAACAGCTGTTCATTTCCTAAATATTTTCTTTCCAAGCACATATTTGAAGTGTACAGCCATATCTGAAAACACAATAAACTACGCATGTATTATAGCATTATGTGCTATCAATATACAGTATTTCACAAACATCATGGTAAGGAATTATTTTATGAATCAGAAATTACATTCCAAAGTAAATAGCAAAATTCAAGTTACTTGAGCTACTTATTCATAGTGTACTTTCATTATACAGAAACCAGTATATTCTGTGTGGCTCAAGGTAAAATTTGCTCTGGGTAGGGAAATAATATTCCATAAAGTGCACATCATGGATCTTGTATTATTAGATAGATAGATAGATAGATAGATAGATAGATAGATAGATAGATAGATAGATAGATAGATAGATAGATAGATAGATTCCAAAATTGTTTATCACCGACAAAAATACCGACTTTAATAATTAACCCATTGGAAAGTTTCAAATTTGTGCTTTTTTGAATGGCCTTTGATTGTTGGGTCATAGCTATTAAATTTAATACTTCCACAGTATTCGACATTACTACATAAGTTGAAAATGTGAATATTGTTTTAATTCTTGATTGTTTTGCATACCACACTGCTGTAAAACTTATGACAGATCCCTTCACAAGGAAGACAGTACTGCTTGCAATGCACATAATGGCATCACACTCAAAAAGGCAGAAAAGACCAGGGGCCTCATGCATAATGCCATGCATAGAACTCATACTTAAACATGATGCACGGACAAAAGTGGAGATGTGCATTTGCACAAAACAGTGCGTAAGCCAACTTCCACGCACTTCAGCTCCATAAAACCCAGTCAGTGTGGAAAGAAAAGCACGTGCACACGCCTGCTGCCCCACTTCGACTCATCCCAGAATTCTGCATATTTTAATATGCCAAACAATATAAATATCACCTTCCCCTTTCACTGTTTGATTAAAAGACAATGGCTAAAGCACATGAAAAGAAGAATTTTAGCGAATGTGAACTGGAGGGAAGGAAAAACGTACTATTTGTTGGCTTAAGCAATGGTATAAACAACAAAAGGAAGTTGATCGAGAGATACAGAGTGGTGGAGACACTCGAAAGTTCAAGTTCAGAAAGTTGCACAGTGCCCAAAATAAAAAAGAAATGGTCAGATATCAAAGTTAATGTGAAAAGGTGAGTTGTAGCCCACCGTCTTTGTCTTACGGAAGCATATTAGCATACAGAGAAAAGAAAAAAAAATAGGGACAGTGAAAAAAAAGGTTAAAATGTCCAATTTAATCTCATAATTTATTCTGTCATTAAAGTAGAATGTCGAAAACGTGATCTTAAAATCAATGTTAAATTTACTAGAGTTTCTCAGTTCCCATCGTAACTAAAGTAGCACATTAAATGTTTCGTATTCTTTGTGTTCTTCTATGTGTTTTATGTGTGGGAATCACTACGTTCTTCTTAAATGGGCTTTCTCTTATGCCAACAGGACACAGTATTATTACAGCTCTCTGAACAATTTAATTACTAAGATGTATACTTGATAGCATTTTCACATTGAAATGAATTAAAGCATGTATTAAACATGGGGGCACAGTGGCACATTGATAGCGATGCGCTGAGGCCCCATCCAGAGATTCTTCCTGCCTCCCGCAAGATGCTTGCTGGTACATGTGCGACCCTTGATGAAATAATTTAATGCAGCAGTACTGTCTCTTTCAAATGTACCAACCTTCAATTACTGTCCTTCCTTTTCTTTCTCCATATAACCAATTGCCACACAATAAGCTCTTTAATAAATGTCAAGCCATCTGTAAGCTTAGAACACCAGTTCTTCAGACCTTTTAAGGAACATTGAAATATCTTCATAGTACATGTTTAATTATTCCATCCATCTACCCATCCAATCCCAGCAAGCATACAGCACGAGACAGGACCAATCCCTGGATGGGGCGCCAGCTCATCACTACCGCTGCACCACCGTGCCCACAAATTTAACTATTAACAATATACATTATTTAAATAAAGTTAAAAATTTATCTGTATAATGTAATATGGTATCTATCTATCTATCTATCTATCTATCTATCTATCTATCTATCTATCTATCTATCTATCTATCTATCTATCTATCTATATGCATACTTTAATGCATTTCAACTTAAAAATGATATCAAGAGCTCCAAGAAGATAGCTCTTGGAAATCGACTTAGAAGACAGTCATCATCATCTGTAAATACTGTATGCACTCTTTTCTATTGAATTCCTTTATTGTTATTGTATGGTACAATGAGATTCAATATGTAAATTCTCCATAAACTTATTTTCCTATACAATATTAAAATAACAGTAATAATGATAATAATATGATAAAAAAACAATGTAAATTTACAATATAAAAGCATAAGCACAGATAGTGTAAATGGTTCATAAAGTGGCTCAGGTTGTGCAATATAACAACTGTAATGCAAGTTTACAGTGAGGTGATTGCACTTATAAGTACAAACAGTTCTACCAGGAGCACTTGATGGACTGATTGAGTGCATTTACAGTTCTTGGGATGAAACTATTTCTAAACCTCAAGGTTTGTGCAGGAAAGGCTTTGAAGCGTTTGCTGAATGGGAAAGGTTCAAGTAGACTGTGCTCATGGCCGAGGCATCATGTGGTATAATTGTTCTCCAGGGATAGATGTTGTATCCCAATAATTCTCTGTGCTCTCGACACAGCCCGCTGTAAAGTTTTCCGATCAGCTGCTGTACAGCTGTGACTCCACACTCAGATACAGTGGGTTAAAATACTCTGAGTGGCACACTGAGACTAACAATGCTAAAGTAGCAATGGTATTTGGAATAGTTTGGCCATTCCATGGACCATTATATTGTTACATGTTGATTACAATCAGATGCCTTAAACTAATAAACAATATGTGGTTAATTTCAGTGTGTTTGATAAAGCCTGCATCAGGGATGTGTATCTAAAAAAGAAATGGAAACCACACAGGAACTGTAGCACTTCTTTGATGCTGGATGCCTCCAGTTTTCAAAACCGAGCGGAAACTTGCGTACGCAAAGGGTAAGGCTGGCGTGAGAATGTACATGGCTTTACACCAAGTTTAATTTTTATAAATCTCAAAGTGACCGTGGAAATGGACGTACGCAACATTTTTGTGCATATGCACTATTTTATACATGAGGTCCCAGATGTTCTGAAGTCCAAAGCTGCCCCTTACAACTACAGACTGTATCATATCAGAACCACCTAGCAAAGAGGCAGCAGTACAGACCTCTGTCCTGTTTCTGAATCTATTTACTCCTATTATAAGGTCACAGGGCACTGGTGCATATCCCAAAAGGACTGGGTATAAGAGAGAAATAAAAACTCAACATAATGCCATCGTGGGTCAGCATCATAGACATTCTATGCAGCAATTAAATGGCAGTATAATCACTACTTGCTATTAATTTCGGAGAATTGCCTGATAGGCTGTGAAGTCTGATTGGCTCAATGCCCAACCTAGACCATCATGTTCTACTTGTTGTGTAAAAAATGTGATGCATGGAGAGGAAACCTTCTGTAGTGTAATGTGAAGATGGCATAGCTTGAGCATTGGGTTGAGTGCCTGATTAGTTTAAGCAGCACTTCAGATAAGCTTAACTTTTCTCCCTACTACACCTAATAAGGAAGCTAAAGAGCACATATCTACTTCTGGTCAAGGGCACCTGTGCCACCTTTGCTTCCTAAATTAAAGTATATTTTCTTTTAGTTTCATTAGGAAAAGGGAAAAATATGGTAATTGTTTTCTAAGATCAAAAATTTAGATTTGCCTAGGTAGAGAACAAATTGCAAAGTAATATAATAAGTGCAAAGTGATGCGTATCCCTCTTATCTTAAGTGCTTAGCACACAAAATTAAGCAAATGAATGAAAACATTCCATTTCCTTGGTTACAGACATCACTTATCTCAGTGAAGAGTGCATAAAGATCAGACAAGCTCAGTGCTGAGTATCTCTGAACATTAAGATTAACTGCTTACAGTACACCCACATACAAACTCAGAGAGGCACACTTTGTGGCAGGGCATGCAATATTCAGGATTTATCTTGGTCAGCAACACAACAATTTCATTTCTCTTTTCTTAAAGAAAACTGCAGAAAGTTTCTTGTTATGATATTTTGCATTCTGTTCTTGTCTTATTTTATATTCAAATCTTATAATATGCTCTTTCAATAATTATTGGACCTTTGGTCCCACAATAAAAAATGAAACTGAGGACTTAAGTGAAGTAGCTATCACTGCCTTTAATGAAGCAGAATAGAGCTTTGACGTGATTGTCAGGCCAACAAAAAAATGACTTGACTGAGCAGAACAGAAATGTTAATAACAGTCAGCTTTATGAAAAATAATTTGGTCTTAGAAAATGTCATGCACTCAAAATAAATTTGTCTTATACTTTTGGATTTAGAGTGGTTGGTCATGCATGTCAGGTTTTTTTAAAGTATGCCATTTCAAAATACTTAATTACTAGGATTCTGATGTTGTTCCAGTTATGCTGCGAAGATACTGGCTTGGAGTCATCTGCATTTCCAAAGTTGATTAAAAAGAACAGTGACCATTCATTCCTCACTCCACATGTTACTTCACATTCACATCACTACACTTTATCTATCTTAGAAATATTTAAAAATTAAGATGAAGGCTCACTAAACAGGATATAACAATTCCATAGCTTCTATTTGTTTGATGCCTTATTCCAAAGCTGTTAATTTCTTTCTGTTACCAACCTACAAGTATCTTAAATGTTGAAGGAAGGATCATAATTAGACATAGAAAGCAGGACCATATATTTCCAATTCTAACGTCTCTAGAGTGACTTCTTAAAGCCAATCTTTAAATCATTCTTCTGATATATAAATGGCTTTTATGACTCATCAATACCAAAGTTACTCAGCATATACTGTACAACACTTAGACCATCTTACAGTACCAAGGACTACCGTATATACTTGCGTTTAAGGCTTGATTTTTACAGTATAATTTCTGGTATTTTGTAATGTCGGTCTTATAGGTCGAACGTGGAAAATGATAAGATGATAAGATTATGATAAGATTATGATATGCCAATGCCCACCTGAGAGAGTAACCATGGAGCACACTGCCTTTTTTTTCTATGTATTGTGTCTACGTGACTACACGGTAATACCCAAACTATTCCGAAGCAACGTTTACACTATTTTGTGATTTTTGTATCTTACACTCTCATACACCTTTATCGTAAGAGCATCTCTTATCTACGATGGAGCGTTCGATAAGAAGAAAATATGAAGCTGGTTTTAAATTAAAAGTCATTGAAGTGGCGAAAGACAGAGCCGGCCTTAGGGCGAAGCGAACGAAGCGACCGCTTCGGGCCCACAGCTGGAGGGGATCCACTGCGCCCAAGGTTTTTTTTTCCTGTGATGCGACGCTGCTGCGGAGGGCCCAATGGAGCAACAGACTCCTTCACGCCAAATTCTATTACTAATTTTTTTATATATATAATTCACGGCAACATATTCCATCACTTAATTACTCCACGTGGACATCTCCACTCGGCACTCCAATCTTCATTACGCTTCACTCAGGCCTGCGCGCCTGTTGCCATCTCCACGGCTCATCTGTGCCTCTGTCCTCAGTAGGCAGCCACTTACGCTTCAGTCAGGGCCGCTCCGCTGCACTGCATTCTCAACAGAGCATAAAAGGGGCCCTTCTCTTTGTAAAGCCATCACTTTCCTTCATATCAATATATTTCCATTTTGTTAGAAAGAACGTCTTGTAGATAGTAGTTAGGCCTTGCCAAATTTCCACAGTTTGAAATTATTGTATTCCAAATGTCTTCAGTTCCACCGCCAAAGGAATATAAATCAGGTGCTCAAACACGTAAAGATAAAGCAGCGAAAGATGAATTCTTCGCTACCTAAAAAGGCGCTTTGCAACGCTTCCTAACGAAAACGGTTAGCTCTAGCAGCAGCAGCAGCAGCAGCACTAGCACCAGGACTGAACTTCCATTAGTCGAAGATACCGCAACGCCGTCCAAGCCCTACAAACCTGTATCCGGGTCCGAGGAGTCAGAAGCCGATGACGTTAAGAATGACATGGACATGGGTTTTTCATCAGGTTCAGCAACGTTGCCAGCCGTTTCGGTTTCTAACCAGAAAGATGTAGATCACGACGAGGCTGATAATGATTTCGATTCCTTTAGTTGGGGAGATCCAAAATGTAAAGCTGGCTAAAATGTAGCTTTATCTGTTAATGTATCGTCACAAAAGACATTTATGTGGGCCCACTCCGACCTCCATCACTCATACCCTTCACTCAGGGCCTTGTACGACAGTCTGCGCTGACAGCCTGCAAATTTGGCTCCTGTCAGTGTGTTACGGTTACATTTGTCAGTATGAAATGGAAATCGGCAAAAAGTGATGGTTGTAGATGCCGGGAAAACGCATTTCTGCAGCTCAGAATGCAGGAAATCGTTTGGCGGCCGGAGCTCTGCCCCGGACCCCCTAGCTGCAGGGGTTGGTATCAGTTTGCTTTGGGCCCGAAATTGTCTAGGGCCGACTCTGCGAAAGAAATTGGTAACTGCACTGCTGCCGCAAAATTCAATGCGTCTGAGAAACTGGTGCAAGATTGAAGAAAGGAAGAAGATGTAAAAAAAAAAATTAAGTGTCATATTTTTGAACGGGCGTATAATTCAGGGTCTGATTTTATGATCGATTTTTCACGTTTCAAGACCCAACTTCTATGCGAGTATACACGGTAATCAAAATTATAGAAACTGACAGAAATGACAGAAACTGTACTATTATTACTAGGCCACCACAGTCTAGAATGATTCACCTCACAATGTAAAAACCTGTTAATCCATTTCAGCATATAAATCAGAGCTGAAGACTGACAGAGAAATTTAATGACATTTGAAAGATTTTTGTCTATGAAATCAGATTTTTCAAAGTAGTCTATTTTTCCATTTTATACAACATTGTTGTTGTTGAGCCTACGAACCACTGCTCCTCAACTGTATGATTTACAGCCATGAAACGTTTTGCTGGGAAAACCTATTTTTGCTTTCCTTGTTTGTAGTAGTAGGTTGTTGTACCATGTTAGCCTTTATGGATGCAATGAGAAGTCAAGCAAAATAACACCCTTTATTGGCTAAAAGAACCAATTACAATGTGCAAGCTTTCGAGGCAACTGAGGCGCTTTCTTCAACCTGCCTGAAGAACAGGTCTCAGTTGCCTCCAAAGCTTGCACATTGTAATCAATTCAGTTAGCCAATAAAAGGTGCCATTTTCCTAGACTTCTCATTACTTTCATTGTTGTAATTTGATCTTTATGAGAGAAGAAAATAATACAAATTTTATCCTTCTTCAACATTTTTCTGGGGAATATTTCAGATGTAGGCCTGAGCTCTATGACTAGATAGATAGATAGATAGATAGATAGATAGATAGATAGATAGATAGATAGATAGATAGATAGATAGATAGATAGATACTTTATTAATCCCAAAGGGAAATTCACATACTCCAGCAGCAGCATACTGATACAAAAAAAACCAATATTAAATTAAAGAGTAATAAAAATGCAGGTAAAAACAGACAATAACTTTGAATAATGTTAACGTTTACCCCCTGGGTGGAATTGAAGAGTCGCATAGTTTGGGGAAGGAACGATCTCCTCAGTCTGTCTGTGGAGCAGGACAGTGACAGCAGTCTGTCACTGAAGCTGCTCCTCTGTCTGGAGATGACACTGTTTAGTGGATGGTGTTGGATTCTCCATAATTGATAGGAGCCTGCTGAGCGCCCGTCACTCTGCCACGGATGTCAAACTGTCCAGCTCCATGACTACAATAGAGCCTGCCTTCCTCACCAGTTTATCCAGGCGTGAGGCATTCTTCTTCTTTATGCTGCCTCCCCAGCACACCACCACGTAGAAGAGGGCACTCACCACAACCGTTTGATACAACATCTGCAGCATCTTATTGCAGATGTTGAAGGACGCCAGTCTTCTAAGGAAGTATAGTCAGCTCTGTCCTCCCTTGCACAGAGAATCAGTATTGGCAGTCCAGTCCAATTTATCATCCAGCTGCACTCCCAGGAATTTATAGGTCTGCACCCTCTGCACACAGTCACCTCTGATGATCACGGGGTCCAGGAGGGGCCTGGGCCTCCTAAAATCCACCACCAGCTCCTTGGTTTTTTAACCATTTAACAAAGTCCTTGATGAGGTTCCTATACTCCTCCTCCTGCCCACTCCTGATGCAGCCCACGATAGCAGTGTTGTCAGCGAACTTTTTCATGTGACAGGACTCCGAGTTATATTGGCAGTCCGATGTATATAGGCTGAACAGCACCGGAGAAAGTACAGTCCCCTGCGGCGCTCCTGTGTTGCTGACCACAATGTCAGACCTGCAGTTCCCGAGACGCAAAAAACTGAAGTCTGTTTGTAAGATAGTCCATGATCCATGCCACTAGGTATGAATCTACTCCTATCTCTGTCAGCTTGTCCCTAAGGAGCAGAGGTTGGATGGTGTTGAAGGCGCTAGAGAAGTCTAGAAACATAATTCTTACAGCACCACTGCCTCTGTCCAAGTGGGAGAGGGATCGGTGTAGCATATAGATGATGGCATCCTCTGCTCCCACCTTTTCCTGGTATGCAAACTGCAGAGGGTTGAGGGCTGTGTGGTAATCAGGGGGTCCTATTTGGACTCTAATAAAATTACACTAAAATATTATTCTGATTCCACAGAATAAATTATCTCTAGATAATTGCACTACACTACAATCACCAAATAAAGGTCACATCACCTCACGCTTCTGACCAGCATTAAGCAGGTCAGGCACTATTTCAGAGATATACATGTTTAACTGTTTCATTATGCAGATTAAGGTAACTACATGCTGCGGACCAACTTACTAGAGCACCACCCTGTTATAGAGCAGGGCTCCAGCTCTACTTAGCTAAGAGCGTAATATGTTTTTATCTAGTGTGGGTTTTTAATATGGAAATTTCCTATTTTGATTTTCACTTAAGTTTTTTGTTTTAAAGGTGTTGATTTTTGTTATTTTCTTTATTATTATTATTTTTTTTAATTTCAGTGCCAGTTTGGCAGGACGTCATCACATTCCTGTTCTTGTAGGACTTGATTCAGTGGCATCACCAGTACTACTGGTATAAATATGGTGGCGAGTTCAGTATCCCTTGGTCAATACTTCAAAACATTTAAAATCTTTAGCAATCATTAGCCTCTTTTCCAAGTAGGCCAAAGTGCTGGTTTTGAGTTCAGCTGCGTCTTTTGACCCTCAGTTTTGTCTTTGTCCTTTGGTACTGTTGGCTTGAATCCTCCTAGGTTCGACTACTGGCTTATCCTGACCACATTTTTTTTGCCTCACATATCATCTCTAGTTCATTGTTTTTCTCACAAGATCCCTGGGCACCTTTTCATGCCCTTAACAAATAGTACTGAAGGTGAAAGTGCACTATTTCGAGGGTTAAGCTGGATAATATAAAAGACTCGTAACAACTACCTTTTTCTGAATTCGTACTTGAGTATACTGTAGCAAGAACCAAGCTAGAATTACTGTGGCACACACTGAATAATGCTTCTTCCAAATAGCAGGCTTGTTTATTAAACAATAATAATGCTATACTCAACAGCCTGACGTGACTGATTGCTCAACTTTCTTATTGTTACAGGACACTGGAATTGCCTCGCAAACAACAAATTCAAACTGGGAACAAGATGGGGCTAGCATTGTGCTGTTCTTTTGCAACGTGAGCACTGTTGTCATCGCTATCAGCAATCATTGTCACTTTTGCTAATGTCACGTCTCCTGAAAGTGAAAACGCATGATTTCATGAAATAGCTACTACTTCAGATGGTGACATGCTTTTTCAGTTATTCTATATATTTCTAAAATTAAATTCATAAGTTCCCAAAGTATCCATTTTTTTCTTTTTGGTTCTTACCTTTGTTTCTGGTAAGTGCTTTTGGCTTAGAGTTCTCATTATAATATCTCTGTTTTGGTTACTATTTGAGCCTGATTTTGGACTTTGATTCTCGCTTTCTCCTGGTTTAAAACAAATTTCAGAGATTCTGTTTTTTATTTTTTGGCAGAACAACTATCTGTAGAGTTTCAAATCTCTTAAGATCACCATGCTGAGCAGGCAAAACACTTTGAATATAAAAGCGAAGTTTTAGGAAAGAAGGTGCCAAATGTGGAGCTCAGTGCCAAACCTGACAGGAAACCACATGCCGAAGATAGAAAAATAGCACAAATCTAAAAAATAAATAAATAAACAGAACAGAAAACCAATAACAACTGCTCCAAGAAAATGGAGTAATTGAGTAAGACATTAGCCAATATCAAACTAAAGCTAAGTGCTTATAACACAACCTGTTTGGGTAAAAAAATAAATATTAAGTTCTTCTGCAGATTACATTAAAAAGATAAATGAGCTATGCTCCATATTTAAAGAGATGTTAACAGTTTGAAATCCTTTGATAATTCTGTGTATATAATATATTCATAAAACATATGCTTCTCAAACTTGGTCACAGTTACAAGCTAAGAACAAGTACAAATGCAGGGAGACATGCTTTTTACTTCTTTCATTGCAAATATTTTTCATTTTTAATATAAATAAAACACAGAATGAGTGTAAGCAATACATATTCACAAGAAATGTAACAATTTACATCAAAAAGTGCAAGTACGTAATAAACAAGAATTACATCAAACATTTGAAATATTAATATTTGTGCTTCAATGTAAATGTTTAAAGTCTAAATATTCTCGATTGTAATAGAACTTTCTTCACCCTCTAATGGAGGTCCAGGGAGGGCTAGACCCCTAGTAAAGAACCATAAACCAAAATAGTATCATATTTATAATCATTGACTGCAAATAATCTAAAATGATGCCACATATAATTATGTTTGAAATTTGTCATTTTTTAATTTTCTTGGAGTGGCTCTTTGTGGGTTAGGACCTCTGGTAAAGAATCACATTTCAAAAATATTACCACATTCATGATCAGCAAACTCAGAGTAGCATGAAACAAAACTCCACATGCCTTATATGGCCGAACTGTATTTTTCAAAGTTTTGTGAAAAGGAGTAACTTTGACCCCTTGTATCCCATTGGGGTGAACCCATGGGCTCTGTTGATGTGGCATGCACAACTTCAACTACTTTTGATAATTTTTTCTGAAGACACCTATTGGTTTACTGTTTATCATAATGGTGTAATTTTTTTCTCAAAATATGGTCCAAATATTGCCTAAAAATTAGGATTATTCAAGGTCTAGAGTGTCAAAACATAGAGGAGCACTACAAAAAACTCAACATCTGACATAACTAGATATCAGGATGCATCGTGCAGTATGTCATTTGTGGAAATTTTCTCATACCGGTGAATCAGGAGGTGTCAAACAAAAATAACTGAAGTGATTTCAAAGCTTTCATAATTCGTATGAACACAATATTCACAGTACAGACTGTTTATCTAACTTTGGAAGTCTTCTGTTTGTCCAGCCTCTCATTTGGTTATATTCTAAGCTATACCCCTTACTGCCTTTGCTTGTGACAGCAGTTAACCACACATCAACTTTAGATGTCTTTCTGTTTAAGGTTTCTACTCATGTTTATTTATTGCTGACTTCCGAAGTATAGCTTTTGGTAGCTTCTTGAGTGCACACCATAGATAAAAATAAAATAAAGATTTTCTTGTCTGTAAGTAGACGCACAAAGACTAGCAGAGGTAAGGAACTTTAAAACAATACACTAATGCAAATTTAAAAAGATTTGATAAAGTCTACAAATACAAACACACACACACACACACCAAACAACTGAGGAGTTTTAGGCTTTTATCAGAGGTTGGAAGACACAGCACTAAAGTACATTGAATGGTGCATCCTCATGTATTGTCCACCCCTCATATCAAGTGACCACTGATTATCAGGCATCACATGAAAGAAGGGCCTGGGATGGACAAGAGGGCAATACTGGTAAAAGTATATCTAAGCAGACTGCAGTATGAACATATTTAAACAAAATTGTCTTCTGAAGCATGCCTGCAGCAGTCTTATGTTACTATTTTCAGAAGATACGTTTGTTCCATAAAAGAAAGGGTCTGATCACACTGGGGACTATGAGGAAAACAGACATGCATTTTGATATTACCTGGTAAGCATTGTCCTTCTATCCTTGATTAATTTAATGTGTTGCATGTTTTTCATTATGACAGAGAACAAAAGAACTAAATAGTCTTGAGTGGATTACTTAATACTGATTTGTATCTACCATAATAGCCTGGAGAAATTTCAGCTGGTTTTGGGGTTTTCTGTTTTTTGTCTTGTTTTCACGTTTGTAATCTTGACAGAAAATTAAAAATAATTCTAATTGTTTATATCACTTTTATACAGTAGAACTATCTTAATCAGGTATACAAAATATTATATTAATCCAGTACAGATATACTAAACAACTTGTTCCTGAAAGTTGACTCAATAACTGTGATATTTAGTCTAGTATCTTAACAGCAAGGCTACAAAGTTCAAGATGATTCATATCATTATGAGTGACTCTCTTATTTATTTATTGCAGGAAACTATCAGTCAAGATAAAGGTAACTGAATAGGGTCCAAAATTTTGACACATTATTTGTTAATAATTAAATAATTCAGTATAAGAGACATAGCCTAAGGTGTTGATCATTTCTACAAAAACAATTATTTTAACTGCAGTCTGTTCACTGAATGATAATAAATGATGTCTCTTGGACTTAATTTTTTTTTTCTTGCTTCATCTCCATAATGATTATTTTCTGTCGTTAACCAACTTTCATTGTTACACTAAACAATGCTTAAAAATGATTTTGTAAATCAATGTTCTTTTTTATTCTTTGATTTAAAATAAAGCAATGTTCTTTTAATCCTTTATGCTACAGTGTACTTGAGCTGTATTTTAGTATCTACTGAAAATACTATACGCTCTTCAAATAAAACATACCTAATTATTAAAATCGGATTGGAAGAAATGTGCTGTTAGTTCGATTTTGTAAAGGCACTAGTAATCTACTAGTGTGTTATCTGTTAAGGCAGAATATTCCATAGGGTTAGAGCTGCGGATCTTATTTGCTCCAGATAGTGCCAGGATAGACTCACTACAATTGTTATTGCAAGGCTCACATGAAGCTGAAAACAACCTTCACCACAAAAACTAGGCCTGCAAACTTCAACATTAAGAAACATTAAGTAGGCCTAGTCCTGAAACACAAGAAGCAGGCTTATGACATGCATACCCAAATGGGGCCAAAACTTATAAAGAGAAAGAGGGGAATCACAAAAGCGCCTTTCCCAAACAAAACAATCTACAAAAGAGTCTGTGTTATAATAATTTTAATAAAAAAAAAATATTAAAAATATTAAGATAAATTTGAAAGGGTATAAGCAAATGTAAATTGTTTCCTTAAAAAGAAACTTAAAAAAGAACAAAAGCAAATCTGTACCATAAAATAAAAATCCACAAATAAGAGTAGAGTCCAAAACCAAGGAATCAAGGAAACCTACACAAAAATTAAAATTCAGAAGGCTGCCTCGCAGTTGGAGACCCAGGTTCGCTTCCTAGGTTCTCCCTGCGTGGAGTTTGCATGTACTCCCCGTGTCTGCGTGGGTTTCCTCCGGGTGCTCCGGTTTCCTCCCACAGTCCAAAGACATGCAGGTTAGGTGCATTGGCGATTCTAAATTGTCCCTAGTGTGTCCTTGGTGTGTGTGGGTGTGTGTGTGTGTGTGTGCAACCTGCAGTGGGCTGGCACCCTGTCCAGGGTTTGTTTCCTACCTTGTGCCTTGTGTTGGCTGGGATTGGCTCCAGCAGACCCCCGTGACTATGTAGTTAGGATATGGCGGGTTGGATAATGGATGGATGGAATTAAAGAAGGGAGAGCTGAGCATCAAGAACAGAATAGCTAATACCTCTGCATTCTGCACAGTTTAGGTCTGGTCAGATTACAGCCTGAAGTCCCCAAACACATAAGCAGGGGGAAATGTACAAGTTTTAAAAAAATATGAACAAAGAACAAACAAGGAAGTGGGGGGAAATTACAGAATTCCCAAAATATCTAAAATATTACAAAACAAACAGGCAGTTGTAGCACCTGCAAGAAAGTAGCAGAACAAGATGCTCCACAAAAAAGATAAAATACAGTATTTTGCCACATACATGGAGATCTGGCTACAAGCAATGTTTAATCAGTTAAACTGAATTTAAATTCATTACCAGATTCATTATATTTTAACATATCTCAGAGGAATGAGTGAACAGTGAGAAGAGCAGAAACAGAAACATCTCAGACATGCACATGCACAGAGTGTTTTACAGCGGCAAAGAAGAATATCTGATCTTTTACCAGGAATGGAAAAATAATTGAAGCCGACAGAAAAAATAAAAAATAAAATTCAGTTGGTATAAAAGCTAACAGCTGACTAGGAAAAGAACCATGGGAGCAAAGTCAATCATCCAGGTGGTGGTGAAAGCCTGAATGCTAGTTTCTCACAGCCAATCAGCTGAACCTCCCAGCAGGAGCTGCATTTCTGAAGTTACTGAGAACACAAAGGTAAAGATGAACTTGTCGCTAAACAATCTGTTGCCAACCTGTCGAGGATATTGTTTATATGTTGTGTGTCCTGTAGTGTGTATAGTTTAGGATTTCCTGTTGACTGTACAGATAACTTCACCTCCCAAAAATATAGGATTAATGTAGAGTTGGTGGGAAAAATATGTACTTTCATGGACCATATTAAAAACCTGATAGCAATTAGGCAAACTGTAAATTGTATTGGCTCAGTTTATTCAGACAATTCAGCCATTTCTGATTCGGCTTCAGTCTGTCCAGGCCCTAGTGTAGCCAGTTGCTAAACATTCAATCTCTGGGAAATAAAACAGCTTTGGAGTAAATTATATTAAGCACATAGTCTGATATGGGTCTTTCTGGAAACTGGTTTAGTAAATCTGACAGTATTCCTTTAGCTGAGACAACACCAAATGGTTCAGCATTCCTTCATACATTTTGAGATACTGGTCAAAGAGGTGGTCTGAGAATGATTATGAGTAAAGAACTTGAAATTACCACTGAAATATATGCAAACTTACATCTTTTAAGGCATTCATATTAGATATTAAAACAGATTCCAGTACAATTGTACTGCTAGTCTTCGGAACACTAGGGTTGTGTTCATTATTCTTGACTGAATTTGGCAGCCTTTACAGATTTAATCAGAATCAAGTAGTGTTAATGGTGGATTTTAACATACACATTGATGTGGAAACTTGTGCTTTTACCAAATGTTTTTCTCATTTGTTAAACTCAGTGCAGTTTTACCAGATTGTTAATATAGCCTGCCACATAGTCATAATCACACATTAGATCTAATTATTATTTAGTTGAGATCCAGAAATAAATATTACTCCATTAAATTAAATAATTACTATAAAAATGTTGGATTTGTTATTGTCCTTACTAGTACAATCACAAAGGACATAACAACATCTGGATTGTATCTCTGCATCAAAATTTGAAAAAAATCAGAGAAACAGAAAATTATGTAAATTAGCTAACATCTCATTATAGTATGACAAAAGTGATTAACATACCCTGGGGTGATGAAAGCAGTTGTGCTTTTAAATTAGAGTTTTGAAAACTTCAACATAGGTGAAGAGCAACAAAAGTTCATGTCTTCTATACTGCATGATCTCACTGTGTTAAAAAGTATTAAAAAAATTCTGAACACTATTCTAGATTAAACAGAAATAATCCTTGTGTGCTATATATAAAAGTTGCTAATCTAACAAATAGGAATTGGGAAGTACAATTCAAAATACCTACAAGTATTAGTAGTGACGATGTAAGATCCCAGATTTCAGCATCACCTTACAAACTAAATATTATATTAGCTAACCTTGTTTTGTTTTGCATTTACAACTTTTCTAATACTACCTAGATAACAGAAAAGGAAGTAATAACTTTAACTTCTGAAAAACTCACTGCCCCTAAACCTCAGTCCTAACAAAGGTAGTGAAAAGTTCAATCCTCTTCTAGCAGCACCCAATTTTAGTATTATCAATAATTTGTTACTGAATGGCACAGGTACTAATGCACTGAAAATGTCAGTTATCAAACTGTTACCACTATACACTTGACAAATGTATAGACCCATTTCAAATTTACTGTTTTTTTTCCAGAATACATGAAAAAGTAGTTAGTGGGTGGGGTCTGAATCTTGTTTTGCTTTTTTTTTGTATTTTTTTTCCCTTTGTTTTCTTTGTATTGGTTTTGTAGTACATGCATCTCTTAAGTTATTATTTGTTTTACTGAGTATTATGCCATTGCAATGTTTTGCTTCTTGACAATAAAATTAACAAAAAAAAAAAGGCTTCACCATGCAGTTTCAGTATCTTGTCACAATTAATTTGAGAATTTCCAATATGGCTTTCGGACTGGTCTTAGTACAGAAACAATGCTAACCCATGTAGTAAACAACATTTTAATATCTTTTGATGAAGGAAATTCCAGAGTAAATATATTGTTAGATTTAGGTGCACCATTGACAGTTCTAATTTATTACACAGGCTAGAAAATTACATTGGGCTTGTGTGGTTTAGTTCATATTTATCAAATAAATTTCACTATGCATAGAAATGTCCTGTCACCACTCCCACATTATACTTAATAGTTAAATATGGTGTCCCGCAGGGCTCAATACTCAAACGTTTATTGTCCTCACTTGATATGTTTCCATTGGAAACTATAACATTAATTTTCACTCGTATGAAGAAGAAACCCAACTATACTTTTCTTTCAGACCAAAGGATAGTTCTCCAATAGTGTCCTTAATTAGCTGCATCAGTGAATTAAAGGAATCCATGAATGGAAACTAATTGTTTCTGAGTACAGAAAAAAGCAGAATTGCTCATTTTTGAGGAGGAATGACCGCAACAGTATTCTGTCACATTTTAACTTGGTTGATCTAAACATTAGGTTTACTGACTCACTACTCAACTTAGACTTATCTTTGGCACTAGTATATTTTTAAAACACAAATTACAAAATTACCCAAAACATATATTGCCCATCTTAAAAGTTGGAAAATAAAATATGAAAAATTAATGCATGCATTTATTTCTGGTAGGATTGTCTTACTACAATACATTATTCACAGGCAGTTCATATCTTTCTTTGTACATCTTTCAATTAATTCAAAACGCTGCTGTATCATTACATGAACTACAAAGTACAACCACATCACCCCTGTTCTGAAGTCTTTACAATGGCCTCTAGTTTAGCTTAGACCTGATTTCAAAATCCTACTTCTTACAAATAAAGTCTTAAATAGTCAAGGTCCTGCTTACTCATCTGACCATATCATTACTTACAAACTAGAGCACACATTGAGTATCTCAAGATATCCGGCTTACTAGAGATCCCAAGGATTAATGAAATAACAATTAGAGGTCAAGCATTCAGTTAAAGGGCCCCAAAGCTGTGGAATGATCTTTCTGCTAACATAAGAGATTCCCTCTCATTGTCAGTTTTTACATCCAACCTGAAGACTCGCTACTTTATTATAGCATATCCTGTATCACCCAACAGGGAGAGATTTACATTTAATGCAGGAAGGTTTATAACCATAGATAATTAGCCAGATTCCACTGAGACTCATTTTTGAAGTAATACAAAATTATTTTGCCTATGATAGTAGTTCATTCCAAATTGTTATTGAAATGTGGTAAAATGATGCCTCTCCAAATCTTGATTGACATTTTCATTCAGACTATTGAACTTAGACTGATAACCAGAAAACAAACTGAAATGCCACCACATTAATGGAGCCCTCACCAAAAAGCAAGAAATAAACTTGCAATTCAAAGCTATTTACTATGTCAGTAAGAAAACCATGTGAACAAAACATATCATCTGTAAAAATATGTGACAAATATGATTTATTTATGGATTTATAAATCTGATATTTATCAGTTCTAAAACACTAGTCAGTTTCATTAAAGAAATAAAAACATCTATACAAAATTGATCAGTGACAATCAATATGACATAATAACCACTGCATGGTAGAAAATTGGTAAAATATATTGAATTAAGTGTTGAAAACTCTCCTGCATAAAAGCAGCCACATCAACAGATCAGACAGTAAAAGATTAGGGATTTCAAACCTATTGGTGTTTTGAGAGGCCTTCAGATACAATAATAGAAAAAGTAATGGCAGTTAAGTTCTTGAGTGCCTTCAACCTTAGGCAGCCAGCGTTAGAAGGTGGTGCTGTCAGTGGTTAACAAGACAACAGCAGCTGCCGCAGCATAAAAAGAGGAATTGGTTTTTCCCGATGCAGTTTTCCCTCTGAATTTCTCAAAATGACATTTCTAAAAGCTGGTTCTACTGCAGAGTGTAGTGTTATGATGAAGAATCAAAGAACTGTCTGCTTTAGCATATTTAGTATATTTAAATCTTGGCCTGTGTGAAATAAAATTATAGTGAAGGAAAAAGAGAGGTCAATGATGTTCACTGTTCAGTATTTGTTTCTTGTATACAGTTTGTCTAATTTTGTTTTTCAATTTTAAGTACTGCAGCAGGTCAGTAACTGTGACAGTAAGGCAAAATAAGATTCAATTGGTCAAAGTTAGGTGGTGGGCTAATAAAGCAGCAAAGTCCACAGTGTTAGTCTGACCCTTAAGCAAATGGATTTCTTCTGACAAGATTCTTAAGAGGAATATAAGTGGATATTGATATACCAAATACATCAGGAAGAAGAATGAAATAGAGAACCATTCACAAGCTAGGAACAGAATCAACTCATGTGACCAAGGGAAGCTGAACCCTTTTTGATTATCTGATAAATGCCACACAGTTGAAATTTGGAAAAATAAAAACAATGTATAATTTCAACTGTTTAAGCCATGCCAACTTTAAATTTAATAAGTGTATTGTATGAAGACCTGTATCAGTTTCAATTTTTATTTAAAGAACAAAATGTAATTAAGCACAATCCAAACCAAACAAAACATAGTAAGCGCACAGTAATATGTTCCAAAGATAATGCATGAAACACTACACTCAATTCCCTCCTGACTCAGTGGTTCTTTATATAGAATAAAACATCTTTAAACTAAAATTTTAGACAAGGAATGGTCATTCAAAAAAACATTCTAGTTCAATATGCATCCGGCTTGCCATAACTCAATGTAAAATTGTTAATCTTTAACATATATCTTGTCTGAAAGTGTCTAACATGTACTCAAGGTATGATCCAACCTGAGGGTGGTGTCAAAAACTAACATTGTTACTACTTTGGGAACTTTCTCATCATTCAAACTATTTTGCACAAAAATGTCTGTAAACTGATGGATGGCGTTAGATCTCATGTTACTCCTTTACAGTAATAGTTGGGGCAAATCCAGACAATATAACACAGTGTTGTAAAAATCATGCTGATATACTACAGTATATTAAACTATTTACACAAAGACTTATTTGGCTTATCTGGAAGAGTTTCAACACACCCTCTACAACTCAAAGAGAAAGTGATCTTTATTATCTAAAAAAAAATCTAAGTGTCTTCAAGAGAATTTGTTCAGAATATTTTCAGAATATGGGGCTGTGCTGAATGTTTTTATTTTATTCGCTGTTTTATTGTATATGCAGAACTAATCTGAGTTTAAAAGTTTACAAAGATGTAGTTATTTGTAGTGAAAATGCATGCACTCTTCACTGTGTGCTATAAGCTCGATGTTGCAATCTGCTATGGTCTTCTGGCAAGTCTAAAGCCTTCTACATGGTCTTAGAGCAAAGGAGTACATAAATAGCAGCAAACGAGGTGCCCTAAAGGGTTAGATGAAAAATTAGAATCTGGCCAGCAGGACAAATGTGAGTCATGGTCAGAAGCAGTGGTCTGGATCAAGGAAATCAAATGAAAGGTCACCAAGACCATAGAACTGGAAGATTGCTCTGCCAAAAAAGACACAAGTACTGAAAGCCCAAGCAAATTGCAAAAATACAAGCAGAGCTCATAAGCTAGAATATTACAAAACAGAACAAAGAGTAGTGATACAGAAATGGACAAAGCAGTAAAATATCTTTGAGGAAATAAAGCACAGTGTCCTGTTATGACATTGCATAATAGTTAATTATAGAAGCTGGACCCATGAGAGGAGGCAGTGGTGGAATGTTCATTTTTAAAGGGAGAGAACAAAAGCCTGTGGCAAATTAATTGCATATTAAATTATTGTTAACAGGTATCATATTTAAGAACCTGTATTTGGAAACTATGTTTTATAAAGATACTTTACAACAAATACACTATATGGGTGTTTGTGGGCACCTAACCATTACACCTGTATGATCTTATTGGACATCCCATTCCAGCATCATGGGAATTAACATGGAGTTACCCAAACTTTATGGATTTAATAGCCTCCACTCTCCTGGGAAAGCATTCCCCAAGATTTTGGAGTAAGACTGTGGAAATTTGTGCCCATTCAACAAAAAGAGCATGTGTGATGTCAGGTGCTGATGTTGGACAAGGTAACATTCCAGTTTATCCCAAAGGTGTTCAGTAGGGTTTAGATCAGGAATCTGTACAGGTCACTCATGTTTTTCCACACTGCATTAATCAAACTATGTTTTCATGGACCTAGCTTTGTACACAGGGGCACAGTCATGTTTAAAGATAAATGGGTCTTCCCCAAACAATTGCCACAAATTTGAAAGTGCCCAATTATCTCAGATGTCTTTTTATGCTGTGGCATTAACAGTACCCTATACAGGAACAAAAGGGCTTAGCTAAAACCCTAAAATCCAACCCCTAACTATTATCCCTCCTCCATCAAATTTTTCAGTGGCCACTATGCGGTTGGGAAGGCAGCGTTCTCCAGCCATCCACCTCACCCTGATTTGTTCGTCACACTACCAGATAGTGAGGCGTGATTGATTCATCACTCCAGAGTCCAATGGAGGCATGATTTACACCACTCCAGCTGATACTTGGCATTGCTGTGAGTAATCATAAGCTTGTGTGCAACTGCTCGGCCCTGGAAACCAGTTCATGAAGATCACGAGGCACAGGTCTTGTGCTGTTGGTGCTTTCAGACGGCAGCATGGAACTCTGTTATGAGTGAAGCAGCTGAGGATTGGTGATTTTCAAGCACCATTCATTTTAGCATTCAGCAATGAGTTTCCATGGTCTGTCACTTTGTGGCTGAGCTGCTGTTGTTGCTCCACCT
This sequence comes from Erpetoichthys calabaricus, assembly GCF_900747795.2. Classification (NCBI taxonomy): domain Eukaryota; kingdom Metazoa; phylum Chordata; class Cladistia; order Polypteriformes; family Polypteridae; genus Erpetoichthys; species Erpetoichthys calabaricus. The sequence goes on from NC_041403.2 coordinate 107,869,726, forward strand.
CACAATAATAGCATTTATAGCCCTTATAGTTGAACTAGCTGAACAGACATACCATGTACTGACTTGCAGCAAAGGTGGCATCCTATTACATTGCCACATTAAAAGTCACTGAGTTTCAGTACAGCAGATTCTACTGTCAATGTTTGTCATTGGAGGCTACATGGCTATGAGCTTGGTTTTATGCACTTGTTAACAATAGGTGCTGCAGAAACACTGTAACTCACAAATTTGGCGGTGTCTCTATATACTTTTGGCCACAGAGTTAACTATAACATTAATCCAGTTAACATTATTTAGGGTCACAGCGAGCCAGAACCTCTCCTGTAAGCACTAGGCACAAAGGCAGGAACCAACTTTAGACTTGTTGCCAGTCTATCAGAGGGCCCTCTTGTGCCCACACACACACATTCAAACTCACGCAGAGGCCAATAAGGAATCACCAATTAACCTAACTTGCAAGTGTTTAGTGGTGTGAGATAAATAAATGGAGTACCTAAAGACAAGCAGATACAGACACAGGAAGAATCAATATTAAATATTCTTCATTTTTTTGCTTTTTCTCAACTAATAAAAAAGGCAAAGTTACTTAACTTTTTGTTTAACTGAGGTAAAACTAAACCACTCATTAAATGTCCTTCTGTGCCAGCGAACTTGTATTTTCTCTATAACACAGGACATTAAACTATAAATACTTGCTTTTATCATGATGTATATGATATGAGTTACAGTATTAGTTCCAAACATAAAACGAGGCCTGGCCTCCAAAATGTAGGCTCAGGCTAAGAATGAAGCCTAGAAATCAAAATAGCCTTTTCCCTCAAACTATAAGTAGGCTTCAACCTGCACATATACAAAGAGGGACCCCCCCCCCCAAATAATATTCAGAATAATCTTAAATAATCATCAAGATACACAACATTGTGGGAAAGGGGGACAAAAAACACAAAAGCATCTCACCCCAGGAAACAAAAAATCAAAGGTTCTTTACATTGAAAGAAATTATTTTGAAAAATTTCAGAATAGCAAGAATATAACAAAAAGTGTTATTTTTAAGCCAGGATTCCCCTCAGCTTATGTTTAAATTTGTTTTGTGTGATATTTCTCTTCCTTTTTATCCTTTATCATTTGCTATTTATGTTTATTTTTTGTATAAGTATGGATGTTTGTCAGTTGTGATACTATTAGTTTTAATTACTATTTAGTTTCTACCTCTGAGATTATGTTCTATCATATTCCTTATGTTTTGTAGGTGGTTTCCCCAAGAGGTGGGACCACCTGTCAGTGTCTGTTGAGGGTCTGCTACCAGCCCTATAAAGGCTCATTAGAATTGCAGTCTCCCTGTGGTACATTGTATGGATTTGGTAGTCTGTTAGTGTTATTTATTTATTTATTTATTGCTATTGTGAATTCTTTGTATTCACTAATTTTTCGACTCTTTTGCTTTTGTTTTTGGGATTCTGATATCTTGCCTTGTTACTGTTTTCCTTACATTTTGCTCTTCTGAGCATTTTGTGATTTTTTTTTCTTCTTGTTGTATGATAAATCTCCTTTTATTAATATTCTTTGTTTGCACATTCCTCCACAGGTTGGAAGTTTTTGGTCAGCCTTCTTCAGGTGGTGCTTGAAGTGTATTTTGTGAAGTTTACTTTTTTGGACTTTTGAAGCAAAGCCCATTTTAGCAGTGTATAGGCCAAAGCCGGCCTCTAGAGTGAAAGCTCAGGCTGTCTTTGGATGCATCCTCTCTGGGTAAACATTTGGGAATTTCAGCTTGCTTCTCTGGCTGTTCTTGGATGCCTCACACTGCTTTGGCCATTTTGAGTGAGTGGATCACTACAAAAAAGAATGTGTAAAAAGGCAATCTTGAAGAAACAAACAAAATCAGTCTACAGTCTTAAAATCTTAGTCAAGACAAAATCAAAAAAGTTAAAAATCCAGAAAAAGCTAAACACAATTTACAAAAAACACTATTCAAGAAAGTCAATGCCAAAGTGCCCTCCTCACTGATTTCAGGATTTATAAAGAGTGATACCCCGGCTGCACCACCAGCTGGCCCCACTCTGACTCCAATTTATTTCTTTTGCTCTACATGACCTTTTTATCTTTATGATGTTAATTAGTTATTAGTTACTTTAATAACGGTGTTATTTTGACTTTATATATTTTGCAGCATTTTAGTTTATATACCCCTAGAATGCAATATGACTATGGTTAATACTGACTTTTTAACTACAACCTCAGGACTTAAGGCTGTTTAACTAGCCTGTGCTCTATAATAAATCCTCAGGGGCTAAGCAGTTATCTTAGCGCTTGTTACATAACATTTCATATGCAACTTCAGAAGCTAAGTGTGTGTTCTAGAACAAAATCTTAGAGTCCAGGCAGTTTAACTTAACTTTTGTAGCATTTAATTCAAATCCTAACTTTTAAAAAAATACTCACCACAGAGGACTGTGAACCTCATAGGATGAGTTCCAGCGCATGTTCACAGTAGTAGAGGTGATAACGTTTCAGCATTAGTAACAGTGATAGCAGCCAGATAAGCAGTATAGTAATTGACAACTTTTTAATTTTAAAATTAGAATATGCTGCTAGCATTTTGAACCAATAAAATAGTTTGATATAATAAGGTTTTATTTGCTTAATAATTTTGTGGTGTATGTAGTCACGTACCTTGATAGAAGTTTTCAAGTCATCAACCAGCATGGCTGTAAACCAGTTAAGTTGATGATCTTAAAAAATTATAATAGTAGAGCAATTGCTTCTGTGATGAGCAGATAAACACTTCATTGTATTGTCTCTTTAGCTCATATTAATATCAAATTATCATCTGAGAAAGATGTCCACAATTAGGATTTAGATTAATTTCCTTTATAAGCAAAGAGAAAAGAATGACGCAACTATTTTTTAATGTAATTTCCCATACAGTACCGGCTTTTTCACTTCAAGGTCAGAGATGAATGAAGCTTATCCTGAAATCACTTTAAAGAAGTTTAGAACAGGGTGCCAGTCCATCACGTGCACACATACACACTCAGGTACTCAGACTGGCCCAAGTTAAACTAATACGCACATTTTAGGGAATGAAGGTGGAAAAGTAGGGTACCTGGAGGAAGTAAGCACACGAGCATTAGGAGAACAGGCAAAATCTACACAGACAGTGACAGAGCCAAGTGTCCCTTAGTGGTGACGAAGTACCATCAACAACTGGCACACTGTGTAACCTTAGCAATGTTAGTTTCCAAAAACTTAGTAACATTTGCAACCATGAAATTTTAACAACGCCTCCTGCTACTGTATACAAATCATTATTTTCATTTAATGTTTATGCATTCATAAAGGAAGTTACTATTTTAATAAACTCATAATAAATCTTGATTTTATTATTAACCAATGGTCCCTGATCTATCTAAATTCACAATTTTATTCATAGAATTGATTCATTTTTCTTATTTCAATTTAGTTAACAAAGTAGCTCTTGATGTTGAAGATAAGAAATAACAATAAGGGTAGCCAACTTGACTTTGTTTTACTTTGTTTTTGTTTTTCCTCCACATTGCCAGCAGAATGTAAATCATAATAACGTTTTTGCCTACTCATCTGTCTTAACAAAATAAGGTGAGCTTCTTTTATCTCCTTTAATTGATTCTATGCATATTATCATTTATAATTTTTAAGGTTGTTACCACATCAAAAAATACAGTATGAAGATTCTCTCCACAGGCAAAGCACTTTTTTTTGCCACTGCAGTGAACAGTTTGATGCTTTGCTTTTTCCTTTTCTCATTGCAGATTGCCACATCTTTAAATTTTGGTTTACATTTTTTGAGACAGAGTTAAGAACACCCTCACAACTAAGAAAAAAGAAAACTATGAAAAAATAATCCTTTCTTTTAATTAGGCTTCCAAGCTCATACTGTAGAAGTCTGTTGTGAAGTCGTTTTATTCTTTTTTTCCTAAATCCACTATAATGGCTAATCCTGCTAAGGAACTTGGAAGTATTGATTACTGCTTAATTACAGTGGTAATCAAAATCACATAGAAAAATCATTTTGCTAATATGTTTCTCTTACTCATGTCTGGCTAAATTTCATTTTATGGAGAAAGTGGGCAGACGTGGATATAAATAAATGTATTGTAATACAAGTCTGTAATGCCTAAAGACTAAACATATAGTTCTATGATTATAAAAGACAAAGCAGATAACATGGTTGCAAATCATTCTTTCAGTCTGAACGCCATTCCAACACCCTTGAGCTGTGAAGTATTTTTTCAGAGATACCTTACTGGAACAAAGACCACAAAGCTTACAAGTCTAAAGTATTAATTAATCAGGATGTTGTATTAGACAGTATCTTAGAACATTGCACAAAGGACACTTTAATGATCTTTGTGCTACCTTCTTTTCCTATTATAGCATGTAAGGGATGATTTTGTTTAACTTTTTATACATTTTTATGCACTTTCATTTTTCAATTATGGAGAAGACGGCAGAAAGCTTCATTGTATAGTGTATGCAGAAAATGTGGCAATTTCAGGAATATGTCTATTATTTAATAAATTCTTAAAACTTAAAGAGACTTAATTGCATATTTGAACTTTTGTTACTTCAGTATTACCCAGTAATGAATGAATTATCCAAGCAGTAGAGGAAAATCCATGTCTTTCTTTGGCTGGAGCATATGCAACTTATAGTACCTGAGGTCAGCTTTGACATTAGGAATCACCATGACTTGACTACATATAGGGTCATACTCTGGCCTTCACTCTTATCCACATAAATAAAGTAAATCCAGTTAGTGCTGGGTTGGGTCTTTCACTGCAACACAAACAGTGTAGAACACTCATACATTGCCCTCCATAATGTTTTATGATGAAGACACATTTTTCTTGATTTACCCCTCTGCGCTACAATTTAAAATTACAAATCAAACAATTCAGATGTGATTAAAGTGCACATTGCAGACTTCATTAAATTGTAATTGCACACATTTAGAAATGACAACACTTTTTGTACATGTTCCCCCCATTTCAGGGCACCCTTATGTTTGGGACATCACAATGGCAGGTCTATTAAAGCAGTCATGTTAAGTACTTTGTCGCTTATCTTGTTGCATGCAATGACTGCTTGAAGTCTGTGATTCATAGACATCATCAGGTGCTGAATGTCTTCTCTGGCGATGCCCTGCCAAGCCTCTAATGCAGCCATCTTCAGCACCTTCTTGTTTTAGGGGCTTGCCCCCTTAAGTTGTCTCTTCAGCCTATGGAAGTCCTGCTCATTTGGATTTGAATCAGGTGACTGGCTTGGCCATTCAGGAATTTTCCAACTTTTAGCTCTGAAAAACTCCTGTGTTGCGTTAGCGGTATATTTGGATCATTACCTTGTTGTAAAGTGAAACACCTCCAATGAGTTAGGAGACATTTACTGGAACTTAATCAGATCAGATGTTTTTATACACCTCAGAATTCACTGTCCCACTGCTGTCAGAAGTTCCATCATCAGTGAAGATAAGTGTGCCAGAATCTGTGACAGCCATACATGCCCAAGCCATAACACCTGCAGCACAGTCTTTAACAGATGAGGTGGTTTGCTTTGGATATTGGGCAGTTTCTTCTCATCTCCACACTTTGCTTTTGCCATCACACTGATACAGATTCATCTTTGTCTTGTCTGTCCACAAAAACCTTTTTCCCAGGATTGTGCAGGCTCTTTTAAGTTCTTTTTCACAAACTGTAATTTGGCCATCCAGTTTTTGTGACTAACTAGTTCTTTGTATCTTGCAGTGTGCTCTCTGTATTTCTGTTCGTGAAGTCTTCTGCTGATTGTTGTCTCTGACACATCCACATCTGTCTCCTAAAGATTCTGATCTGTCAGACAGGCATTTGGGTCTTTTTCTTCACCATAGTAAAGATTCTGCTATCATCAGCACTGGAAGTCTTCCTTGGCCTACCAGACCCTTTGCAATTATTGAGCTCACTAATGCGTTCTTAATGATATTCCATACTGTTGATTTATGTGATCCTAAGGTTTTACCAATGCCTGTAGTGGTTTCATTCTTGTGTTTCAGCCTCATAATGGCTTCTTTGACTTTTATTGCCACAGCTCATGTCCTAAGGTTGAACAATGGCAACTACAGATTCCAAAGGATGGAACCAAACCGAGGTATCCTATGCCTAAACCAATGAAACACACCTGAGTAATCAAAAACACCTGTGATGCCAATTGTCCCAAACATTATGGTGCCCTGAAATGGGGGGGGGGGGTCTGGGCATGTAGAAAATATGTTGTAATTTCTACATGCTATGACCAAAATATACACAAATACCCTTAAATTAAAGTCTGCAATGTGCACTTTAATTATGGCTCAATTGCTTGATTTGTAAAACTGTGGAGCAGAGGGGGAAATCAAGTATAAACATGTCTTTGTCCAAAAACATTATGGAGGGCACTGTACATCACCAGTTCAGATGTACAGGAATAGTGCAGCTTTACACATTACTGTTTAGAATATTTTTAAAATATTCCCTTAATTTATTTTTATAAGTTAGCCACAGTTTTAAGTGTTATATCAGCTATCTATTTAGACATTAGACTATTTTTGTTAAATTACATATTTTAAAATTTTTTGTGAAGGTAACTTATTTGAATACTTTCCTTAAAGTTAATCAGCTAAAGGCTCTTCAAGAGAAAATGCTTCAATAGCACGAAAGCTACCCTGGGCTTTAGTGTGTTTTTCAGTTTAACTGTTCTTTACAGTCCAAGCAAAACTCTCCATCATAAACAACTGTCTTGGAAAGCCTAACTAACAAAAAAAAAAGAAATTACAGTTAAGAGATGGATTACGACAGGCTGGTGGGACAGAAAAGTTTTACAAATGAAAATTGCTGGGTTTTCTACAGGCATTTGGGATGGAAAAAAAGGGAGCACACAACAAATTGTGAAGTAAATCTGCTGTATTTATTGTTTGTTACCCTACTTTCAAAAAAAAAAACTAATTAATTTATCTCATCTCTATGTATATAAAATCCAACGTCTGTCTGTCTTTGTCTGTCTGTATGTCTGTCCGCTTTTCACAAGAGAACTATTTAATGGATTTAGATTGGGTTTTTTTCTATAATTTTCTTTAACATTCTGGTTGATTTTGTGACCTCTTTCATCACAGCTATGTATCATAGTTTGCTCGCAGTAACGATTTATTTCCGTGAATCCGAGAGAGACACTGCAGGCCAAGTGGGAGGGGGGCGGGGCCCTCCTCACTTACTCACTCATGTGCCAGCCTTGGGGTGTATCTTACATCCACTTAGCTAGTGAACAAGAGAACTTCTTAACAGATTTAGATTGGGTTTTTTTTCTAGAATCTGCTTGAACATTCCAGTTGATATTGCGACTTCTCTCATCGTGCTAAGAATCATAGTTCGCTTGCAGGAGAGATATATGACGGGAGAGGGAAGCGTGACATCAGGAGTGGGGAGTCGGTATACCTCTGCGTTTTGGAGTGTACCTTGTCACCACTTAGCTAGCGAAACCTGTTTGTTTATTGATTTTTAAAGTTTGTCCTGTTTCAGTACTACATGGGCGGAGCCACGGGGAACGGCTAGTTTTAAATAATTTGAGACTAGACACACAGGGCATGACTTATGTCATTAATTCAAATCTCAACACCTTTTCACTTCTCCTACAAAGTCAGATGTCTCCAAACTTGTGAGATGTGCAGTCAAGTTCTGCTATTGCTCACATTCCGAGTTTCCCGAGGTGAACATGAATTTAAAATGCATACTGTAAACAGCCATTTTCAGGTCTCTCCACAGAGGTTCTATGGTGTTTAAGTCTGGGCTTTGCTTGGGCCCCACAACAACAATCAGAGGCTTGTCCCAGTGTCTTTGCTATATGCTTCATGTGATTGTCATGCTTTGGCCAGATGGCTGAATTAAGGAAGATTCCTTGTTGTTCCAAACTTTTTCCATTTCACAGTTATTAAGGCCACTGTGATCTAAGGAACACTCAATGCTTTAGAAATGGTTTTATAACATTGTCCTGTTCTGTTCCTCACCATAGTTTGATCATGGAGGTCTACAGAGAGTTTCTTGGAATTCATGGCTTGGTTTTTGTCCTGAAATACATTGTGAATTGTGGGACCTGAACAATTATATATATAAATGAGAGATTGATTTTTAATACATTTGCAAACCTTTCTGAAAACATGTCTTCACTTTGTCATTATGAGTTATTGAGAATAAACAGATGGGCAAAAATGGCACATTTATCCATATAAAATGAAATCTAAAACGCCATTTAAGTGTGCAGAAAATCAAGGGGTCTCAATACTTTCTGAATCCCTAATCAGTGATCACATGTTTTTCACTCTAGGACGATGGATTTGTAAAATGACTAACTTGTTGATGTGGATTTTTAAGGTGGAGAAGTCAGAAGAGGAGGTTTGGGGGGCAGGATCATGATTCATCTCCTGGTCTGTCTCCTTGTCTGTGAGCAAGAAGGAACACAGGTTCACCACCGTGTCTGTTCTTCCAAAAAATGGACACTATAGTATGTTACAAAGGTAAAAAAGGACTGGGAAGTAAATGTGTGTCAAAGATCTTAACCAAAGTCAAAACTGTGAAACAATAATACATAAAGTCAAAACACAAAATGGTTATCAAAACTCTTCTTCAAAATTTAGAAACTATAAATCATAGAGTTTATAACTATTACAAGCTTATGCTATTTGAAATTCTTTAGTACCCACAATCTTGGACGATAAAATTCATGATGCTGACCTTTATACTTTATCAACAGTAGTCTCACATGTCATGCACTCCCAGTCATCCATGCGTAGTAACACAGCAGCCCCTGCTAACTACTAAATGGTATTGCCCATAGAAAGATGCCATCTCCAAAATACGTGAATATAAATGACCAAGTCAATACTGATAACAAAACTGAAATTAATGCTGTGAAAACCCTATTATGAACCTGAAAAAAGAAAAGACAAATTGAAAATGAAATCAAATCATAATTTACCACTCCTTCTAAGGCACACTCTTTGGACATGTCCATTGGATCTATGAGAATGGCAAGCATGAAAAAAGAGCCAAAAGAGAAGGAGTATGAATGAATCTATTAATGATGCTCAGGACGGTATCCTTGCCAGTGATCTAAATAATAGATGCAGGAACACAAGCAATAAGAATCTAAAATGAACAGGATCTCAAATTTCTCATCACTGCCAAACTGAATAGGGAAAGGAGGAGGAGCATTTAATCACATTAGCAAATTATCAATTTTAGTAGTGAGAAAAGCACTATATAAATGTAAAGAATTATTATTATTATAGCATGGTATCTCAAATCCACTAACTAGTCAGGCCATTCTTCAAGAGATAATTTTATAGCCAGATTCAGTTAAAAAGTAGTCAAATAAAGTGTCAAGTGTAAAGTTCTGCAAACATGGTTTCTCTTGGTATGGAGATCTCAATCTCAGCTTCTAGTGAGCCATGTTGGCTGCAGGTTTTTGATGTAATTCATTTCTCCTTACAAGCAGATTCAATTAACTGAGCCTGTATTGTGTCATCTCAGAGAATATTAATAGTGCAGTTTTTGTTTCTTTTTGAAATTCTTAAAATACTTATTGCAGCACAGTTTTAGTGCACAGGTGTTGATTCGATGTTTACCATTTAATTTTTATTACATTTAGTATATATATTTAAAATTCTGGGTCATTCATTGCTTATTTTTTCTAAACCAGCCAATCATGAGCTGCTCATAATAAAATACTTTAAGTAATAGTGAAGCCTGCTATCTTGTTCTCATTTGCGTGCAGAACATGCAGCCTTTGCATCCAGGCCTGAATTTCATACCCATGGCTAAAGTAATTCTCTGTTTAATTATGAATTATGAGAACGGAAACTGTTTACGCCATCAGTCTAACTGCTCAACAGTAAAGTGACAAGTTAATGCTATTGTGTTTATATGCATGTCGTAGTCCTGAACCATTAAACAGATTATGAAAGTGAATCAATTAATTGAAAATTTGTGAAGTTTAGTGACAAAATATTCTATTGCAATTTTTTCCTGCTTACTGTTATTTGTAGACAATAATATAAAGTGTTTCACACCTCTTGATTTTACTGCCTCCTTAAAATTTTATTTCCAAATACATAACCTGAGTTTCATTCACAAAAACTCGAAAAATTTTTTAAAATGTTTTCTTTCTTGCTCCTTCCCTAATCCTCCATCCCAGCTCCTATGTGTGACTTTTCAGTTTAAGCAAAAGAAGATTAAGAGGAGACTGAAGTTGATTGAACTGTTTACAATTATGAAGTTAACTAATACAGTGGATCGCGACTGTTTCTTTAAAATGAGTTCACCAAGAGCACAGGGAAACTTTTTGAAACTTGTTAAGGGTAAACTTCACACAAACATTAGGACTTTTTTTAACAAAGAGAACCGTAGACATTTGGAATAAGAGATCAAGTAGCGTGGTAGATAGTTAAGACTTTAGGGACTTTCAAAACTAGACTTGATGTTATTTTGGAAGAATTAAATGGACAGGCGAGCATTGTTGGATTGAATGGCCTGTTCTCATCTACATTGTTCTAATGTTCCAAAAAACTTTCAGAAACCACATTTCCTCTCCCTTTGATAAAAAGCTCCGAATAGCACTGCACAGGCACACAATGAAATGACTCCAGTGACTTTATGTCTCCTCACTGCTTGTCAATACTAGACAACAGAGGTGGTCTTGATCATTTGGAGTGGATTGGATTGCTGGTTATTTGATTCTTCACATTCCTGTTGGAAGGTAAAAACTTCTAGAACAAATGTAAAGTGCATTAGTTTAATTAATGTGCTAAACATTTTATATTGTCTTGTGTTTTTAATGCACTTAGTTTACCAGCCTAAATTGATCTGTATTGTATTCTTTACATTTTTGTATACTGTATAATAATAATAATACATCATAATAATAATACATACATACATACATAATACAACCCAGCCACAGTGGATGCACAAACCAGTGTGTTTCTTCGTGCCAGTCCCAAGTCTGGATAAACGGGGAGGGTTACTTCAGGAAGGGCATCCGGTGTAAAATTTTGCCAAATCAATATGCGGACAACAATACAAATTTCTACACAGGATTGGTCGAGCCCGGGGTTAACAATGACCACCACCAGTACTGTTAGTCAACAGTGTGCTGGCGGAAATTGGGCTACTGTTGGCTGAAGCAGAAGAGACTAAATGGAAGGAGAGTAAGACCAGGTGGATCGGAGGTGGATTCAAATTGTTCTATCATGGTGTGGATAGGAGGAGAAATGGGGTAGGAGTTATTCTGAAGGAACAGTATGTCAAGAGTGTTCTGGAGGTGAAAAGAGTGTAGAGAGTAATGATTATGAAGCTGGGAATTGGAGGTGTGATGATGAATGTTGTTAGTGCATATGCACCGCAAGATGGGTGTGCAAGGGATGAGAAAGAAGATTTTTGGAGTGAGTTGGATGAATTGATGAACCGTGTACCCAAGGGACAGAACGTGGTCAATGGACATGTTGGTGAAGGGAACAGAGGAGATGAGGAGGTGATGGGTAGGTATGGTGTCAAGGAGAGGAATAAAGAAGGTCAGAGGATAGTGGATTTTGCCAAAAGGATGGACATGGCTGTGATGAATACATATTTTAAGAAGAGGGAGGAACATAGGTTGACGTACAAGAGTGGAGGAAGATGCACACAGGTAGATTACATCCTATGCAGAAGAGTCAATCTGAGGGAGATTGAAGACTGCAAAGTAGTGGAGGGGAAAGTGTAGTTAAGCAGCATAGGATGGTGGTCTGTAGGGTGATCAAGAAGAGGAAGAGAGTGAAGGCAGAGCCAAGGATCAAATGGTGGAAGTTGAAAAAGGAAGACTGCAAGGTTGAGTTTAGGGAGAAGGTGAGACAGGCACTGGGTGGTAGTGAAGAATTACTAGACAGTTGGGAAACTACAGCAGATGTAGTAAGGGTGACAACAAGAAGGGTGCTTGGCATGACATCTGGACAGAGGAAGGAGGAAAAGGAAAACTGGTGAAGTACAGGAAAGTATACAGAGGAAGAGGATGGCAAAGAAGAAGTGGGATAGTCAGAGAGATGCAGAAAGTAGACAAGAGTACAAGGAGATAAGGTTCAAGGTGAAAAGAGAGGTGGCGAAAGCTAAAGAAAAAACGTATGATGAGTTGTATGAGAGGTTGGACATTAATAAGGGAGAAAAGGACCTGTACCGATTGGCTAGACAGAGGGACTGAGCTGGGAAAGATGTGCAGCAGGTTAGAGTAATAAAGGATAAAGATGGAAATGTACTCACAAGCGAGGAGAGTGTGTTGAGAAGATGGAAAGAGTACTTTGAGAGGCTTATGAATGAAGAGAACAAGAGAGAGAAGAAGTTGGATGATGTGGATGTTGGATGATGTGGAGATAGTGAATCAGGAAGTGCAACGGATTAGCAAGGAGGAAGTAAGGACAGCTATGAAGAGGATGAAGAATGGAGAAGCCGTTGGTCCAGATGACATACCTGTGGAAGCATGGAGGTGTTTAGGAGAGATGGCAGTGGAGTTTTTAACCAGATTGTTTAATGGAATCTTGGAAAGTGAGAGGATGACAGAGGAGTGGAGAAGAAGTTACTGGTGCCAATATTTAAGAATAAGGGGGATTTACAGGACTGCAGTAACAACAGGGGAATAACATTGATTAGCCACAGCATGAAGTTATGGGAAAGAGTAGTGGAAGCTAGGTTAAGAAGCGAGGTGATGATTAGTGAGCAGCAGTATGGTTTCATGCCAAGAAAGAGCACCACAGATGCAATGTTTGCTCTGAGGGTGTTGATGGAGAAGTATAGAGAAGGCCAGAAGGTGTTGCATTGCGTCTTTGTGGACCTGGAGAAAGCATATAACAGGGTGCCTCGAGAGGAGTTGTGATACTGTATGAGGAAGTCGGGAGTGGCAGAGAAGTATGTATGAGTTGTACAGGATATGTACGAGGGAAGTGTGACTGTGGTGAAGTCTGCAGTAGGAGTGATGGATGCATTCAAGGTGGAGGTGGGATTACATCAGGGATCGGCTTTGAGCCCTTTCTTATTTGCAATGGTGATGGACAGGTTGACAGACGAGATTAGACAGGAGTCCCCGTGGACTATGATGTTTGCTGATGACATTGTGATCTGTAGTGAGAATAGAGAGCAGGTTGAGGAGACCCTGGAGAGGTGGAGATATGCTCTAGAGAGGAGAGGAATGAAGATCAGTAGGAACAAGACAGAATACATGTGTGTAAATGAGAGGGAGGTCAGTGGAATGGTGAGGATGCAAGGAGTAGAGTTGGCGAAGGTGGATGAGTTTAAATACTTAGGATCAACACTACAGAGTAAAAGGGATTGTGGAAGAGAGGTGAAAAAGACAGTGCAGGCAGGGTGGAATGGGTGGAGAAGAGTGTCAGGAGTGATTTGTGACAGATGGATATCAGCAAGAGTGAAAGGGAAGGTCTACAGGACGGTAGTGAGACCAGCTATGTTATATGGGTTGGAAATGGTGGCACTGACCAGAAAGCAGGAGACAGAGCTGGAGGTGACAGAGTTAAAGATACTAAGATTTGCATTTGATGCGACGAGGATGGACAAGATTAGAAATGAGTACATTAGAGGGTCAGCTCAAGTTGGACGGTTGGGAGACAAAGTCAGAGAGGTGAGATTGCATTGGCTTGGACATGTGCAGAGCAGAGATGCTGAGTATATTGAGAGAAGGATGTTAAGGATAGAGCTGCTAGGCAAGAGAAAAAGAGGAAGGCCTAAGAGAAGATTCATGGATGTGGTGAGAGACGACATGCAGGTGATGTTTGTAACAGAACAAGATGCAGAGGACAGAAAGATATGGAAGAAGATGATCTGCTGTGGAAACCCCTAATGGGAGCAGCCGAAAGAAGTATAATAATAATACATCTCCACAGCTTCACACTGCATAATGCTGAAGTCTTCATAAAGAGACATGAATAGCTGATTCTTGTAAACACTGTTAATTGCTGCTCACTGATCAAGTTTGGAAAATGATTATGAGAACAAAATTCTATTTTCTTCTTTGTTCGAAGATACACCTTCTATATGCACTGTGATGTGTCATCAGTGATGTTCCCGGGGTTCTCAGGTGTTTCAGTTCTTTTAACATCCTTCACCCTTACCCAAACATCCCACCCTTGGTTTGATCACGTCCCAGTAGCAACCTTCTACAGATCGTCTCTCTTGATCCATAGCCTCCTAGTTGCTTTCTCCACAGCTTCATTCACAACTTAATGCAAACCCCCCCCCCCTCCCAATATTGGAAACTCCGTTATCCCAAGTCAAGTTAACACTGTACAGAGCCTCCATCCTGTGAAGCCCTGACAGCCCACCTTGATTGCCTCACAGATAGTCTTCCAACAATTAATCTGGTACTTCTCTACGACTTCCTGATAGTTTGCTTTCGTTCTTTTGTTGCTTCTTCAGTGTGTTCTTCCTAGGATACTGTAAATTCGAGCATATGATCACCTGTTTGGTGGTCTCTGAAAAGATGATCGTGTCTGGCTGGAGTGTTGTTTGTATTATAGTATATGCCCTGGAAATTTTAACTGCTTGCCCAGATCCACTTTGATCTGTCAACTCAATGTTGTATCAAAGTGTTTCACCATGCATAGGGATTTGTGAAATAATGGACATGACAGCATAACCTTGCATTATCATGACATACTTTGGTAGTGATAAAGCAGAATAGTTCTGGGGTCTATTAAGACACATGCGCATTAATTAAACCCAAGCATTTATGTAATTATTGAATTGTCCTGTGCCTATTGCCTGCTCTTTTACCGTAATACGTAACTGCTTTATTAATAACTTGAAGCAACACCTGGCACTGCACAGGTAAACAATTTTAAGTTCTTTTCTGTTTGTCTACTAGTCTGCCTTCAGTCTGTTCTGGCATTTCACTTACCCTGAGCCGCCAGGCAACATTGTGGTTCAAACTGTAGTAAGAAAGAAAAAAAAAACCCCAAAGGTACCCCTAAGGTCCAAATTTTGGTTTGGAACATAGTCTACAGTCTTCCCATGATGGCAAGGATTGATCCAACATTGCTGATTTGTATACCAGACATACCTCCACACGCACAGGGAATTTGAACAGTATATATTAGTTATTAACCACTTTGCTATATGAGTCTAATGACATGTCCAAATCTTTCAAGTGCCAAGTATTTTCTCTTCTTCTTGAATTTTTGTCCTTAGACATAAATATATTTGAGGATGCTGAAGCAGCGATACAAATTCCAATCTGGTTTGGTACCAACAAGAAGAAAAGTTGAAATGAACCTCTGAAACACACGTGAGACCAAATAGGCCGCAATGATTTCATATACCCACTGGGCACCATAATAATGAATATACAATTGACCTCTGATTAAAGAGTGCAAGGCAGGAACAAACCCTGGAAAGGACACCAGTCCATTAGAGCACAAACACACTCATATATACACACACACACACCAACCACAGACTTGGGCCAATTTAGTATCGCCAATGCACGTAACCTGCAAGTCAGACACGGGGAGAACATGCAAGCTCCATGCAGGGAGGACCCAGGAGGCAAACTCAGGTGTACCACTGCACCATCATGCCTTAAAATGAATATGTAAATTTGGGTTCAGATTTTGGGATGGCTTTCTTATGAATTTCCACACATGTTCTTTTTCATTCAATAAAACTCTAGCACTTAGTTGTTATAATTAAATTTAATATCCAAGGAGAAAACTGCTCTTGCTGCGTAGCTGAAGACAAATCTTTATTAAGTGATTTGTTTTTCTAGGAAATTCAGAAAGATGTGTACTGATGCCTCAGCATTTCATAAAGATGAGAATGTTTACCTTCTTTTCGCAGTCATTTTAGTTCACTTTCTTATTAAGAGCTGTCTTATTTAATTTTGTGAACCAACAAAAAGGAGACAATAGTGAAATTCTATTGTCTAAATAATTCTAATTCTAAATAGCAGTTCCTACTTCAGTACAGTGCTATGCTCACTTATATTCAAAAATTTGCTTTCCAGTATATATTTTAAAAGAAATAATACTGGAAATTTGGAATACTGTATAAATTCCAAAAGATATATGATTTACATTTACATTGATTTGCTTAGTGGACACTGTTATCCAGAGCGACTTACAAAAGAGGTCAACATAATCAAGTAAACATCAGTCTGTGGGACTGTTTGGGAACAAGTGTTACAGGACAAAAGTACAAAAGTGATCATCACAATTGAAGATACTCAGAAACAAAATGCAAGCTAGTTACAGTCCCTTGGTTACCAAAAACTAACAAAACCACTGTCAATTAGACAGAATTTTACCGAGCAAGCAAGCCTTCAAATACTTCTTAGAAACATTGTGGGAATCACGAATAAGAATGGAGTTGGTCAGCTCGTTCCACCAGTCTGAGTGACACATGGAAAGAGCCTGGATTGAGATCTGATGTAAAGCAAAGGTGGCAACACCAGATACCATTCATCAGCAACCCTGAATGGGCAAGAAGGAATATAGGACCTCACAAATGTCACCATATACTGGATATATAGTAGGTGCTGACCCACTGACTACTCCATAGGTAAGCACCAAGGATTTGAACTTAATATGTGGTGCCAAAGTGAGTCAATATAGTGATCTGAAAATAATTGAATCAAATCCATTAATTTCATGCATTCATCCATTTCAATGAAGGGTCGTGTTGAGTTGGAGCCCATCCCACCATTATTAGGCTAATGGTGAAATGAGTCACACTGGCCCATGTACCCTCACATTGGGCCAATTTGGAGACACCAGTTAAGCTGACATGATGTGGAAGGAAGTTCCTGCACCAAGAGAAAATACACATGAACACCAGGAGAATATCCGTGCTGCCCATAAATCGAATCCATGTCCTTGGAGCTATAAGGCAGTACTGCTATGCACTGTGATATATCATGCCTCCCATATAAAATGTCTATTGCCTTTTAATGCCCGATTTAACTGACTTTAACTTTACATAATAAAGGAGGATTTGGAAATTAAGGATGCCCTGGATCGTGACAGCAAAATGTGACCCTTAGGTGGCTAAAGTCATTTGTAATTGCTGTGCACCTTTTGTCAGTGAAATGTTGAAGGATGACCTAATCCTGTGTTCCTTCTCATTTCAAAGCCATATTTAAAGTAAACTGTTGCACTGTGTAACTCTGACCTACAGACTGTCTCGCAGATAACCTTTCAGCGGCCAGCGACCTTTTAAAAGACAAACCCTGGGAGCTCCAAAGTGGCAGAGTGATTTATATCTCACAAGTGATGCAGGGTGATGTGAACTACTCTGATGACATGCAACCCCATCTCCTGAGGCACTGCTACAGAAATTGAGCATTGTATTTTCTGTGACTCTGCTCACTCAAATGGCACTCTAATGAAGTGTTTTAACTCTAATATGTTCAAAGCAGACAAATGTCTTAACTAATTGGTTTTCTTTCTTTCTTTGTACAAAAGCTAAATGGATCATAAATTATTTTTTAAAGATTTCAAATACAGTTTTTTTAATTAATTTGTATATTCTTCTCAGAGCTGAAAGACAACTCCTGTCGTTAATAAGATATGGGTTAACATCCTTCGAAAAGCTACATCATGTAAAATAATTCATCCTGTTGCTTTACAACAATGGATTCCCCTGTACCGTGTAGTATTTGACAGCATTGTCAAAATTTGTAAAATTCTTTTACTTCCTGCAAATCATGAAGCAAAAAGATTATTTCAGAATGGCAATGGAGAACTCTGAAAAACACTGCTGTCTGTTTTAAAATTTCTGCAACTATTTATGAATCCAATTATAATTTTAAACACCAATTTTATTCTTAATGGCTCATAATTTGTCTCTAATTTTTAGTCACATTACATCTTTCTAGACCTTGACAGAGTAATATAAATCAAATACACATTAATTAATACTTGAACTTGAATAACCTGCTTCATAGACAAAGAACAATCAACTGGAACTAATAACGCAATAGTAGTCTATTATAAGAATAATAATAATTCTTAAAAGTAATTGCATCTGATAGTTCGGAAAAATGTATGAGCCAACCTCTATACAACTGTTGTATATATTTGCTTATGCAATACAGGATTACAGGAAGTCGGTGCTTATTATTGCAGGACACAAGGCAGGGGCTGAACATGGATAGAGGCCATTTCACTGTAGTCATGTGAATACACATCTCTACACACTCACACCCGCTGGAAGTCTTTGGGGTGTGGAGAGAAGTTTTAACCAGATAGAGAAGAATCGGAAAAATCACAGAAATAGTGAATGGGTTAAGAATCAGACTAATGTCCTGAAGTGGTGTGGCACTAATTGCTGTGATTTAATTTCCAACAAATTATAGGTTGCGTTGATATTGATTTAATATTTTCATCAGGAAAAGGTTATTCATTTTAGTTATATTTCTAATTAATTTACACATGAATGAAGCAACAGTGAAATGTGTTATTACAATTGGTAGTGCATTTTATATTTAAAAGAATACTTACACACTTTAAAATTAGCTTGCTAAGTTTTACCATCTTTAAGCAAATAAAATGAAAATGATCGAGCCAGTATAGCTTTCTCAGTTTTAAAATGTGTCTTTCACTTGAAGCTTTTAATAGATTTCAAATTATTTATTGTAAATCTCAAATGTACCTAAATTTAATGTGTAAAGAAATCTCTTATGATCAGACAGCTTAAAAAATTTTTGTTTTACTTGTGTCAAAATGCTATCATGAACATAAATGCTACATTTGGTTGAATTTGAAGTAAAAATAGAATGTTATAAACATTACAGATAGTGATGAGTGAACCCCGCTAAATACACATCACCGTGACTTTAGCAAAATCTTGGAAGTGTTTGGGAACTTCGCCAAACTCGGCAAAATGCATTGAAGTTAAATGGGGAAAGAGGAACTGAACTACTGTACTTTTGAGTGAATTGCAATGGTGCAGTGGTGTTCCAAATATCTCTGATGGCTAGGAAAACGTCCACCAACTATGATGAATTGATTATTCTGGCCAAAAAATTAACATGAGCTGTAAGGCAGCAGTGCTACCCACTGAAGTGGTGAGCCTTTTTGAGATATAGTTAGTAGAATTAAATATCAGAACAGTAAATATTTGTTTGCAGACAATAAGAGACAGGAAGTATGACTTCACTAAGACATACCCACCACAGATTTTATAACAAGACTCATCTCTCTCAAATGGAAAAGTACTTTTTTTTCCTGTGACATTTTTGTTTGTTCATCGCCACTGCTACCAAATAAGAGCAAGTCTAAAGCACGTGGATTCTTCACTCCTTCCTGTTTGCATCAACTGTACAGCTACTTTTAAAGCATGAATTAAGGCACAGATGCACCAACACATTTCCAGTTTCCTTCTGCATTCACGTTTTGTGTTGAAATGTTTTTGCAAGTTTTCTGTTAATTTTTGTCCACTACTACGATCAGTGTTCTATAGTCAGGAGCTGATTGATCCAGCATCTGCTGCTAAGGTTCTGCAATGTCATGCTAGCCTTGCAAAGAATCATGGGGCGCTGGGAAAAAAATTTGTCTAAGCCAGTGACACTGTGAATCTTCAGGAAAATATTCAGCAACCAAGGTCTTCAGCTAACACAGCATATTTTCTATAATAAACTAGTGAATTTTGCAGATTAACAATTGTAGACACACACTGACCTTTTACACAATATGCACAGTAGGGGACATTTATTATTATTTTCCATTTGTTTTTCTTTCAGTGGGTCACGTAACACAAATAAACAAATTCCATGTGTACCAAAGTTTACCTGTGATGGTTGATTTTTCATTGTGTATCTCAAGGATTTCCATTTTTTATCATAAACATTGCAAGTTACCCTCTTATTGGTAGACTGATCCAACATGAGTGATAGTTCTCAAATACTCATATTTCTTTTGGTTTGATTGGTTACAAAGAGGAAGGATTTTATTCTAAATTCATCTTTATAGTAAACCTTTTATGTATGACATGTTAAATCCTTGTTTACAAGTACCATGCTTTATTTAAAAATTGAATTGTTACCTGATCCTTTCAAAATGTGTTACCTACAGCTCATATTAAAAAAGGAGGTTCTGAATCGACCGTATCTTTTACTTTCAGATGACCATCAGTTGATATTAATTAATACGTGGCTCAAGAGTACTTAAAAGTGTAGATGATAAAATGAACATACGGGAAAAACATACAAAATTTGTGAGTAAGCAGCTATTTTCATAGTTGATGAGACGGCCTATTAAGTCTTTCAAGTAGGAATATTTCCAGCGCAAACACTAATTGTATTTGTGATGATGCTTCTCATGAAATCCCTTCCATCAACTTCTTTGAGAAGTAATTAATTTGCTTTATTCGTTTACTGTTAAAAGAAGTTGGCTTTTAGCTACAAGTACAGAAAAGGCTTCAAGTGCCTTCAAACATGGAGTTCTATGCTGCCGTGAAGCTGGTTCAGTAAATGAATGTCGACTTCCTTTGGTAGGTCCATCTATATAGTGGTGGATCCAGAAAGGGTGGAACTTGACGTGACGGAAGTAACCTCAGCTGTCTTCTAGGGTTTCTCTTCTACCATTCTAGATGAGAAAATTGGAGGAACCATTAGTGACTATATCACACCTTTAGCCTTCTCTGTATTTCCTTCTGTCCAAAACCCCTAAAATGCTCCCTATGCTCGCATGTTTGACAACGTTAATGAAGTGGAATCTGATTCCTGAGCAAAAAAGTGATGGAAAATATTTGCTGCTGTTGTATTAGGCAAGAGACACACATACTTAATGTTGTACTGGCTAAGTCATTTTACTTATGCAGGGTGTCCGATTCACTGCATGACCCTGAATACGTCAGTGTCTCCAGCTATAAAAAAAAATGCATGTAAACAGTCATATTACATCTCTGTGTGATGGTGACCTCTGTGGAAATGGTGTTATATACATCAGTGTTGTTTGTCTTAACCATCCCTCTCACAGGGTGTACCTTTCAGGAAGCAGTTCACTATTTACGATAGAATTTTACCTCAGTATACACAGTTAGTGACTAAAATATTTTTTATTTTACTTTATAGTTTGGTTGCTAGAACCTTTCAGCTAAGTGTGAGTTTAAAAAGCCATTGTGAAAACTGAGAAGATGCTTTCTTACATGTAAATACTGAATGCAGTAAGTATGAGAGAGAGAAAATATCAGGTTACTGGTTTTATTGGTGTTGCAGACCTAGATAAAAACACATTAAAGGTTTTTAAAAAGTTTAAACTTTAACCTCCATTGCAAGCTTATAGGATGCCAGAGTCTACACCAGCAGCATTGGGTGGACGGCATCAATAATTCCAATACAGATGTCCATCACAAGGAAACAGTCACCCCCACACTCATATTCTCCTAAAGCAGCAATTCAAAAATGTCATTTATCATAACCTGTAAATCTTTGTGTAAGGGAATTGGTTCATCTAAAAAACTAAATAGGTAGGCTATTGAGTAAAAATGTAAAAATCCACAGAGGCAGTGATTAGGCTTTGGTTTGAGCCAAAATCATTGAAGCTGTGAGGCAGTGGAGTAACCAGAGTGTCAAACATACTTACAAATATTCTGTTATTTTAAATTTACTATTAATAAACTCCCTTAATTATACAGAACACATAACTAAACCCATAAATATCTTGTATTATTATTACAGCACTGCATTATGAACATATATGGAATCATCGAGGATTCTTTCAACTTTCAGTTGCTCCTGAGTTTCTGGCTGCTTAGAATTCTGTAGTGTTATGGCAGCTTCTTAAGTTAGGCTATAGGAGCACACAGCAGCTATGAATCTCGTTATTGAAAAGGTGCATTTCCTATGCAATGCTGCCACATGGTGGCTGAAAATAGCATTTTCCGTTATAATATTTAAAATGTGGTGACAGCAATAAAAACAGTAAATAAAGGAAAATGACCATATGAAAATGATATTTAAACTTATTTACGGATCTCTGAAATGTAAAATTCATTTACACATCATGCATATTATTAAAATAGTTTATTATTTTCAAGTATTTGTCAGGTGATTTTGAATGTTTTTTTCATCCACGCAATTTCTAGAAATGTACAAGAAAAAGCTTTCAAATTAAGAAAATGAAGAGTGGAAATTAAATTTAAAGAACACTGTCCAAGCATGTAGAAAATATCTGTAAAACTGTGTCTTTTATCCTTTCATAATCCAGGTAAGGTAATAATCCAAGCCATTCCAAGAGTTGATATGTACAAGAAGCGATTGAACAATTACTACTGTGTCTCTCATTCATTTTCCTAACTGTATAATTGCAGGCTTGTTAGATAAGAAGCATAGCGGCTAGTTCTACTGCATCAGAGATTCACATCCTGAACCCAATAACTGTCTGTATGGAGTTGTCACGTTCTCGCCAGGTCTCCCATGGCTTTTGTGTGCAGACATTCTTTTGTAGCAGGTAGTCACTGGAACTATGAAGTTGTTCACCTCCTACTCTCTGTGTGATCCCAGACCACTTGCGTGCCCGTATAAGACATATATTAACAGTATCTTGATCTTGTGCATTGCCTTGACAAAATTTGTATGTGTCTTGAGGGGTCATATAGCTATGATACATTAAAAATAAGGAAGTGCTTTGCAAAATGGATTAAAAGTTAAACTACATTTGGATCAAATAAAGACTGAAAATATATATGAGAATACCTATGGTACCAATAAAAAGTATTCGCCTTTTGGAAGTTTTCACATTTTACTGTTGTGCAAGGTTGAATCACAGTGGATTTAATAGGCCTTTTTTGACATCTGATCAACAAAAAAAAGACACATTAACGTTAAAGTGAACACAAATCTCTGAAAATTGGTCTAATTAATTACAAATATAAATTAGGCCATACTGATTGATGGCATACTGTAAGTATTAAGGCCCTTTAATGTGACACATCCAAATAATCAATGGTGCAGCCAATTGCTTTTAGAAGTCTCATAGTTAGTTCAATGGAGATCACCTGTTGTCAAAGGGTTTCAGCTGATTGAGTATAAATGAATTATTAAGTTTTGGGGAGTTATTATGATGACCTAATCTACACATTGAAGACAAAGGAGCAGTTCAAGCCACTATATGAAAAATAGACTGAAAAGCTCTTATCAGAAGATTTATACAAGAAAATATCAAAGACATTGAATAAAATGCACAAGACATCTCAGATAAAGTTTGCCAGAAGGCATATGAAAGATTGAATTCATCTGAAAGAAAGTTCTATGGTCTGACAAGACTTAAATTGAGCTTTTTGCCCATTAAACTAAACACCATGTTTGGTGGAAGCCAAACACTTCATATTAAACTCAAAAACACCATCCTCGCCATGAAAACATGGTGGTCGCAGCAACACGATGTGGGGACGCTTCTCTGCAGCAGGCCCTGGAAGGCTTGTGAGGGTAGAGAGTAAAATGAATGCAGCAAAATACAGGGAATTCCTGGAGGAAAACCTGATACAGTATGATGCAATGGTGAAAAGACATACAGGTAAAAAGCCAGTTTAAAACTGCTATATTTTATGAGTAATTTTCCTAATGAGAACTAGAATTGCAGTTAAATATTCGCAAAGAAGTGAAAGTTCTCTAACAGATGCAGCACTCCCACTCTGTGAGATTTATGACAGATGAGAACTGAAACCCATTCTTATGTGAGACAACGTGTTTCACATTGTAACAATACATCCTCTGGGAAGAATAGTTAAAATGATAATAAAAGTTTGTGAGAACTTACGAAAATAAGGAAAGTTGTATACAGTAGTTACATGAATTATACATTTATTTTAAAAAATGATTTTGTAAACCTCTAAAAATTAAATAAACTTAGTGATCTCACTGCAGTAGAGAAATCCATTTTCTGAATGTATATATTAAGGTGGCTTTTGTGGTTATGCAGGAGCTGAAAGGTAAATCTGACTGCATTACACAAACATTGTTATAGAGTGTGTTCATGACTTTCACCACGTAGTGTACTGTATATGAGCAACATGGAAACAATAGAAGTTTTTTGCTTATAAATTTGCAAGACAGCTCAGATCTTCTAATTAGTATTGCAAAGCCCTGTTACCTAATTCTTAGCAAACACTCAGTCAGCTTTGTAGCTCCTAATATGTGGAACTCTTTTCTTATGTCTGTTTATGTAGCTCCATCTGTCTTGATATTCAGATCCAGACTGTTCTTTCCCTTTTCTCTCTGACTTTATAATTACTTTTGGTTCATTTACGTTTCAACACTTTGTGCTGTTCAGTGTGATCATCATGTCCCTACCGCATTATACAGTTATAACTTGGGCTGATAGTCTTGTAAAGCTCTACCTGTGATCAGTTTAACCTGTTTTGTTATTCCTCACTTTGTTTTTGTTGTTCTCGTATTCTACTTTTGCACAATCTGTTCAATCCGTTTCATTATTTCTGGTTTTATCCCTGTAGAGTTTGCCTATTCTCCTTATGCCTACTTGAGTACAGTGGATTCAGAAAGTAATCGGACCCCTTCACTTTTTGGCATTTTCCAATCTTGCTGCCTTGTTCTAAAATATTTTAAATTAATTTTTCTCCACATCAAGCAACACTCAATACCCCAGAATGACAATGTTAAAATCATGATATTTAGAGATTTATGAAGTTTATTAAAAATAAAAAAAACTGAAATACCACATTGACACAAGCATTCAGACCCTTTACTATGTCACTTGAAGTCTGCCTCAGGTGCATCCCATTTTAGGGATTATCATTGAGCTGTCTCTACACCTTGTTTGTAGTCCACCTGTGGCCAGATTGGGTGTTATTAGGAAATGCTCTCATCTCTCGACAGAAGGTCTCACAACTGTCAATGTGTATCAGAGCAAAAACCAAGCCATGAGTTTGAAGAAATTGCCTGAAGAGCTTAGAGACAGGATTATGTCAAGGTACAGATCTGGGGAAGGCTACACAAAATTTCCTTCAGTATTAAAGGTTCCCAAGAGCACAGTGGCCTTCGTAATTCTTAAACAGAAGACTTTTTTTTATATCCATGACTCTTTCTAGAGCTGGCCACCTCGCCAAACTGAGTAAGCATGGGAGAAGGACGATGGTAAGAGAGGTGACTATGAACCCGATAGTCATTCTGGTTGAGCTGTGTGGAGATGAGAGAACCTTCCAGAAGAACAACTATCACTGCAACATTCCACCAATCTGGACTGTATGATAGAGCGGCCAGACAGAAGTATCTCCACAGTAAAAGACACAAGAAAGTCCGCTTGAAGTTTGCAAAAAGGCAGCTAAAGGATTCCCTGACTTTGAAAAAGAAGATTCTCCGGTGTGGTGAAACCAAGCTTAACATCATGTGTGGAGGAAACCTGGCACCACTCATCACCTGTGCCACACCATTCCGACTGTGAAATATGATGGTGGCAGACTCATGCTGTGTGGTGGTTTTCAGTGTCAGGGACTGGTATTTATGGACATCTTTGGGGATGTCTTTTATTTGAACACCTTTAGAGCCGTTTATATTTTGAAGTATTTTGGGAATTTTGAAAATACTTCAGAATCATGTTTTATGGGTTTGAATTTAGATTTTTTTTAATTAGCATATGTTATTTTTTGAATTTAGGAGCCTTTTCCATGTATTTTGAAATTCCTTTTTATGTAAATACATTTTTAAAGCTTTTGAGTTGGAAAAGGTGTTTTTTGTACTCTGGGCTTTCCCTTTTGGGATCAATGACAGGTAAGATGCCAAAACAAGTGCTACAGTGGTCAGATGTAATGGACACTAAGAATATATATGAGAATTTAACTAAGAGATGCTGACATTACAACCAAGACCAGGCAAACCTTCATCAAGGAACAGACAGGGAGGAGTAAACTGGGATAGAATTCAGAACACAAATGTCAAAACCAAAAACCCTAAACTGTAGTGGAAGTCAAAAGGTGTGTTACCAAAAGGTACTAACACTTGCTGGATTAAATTTCATCTAAGCATTACTAGCTTTCTTCGTAATTTCTGAAGTGAATCTAAACGTGGAATGTAGAATACTTTGCACCTCTATCTTCAATAGGTTTGATGCAATGAAATCACATATCACATTAATTCATAGTAACATATTTGTCAACCACATAGCTGCCACCATAAAAAGCAAGCATCAAAATGGCAGTGATTTCCACTCAAAATAGATACAAAAGTAGATAAAAAACTAAATAATGATTAAAAAAAACTGAAAAAGGAATAAACCTGATTCAGAATGTCACCAGAAAAATATTCAAGGCATCAGGCACAGAAACAAGATATATGAACTTGATAATTTTTTTGTCACAGAAACATTTGACAGAAGGAAATACATTCTTGTTATCTACCACAAATTAGTTAACTAGTGATAATGATAGAAAGCAGGAGTCTAGACATTACCTAGGTGCCATAAGAACTTAAGATGCATTTCATTACTCCAGCTATGCTGAAACCTTTTAGATCTGCGTATTCACTTTATATTAACTTGAAGCTACTTTGCTTAGAAGGTTTTTTAAACCTGTTTATTGACACCTTTATCCTTTTTATTAAGGTGACTTGCAACATTTATGACATTGGTTCCATTTCTTTTGGTTTTCCAGTTGGAGAAGAGGCAGGTCAAGTGACTTGCTCATGGTCACACAGTGTCAGTAGTGGGATTTGAACCCACAGCCTCAGGGTTTGAAGTCCAAAGTCTTAACCACTACACCACTTTTTAAGACTCTGGACTCTCAACAGTTTTTAAGAATTGTGAATAACTTACCAACCAAGTCTGCAATTTACCCTCATTTCTATTTCCAAGGCAATGAACTATCAGGCCGACGTCCTTTGATGATTTATGCATGTTACAAAACTCTACTTTATATTTGTTTTCAAGACATGTCCAGAGGGATGTTGCTAAGAGAAAATTCTTAAAAGACACCTTTGGGTATCTGAAGGTGGAGTTGACTCCTGAGTCTAAGAAGATGTAAGTATCTTCTTTTGAGTATCAGCAGCTTTTAAATGTTCCGTGTGGGAGTACAGCCTAAAGACAACTGTGACAAAGTCACCACCCAGGTATCCAAGGAAGGTCAGATTAAGCACAAGGTTGGTTTCGAATGCCAGCGTGTTTGCATATACTGTATAATAAATTAATAGAAAACAAGCACTGTGAAGTTAGTGGTGTGCAAGTTCAGCCACTTAACACAGACAGACACGACACCAGATGTCCAAAACACACACGTTTAATATTCCCTTCTGGTTTTACAACACCACACAACGTACTCAACAGCCACAAACTGTTCACAGTCCCTTCTTTCCTTTACTCTCTCAATTCTTCTACCGCCTCTACACCTCTCCTTGCAAGCTCCGTCCTCTTCCTCCCGAGTCCGGCTCCTCTGATGGAGTGAGGCGGCCCCTTTTATAATGCCCCAGATGTGTTCCAGGTGCTCTGGGACGAAGTTCCGGCAGCACTACCTGGTGTGGCTGCATGGGCACCCAGAAGCACTCTGGGTGTACTAAGTTCCTGATCCGGCAGCACTTCCTGTTGCAGTCCAAGGCTCTGTAATCCTCAGGGTGACCCCTGGCAGTGGTCATGGGTCGCAACAGGGTTGAGCTTCTAAGCTGTGATCCTGTGGCCCCGATGCAGACCAGGGCAGCTGTCCTCTCGTGGCCAGGGGAAGGTATTGTCATTGTTCTAATCTTTCCACCTTCCAGGTGTCCCGGCTGGGCAGGGTCCCCAGCCGTCCGCCACAGTGGGTACATACATACATACAAAAAAGTACGATACTAGAACATGGGGGTATTTTGGATCCTATCTTTACAATAATTGCATTCTACCTATTCAGATATACATTATTTATTTCTGTTTTTTATTAATCATATTTAAAGAATCTGAATAAGCTCTTATTTTTCAATTGATGTATTGCCTGAGTCAGCTAGCATATAAATGTTAAAGATTATATTAACTGATTATTTAAAAGTAACATTATAAGGCCTGTGTGTTTGAAGAAACAAACCAGAACTATTGGTCAAATATTACATTTGTTTTCAATGATTCGTTTTCAAAGTACAGGATGGCTACAACACAGACTCACCACAACAGGACCGTAGATACATAATTTTGCTGCAGCTAGAAATTATACATATTCCGTAAACCCAATAAAAAGAAGACCATAAAAAAGGAAATTTTTAATAAACCTAAGATTATCAGATTTATCACCTTACTCCATTTACACCAGGCTTGCAGCCCAGGCTACCATTTTAATGTAGCTGGTAAGGCCTCACTTTAGTTTTCCTGCTACCCATAAATAATGAAGAAACATTGATGTATTATTATTTCATTAACATCTCAGAAATCTTTAATTCACAGTTTGAATGAAGCCGTACTTTATAATGCAGATAGAACTGGCGACACATGAATTAGATATATATACTGAGAGACCTAGAAATGCCTTCCAGTGTATCCATTCATCCACCCATTATATTTTTTATCTGCTTTTTCAGTTCAGGGTTGCAGTGAGCAGGTGGCTATCTCAGGAACCATTGTGTGCAAGAAAGAAACCCATGGTATAGCCAGTGGACATGTTTAGGCGGGCCAATTATTGCAATATGCCATCTTTGGGATGTGGGGGGTAAATCCATCAAGATTCAGGAATAATGTGCATGTTCAGTGTCTTATATTTGCCACCTCAAACACTTTAAATATCCTTGTTATTTTTATATTTTATAGTATTTAATCTACAGGCTTATATGAAAGCCTTTCACCGGCTTTCAGATTTCTTCATAATCAAAGCTTTTACCCACCTTTGGCGATTATTTTTAAGATGTTCCAGACAATGTCAGAATGATCACATAAAGATGAATGTCTTTACTTTAGAATGGTCAGTCACATCTGTCATTAGCTACTTTATTTTGATACATTGTTTGTGGCCATTAAGCAGGTAACAATAAAAGTATTTATTGCCTGGTCATCAGGCTCATGCTTTTTACCTACCACTTTAAAAATGTACTTTATCCTCCCTAGAAAAATGTACTTCATAAGGCAGGTTTTTAACTAAGATGCAGAAGAACAGATGGCATGTTCTCATAGAACAAACTCACTGACTGCCACCACTATGTGATCCTGCAAAACCTTTACAGTATTTGTACTCGTGTGGAGCTGAACAGATGACTTTAGAACACCATCTGGGTCATTTAAGCGTGCTTTTTAGCTTTAAATTTAAAGTAAACTGTACTGTGTTGTAGAAAAATTTTATGTTAAGTATGTGTACTATAAGAAGTCAGTGTAAATTGATTTACAGTAATTAGTTTACTAAGGGGCTGAAATCAATTAGTCTACCTAAGAATGAAATTGTTTGCAGAAGTAAAATGCAAAAATTAACAACTTTACTGTTAGAACAATGGCAGTGCCTATACCAGCATGCACCTGATCAACTGAGTCACTCATTTTACCACATGCAGCAGACAATACCATAGTTCAGTATACTGGAAGAGAAGTAACTGCAAAGACACTCAGAATTTCTGTTTCAATATTGCTTAAAAGTGTATAACATCAGCATGGCCAAAAAAATGTATATATGTTTTATAACTTATCTTTGAAATGTACGTCCAGATACTGCACCTGAATGGGACTGGAAAAGCCCCACATTGGGCCTAGAAGTGTCTTCACCTGCCATGTTTATCTGCACAGACAATGTTCTGTAAAACTGACAGATCAAGCAACAAAAGGAGAAGAGGATAAGGAGATTAAGTTAACTTCAAAAACAAAAAAGTCAAAGCCCAGAGGTCCAAATTATTGTTCACCAAAGCCTAACCACTACTTCAAAAAAAGAGTCCTAATAATCCAAAGCAAGAAGCCTTAGCCCTAAATACATTTACAATATACACTCTTTAAATTTGTTTTATTTTACCCACCATCTTAGATACAGAATTACACTGCAAATAATAAACCAGAGAACAGATGTATACATGTATTATTTGGTTTACTGCATGTGTAACAGTAATCACACAAATACACAAACACGTAGACTGATTTACTTATGAAAATGCTGTAGGCAGTGTGGGTGATAAAGTTGCAGGTTTAGGTCCTACTAATGACTTATTATGTAACCGACAGAAAATATCTATTCGGCCTGCTGTATTTATCTCATTGAGAATTCTGCAGCCCCTCTGATGTCTATCACACATGATATCCTATATGGTGTTCCACAAGGCTCTATCCTGGGTCCGCTGCTCTTCTTAATCTACATGCTTCCATTAGGCCAGATTATCTCAGGGCACAACGTGAGCTACCACAGCTATGCTGATGACACACAGCTGTATTTATCAATTGCACCTGATGACCCCGATTCTCTTGATTCACTAACACAATGTCCAACTTGTATCTCAGAATGGATGAATAGTAACTTTCTCAAGTTAAATAAAGAGAAAACTGAAATCTTAGTGATTGGCAATAATGGATACAATGAGGCTATTAGAAATAAACTGGATGCATTAGGATTAAAAGTCAAAACGGGGGTAAAAAGCTTAGGGGTAACTGTTGAATGTAATCTAAATTTTAAATCGCATATTAATCAGATCACTAGGACAGCATTTTTTCACTTAAGAAACATAGCAAAAGTTAGACCTCTTATATCATTGAAAGATGCTGAGAAATTAGTTCAAGCGTTTGTTTTCAGTCAACTAGATTACTGTAACGCACTCCTCTCAGGACTACCCAAAAAAGACATAAATCGTTTGCAACTAGTGCAGAATGCAGCTGCTAGAATCCTAACCAGGAAAAGAAAATCCAAGCACATCTCTCCAGTTTTGATGTCACTACACTGGTTACCTGTGTCATTCAGGATTGACTTTAAAATTCTGCTTATGGTTTATAAAGCCTTAAATAATCTTTCCCCATCTTATATATCGGAATGTCTGACGTCTTATATTCCAAATCGTAACCTCATATCCTCAACTGAGTGTCTCCTTAGAATTCCAAGAGCAAAACTTAAAAGAAGTGGTGAGGCGGCCTTCTGCTGTTATGCACCTAAAATCTGGAATAGCCTGCCAATAGGAATTCGCCAAGCTAATACAGTGGAGCACTTTAAAAAAACTGCTGAAAAAACATTACTTTAACAAGGCCTTCTCATAACTTTACTATAATTTAAATCCTGATACTCTGTATATCCAATTCATTATAATAACTATTCATGGTGGCTCTAAAATCTGTACTAACCCCTACTCTCTCTTCTGTTTCCTTTTCCGGTGTCCTTTTGGTGGTGGCTTGCGCCACCTCCATCTACTCAAAGCACCATGATGTTCCAACAATGATGGATGGATTAAAAGCCAGAAGTCTGTATGACCATCAGCATCAAGTGACTCTGTGAGAACCCTAACTACAAAGAGGACTATTTCATTTATGTTAGGTAGAATGCCCAGAGAGGACTGGGCGGTCTCGTGGCCTGGAACCCCTGCAGATTTTATTTTTTTCTCCAGCTTTGTGGAGTTTTTTTTTTTGTTTTTTTCTGTCCACCCTGGCCATCGGACCTTACTCCTTTTCTATGTTAAATAATGTTTTCTTATTAGAATTTCTTATTTTGTCTTTTATTTTTCTTTTCTTCATTATGTAAAGCACTTTGAGCTACTTTTTGTATGAAAATGTGCTATATAAATAAATGTTGTTGTTATCATTATACTCACAGCCTTTGGTTTTCCTATTATTGCCAGTTCAAACCATTTGCCTTGATAATGAAGGTACCACCATGCTCCTTTCAACCTACATTCTCTGGTCTTTACATTTGTTTCCACAAGAAATCTCCACTCACTACAGCTGCCCTACTTAGACTCCTACAGCTTCCTCCATAAGAAATTAAATTTTATACTTTCTGTAAACAGAACTCCTGTTGACCTCTTAAGTTTTCTTTTGTTCATCTCTCCTATGGTTATCTAAAACTTGTTCTGGTTTTATCAGTCGTACCTCGTTGCTAGACTCTCATCTAGTCGTGGCACCATCAACAGTACCAAACATTTTCTACTCCACAGGTTTGTTTTGCCTGTTAACTTGGTGCTGTCTTGCCAGCCACTCTAATATGTTGTATTGTTTGTAGGTCATCCTAATTAAATGTATTAGATAGATAGATAGATAGATAGATAGATAGATAGATAGATAGATAGATAGATAGATAGATAGATAGATAGATAGATAGATAGATAGATAGATAGATAGATAGATAGATAGATAGATAGATAGATAGATAAAATATTAGGCTACAAACAGAGAAACAATTATTCTCTTGGTGCCTTATGTGGGGTTGGTCCCCGCCTTGCTCCCATTGCTGCCAGAACAGACTCTGACTCCTGCAATCCTTCATTGGAGTAAATTGTTTTGAGAATATTATGATATACAATACATTACATATTTAAGTAATAGTTCTTGCAGTTTTAAAGCGTCTGTCCTTACAAATGATGCTGCTGACATTGCCAAATGCTTCACACACAGCTTTTACACAGGAACAGGGCTGAGCAGAGAAAATCTGTGCATGCAAAACAAACTGACTAAAGCAATGCCATTTCATTCTAGTATTGTAGATTATATGTGAGGCACTATACTTTTAGATGGGGCTACTTTCTACAAACTGAATTTCAAAAGTCTGCACATGGTGTGAGTTCATGTTCAAGATCAAGTTTAGGCTTATTGTCTCATGTATAGAGTAGAGTGCAATTCTTAATAATATGAAGCATTCCAAAACCTTTCAACGCCCTGATTAGGATGTAAATAAAGTATCTATCTATCTATCTATCTATCTATCTATCTATCTATCTATCTATCTATCTATCTATCTATCTATCTATCTATCTATCTATCTATCTATCTATCTATCTATCTATCTATCTATCTATCTATCTATTACTAGTAAAACATGTACCTTACCAAGGAGGTCTGGATTCTTCAAAAAGTAAGATACATGAGTAAAAATGCGCTATGACAGAAAAATGATGTGTTCAAACTCAGAAAAGACAAGTGTATGTCATCTTTTTTATAATGTGTTGTTATACTGTTAATCAATACTATCTGCTTTTAGTTCTTTTGCAGATTTGATTTTAGCAGTCTAGTCCAGTTTATACTGTACAATATTAAACTTAGCAGAATAGCAGAAACTCAATTTCAAAATACAGTACTCTTAAATAACAGCTGACATCACTATTTCAATCAGTCAGTAATCGGACATCCTTTATTATAAAATTGGACCCAATGGAGCCTACACATCAGCAGTTGCGTTCTTTATGCACACTAAAGAATATGGCAGAATAATGATCTTAACTAAGCTTAGGTTCTTTTGCATAATGCAGTAGCTGCCTCAGTCAGCATATATTCATTTATTTTCTTAGCAGCAAGACACATATGTCCCTTTCTCCACCCACATTTGCCAACTCATGTTGTGAGGTCCCATGGCATTCCCAGGCCATCAGGGAGATATAATCCCCCAAGAAAGCCCTAGGTCTTCCCTGGAGGCTGCTCCTAGCTTGTTGTGACTGGAATATCTCCATTGGAAGGCATCCAGAAGGCATTCATATCAGATGCCCAAACCACCTCCATTAGCTCTTCTCAATGTGGAGGGTCAGCGGCTCTATTTCGAGCCTGTTCTGGATGTTTGCGTGCCTCACCCTATTTCTAAGTGTTAGTCAGAAAACAGATAAATGATATAATCTATAACACACTCTATTTTTTCGTATATCTAAAGGTTGCAAAATAGTTAAACAGATTAAACATCTTTGTCAAATATTGTATCATTAAATAGGAACTTCTTATATATAACTTCTTACAGAGAACACAATAAAAGCAATTAATTGTCATTATCTGAGTGTCTCCTTAGTGAATGTGCTGGAAACAAATAGTACAGAAATTGAAGGAAAGATAAATTGAGATATGCTCACAAATGCATGCAGAAAGTGTGCACTCTTCTCTTTTAAGTGTTTCTCTCAGCCACACTCAAAAATAAGAAGTCCAAAAATAGAAAACAGAAGAGAAAGCTTTAAAACTTTCAAAATGAAAAGACACATCCAGGAAAGACTGACACACTTACTAGATTTGTTGAACTGATGTCCATCATACTTACCTGGCAGGGGAGATACCAGTAAGTAAGTAACTTTATATTCCATCTTTTCCATGAAGCCATTCTGGTTATCTTAGTTGCTACCATTTGGTAGAGAAGCAGTTGCCACATTGCTAAGAAAGGACAGAGCCGGTTATACTTCCTTAGAAGGCTGGCGTCCTTCAACATCTGCAATAAGATGCTGCAGATGTTCTATCAGATGGTTGTGGCGAGTGCCTTCTTCTACGTGGTGGTGTGCTGGGGAGGCAGCATTAAGAAGAAAGACACCTCACGCCTGGACAAACTGGTGAGGAAGGCAGGCTCTATTGTTGGCATGGAGCTAGACAGTTTGACATCTGTGGCAGAGCGACGGGCACTCAGCATGCTCCTATCAATTATGGAGAATCCACTGCATCCACTAAACTGTGTCATCTCTAGACAGAAGAGCAGCTTCAGCGACAGACTCCTGCCACTGTCCTGCTCCACTGACAGACTGAGAAGATCGTTCCTCCCCCAAACTATGCGACTCTTCAGTTCCACCTGGGAGGTAAACGTTAACATTATATAAAGTTATTGATTGTTTTGACCTGCATTATTATCAATCTTTAATTTAATATTGTTTTTTCTATCAGTAAGGTGCTGCTGGAGTATGTGAATTTCCCCTTGGGATTAATAAAGTATCTATCTATCTATCTATCTATCTATCTATCTATCTATCTATCTATCTATCTATCTATCTATCTATCTATCTATCTATCTATCTATCTATCTATCTATCTATCTATCTATCTATCTATCTATCTATCTATCTATCTATCTATCTATCTATCTATCAGATGCATTTAATTTTCTCTAATTGTTATTAAATATGCACTTGTCTAGGATATTCCAATATAGAAGGCAGTGTAGGAAACTTGAAAAGCAGAATTGGGAAATAAACTAGTAATATCTAAAAGTTAACCATATTAGACTCAGAACTGCGCAAGTCAGTTTCATTTGGCAGAAGGGCAGTAAGTGAGTGAGGATCTAGAAACACTAAGGATGTTCCACAGTGAAATAAAGTCTAGTAGAGTCTGAAATTTGAAAACACATGGACTAAAGAGGCTTGAAGAAACCATTATCTCATTGCTCACTGGTGGGGTCTCATCCTCATCATTAGTTATTTTTTATACCCTAAAGTTCTACTAAATTGAAAACTAGTATAACTATCATGGTTTACATTGCTGCTGAGAGGCATGATGGTAATGGTTTAGTGCTCCAGGGACCTGGATTTGAATCCTGGCCTGTTTACTGTTTACGTTGAATTAGGATTAGGGATTTTATGTTTTTCAATTAAAGTCAGTTATCATAGGAACAAATAACAATTAAACCCTCAGACTATTGACCATAATTCAATACCATCAACAGACAGAAAATAATAATGAAGTCCACATTACTTATGAACAAAACCTGAAGATTCCTAGCCTAAACTATGCAGAGACTCCCTAATCATAATCTCCACATAGCATGTTGATTGTTATAGTTTACCCAAAAGATCTGATGCAGATTGCTGCATACCATCATCTTGAAGAAGGTAGGTGTTGCTATGATTTGCATTTCTGTTTAATTATTTGTGCATTTCCTGAGGTATTTTCTAAGTTTATATGCATATAGCTGGGGATTTTTAAGCCATGGATTCTGAACTTTACTTCAGTTTGCATTGAGAAAGTAACTTTATATTCCATCTTTTCCATGAAGCCATTCTGGTTATCTTAGGTGCTACCATTTGGTAGAGAAGCAGTTGCCACATTGCTAAGTAACCGATCTGGAAGTGCACAGCTGGTGGCACCATGGGGTCCTGAGTGTAAAAGGGCACGATGAACTCTTCTTCCAAGCTTGAAGAGATATGAGGTGAAACACAAAAATAACCAAATTGGTAAAAAATATATATTTATTGATGAATTACAGCATTCTAAACATTGTCACCTTCTATATACTCCCCCTCCCGATCTCTACACCACTTCATACGTATCTCCCATTGATTGAAATAGTGCTGGAAGTCTTTTTGCTTGAGGCTCTTCAACAGGCTTGCCGTTTTTGTCTTCATTTCATCCATTGAAGAAAAATGTCTTCCCTTCAGGTCACTTTTGATTTTCAGGAACAAGTAAAAATCACAGGGAGCTAAATCAGGCAAGTAGGGAGGATGATCGAGGACAGGAATGTTTTTGTCAGTCAAAAACTGCTTTACAAAAAAAGAGAAAATTCGCAAGAAATTTGACGTTACTTTGCTGTTCGATTTCTTCATCTGACATTATCGTGGCAACTCCTGTAGCGATTGTTATGCAAATACTGACTGGGCTATTCACAGGATATACCTAGCCAGTCGGCAGTTTGAGAGGGCGTGTAGGAGGCAATATAGGTCTATAGTTCACGTCTGGCCAACCTCCAGACGGTTTTCCAGGAAAGCCCCAAGCCCAGTCCAGTTATTTTTGTGTCTCACCTCGTATACCAAAGCAATTTGATTATGTTTATTTGGTTAATGTTCCTGGTCAAACATCCACTGCTTTATAAATTTTTGATGATTTTTACCTTGATGATAGCATACACTATATTTGATTTCCTGGTTACAATTCTAGCTTGTCTTTTGGTTCTTCTGGCCCATTAAATATCCCTTCTTTGTCAGAGTAGGTGTGATGTCATTACACATCATGTGACTTCTTATCACTTAAAATGGTGGTAAAAAATAAAAACAAATAATAAAAGAAAATGTATTGAATCATGATGAAGAAGTTCCACCTCTACTGAATTCAGAAAGGTTTGACAAAGAAATGCCCATTGTAAAACATTTCTTCACATATATTTAAACATCCAAAGGAAAGCAGAATAGAGTCAATACCACTGGAGAATAATAGTTGATTTTTTCCACCTGTAGATAATATAAGACATTGCTTTTCCATTGAGTTATGGAGAGTGGATTAGGAATTCTCCAACTGAGTTAAATAAGTTGACCTGGAAGCAGTATAGTGTAACAAATCACAATGAATTTATCACTACATAATCTTATCCCATCTGGTGTTACTCCTAATGATGGTAATAAAAAGTGAGGAATAATTATGAGTCCAACACTGTCTGACAAATCAGCAAAAAATAATTCCCCAAAATTATCTTAATTTACAACAATCCAATAACATATGCCTGAGTGATTTTGGTGCTTCATGGCATTATTAACAATTATAGCCCGGCGTCTGATGTATTTTGGATAATGTTAGACTTGATAAATGAGTCTGATGCACAATTTTGGCATACTTTGCACTGACTGATGAGAAGTGTATATTACGAATGACTGAATTCAGTTTTTGTCTCACTTATAGTGGAGAGGTCTGTTCACATTTAAACACTGTGAAATTAGTTGATAAAGTGCAGAAATAATGTCCATATTCTCCTTAAATATTTTCAAGCACACATATTGATGGAAGATTAGGGAGGTACAATAAATAAAAAGTAGTAGAAAGAATTCCATATTTAAGACATAATTGATCAAAGTGTGCAAACACAATATACTGAGACCTCTGAAGGTCCAGATATCTAATGAGTTCCATGAACTCAATACTTTACTGGCTAATGAGGGCTGGAATACACAGTACAATTATTGTGCACTGGAGCAGCAGAGAATAGAACATCTGCCCTAAAGTGTTTCCTACATTGGTTCCTTATTTTGAGCGAGTTATGCAAAACCAGATTGATTATGAACTGGTGTTAGTTATTAATGACTGGAGAACACACCGATGTGTACAGAGGAGAGTTTGAGCAACCTTTACTTTCTAAAGGTTAACTAAGCAGGTGCAGGGGTCCCCAGCTCCAGTCCTGGAGGGCCGCAGTGGCTGCAGGTTTTCATTTTAACTCTTTTCTTAATTAATGACCGGTTTTTGCTGCTAATTTGTTTCTTTTGAATTAATTTTATTTGACTTGCTCTTGAAGACTCAGACCCCTTAAATGTTTATTTTCCTTAATTAGCAGCCAAACAATAATGAAATACATAAAGAAAGGTGAAGGTCTAAGGAATGCTGATCTGCTCAGGTCCACAAAACATTTTAACAGTGCTCTTAGAAAAGAGAAATTCGGCAATTTTGGAAATGTCTGCCATTGCATACAATGAGAGCAGCAACAAGCCATGGAATTAAAGAACAGGTTTAATTAACAACAAGAATCAGAGCCTAATTAAGCAAATGGCTGGAGTGAAATTGGTTGGAGTTTGAGGCCCTGACTTAGCTGGTCTTCTGTTGGCTAACTCACATAACGTTTCATTTCTGTATGGGTGCCATGTCACTTGACCTTCTTCAGTTTGCATACCACTCAAACAGGTCAACTGAGGATGCCATATGCTCTGCCCTTCACCTCTCCCTGACACATCTGAATAAAAAAGACACATATGTCAGGATGCTATTCATAGACTTTAGCTCTGCCTTCAACACAATCATCCCTAAAAAGCTGGTTGCAAAACTGAGCAGGTTGGGCCTGAACACCACCCTCTGCAATTGGATCCTGGACTTCTTGACAGAGAGGCCCCAGTCAGTTTGGATAGGCTGCAACACTTCCAGCATCATCACACTGAGCACTGGAGCACTGCAGGGCTGCATGCTTAGTCCACTGCTGTTCACCCTGCTGACTCATGACTGCACAGCCATTCACAACACTAACCACATCATCAAGTTTGTGGATGATACGACGGTGCTGGGACTGATAAGCAGGGATGATGAAACAGCATACAGAGATGTGGTGGAACGGCTGTCCGCATGGTGTGAAGACAACAATCTATCTCTCAATGTTGACAAGACAAAAGAGATAATCGTGGACTTCAGAAAATCACGTCCTGCCCACATCCCACTCAGCATCAACGGTTTAGATGTGGAGACTGTTAGGAGTACCAAGTTCCTCGGTGTGCACATAACTGAGGAACTTATGTGGACACATAACACTAATCAAGAAAGCCCAGCAGAGACTACACTTCCTGAGGCGGCTGAAGTGAGCACGTCTTCCCCCTTCCATCCTCACCATGTTCTACAGAGGCACCATTGAGAGTGTTCAGACCAGCTGCATCACTGTCTGGTATGGCAACTACAACATATCTGACCGCAAGCGCCTGCAAAGGATAGTGAAGACAGCAGAGAACATTATTGGGGTGCCTCTCCCTTCACTACAGGACAAATTTTACAAACGCAGTGTCCGCAAGGCCTGCAGCATTGTGCAGGACCCCTTACACCCCTCACATGGACTTTTCACACTTCTGCCATCCATGAGAAGATACTGCAGCATCAAAGCCAGTTCTGCCAGGCTGCAGGAGAGTTTTTACCCCCAAGCTGTTAGACTCCTTAACACCAGGCTGCCCCCTGGGACCTTCCACACGGCCTCAACCACCTTTAAAAACAGAACTTTTATACATCAAGCCACTGTCCTGTAAAGACGAGTGTACAGGTAGAAAAGAACTGAAAATCTCCTACTGACCTTTAAGTATTTTGACACTCTTATTATCCTTCTGCTGTGAAACATTCTGTCATTCTTTACACATGTCTTAAACAACTATTATCATACACTGATAATTTCTGTAATATCTATATCTATTATTTATTGATTATATTACATATCTTACACATCGATATTGCTGCTACTTCTTTGTTTTGTCTTTGCACAATGTCTTGTCTTGTTTGTGTTTTCATTTTAATTTAAATTTTAAATTTTAATTTTACTTTAAATTTTAATTCTATTCTTAAATTATTATTTGCACATCATGTTGTTACACTGTGGACCCTGAGCTTCGCAATTTCGTCTGTCTGTATACTTGTATATGATTGAGATGACAATAAAGTGCACTTTGACTTGACTTGACTTGATGAAGAAATTCAGGGGAACACATCTTAAAAAAACAAGTCAATTAAGATGAATACAAAAGAAGTTAGTAAGCATCAAAAACAGGTCACTAATTAAGAAAAGGGTTAGATTGAAAACCTGCAGCCACTGGGGCCCTTCAGGACCGGAGTTGGGGACCCCTGTTCTAATGCCTTGCATAGTCTCAAAGTATGAATGGGACAGCTCAGCAGTGAAGCTGATGGTTATGTAATGCAATGCCACACCCTGTTTTAGATCTTTGCAATCTCATCATTTTAATACTTTGTATTTTTTGCAAAAAGTTAGTAACTGAATTTACCAAGTTGTGACATAGTGTTGACCTCTTATATCATTTTAGTATGTAAAAAAAGAAAACAATAATCAATACAGCCAAAAATGTGATGGTTGCATTATTTTTTTGGTGATGTGATACCTGCTTAATGTTTTCCTGTGACTTTTATTTTCACACAAAGGAAATGGAGCTAAATTTTAAGTTTGTTTTGTGAATACCAGGCAGCAAATTAACAGTGGTGTTGTGCTTCTCGTATTTACTGCAATGCATGTCACCATAAAGCAATGGAAAGGTGTGACATCACACATGGTCACTCTAAAAATAACCATAGCATATGAGAGCATGCAACGGGCAGACTGTAGTCAGCATCATTTTCGGTTTTATTAACTATTATAGAAATTGCTAATATTTAGAGTACACTTACCCAAAGTGAAATTGGATGGTGCGGACAGGTGCTTCATTGATAATGGCTCCATAGTGGCACTAGGACATGCCTCAGCTGAGGCTCACCTGGAGTGTGCATGGGATTTAGAGGCCTACAAGTCTCTGAATGTCTCTGAGGGAAAGGGGACCAACATCCCAACATTAGTCAGTAAAGAAAGGAGCATTTCATTTTGAAAATGGTAGCCAGCAGAATCAAATGGCCTGAGAGAGTTTAGATAACCATTAGGGAGTTGAGCGATGAAACTCATGTGCGTACCTGCAAGGCATTTCCTACCTGTGAGAAGCACATCACAGAGCAAGAAGTGTCATGCGTGTATTCTACTAGGAGAATTGAGGAGATCGTGTGAGGGGATTGGCTGTATAAACCCTGCGATGAGGTCGTCATTTACCTTCTGATAGACGTTTAATGGAGAAAAGAGTTTGGGGCAGATTATATCTGTCATTTATTCAGTGTAATGGAGGAGTGCTGGGAAAGGATGGTGAGCAGTTTGATTTTTCATTTGTTGCTTTTTTTTTTTGTTTTTGTTCTTTTTGGAATATTTTCCAGAGCTGTTATTTATTATTGGGAAAGGAAACAGTTTATTATATATTTTGTATTTACTGCATAGCCTTTAGGGGTGCAGATGTACACATGTAAAAAGATATGCATTTTTTTCATTTTTCTATTTTTTTATTGTGTCAATGCCTTTTTGACTGTAATTGAATGAACTGCATGCCACTGAACTGCAGTTAGTTTTTGGCGCTTGCTGCAATAAAAGAACAGCTGGTTTTTCACTACAGTTTTACTTGCCTATGTCTCTCACTCACACTGGTTACGTTTGGTTGTGAGCTACAAGATGCCCAGGATTGAATTTGTGCAGGAGTTACAAAGCACAGGGCGTCACAGCACAGCATAAAAGAGAGGGACCCTCGGAATGTACTAAGGTAGGTGCTAAGCTGTCGTCTCCATTAATTTATGTGTTTGAAGCCAAATCCGCCACCATCTTGGTGGAGTTGTGTTTCACAGATTTTACAAAAATAAATAAATAAACAAATCCAAGCCACTAATAAACAATCAAATTCCCTTTTAGACTGCATTGAAACATTAAATATCTTGAAACATTGTAGTATAAACTCATAGAAATGTAGCAAGATTCTGATAACAATTACTAACTATACTTTAGGTATAAAAAGTGTTAACGTGATGCTGAGAGTTTTGAAAGAAAAAATATATTATATTCATTAATATTTAAAATATTTAATGGAAAATACCAAACATCAACTGTGTAATCCTGTTATTATATATTTAATTTTATCACAATAAAGGGGTATACAGGAAATGTTGTGTTAGTTACCAGATTTGCTCCAGTGATGAGAAGATTTCCTATTGGTGTCCAATGCTGTCAAATGAGAAATCTTCAAATAAGCATCACTTGTACGGTGGGATTCTTGGTCACATCTCTTAGTTGCTTGCTTTAGCCTTCAGAGCATCTATCTATCTATCTATCTATCTATCTATCTATCTATCTATCTATCTATCTATCTATCTATCTATCTATCTATCTATCTATCTATCTATCTATCTATCTATCTATCTATCTATCTATCTATCTATCTATCTATCTATCTCTGTTCTGGTATCCCCCTGCAGAATTTTCTGATACAATTTGGAATTCATCATTTCCACAGATGAGTTACAAAAAAGCACATTTGTAATTTGTATGTGAAGTATAAGCCACTATTTGAAACCTTATTACCACTTCAGCAACTGCAAAGTGCACACAATATTGAAAACGATTATGATCTGGAAAAGCTAAATGTTGTATATGGTTAGGTAGCAAATTAGTTCCGCACCTTAATTTCACACCTACTGTATAAATATATAAACTGTTTAATCAAAAAAAGCCATTGTGATTGTGACCTCTTTTTTGGTTACATTTTAGTTATGTTCAGTAAAAGAGCCTGTGGAATATGTCCAGACATCCATAAGTATACACTGCTTAAATGTCAGAAACAATAACTTGCCAATCTTTAACTAGAGAAGTTTCAAAATATATAAGCCTTCAAGCTGATCAGATGTTATGTGGCATTTGTTTTATATGAGAGACAAAAGTTAAAACTCTAAACTACAGTCAAACAAGCAGCTGTAAATAAAAAATAATTCTTTAAAAATGTTTAAACTTTGTTAGGTTTTGTCCTCTTTTTTCTTCCTGCTTTCTTTTTTTTTAGCTTTTTTCTTTCTAGTTTGACTGTGAAGTCCTTTGTTGTATAAGTTCGACTTGATACTATGCAATGTTATTTTATTTCAATAAAATAAATAAAAATGTGTTGTGTATTTTTGCACTTCATCTGTTTTCATTTTAGCCACAAGGTGGCGATGCTAAATAAGTTTTCCTAAACACGGCTTAGAAAATGATGAAGATAGATAGATAGATAGATAGATAGATAGATAGATAGATAGATAGATAGATAGATAGATAGATAGATAGATAGATAGATAGATAGAACACTTCTTTTTGGGGCACATTAAATTCCGTTTAGCAGTTTAATCTTTAACTCCATCCTAAATTAACTTTTCCTTTGAAAAAGATGTTGTACAAATTTCCAACTCATTGAAGCATAACATACTTTGCTTGCTACACTCTTAAAAATAAGTGTGCCAAAGTGGGTCTTCTTGAGCGGTGCCATGTATAAACCATTTGTAGTCCCTAAAGGAAAGATCCACAAGAGGGTTCCACAAAGAATCTTCACTTATTTAGGTTTCTAATAAGTTCAGTAAATAACCAAGAATACTGTAGATGATAACAGATTTGCGAATGGACTCGAGCTGCATGCAGTACTATTTATTATATATTATAGATTTCTGTTTTGTCAACGTGTTCGGAAGCTTTCTAAAGCCAAGGAACTAACTTCTTATGCAAAGAACCTTTAGCAGAGTAAAATGGTTCTTTGACAAACAATATTTCTACGAGGAACCACACAACCAAGTAAAGTGCCATTTTAGAAGCATTACTTTGAGTGTAGCTGTCCCTCTATATACTGTAAAAAGTGCGAGTAATTCGTCTTTCCAGTTCGGGTCGTAAAGTGTAGTTTTTGTGACTTTTTGGCGAAAATCTACCGAAGTTAAATCTCCTTGAATTTTTGAAAATAATAAATAAACATATACCTTTAAAAATCAACTTATTTGCTAACCGACAAAGTGACGGATGCAGGGGCCAGAGGATGCTCGCTTCAGAGCCCGTGGTAAGTCTGGACGCGGTGCCAGTAAATCGCATGCCACTTTAACACAAATAGAAATGAACAATGGGAATGATGCATTACCAGACTTTTCCAAGTAGGTTCAGTAATAAGAGTGAACAAACGAGTTAAACTCGAGTTCCTAAAGACGAGGGAAAATAATTAGCGATGTCTTCAATGCACCGCCTATATAATTAAATGAATTACATATTCAGTGCTTTGAAGTGGAGCGGTTTAATTGATCAAATTCAAAGGTAAAACAAAAAATTATTTGCGGACTGCACTCCGTTAAAAAAAAAACTATAAGGCAACAACAAACTTTAACAACGTACAGTAAAGATGCATTTTTTTTTTTACAAATTATCTATTTGCAAACATTAAAAGTCAAACAGTAATACAACTTGTTTGTCTAATCGTACAGTTTATCGTTTAATTTCACGCTAAAAATGAAAGGGATGTTGAGCACAAAGCAAGTTTTAGTCTTGAGAATTAAAAGATCACACAAAGACAGAAGCTGAGTTAACAGGCCAATACTTGGCGTGGATTGCAGTTGTAATGGTGATTTAGCCCCCCGTCTTGGTCCTGCTCCTTCCTTGCGCCCGACAGCGTTTGGCTTCCTCAACCACAAATTACAGAAAATGGATGGATGGAAGGATGCGTGTGGTTATTGCAATAATAACCGAGAATCCCGCTGTTTTTTGCATTGCTTCTGTTCTGAAACATTTTCGTTCTTGTACAGGACAGGGAAAAATTATGTTACATTACCAAATAACTAAGGGATTTGACATTGTACGAAACAATTGCATTGATGCAGCTTTAAAA
This sequence comes from Erpetoichthys calabaricus, assembly GCF_900747795.2. Lineage (NCBI taxonomy): Eukaryota > Metazoa > Chordata > Cladistia > Polypteriformes > Polypteridae > Erpetoichthys > Erpetoichthys calabaricus. The sequence goes on from NC_041403.2 coordinate 107,914,486, forward strand.
AAAAAAAGGTTATGCGATTCACGCAGCACAGCACACAAATCAACAAACGATCATATCAAACATTTGTTTGTCTTTGCTGCTTCGCATGCCATCTAGAAACTACGGCTGGACGGGACGCTGTTTCATGGAGGGCACACGCAACCACACAAGTTCTCCATGCTGGCTAACTAACGTGTGCACTATGGGAGTAATCGGAGTACATGCAGAAAACCATCGCTAACCCAGGACAGCATGCCAGCTCCACGCTGATTACACAAATCGGAAGTTCTATTTTGTTATTCCTTTCAGTTTTTAACATGTTTACGCAATTTCTTAAAACAGAGTGCAAGCATACACACACGTTAAACATCGAAGGCTGAATAACAGAGAAATGGGCAATGACCAGGGGAATAGGTTAGGTCAGCACAATTACGTAAATCATCATATTTACAATATCTCAAAAATGGCAAAATCGACCCAACCTATGAAGAGCATTATTTGCATCCTCATTACCATCATTAATCTTATATTGAAACACACAGTGGATGTTCAAACTCCGATATTAAAAGGTTTTAATCCTATTAATTAAAACGCCTCCCTGATTGGGCGGATAGTTAATCCCAGTAGGCTATACTCTCTACTAGCCAGCAAGTGGGACGGAAAATGAGTCACATCCTGCCCAGGGCTAGGGCTGACACGCTGTGCAGCTCCATCAACAAGAAGCTCGCTTAGATTCATTGAAACGCCTCAGATACTTTTAACAAGCTGAAGGATCAGAAAAGAGCCGACGGAAGGCAAAAAGACGAGAAGTGAGCTGACAGGATAAACGGAAACGCATACAAGAGACCGAGAGGGATCAAAAAGTTTTTGTTCCTGCTGACTTGCGTTAAAAATGAACGTTGGAGAAGAAGATCTTTTCCATGGCTCTGATAAGAGAATGAACGAGCTGAAATCGATAGGCAGTGACACGTTGATTGATCTGACTCAGAGGTACGGCCAGGCAGCTTTCACCTTTGGCGCTGGCCATGGTGCTGCAAGTCCGGGGCGTTATGCGCGACCGGGTGAAACTGACTTCCTTTCGAGCGCGACTGCAAAGTCCGCGGAGAGTGGAGGAGAACAGACCAGTGACGACGACGACAGTTTCGATCATTTGGATCAAAGGAAAAGGGGATCTGCGTTCGATGAGGATAAACACACCGGATCCCTCACCAAAAAACCGAAGGAACAAAGATCGTTGCGGCTGAGCATCAATGCACGAGAGCGGAGGAGAATGCATGATCTCAACGACGCGTTGGACGGGCTTAGATCTGTCATACCGTACGCGCACAGCCCTTCAGTAAGAAAACTCTCGAAAATTGCAACTTTGTTGTTAGCCAAGAACTACATTTTAATGCAAGCACAAGCGCTGGAGGAAATGAGGAGGCTGGTGGCATATTTGAACCAGGGTCAGACATTAACGTCTCCCATTCCAACGGCTTTGGCACCATTTGGACAAGCAGCTGTTTATCCTTTCACCGGGACTGCTTTGGCTACCTGTGCAGAAAAGTGTACTTCCTACACCGGGGCACCCTCCAACCTCTTTAAGCACTGCAACGATAAACCTTGATGTCGCTAATCTGCTCACTCATTCATTCACGCGCCCATCTGTCAGTCTTTTTACTTATACGAGGACATTATCATAATACATAATCCTATACCATATTTAAAGGACATCTTTCATCCAGAAAAAAAATAAATTAAAGACATGTGCATTCAAAAACGCTGTTAACCTTAAAACTTGTGTTTCTTTTCTAATTACTTCCTATATTTTTTTTTTTTTTTTGCATTTTCCTTCAACTACATCAACTGAGACTGAAAATCTGAGCAACTAGTAAACAGAATTTGTCATTGCCTGCTAATTATACTTTAGGTGCAGAACCTCGCTGCAAGGAAACTAAGCGTTTGCAATGTAAAGACGTGTTTCGTTTGACAAATGACAAACTATGTATCAACACAATTCAAGTTGGGCAACTATGCAACATCACTCCACCGCAAAAAAAAAGTCAGCTGTGAATATTTTACTTACTGTAAGTTGTGTTTGTTAATTTGACGGGATTCTTGGTACTGAATGAAATCGTCACCAAATATGAGACAGATATCCGTGTGAATTTACACAAATATATGTACTGAAAATGTTGATATTTGCAATTGCACAATTCAATTGATTGTACTGCATATATGTGCGATATTACTCTGGCTCCAGTCTTCGGGTTATAAGGTGTGACTCTAAGCGTTTGAAAAGTACAGACATTTGAATTTCATATTATATTGTTTATATGTGTTTATAATAAAAATGCATCAGTATTTCTTGAAAAGTTTTTCTCACATTTGAAAGTTCTTTTTATCTCGATTTTTTTTTTGTCTAACTCTTTTTATCTTCCCCTAAACTCTATTCCTTTCTCATTATGTGTCTCTGTTGTACTTATCTCTTTCAGTGTCTATTGGGTTTTAACAGATCTTTATGAAAAACAAAATGCGTAATTTCGTGCAGATTTTATCGCGACAATCATGCTTGCAAACAACATAACAGTTGTAATAACTTAAAACATTAAGCAATCAAAATGAAATGATATAAAGCTAGACATTAAACTTTTTTTTAACTATGACAGAACAGAGCTAAAGAGTACTTTAAATATTATAGTTGGTTTAGGATGAAATGTATTATTGATTAAACGTATATAGGCCTGGTGTTCATCTGCTAAATTGCTTTCTACTGGATTAACACATTTAAGATTGTGCCTTTTTAAAATTATATTAAAAGCCACCTTTTAAATTAAAACGTTTAATGTGAATGCGAAAACATTTTCTAACGTGTTGGCATTCACCGTTTTACAGGGCAGACCCTCCTTCAGATTCATTTTTGGGCAAAATTCTTTAAATATTCAGGATTAAAATTTGAATTGAGATATTTAACACGCTGAGGTGCTTTAATCCTGACTTTATTTCAGTTTGACCAGCAGTAACATGGAAAGAAAGAAAGAAAGAAAGAAAGAAAGAAAGAAAGAAAGAAAGAAAGAAAGAAAGAAAGAAAGAAAGAAAGAAAAAGAAAAAGCTGACGAATGTTTTAATAAATGGACCCTTTTTATAATCAGGTTATTCATGGATGTGGACTGGCAAATAGAAACAAGAGTTCAGTAATTTAATTCCATATTCCAATAAAACTATTTCTTTTTATCATTAGCATCTTCGTTGGTTTTCTAATGAACTTCTTATTGCTTATTATTAAAGGTGATATAAGAACATACTCTCATTTGCATTGATGTAACGTTTTGGATCACGGAGACCACAGATATGCTGGCTTTAAGCAACGAGACATTGCTGTGTCAGGACTGCTGAGGGGGGGAATTTATGAATAGCCCCAGGGTGCAGAGGACCTGTCTTTAAATATTTGTGTTACAAAGCCTATGTGCACCTACAGTACTCGTGCTATTAAACCAATTTTGATGGCTGTCTACACTGTTAAGATAATTCGAAAATCATGTGGGGTAGACTATCATAAGACTTCTTCCTATTTTCAATTATAAATCAGGAGCAAAAGCTACGTATATTGCAGGTCGAAGTTGGCTACCTAGTCCTGAAAGCTCATTATTTAGCAAATTTCAAAGAAATCAAAAAAGTTAAACATTATGAGAAAATTAACACAAGCAAAAAAGGTAGGGAAAATAAATTACCCTGAAAAAGTACTGTGAACGGGAGACAATATTATAATTATGAAGAAGTATCCTGAAGTACACACTTCACTATGAGCACTCCTCTGAGATTTTAGCATTTTAAGGGTTTAGGTCCAGGGGCCATTGCCAGATTTTGCCTACCATTGTTTAAACTTTCGGACATTGCCTGAGCCATTTTTCACTAATGTAGCGTAGAAAGTTTAACTCCTTAAATATTTTCCCCTCAAATAAACGGTCAAATAACAAGGAGATTCGCTCTATAATAAACTTTTAGAAGTGTCACTCACTGTGCTCAACTCTGAGGCACCTGAACTCAACCTTTTAAGACACCACCTGTGATCGTGTCCGACAGAGACACCGCGGAGGTAACGCAAAAGAATAATAATAATAATACACTATTAAAAGTCGTTATAAGAATTGCGAGGTATATTTACTATTTAAATTTAACTTAATTGTCAGTAATACAATATACAGTATTGTACCAAACAGGCATATGTTAATTTTTAGACCACACACGGTTATTACCTTCCGCTTAAGAACTTAAGGAAATTAAATTTACTCAGTAACACTTAAAACTCCCATCCTTTAAGCAACTGTTCCGATTTCTGTTAATTGTCGCAAAATTGTATATTCTTAAAAGGTGAGAACATACTTATTATAATGTGTAGCCATTCAGATATCCCGGTTTAATTGCAAATAATAATTTCACTTTACACTTGATAATTTTACTGCTTCTAAAGATGCCGGTTCGATAGACTAAGCTATTTGATTAAATTTTTTTTGGAAATGCAAACATTTTTCAAAAAGCGTCATATTACAGAAATGTAAAGGAAAATATTAAGTGTATTCAAAACACAGTATGTCTATCTATGCATTGTATAGTGTCTTTCACATCTATCTATCTATCTATCTATCTATCTATCTATCTATCTACCATATAGTGTCTTTCACATCTATCAATTTATTATATAGTGCCTTTTCTATCTATCTATCTATCTATCTATCTATCTATCTATCTATCTATCTATCTATCTATCTATCTATCTATCTATCTATCTACCATATAGTGTCTTTCACATCTATCAATTTATTATATAGTGCCTTTTCTATCTATCTATCTATCTATCTATCTATCTATCTATCTATCTATCTATCTATCTATCTATCTATCTATCTATCTATTATATAGTGTCTTTCACGCCTATCAATTTATTATATAGTGCCTTTTCTATCTATCTATCTATCTATCTATCTATCTATCTATCTATCTATCTATCTATCTATCTATCTATCTATGCAGGATAGTGCTTGTAAAAAATTTGTATGTTTTTATTTTTTCTTCCTTCTTATTTTATATATGGAATAGTACAATGAACCACAACACATCTGCTACATTTGGATTTGTCTTTGAAATAACCCACCACAGCTTTAACCCCTTTCCATAAGGTAGTTAGTTTGCATGACACCAAAAGGATGCATACGTTATCGTTGTGCACTCCATTAGTTTCAATATCCATTGCTGTAATAGTTGTGTTTTACTAAATATATGAAGTGTTTCAGTACAGCACCACAATGAAAGTTATAATGTATTGTGATGACTTAATGAATGATGGTGATATAACATGTGGCTCCACTAAAGTGAATATCAGATGCAGAAAGTTGCTGTAGTTGTGTACTGATGACTAACCAGTACTGTAAATGATTTTTCTTGTATTTTTTGTGGTGAGCAATAGCATGCTATGAAAATGCAATCAAACAATTACAACTGCAGAATACTCTGCTCATTAAATTGCACATACATTTCTTTTAAAGTAGCAGCACCTCAAATCCCACCTCACAAATGACTGTCAGTGTAACTCTATAAACATTATCTGTTTGTAGTGTGTTGAATTTTACCTAGATGGAATCTTTTATAATTAAATTAGTTAAAAAGTAACACACTTCTAAGGTTGCAGTGGGCCACAGCCTTTCCAAGCAGCACTGGGCACAAGGAAGGAAAGAGTACTAGACAGACCCCTAGTCCATCAAAGCGCCCACTCATGCTCATGCTCGCCCACACAGGGCCTGTTTGAATTGCTAGTTGATGTAACTGGCATATCTGTGGAAAACTGAAGCACAAACAGAAGAGAGAATTGCAGAGTGCACAGTGACAGCTACCGGGCATCTGATTTTAACACAGAACACTGGATCCATGAGGTGGCACTACTACCCACTGTGCCACCCTACTCAATGGAATTCCTTTGTGATTACTATTTTTATTCATGAAGAAAAGCACGCTGAAACATATAATCTAAAATGGAAATTACGTTGCTAAATAGAGAGAAACAATTATAAAACATGTTTACAAATGCTGGACTACATGGGACTAAGCAGTTGTCCTTTAGCGCAATTATTATTATTATTATTATTATTATTATTATTATTATTATTATTATTATTATTATTATTATTGTCACAATCATTTTATCCTCAGTTAGTCAGTTAGTCAGTCAGTTCTCAGCCTTATCATTTATGTTGTTGATCTTCAAACAGAATGCAGAATCACATCATCGCCTTTGGCAGTTCAGAACACAGTGAACAGTTTCACTTTATCAATATGGTAGCCAACCTGTTTCTTTCATGATTTAAATTGATTCATCATTTAATACTCAGGTGGGGCTGCAACATGACCAAAGGAGAGTCTTAGCCAAGTCTACCATTTTAGCTATAGCACTCAAATATTCATTGGTAAATTCAGTTCAATTCAGTTCAATTCTTAAGTGTGCTCCCAAGTAATGTGAAGTGTACTATACATTAATTATAAATATAGTGGGGGTAAAAGACATGCAACATTAATACCAAACTACTAAGCTGCTCATATTAATGTGACCATTTTAATAAACTGCAAAAGGAGAGTCTATCATTTCTGACATCATTTTTCTCATTAGTGATTTGGAAAATGCTTACATTAACAAAAATAATGATCAATTCAATGGAAATACAGAGCATATCCATTTATTTTGTATTAATGTATTAAAGGAGAAGTTAATTTGATAACACAAGGTTGCCTTCAATGTATTTATTCGCATAATGTATCAATATTCTTTAAAATTATTGGATGATTATGAATTGCTGTTGGTGATTTAATAGTAGCACTGTGCCTGTCTGTAATAGTAGCTAAGCTGTGTACTCATCTGCCTTGTCTCCTGAATTTAAATTAAGAAACATTTCAGTGCTGTATCTTTTTTCCCTTATGTTAACAGATTTTTTTTTTGTTTCTAGGCATTTTAAATCTTACAATAATATTATGTATGCCTGAGACAGAGTCTCTCAAGTACATGGCAGGTATCTGCCAGCAAGAGTTTGCTGGTAAGCCAGTCATTGAGGCTTGACGGCACTTTCTACACACGGCTGAGCCTGACAGCACATCAGAGGCCAGGACTGGATTTATTCTGACTTACAGCAACGACGCTTTGCATAGCCATTGAACTTGACAACATTTAACGATGCAAGCATTAATTTTTACTTTTTTCATGTATTTATTGTGTATTCAAAAATTACATATTAGTTCATGAGAAGCTTGAACTTTGTCTAGGACATTAGATCCACACACATATATACACTATACCCTATATACAATCACTCAACCTTAGTCTTACATAGCAGCCTTAATTATATGCACCAGCAAAAATTTATTTAGGAGCAGCCAAGATTACAATATATTATTAAATATGTGAACTTACCAATGCAATTAAAACAAATGCAGGAAGTATAAACTAAAACGATTTACTGATGGATATAATGAATATGAACAGAACTGTGAATATATATAGCAGATAAATGGATAAAGGTAAAAAGAAACGAGGGAGTATTTCCTATATATTATACATATAAAGTATATACACATACTGTATATTATAAATACATATATATATACATACATACTCTCTCTCTCTCTTTCTCTCTCTCTCTCGCTCTATATATATATATATATATATATATATATATATATATATTTGGGGTTAATGCACTGTATTTACTGTGAATTATTGCAGGGATCACTTCACTTATCGAAATACACTAACAATAAACTATATTCAGTTCCTGAGCTCCAACGGTCATGACCACCATTTTCAGTTGTTTGCTGCACTGCTCTTCAATATAATATAAAGTAAATTTATTCAAGTAAAAACATGTGACCCTTTTGTGTAAATGTGGTGTAAGCGTGAATTTGGAGGAAGAGTTTAGCAGCATGATTTGAAATTAATTTTGACTCATCATATTGCATTGTAATCAGTAGTTTTGTGCTGTGAAAGATTTATAAATCTGAAGGTTTTATAGTAATTTGAATATGTCAGTACAATTAAACATACAGTATAGCAACGGAACATAGACAAGCACAATCTGATTCATTAGTTAATCATGCTAAGTTTTCTTCTGATTTCCTTAAGTAAAAAATGCTTAAAAATGTAAAGAAGTAAAAAATTAAGTGCAATCAAAGCTTCTGATGTTGTGTCAAGCACTGTTTGTTTTGTTTTTCTTCAGAGTAAGCCATACAGCTTTTATATATATATATCATACATAAAATGTAACGTGTATGTGTTTGTGAATAGTAGAATGTGCATATCTATATCTATATCTATATCTATATCTATATATATATATATATATATATATATATATATATATATATATATATATATATATATATATATATATAGTCTAAATGTATTATTTATCTTCACAGGCCTTTTTCCCAAATGTAACAAAAAATAAAATTTCCATTACGGCTTTTCATATTCTGGAAGGATAATGGCAAGGTTAAATGAGCCATTTATTTCCATAGAAGGCAGACAGTCAAACCAGAGGCAATGGTTTGAAGCTAAAGACACAGAGGCAATAAGATGCAAGGAAATGGAAGCAAGTGACAGTTGTCCTTTTTGGTTCCACGTGGTAGCTATTCTGTGTCAGTATCTGGGAAACAAATTAGCTACGATATATAAATCCTACATGCGAATCAAAATTAATTTTAAAGACTGTAAATATCAATAAATACTCAAAGCACTTAATAGAGAAAAGGAGGGCATTGCCATATGCGATCAGCTGTATGTCAACACATTATGCAGCTTTTCTATGTAATTAAGCAATTCTTAGTATTTGACTTCTTGTATATCATGTTATACACTAAGGGAGATTCTTCATAGGGTGTTTTGCGCCACAGTTTTCTCTAACTCTTATTGTTTGCATTCTAGTTTCTTTCACATTAGTTTATTTGAAATCAAAATTCTATAAATGATTACAAAATCTGTTTTGTTTTTAAAACCAGTTCCGTAACATTACATTTACAGTTAGAATAAGCTATTTTATTTTCTTGGTATGTGAACTTGTATTCCAATTTTGATAAATAAATTGCATTTTGCTGTTATCAGTGTAATGATGCTAGCCTCTCTTTTTTCATACACTAAGAAAATCTTCAGGGTAGTCCACATGTCCTCATGACTGCTCTTTCCTCTAAGCCCCATTTTGTCTAAAACAATGAAAGCGTACTCAGTTGGTTCTGAAAAGCACTGTGATTTAGTCCGACGTCCAGCAAGGCAGTCTAAATCCATTGGGACTACATTCGTTATTTTAATAAGATGAGGGCAAATCTGCTACATGGCCGCAAACTCCAAGATGCCTGAACAATGTAAAGCGTTTGCCGACTGCCACAAGGCACCTGACACGATAGATTTTAATCGCCAGTATTGTGGGGATGAAGCAAGCAACAACATATAGGTTTAATTTTAATAAATGATGTCTTGATGTAAGCAGATATGTCAGAGGTTTATAAATTCTACTAGTATTCATAAGTCCACATTAAAAGAAATACATTAAGGGCAAAAAAAAGCGCGGTCAGCTGAAAAAAGGTCATATTCGATTGGGCGACAGAAGCACTAGGAGCTCACCAGTTTCTTCTTGATGGAGTATCAGAGGTGACAAACAAGCAGGCTTATCCAAGACATGCTCTAATCATAGTAATGGGGCCCCAGTAATACGGACTGGTGGGGAACATTGGGCAAACCAGAGACAGAACGGAGTCAAGCTGAAGTTCGCCATATTAGCATGATGAAAGAATGCTGTCACGTCTTACAAGAAAACAAAGTGCTCATTAATTAGTGACAGTGACAATGTAATTGACCATTACTAATGTGCAAAGTGCCAAGCGTTGGCGGATGCAAGGTACAAGCATAAAGTAGAACAAGTTAATTTGGTTTGGCTGACTAACTTCTGGTACAATGAAGAATATTTTGAGATTGTCTTACAACCACTAGCAGACTTTGTATGAGTTTTCTTTGGAACACATACATTTGTTTGACCTATAATAAATAACTAAGATTACAATGGTGCAATGGGAGTTGTCACTATTATTCCTTAAAAACAACATATGGGAACATCTCACATCAATGACAAGAAACCATAAATTAATTTAAAAGAAAACTAGAAGGCATAGCAGTTTAATTAAATTAGAATTAGGTGAAACTAAAGAAAAGTATACATTTTAAAGTAAGACATGTCCTTTCACTTGTGGGGCAGATTTGTATAACACACTAATAATTTTCTTATTTCTTCGAAATTAGTTTTGCTTAGTAAAAATGCAGTACTAAAGATTACAACCTTATAAAAATCCAGGCATTAATTAAAAAAAAGGTCATGTCAGTGATTATCATTGTTAATTTGAATAGTTATACCTAAAAATAATATTATGGTTATTTCCAAACCAGAGAAAAGCTAAAACATAATAATGAGTCAATGAGAAGCATCATGATTTGGACTGTCAGCTGCACTTAACCTAATTTATGTGCAGTGGATTAACAAACGATAGTGTGACTTGTCATATTTAACATAGTTAAGCTCACATTCCAGGGCGAGTTATCTGTTTTTTGTGAAGATGTGACATGAAGTGTGGGTGCAGCTTAGTACTTGAGGACCATGAGCTTGGCTCTGGGTAAAGCTATATTGAAGAAATCAGAAATAATTCATGAACCTGCCAAAAATGAATCTGTTTTGCAAGTAAGTTCTAAATGTATAAACAGGCTTTGATTCTCGACTGGATTACTGCCGGTGTGAAATGTACGTCTATATAATGCCTGGGTGTTCTCGGGTTTCTCCATGACCCAAAGGTGCAGTGTGTGATTTGGATTAACAGATGATGTGGTAGTTGTAGTGAGTGGGCATGGAAGTGTATATACAGGAAGCATACATAAGCTTAGCTGGTCTTTGCCTTATGACCATGCAGCTGACAAATGTCCTCCATAATCGTACAAAAGGGTTTGATGCCAAAAGGATGAGAGGACATTAAAATTAAACGTCTGTTAGTGTTTCTTTTATAACGGAGTCTTTATTTTAATGAATAAAGTGTATGTTTTTGTTTCAGGTCTTGATTACTCATTCATAAATTGAACAGAGAAAATTAACATCACTTATATTGGGGGTTTTGAATTGCCCTAGTGAATTTCTGGAGTCCATGGGTTAAATTGAGAATCTAGTTCAACGTCCCATTCATATCTCACCTTATAGTCATGTGGCCCAAGGTATGTTTTAATTTGAATTATCAGTGTTCTGAGTCACGTAACATGGTGAGAAGTACTATATAATAATAAATTATTTTTGCAGTTACTGTTAAAAGGCATATGGGACTCAATATTCAGTGACCATGCATAAGAATTTTTAAAAGCTCTTGAAGCACAGTAAGGTAAAAAATATATATATGCTTAAAAATATCAGGTAATATTTCAGCATATTTTTTAGTCTGTTGTGGAGATCTAGTCACAGGTTTACTCTGCAGTGATTTTGCATTGAGTGCCTTTTAAATGATACAAAGGAAAACATCATTTGAATTATAATAAAACCAAAGCTGTCCAAAGACATGGGGCTTCATCAGCCACTATCCTATACATATTCTATACATTATGTTAATAGGAATGACATCATTTTTCTAATCAGCCCCAGATCAGTCAATTTAAGAGAGACAAGAAGAAAGATGTGGCATAGCACAGTAGGTTTTCAAAGATATAAATGAAATGTCAAGAAATAAAGCAGATAAGTTTGTCCTGAGTTAACAACTAAGTTTAATATATGAAACTGCAGCTGCACAGGTACTACTCCTTCTGATGAACATCAAACAATTAATAAAAAGGTAACTCCATTTTCAAGAAAAATATACTGATTTCTTTCATGTTAGTGTAAGATGAACCAAATATTTACTTTTAATTGAAATACAGGCATAAAATGTAATGTGCAATAATACTTGCACATGGAAAGAAGTAGACAGCAGGAATTTAAAATGGGCCATTGAGCTCTAAGCAAATAAGAAATGCATCCATTGACCAGATCAGTGTTATAATAGGCATTACAAAAACGAAACAAATAAGGTTACAATAAATCAAGCAAATATGTCTGGTGTCCGCACAGAATAATATGACATATTGCATATTCTAAATATATAACAGGAATAATTCCAACAAAAGTATAAAATGCATTCTTTACTTGATCTGTTCTCATATTTATTCTCAGATTTCTTTCAGTCAAGTACATGCAGCCTATAGGGGGGCCACTGAGCCCCCAAGCCCCAAAAACACCAACACAAGCCCTAGTTTCAAATAAAGATTTTATTATTCACAAATACCTCTCATGGGCTTCTCTTAATGGTTGCTGAAGTAAAAGTACAAACAATATTCTTCTCTCTATTTTTCCTCTACTTCCACTCCTCCAGTTTTATCTTCTCTCTCCCAACTCTGACTCCCTGAGGTGAGGTGCTGGCTCCCTTTTATGCTAGACCTGGGAGTACTTCTGGTGTTACATCACTAAATGTTGGAAGCATTTCCAGGTCAGATGAAAGTTCCTTAAAGTAGAGATGGTCTGTCCCTGCAGCTCCAACTGGTGGCACCCATGGAATCCAACCAGGCTGTCGAACAGGACTGCAATTCCCAACCTGCCCTGCATGTATCCATGCAGGCACCATAGCCCAGGAAGACTCTTCCATATGTTGTATTGGGGGAGCAAACATTGTGAGTGATATCCCCCTATCCTGCCATTAAGCTGGCCTCCCTGCCAGGTAAGGAGTCTTGTACCATCCTAGCCAGAGCACCAGCCCATGCTTGGTGTTCATGACATTCAGGATGTCATCATTAAATTTTTTTAATTTAATTTTAATTTGAAATGTATGCTTTACAATATAAAGTAACTGAAACATAAAAACATTTTAAGATTAATTCAGTTGACATTTGAATTAAAATCTATAAGGTATAGTTTCAGTTGAGGATTGGTCAAATATTAAATACTTCTTTCCATTTCTTTTAATGATTATTATATGATCCAAAGTGAAAATGCCAAATGAAATGGGAAATTAAAATAAAAACTTGCCTCAACAGTGTCCCCCTTTTAAGGCATGGACTCAGGACGTGTCTATCTAGCCTGCCTGGACGGTGAATAGGATATTATTTTAAGAGATGAGGAGCATGGATGTGATTGGCCTAAGAGCCACACTGACATGGATCTAGAACTGACTGCACTTCCAATTCATTATCCCTGTCCATGTGGATAGGAAGATGTGGCAAAACTCTTCTACAGTATAATATGGAGTACAGTGAACAAATTTAAACTTAAAGACGTGAAAGGAGAGGTGTATCTTGAAAAGGCTAACCTATAGTTTTAATTATGGTATATGGTCCAGTGTACCAAGGAGCCAGTTTACGATATGGAGCACTTAAGCTGTCTGACCTTTCTGTGTTTGCACACCACAAACTGTTTAGCAGAGGCCTCTGCAGTCTACAGGTACAGATGTACTAGCTTCTAAAAACTACACAACCTGGTGAGATACCCCACCGGGTTAGGTACCAAGGAGGCCACTGACAGAAAATTGAACAATGGAGGCCTAAAGCCATGCAAACACTTGAAAGATGGCATTTTAGTGGACTTACGGTATATTATATGTATTCCTAGAAAAGTCCACCAGGGGAAACAATGACTTCCATTAACATTAAAATAATTGATTGTACACTGTACACTTGTTCACTGTATTTTTTCAAATCACTTTTCCGTCAATTAAGTACAGTTCTGGATCATACTCAGCAGTCAAATTTATTTCACAATCAGGTTTGGCATAGATATTTGGGTACTCTGGTCAGTAGTCAATGGAGAAGTAAAGTAATTTAGTCAAATGACCTCCTGTATAAAAATATCTGGCGATTTTTTAGTTCCTGGCAGCTTTTTGAGTAGCATGAAATAATTTCAAGAAGCTATCCACAAATACAAGAGGAGGAAAGATCAGACATAAAATCCATTGAGATGGCCTCCCGTGAGTGACTAGGTGAAGAGATTAAAAAATCAAAGTAACTGAAGAACAAGCCATGCATGCTTGTCTAGCATTTAATCATCTTGTATTCTTTATATACATAAGGTTTTTGTGGTCTGTAAGTATAATAAAAGGAAATGCAGCTCCTTCTAGCTAGTGTCATGACTCCTCAAGTGCTAAGCCAACAACTACCTTCATCATAGTTTTGTTTTGCTGATGTTACTTTTTAGAACTGGTAGTGAAAGGATGGGTCTTATTTATATTAGGGATTTTTTGAGATTGAAATGCTCCTACTCTAATATTTGACTCATCAACTTCAATAAATGAGGTATCAGAATGTCTTAACACTGGTGTTGTTATGAGATAATCTTTTAAAGAGTCAAAATGTCTTGGGTTTTAAGACTTCAAACCAGTTGTCTAAGGGTTTATTTTTTGTAAAAGATGAACTACACGAAATGAGAGCAGAAAAGTTCTTATTAAATTGTCCATAATAATTGACAAAAAGTTCTTTGGACTTGTTTAATACTGTCTGCTGCTTTCCAATTAAAAATAGCTGGTATTTTGGATTAATCATTGGTTAAACAGTGGTTAAAACAGAACATTATCTTTATGAAACTCCTACTTGTCTGATTTTACAAACAATTTGTTTTTTCTAAGTCTATTCAGTACCTCTTTAACATGTTGAATGTGAGTATCTGTGAAAAAGATTAGGATATCATCAATAAAGACCAACACAAAGATTCACAAAGAATACAAAGGAAACATCATGAAAAATATCATACAAAAATGTAAACATTAGAGGAGTATGAGCTAATTCAGAGGGCATAGCCCTCTATTGATAATGACTATTATTAGTCATATTAAAGCTCCTTCCTTAATACAAAAATGGTTATATGCATTTCTAAAATCACGTTTGGGTAAATATGATGGAGCCAGTGATGTAAGTTAACAAGGAGGAGATGAACTATGTAATTATTTTTAATGGTTACATTATTGGGTTCTCTGTAGTCAATACAGGGACACAAACCACCATCCTTGTTCTCCACAAAGAAAAAGCCAATAGATAGATAGATAGATAGATAGATAGATAGATAGATAGATAGATAGATAGATAGATAGATAGATAGATAGATAGATAGATAGATAGATAGATACTTTATTAATCCCGAAATATTACTCCTGGATAGAATAAACCCATACTGTAGGTCTTCCCTAATGTAGTCTTCCATTACCGTAGATTTGCCTTAGAGGTTGTCGCAGATTAAGGCCCTTGACGTCCTCTTGAACCCTCTGACTCGACTCCAGACACCAGGTAAAAGTCCAAATATTACTTTTATTGGAACAATAATGTGCACAAAGCACCCTCCACTCCACAATACTCATAAATCAATAATAACAATACTCTAATCAATCCTCCACACTCCCAGACACTTTGCCACCCTTCCTCCCAGCTCAGCTCAGTGTCTGGGCTTTCCCATGAGTCCTTTATACACCCTGACCCGGAAGTGTTTCTCCCTTCTGTCCATGTGATCATGAACACTTCCGGGTCGGATAAAAAGCTCCTTTCTTCAACCCGGAAGCACGTTGTTTCCTCTTGTCACGTGATCATGACGCACCTCCGGGTTATAGGGCAAGTAAGAGTCCGGCAGTCTCCCCACAGCGACTCCTGGTGGTCCCCAAGGTATCCAGCAGGGCTGTGCATATAAACTACAAAGTCCATGAGGCCCTGCTGGAATTCAGGGAACGTCCACGCTGTTGGGAGAGCTCCATCTGGCGGCCTGGGGGTGAGGGCTGGAATATTTAGCCGGCCACACACCACAAGGTTTAGATTGTATAAAATGTACCCTTGTGTAATGAGCCACTTGGCAATAATTTAATCGAACAATCATAACTGCAACTGCAATGGGGAGGGGTAATTCTAGTGATTTTTGTTTGTTAAAAATTTCCTTAACATCTTCAGAGTAATGAGCCTTAATATCAGTCATCGTAAGAAATATTACTAGGGAGTTAATCTATTTTAAGCCATATGTTTCACAAAATGAATTAGTGATCTCCTTTTTTGATTAACCAATTTTCAGATTATACTTAACAGAGAAGACCAAACCTAATACAGTGATCCCTCGCTATATCGCGCTTCGCCTTTCGCGACTTCACTCCATCGCGGATTTTATATGTAAGCATATTTAAATATATATCGCGGATTTTTTGCTGGTTCGCGGATTTCTGCGGACAATGGGTCTTTTAATTTCTGGTACATGCTTCCTCAGTTGGTTTGCCCAGTTGATTTCATACAAGGGACGCTATTGGCAGATGGCTGAGAAGCTACCCAACTTACTTTTCTCTGTCTCTCTTGTGCTGACTTTCTCTGATCCTGACGTAGGGGGATTGAGCAGGGGGGCTGTTCGCACACCTAGACGATACGGACGCTCGTCTAAAAATGCTGAAAGATTATCTTCACGTTGCTATCTTTTGTGCAGCTGCTTCCTGAAACGACATGCTGCACGGTGCTTCGCATACTTAAAAGCTCGAAGGGCACGTATTGATTTTTGACTGAAAAACAAACTCTGTCTCTCTCTCTCCCTGCTCCTGACGGAGGGGGTGTGAGCTGCCGCCTTCAACAGCTTTGTGCCGCGGTGCTTCGCATACTTAAAAGCCAAACAGCCCTATTGATTTGTTTGCTAGAGATTGTTTTCTCTATCTATGTGACATTCTGTGCTCCTGACACGCACTCCTTTGAAGAGGAAGATATGTTTGCATTCTTTTAATTGTGAGATGGAACTGTCATCTCTGTCTTGTCATGGAGCACAGTTTAAACTTTTGAAAAAGAGACAAATGTTTGTTTGCAGTGTTTGAATAACGTTCCTGTCTCTCTACAACCTCCTGTGTTTCTGCGCAAATCTGTGACCCAAGCATGACAATATAAAAATAACCATATAAACATATGGTTTCTACTTCGCGGATTTTCTTATTTCGTGGGTGGCTCTGGAACGCAACCCCCGCGATGGAGGAGGGATTACTGCATAATCTGTGCCATGTGAGTCTGAATCACAGAAAATATCGAAGCTGCACAATGTAGAAGACTTTGGTTATAAATTGGAATTTTCTTTAATCTTTTTGTACCATTTTGTGATTCTTATTCCACAATGTATGTGTCTATTTCTGTTTTTTTTCTACTCACAGAAATCATTAATTCATACTTTGCATTTCTGGAAGCTTCCTAAATAAATTTATATATATATTTTTATATATATATATATATATATATATTTTCTCTGTTATGTGACACAATTTTCTTTTATTATGAGCACCACCATGGAGTGGGAGATGAAAATATTGATAAATCAATAAAGGGCCAGAACAGATAAAAAAACCTCAGCTGTGTGCCAAAATCATAAACACTAAACAGAACTCAAAGTCAAAAGAAATGTTGCCAAAAGTTCAATAACCGTAAATTAAATGTGGATACATATACAGTGATCCCTCACTATATCGCACATTGACTTTCGCAGCTTCACTCCATCGCGGATTTTAAATGTAAGCATATCTAAATATATATCACGAATTTTTTGCTGGTTCGCGGATTTCTGCGGACAATGGGTCTTTTAATTTATGGTACATGCTTCCTCAGTTGGTTTACCCAGTTGATTTCATACAAAGGACGCTATTTGCAGATGGCTGAGAAGCTACCCAACCAGAGCACGTATTATGTATTAAATAAAACTCCTCAATGATATACGATATGCTTCCCATGCGGTGCTTCGCATACTTGAAA
Organism: Erpetoichthys calabaricus; assembly: GCF_900747795.2. Taxonomy (NCBI): domain Eukaryota; kingdom Metazoa; phylum Chordata; class Cladistia; order Polypteriformes; family Polypteridae; genus Erpetoichthys; species Erpetoichthys calabaricus. The sequence continues at coordinate 107,932,259 of NC_041403.2, forward strand.
GCCCGAACAGCACGTATTGATTTTTGATTGTTTGCTTTTCTTTCTCTGTCTCTCTCACTCTCTCTGACATTCTCTGCTCCTGACGGAGGGGGTGTGAGAAGAGGGGCTGTTTGCACACTGGCCTAGAGGATATGGACACTCCTCTAAAAAGTGCTGAAAGACTACCTTCACATTGCTCCCTTTCTTGCAGCTGCTTTGTCCGGTGGTGCTTCGCATACTTAAAAGCCCAAACAGCCCCATTGATTTTTGATTGTTTCCTTTTCTCTATCTCTCTCTCTGACATTCTCTGCTCCTGATGCGCACTCCTTTGAAGAGGAAGATATGTTTGCATTCTTTTAATTGTGAGACGGAACTGTCATCTCTGTCTTGTCATGAAGCACAGTTTAAACTTTTGACCAAAGGGTGTTATTTCATGTCTAGAGGGCTCTAATAATGTTAAAAAACGTATTTAGAAGGCCGTAAACAGGTTTTCTATGCTCTAACTGTGAAAAGATTCGATTTATAAATAAAGAATCCTACTTTGCGGAAATTCATTTATCGCGGTAGAGTCTGGATTAACTGTGATAAACGAGGGTTTCCTGTACACACATTTGAGAATTATCTACACTCTTAAACAGGTAAGAATTGTATGGTGCCAACTTTTAAACTTGGACAATGACAACATCACACATCACAAACTTTATGTTGTCACACAATAGCCACCAAGGTGGCACCCATAAACAACAGTTCACAAAATGGTGGTGCCCATGTAAAAACAAAATAGTGGCATGTAAAAATACAAATGATAATGTAAGTTATCTTTAACACAGCAAAAACTGAAATAACAATGCAATTTTTTAACTAAGTCAGAAACAAATCAAAATTAAAGTAATAGTAAAATAAAATTCTGCATTATATCAAACCACCAATTGCACCACAACCGTGGTATTAAATAAAAAATTAAATGTGAAATAAAGTAACAACTGTTCAATTGTAACAGCTATTGGCTAAAGAAACATTGCATCAACTCACTGAACTGATGTTCCAGTAACTTCTCCTTCTCCTAAATTAGTAGGGTATAATTATCTATTTTAACAGTCTGGGCTTGAACTTTTACACATTTACATTTTGAGCACGAAGTTCAAACTGTCCATTCCAGTCAATCTTTATATATTGCCATTATATTTTCATCAATATACACGCCTTTGTACAAGAAAGTTAAGGTTATTTTAGATTTTTTTAATCCTGACTATTTTACTTACTGTGCGGGTTTTTTCCTAACCAAACTAGCATAATAAATACTGTACTTACCTCTCCCTCTTTTTGCTGCATATTCCATCCTACATAAATTAGATCAACTTAATGCAATAATGATTTTAGAACACTAAATTTGAATTTCTGTCCAATGAACACATAGGGTGGAAAGATGTTCGGGTTTATTTTTCGCAAATTTTGAACAAAACAGATCAAGAGGTAGAAGGATCAAAGTATGCAGACAATTAATAGGCAGGTGTCTAAGCACCAAGAGGAGTAAACCAAATCAAACATCAAAGGTAGAGTAAAAACGTAGTCTGCCTACAACAATCAAGTACTGCGTTTAGAATTCTTTTTGTGAGACTGATCCAATGCCCAGATAATAAGTAGTAGTGTTTTATACAGAGAATATGCTGTGTTTGTCGGTGACTTTATTTGCTGAATATTTTCTTGGAAATTTTTCCAGAACCCCATGATGCTTTGTAATGCCAGTGTGACATCACAGATCTGTAGTAGTCAGTATTCAATAGGATAGCCCACCCCAATTATGTAACACTAGTCCAATTAGTGAGCTAAAAATTACGGAAAAATGCTGCGTACATTTAAACACAAAGTATGCACACGGAAAGAAAGCGGAAATGTATTTGTGTCTTAAAGATAATGATTTTTGTATGGCTTTATATGTGACCTGAGCGTAATACACGAACCAGCATTATGTGGTAGCGGCAGCAGTGAACAAGCAAAAGCATCAGGGATAAAAAAAATACCACATACTGTACATTTTAGTTTGAGAGATGCGAGTACCTGCTATTGAATCTGTGAAGGGCAAACCTTAGTGAATTCATGCTTCCTTTCTGACACTGTTGGCAAGAAATTTTACTACTGTAAAATTTAAATTCTATTCACTTTATTTTGGTTAGCACTGCTGCCTCACAGCTCACATTTTTGGCCACAATAATCGTTCCTGCATAGTTGGCATATGCTTCCATAGCCGTCAGAAACACTTAAAAGACCACTGCACCATTATAATCCTCTCAAAAAAAAGTTGAGCTTCCCTTCCCATTGACTTCACTAACGTCTGGGCAAAACAAATTCAGCAGAGTTCATTCATCACTAATCAGTAGCTATGTAGCACCATTTTATATATGTAGTGTAAAATGACACAATAAGTCATGATTTCCATGAACAGCAAAGGGCAACTATAAACTTCACTGTTGCATCCATGTAGAGATATTCACAGAAAAATGGTTTCAGCAAAATAGGAGTCAAGCAAATAAACTAGTAAAATTACAAGTGAAAAAATTGATTAAACCAGGATAGTCAAAAACTTGTGACTCATTACATCTTAGACCTGTTTATGCTGTGTTTGCACGTTCTCCAGCTGTCAGTACAGGTTTTCTTTGGCTAAACTGATTCTTTCATGTTGAGATTGGTTCTAAAGTGGATTCAGATATGAATTGATGGATCCAATATTCCTTTTGAAGTACAAAATGTTGAGGAGGACCCTCCCAATTCTAAATGTCAATAAATAAGAGAAGGACAGAAACAATTGAAGGTGTCGGTTTAGAAAATGGATTGAAGGGGCAACTTCTGAGAAGTTTATTCGCGCTTTTAAATAAAGTTTGCCGATGTATCATCTCAACAAATCTGGCACCTCTGGTAGCAACTCTTAAACGTCTTGAGATACTAGGTAATCTCGAAAGCCTGCAACTTCACTTACACTACAATATGTAATACCAATAAAAAGCTGGACTTACATTTATTCTAAAATTGTCATAGTTCACCAAAAAACTGTTGTTAGTTTGACAAATGCTTCTCCCTACCTTTAGAATTTAGTTATAAAGAGCTTAACTGCAGAATTCTATAAAATAGAAAAACAACCCAAAAAGCATTCAACATGTTTTTCAGAGCTTGCTCTTCGTTTATTAGTCTACCATGTCTTTGTGCGTGCATATCTGTGCTAGTGTATAGTAATAGGTGAATGGTGACAAAAGTATATTTATGCATACATACAGTAGGTGATAGCTTAAACTGTCTTAAAGGAGTTAGGATTTAAATAGAGCAGAAGATAAAAATTAGGTAAAAATCACATTTCTTTTGTTCTTCACTTCCTAATTTGTCATTTAGTGTAGTAAAAACAGTGTAGGGTAAATGAACAGGGAATATCAAAAGGTGGAAAACACAGAATTTTATATTGCTGGTATGTTTGATGTAATACAATATTTTTAGAACTTTTAAAAATTAAATAAACAGATAAGTGTCTACAGTGTGCTTAGGCTCTGTTTTTAGCCCCTGCTTTTGCATGCATTTCACCCCTTGTCCCTCCTGTAAGTGTTCTGTTTCTATGTATCATGAATCATTTTTCATTCACATTATGGGAGCAGCACTGGAGCACTGGGCTGTGCTGTGGAATATTGCTTGTTACTTTTACAAAAGCTTGTTAATATAATGCTCCAAGTTTTTTGGATACCTTGTGTGTTGTAATTGTTTTGGCTGCTTCTGATCTTCTTCATTTTGGATGGTACCTTTCTTTAGTGATTTTGATACTTTTCTTGCTATTTCTGTCTGCTTCCTTTTGTGTTGAACCCCACCTGTCTTTTTTGACTCGCCCATTGGATTAGACGTTAATGAAGACACTGTAGTTTCTCCTGTTTTGTCATGGTTTTAGTCCTGCCTGCTTGAGTACATCTGCACTCCTGTCTTAGGTTGGCACTGCCACCTGCTCCCCACACGACTACATGTCACAATGCAGTCCAGTGGCTAATGCTAAGGACCTACTCTGCACACACTCCTGCCTCTTTGAGTGTACTTAGTTGACTGGTTGACGTGTGCCTGACAAGATGGGGATCAAATAAATCCATCTACTGTGAGGTGACAATGCCACTATCCACCCACCTACCCTCTCTTCTGAATATGATGATTAAGCTTTTTTGTATAAAGTGGTTCAATTATTTTCAATTTGAAATTAAAATAATGATTACTAGAAGATATAATCTTTAGGTATTCTGTACCAGGCTTTAGTGTGTTTTGCTTTTTACTATAAGCTTTTTTAATATCATTAGTCAAGTGATTAGAATCCATTGCTCTTCATTTCCCTTGGAATAAACCCATCTCGTATACATAATCTTTTGTTTTCTGTCTGCTTTCTCTGGTTTAACTAAAGCTACCAGAGAATGTGATGAGTAAAATGCAAAAGAAAAATAACATTTATAAGGAAATGTATCATTTTACTGTATATTCAATTCATATTAAAAGATTTAATATCAGTAGAAATAATAATAATGATTCATGGGTTTATAACTAGTATGCTGACTGGCACTGTAGCTTCGTATCTGTAGCAGTTAGTGTGTTTTTATCATTGTTTGTCTGCTCTTCCAAGTATTAACATAGCTTTTTTTCTGCATGTGGTGAACAAAAATGGATGAGTGCATAAGTGTTGCCCTTTGAGGAACTAACACCCTCTCCAGGGCTGTTTCTAGCATCACCCCAGAACCCTGCCATAGAATAATGATGTTCACAAAATGGATGCCTGGAGAGGCAGATTAGGCTGATTTAGAGCGGCAGACTGGGTCTTTGTGTGTGTGTGTGTGTGCGTGTGTGCGTGTGTGTGTGTGTCCAGACAAGGATGAGTGCCATGTCTACTATTAGTTGCTGCCTTGTGCCTACTGTAATCATGTGTAAAATTAAGAGAGTTCACAAAATCATTTAGTGAATTTACCAAATTAGGGGACAATGACTGAACTATAACTTGTAAATGCTGCCTGGGTCACATCACTCAGGCTGTAGTCAGAAGAACAACCCCACTTAACAAGTATTTTATCTTTATTCTATTATTTTATTTTCCCAGCTTATTTAATATATTTAATATTAATATATATATTTAATATATTTGATGGTTTTTATCATTTTTTGGTTAAAGGAATTCTTTGTCCAAATCTAACTTCATTTTGATCTGTTAACTAATCTGCCCATAGTGATGGCTGAGAAATATTTTTAATCTCATGTTTAATGTTAAACAGAGACATCAAATGTTCAGATACAATGGTCTTCACCAAGGACCAGCAGAGGCCAATGCTGAACTGCAGCAAACAATATAAATATTGTGATGTGTGGGTCACAGACTTCCATTAGAGAGAAGGAGGTGAGTCCAGCTTTCCTATTGTTGTGAAGACAGGAACAGTCTTTAGCATTTTTTTTCAAGCAGGAGCTGTCATTTTCATCACTGAAACGCACAGCAAGCAAGCAGTGACACTGACAGTCTTCCTGCTTTAGCTCCTTTCTTCAGATTAAAAGAACAGATAGCCTCCTTCTTCAAGCAGGTTCAGCAGCTGCTAGTTAGTGACTGGAGCAAGCACATCCTGCAGGAGAGATGACAGAAAGTGAGCACAGGTCCAGGTCAGCGACTGGTTTTAAATGTTCCCTGCATCAACTAATGGGTAACAGACATGTTACGTGGTGAGCCTGTGAACTTGCAGTTGATGATGGAATAGACAACCAGTTCCTGCCTGTTTTAACAGAGTGTCCACACCCAGCACAGCTGAGGGGTTGTCAAGCTCCGTTGGGGGTTCTGGCATCACAATGCCTTCATAAAAACAATCTGAAGTTACTTGTGTCCCACATACAGTACATGGATCTCTGAAAGGACTTGTTGATCGTAGAGGTTGGTAGGAGCAACCTGAAAATGAAACAAAATGCGTCTCAGAAGTTGAATCTAAGTGCTAATACAACAGCTGATTTAATTAGGGGGTCCCCAAGTTCAGTCCTGGGGTGCCACTGCAGCTGTGGGCTTTCATTCCAACCAGTTTCCCAAATAAATGGTTCAGTGTTACTTCTAAATGATTTAATTATTTTTTTCTTTTAATCAGTTTGCATTTTTTTATATCTTTGAATGTTAACTTTTTTTTTACCATATTCTTCTTAGTTTACCTTTTCCTGTAGAGTTTACTCCTTTAGTTGTATCCAAATACTGACAATTAGTGATGAGCAATGCAGACACAAGAAGAAATGACACTGAGTACTAATGGGAAGCAGCTACTTCATATAAAATTCACTTGTGAGCAAATTAATAAGAAAAGGCTTACAAGACTAGAACATAAAAAAAATCTAAATCTTAAAAAGCAAAAATGAGAATAATTAATTAATCAATCACACACACAAACAGTAATACAATAAATTCACTCAGAAAACTGCAAAAAAAAGTTGGGTAATTGCCCCGTATAATATCCATTGAATAAACTGTAATAGCAGTCAATAATTGATGAAAAAAACATTTGACAGGATATAGAGGCGGAATGATCATTTATATACAAAATGGCTGCAGGAAATGAGTTGTGAGGAAATGATGGTGGCACCGGAAGTGACATCATTGCTGATGGGCCGGAAATGATGTAATCACTGCTAGACTGGAAGTGATGTAATCACTGATGGACCGGCTAGTGATGTCATCACAGATGGACCGGAAAAGTAATGTTATCCACGGGAGTTTTGAGGAAGCCATTTTCAGAGACCGGAAGTGTTGTTGGTGAGTGCGTGTATTTATGGTTTGTCTTCTTTTGTTCTGTAGAGACAGACAAAGAGGCATCAGTACTCTAAATCAGCCCCCTATCTTGTGTTATATCACTCACCTCAGAGCTTGTTGACTGCCTCCTAAGCGCACATGTGTGACAAAACACTTGCTTCATCCCCCTAGATGTTTGGCAAACCTATTTTGTAATGCCTGGATTAACACCAAAAAAGACAGAAACTGCAAAATAACAACTGGTTTAGTAAAGACAGGAGCCCAGTTAAAAGCAGAGGTGTGGTGGGGATGAACACCTGCAGTTAAAGTGGTCCGCAGGACTTGCGAACCATTTAGTTAAGCCTTTTTGTAATTAGCAAACAAATGAATGTAACATTGCAATGGTGGCTCGGCTTTAACATTCAGTGTCATTTGTACCCATGTCTGCACTGCTCATCATTAACTGTATTTAGATATAATTTAAGGAGCAAACTCTGAAGAAATAAGGTGAATAGAAATTTTTAACGGTAAAAGGAAGTGTTTAAAACTACAACAAAAAAATACATTTCTGAATTTCTTCTAAATGCAAATATCATACTAGAGGATTGTTTTGAATGCAAATTGCGGAAAGAAAAAAGGCCAGCTGAACAATTAGATTGGTGAGACATTAGAGTGACCCATGGATTTGTGAAACTGGTTGGAATGACACCCTGTAGCCAAAGGGTACACCAGGACTAAACCCCGTAAGGAGCCCTGTGCTACAGTATATTTCTACTCTTTTTAGACCTAGTGATAGATGTTTGTCTATAATGGTTGGCTGAGTTATACAGTTTATAAGATTATAGGGTCCTTATTATCCCTTGTACAAAATACAATGTGCTAATGAGTAACACGTTTACACTCTCCAGCGCCACAGTTAGTGAATATAACCACCTTAAATCAAAACTGCTGTCTTCCTTTGCTGAAAAATCTCATAACATATTTGTCAAATAGGAAGCATGTGTAGTTAGGCTGAACCAATTAATGCTGATCTGGTTTTATCAGTATTTATTACTTATTATGAATAGAAATTCAGCAATGTTACAAACAATGGAAAGAAACTAGCAGCCTTTACCCTTTTTAATTAGGGATGTGACTTCTGCCAAATTTAAAATTCAGATATCTATAAGGGTTAAAAAATGTATTGTTAATCCCAAAAAACAGACTTTGGCACATATCAACATCTCATACCCTAAAAACTGTTTTCCCTCTATAGTTAAGGCAGACTTTTGTGTTTACCTGTTTGACAAGGTAATGCTGGGAAATAATATATTGTAATATATGATGTGCTCTGTACCAGTAGTTTACTTTATGTTTTTTAGGTTTATGTTGTTATATTTCAGATCATGTATCTGTTGTAATTGCTACATGCTTTGTCATTTGGAGATTCACTTTTAAAATTATTAAAAAGACATTACGCTGATGACCATAACATTATTATTTGAAGCTGTATGGAAGGGCTCAGGTACCCCTCACTGCCAACACCGCACTCCATGTACAGTATAGAGCTCAAAAGAGTGTCAAAAGCTTAAGTTTGTACGTTGCGCGTCTGTAAAATTCACTATTGACAGTCACTGACTGTCTCAGTTTGAGCAAACTAGTAATTGTGATTTTTGTAACCACTTGTGGACAAGGAAAGCAAGCAAATGATGATCTTATTATTTTCTAATTCATGTTATTGTGGGGTTTTACTCTATTTGTGTTTTTTTTGTATTGAATACAAACCATGTATAGGCTATGGTGTTTCCCCCAATTGCTAGCTCTTCATGTAAAGTTAATCCCAACACAAATTATTGTTGTAAAATGACTGTATGTTGCATTTTCTATCGAGGAAGCTATTATTATGATGGAGCTATTAGATTGTGTTTGATAGATAGATAGATAGATAGATAGATAGATAGATAGATAGATAGATAGATAGATAGATAGATAGATAGATAGATAGATAGATAGATAGATACTTTATTAATCCCAATGGGAAATTCAAATTTCCCTTTGAAAAGAAATAAAACCAAATTCCTATTGTTTGAATAATGAACCTTTAATTGATGTGACAATGGTTTGGTTCTGGTAGGCGGCAGGATTGGGGAGTGAGGCCTGCTGTTTCATCGAGCTCAGGATGCCTGTGGAGTTGGGATCCACCCTGGAGTTAAATAATCCACATATCAGTTATCCAGTTGTATGCTCACAAAATCCAAAACATATGTATTTTTGCTAAATAAATACTTCTGGAAAATAAGAGCAGTGTACAAAATTAAAGTATGTTCAAATGAATTGAAGACACATCTCCCTTGTCATCCAGGAGCCATGCTGACTCTCCTGCCTCACCATACCCTCTCTCTGGAAATAAAGGTCAACGTAAACACACTGCAATACAATGGTCATTGCTGTCTCTAACAGCACTGATTTGGATTAAACAGGTTTTTAAAATGTTATGTTATATGAATAATACACATTCTCATACTCATGGCTCCCAACACCTGCAGTTTACCCACAAAAAGCAGTGAGCTCAGCTACAGGTGTTAAAAAGTCATTCATAGAACATCTTTATGGAAATTTTGAAAAGAAACAGATCTGAACTCGATAGAACAGTTCTGAGAGGTACTCCTTGGCCACAGCAAGCAGCTCATTTAGAGAGACACAAGAGTTAATATGCTATGATAAATAACTAGAAATCACATCCAAATGGCAAGAATGTTCAGTGTTTTGGAAATGTGCAAATTGTAGCAATCTCCGCACCAGGCTTGAAAAAAGACGAAGTAAAAAAAAACAAACGTAGTAAAGTCTCTCAAAAGTTTTACTTGAACAGTCAAGAAAAGAAACGGCAACCTCGAAAACCCCAAACACCAAAAAAAAAAACCTTCTAGCACCCTCTCCAACCCCTCCTCCCATCCCGGGTCCCCCCCTTACCGCATCAATCAATACCCCGCTGTCAGTCTTCTGTGCTGTACTCCGCCCTCTCTCAATCGGACCTAACAGTCACACACACACAAAAAAAAGAAAAGGCTTCAACCTGGCTGGGACGCTACACTATTAATGCTTTCATAATGCATGCTAATCCTTTGTCCTGTTACCCAGTGATAGACGATATACCAATGTGACCCTTGATCTCAAACTCTTAGTTCAACCCTGATTTTTGGGAGTCACTGAGCTGTGACAGATTCTTTATTTATGTTACTTTGATACTTTAAATCATTTTTGCAGAATGGAGATAGGTTTTCTTTAAGTTGGGGGTATGCGCTGCTGATAGTAGGCAAATAAAAGGGACGATTAATAGCATTTATCACAGAGCCTAGTCTTGCAGTTTCCTAATTAAAATTGTTAGAACGTGGAAGCAGCCAAGGATCAGTGGCTTTTAATGAGGACCTTGTAGGCTGATTTGGTTCTAATTTTCTGCTTAATAAGGCTAGTTTAAAAAGTAATTTTGGGGGGAAGCAAGTCTTCTAAACCTTGCTCATTATCAATAATAGTGGTTCACTTAAGTACTTCAGGAAGCGTTGTGTTTAATTAATATAGCAATGGCACATGTATTATCTGACAGCCTAGCAGGAAAAAAATGATGAGGAATCTTCAAGGACATTGACTTCATTAAGTAGCTTCATTACAGCCTTGGTAATTGTTTAACTACACCATTTTAAGCTGTGGTGGCCTTTTTATTTTACTATATAGTTACAGGAAAGGCATGTAGCTGATGAAAGCCTCCGCAACAACACAATAAAACAAAATGTGTGGCTTTATTTAACCAACATGTTCTTTATAACCATAATAATGTGCTTTAGTTATAAAAAATGAATTCAGTTATACAAACATTCCAATCAGCCGACACCCAGTGACCTACTGCACATTTTCTGGCTGCTTATAGTTATTAGAATTAGAAATGTGCTGAGCCACACATCAGTCCAGTATTGATCATTTGCCCAAGACTGACAATCAGATGACAGACCTTTTCAATCTTAATGGGTGTTTGGCCCCAGGCATTTAAGCTATTAAGCTTTAATTATGGTCTACATTTCCCAAGATGGGCTTTCCTGTTCAGGTATTTCTGTGAGCAGGAGATTTTACTAAATTAGGATGTTATCAAAATACATTTTAATTGTAATTTACTGTATTTATACCTCAAAAAGTGAAAATTGCTTAATAAATTTTGTAGCAATTTTTGGTTATCTTCCAACTATTGATAAAGAGGTGTGTAATAAAACTAGAGACTTGAGAAAGCAGGTCTCTGGCTGTCTTTTTACTAAGAAAAAACCTGGCTAATGTTGTATTTATTGTATCAGCAGTAATTTATCTACTTATCTATCCGTTTGTCATTCTGCAGACATATGGTATAAATAGTCAGGGTGGCACTGTAAGGCCTATTCCTATTGTAGGAAAATAATTGACCTAGAGACTCAAAAAAGAGTTAGAGAATTGTCCCCTTATAATGTCTGGCTATCTTGCACAAAAATAACCAAAAAAAAGGTAATCAAAATCATAACATTTGATGATCAGCAGAAGCTGGAGGTGAATATTTATAGAAAATGGTGACCGGAAGGAAGTAGTAGTGGAAATGACGTCATACTTGGGAGGCAGAACTGACGTCATCATGAAGCAACCGAAAGTGGTCTTGTCGGAAGTAATGCTATCGGAAGTGATGTCATCAGGAAAAAGGACACAAGTGTCGTCATCTTCGGGAGTCAGAGGCAGAAGTGATGAAATGAAATGGGAGCCATTTTGAGAATCCAGAACTGTTGAAGGTGAGTAAATTATTTTATTACTTTTCTTCAACAAGCCTGGTGAAAGAAGGAGAGAGGAGTTAATACTTGATATTGCCCCTTTGTCTCTCAATAGTTCACTCACCTCAGGACTTGTTGGTTGCCTCCTAAGCGCACATGTGTGACACTATCCAGTTTTGCTTTCTGACTGTTGGTCACTGCATCACCTATCATTATTATTATTATTCAAAGTATTTTTTGGGATAGTCCCTTTGCTGCCACCTATAGCGTGCCTAAGCCGAGACATGGGACAGTTTTTTTGTGGTGTGTATGCTTGTGTATGTCTTAGAGGATATATTTGTATTAAGGAATTTTCTATTTGACATATTTGACGGAGTGGTGGCTCTGAGGCTAGGGATCTGCACTGGCAATTGGAAGGTTGCCAGTTCGAATCCCGTAAATGCCAATAGGGACTCTGCTCTGTTGGGCCCTTCAGCAAGGTCCTTAACCTGCAATTGCTGAGCGCTTTGAGTAGTGAGAAAAGCGCTATATAAATGCAAAGAATGAATTATTATTATTATTATTTCTTTGTGTATTGGGTTTTATGTATTGTCTATAGACTTTTGCGCAGGGTAAATGTGATGGCAGCAAAAGTGGATACAGCAATGGGCACAATGATCATCTTGTCCATTAATGGTGAATTTCTTCTGTTAGTTCTGCGTTTGCCATTTTATTTGGGCGTATATTTTGTAAGTTGTGTGTATTTGGTACAGCAATATCAATAATATATGTTGTTTTATTTTGTCTGTCTACCAGTGTTATGCCTGGTCTATTATGATGGATAGTTTTTTCTGTTAGTATAGTTCTGTCCCAGTAGAATTTATTTGTGCCATTTTCCTGTACCATGCTGTTGGTTTACTTACAGTATATCTGGTGTAACCAAGGTGCTATATGGGTGCCTGACCCGACACAGATGGACACTGAGGCACATGTAATATAAATTAACTTTTTATTTTTCTTCACCTGTGGGGTACATCTTCCCCGTAATCCCCACAGGCACAACACAGTCCCAAGTGCACAAACACCAAATTAAAACACCACAAAGTGCTCTTTTTTCTTCCTCCAACCACTCCTCTCAGGCAACCTCGTCATCCTCCTCTCGACTCAGGCCCCCGGAGTGGTGGCTGCTGGCCCCTTTTATAGTTCACCCAGAAGTGCTCCAGGTGCTTGATTGCCAAGTTCCGGCTGCACTTCCAGGTGTGGTGAAAACACTGCCCATAAGGGCTCAGGAGTTCCAGGTGCAGCACCCTCTGGTGGCACCTGCGGGACCCAACAGTGCTGCACCCAACTCCAATTCCCATGGAGCCCTCCGGGAAACCGAGGCACCGCTCCAACCCACCAGGGCGGCCATCTAGCGTCCAGGGGGAGGTATTGCACTGTCCAGGGTTGCTCCCCCTGAATATAGAGTAAAGGAGCGTCCTGGCCAGTCAGTCAGTGACAGTTGTTGATGTCTAAAGTTTGTCATCTGATTGTGTCTGTGTATGCAGTCTGTCTGTGTCAGTAGTTTACAACCTGATGTGATTTGTTGGATTATTTCTTGTTTTTTGTGGCAGTATCTGTATGTAATGTCTGTAACGTTAGTATTAAGTTGTGGTATCCTCTGTCACCTGATCTGTCTGTCCCTAAGGCTTCAGAAAGTGCTACTGCTGCGGAAAATACCCTACATTGTTCCTGTTCCTAAGAAAACAGGCACCTCCTCACCTAATGACTGCAGACCAGTAGCACTTACTTCTCACATCATGAAGACCTTTGAGAGGCTGGTTCTGGACTATATGAGTCCTCTTGTGGTAGACAACCTGGACCTACTGCGGAGTGGAGGATGCAGTTATCTATCTGTTTCACAAGGCCTAATCCCACCTGGACAATGGAGGAGAGAATTAAAACAAAAAAGTGCCTTTATGAACAATGCCACACACATCCTTCAAACATACTGTCACTGAGGACCTTCAGCAAATTAATTATTCAGCAGACGTGTGTCAAGAAACACTACTGGGGCTCTTTTATACCATCAGCAACATACCTGAGTAACACCTCACTGGGACTGAGATTGACAAAGTCAGAAGTTCTCTTTGTTTTAAAATTTCTTGTTTTTAAGTCATTCTGGAATGTGTTCAGTCCATAGTGTGTGTATGTGTGTGTCCATTTATTTCTTTATATATTTAAAGAGTTTCTGAAAAAAGCCAAATTTCCCCCCGGGAACAAAAAAAGATCTATCTATCTATCTATCTATCTATCTATCTATCTATCTATCTATCTATCTATCTATCTATCTATCTATCTATCTATCTATCTAAGAATATATGTTTTTAGTTTCCTGAGTTTATAACTTGATCTTGTATGGCATAAACCCTTCTGTTTCACAAAACCTATTACAATGGCTTAGCCAGATATTTGATGCAATCTTATTCACGCGGGGCTGATCAAGTTCATTAGGATGTTTGCCATGCAGTGTTTTCTGGTCCATGCTTCTTTATTAAATGGTGTGGTTGTTTTGTCCCCTCTGCAGTACGTAGGTTAAATGGTGTGTAGCTTGTGTCTGCATGAACTGTTGCTTTGTATAGCGTTGATGTATGCTGTTTTGTGTGGAGGAATTGTCCTAAATTATTAATCTGTGTATTGTGTAAATTAATTCAGTCATTGGGACCCCTTCCTTCCTCAGCTTGTGGAAGAGTGAGTCATTATATGGCCACTCTAGGGTGGTGTTGTTTGTGTTTTGTAAGTAGTGTTTGCATTTTCTATTGGAGCTGTTGTAGGTCTGTTTATGGCCAGTGTATAACTCCTGTCACACACGTGCGAATGGAAGGACGTTGTATGGACCAAGCAAAGGTAATTCCACGTCAGGTCAGGTGGTGGCAGGGTGCACTAAACCTTCTCCTGTTATCTCTGCAGACCAGCCATGGGAAAACCTGTCTGATTCAAAGCGGATGATGTCACTTCCGGTTCTAGCACCCAGAAAAACGTCACTTCTGGCACACAAACTGACATCAGAAGAACATCACTTCCAGTTCCCTTACATCACTTCCTCTCCGATCCCTTAATGCCGCCATCTTTGCAGTTCTGTTTTGAACTCCGTACTGAGAACATCTCTGTGCTATTTAAAAAAGCCTTTTGCAGCCAGGAATAATATATGGGTGGCTGCTCCAAACCTTTTTAAGTGTGTCGAGTCTATTCATTTTCACACTCCAAAGAAATTTACAAGTATCGATATGGTGTATGTATTGATGGCTTTAATAGTGCCCATGCATGTAGGTGTGTTTTGAGTATCTGTGAATGTGATGTTTATTTTTGTGTAACATTATATTTGATTTGTTTGAATTGTATAAGTTTGTCCCGTTGGAAACCAAAATATTTGTATAATTCACCTTTTGCCATTCTCAAGGGTATACCCACCTTCTCTAAAGATTCCTTTTTCTACATTAATTATTTTACATTTGTCCAGTCCAACCCCTATGTGTATGTCTTGTATGTTTTGATTATTTCTAGTAACAGTTGTAATTGTTTATTTGTTCCTGCATATATTTTATGTCATCAATATGGACTAGATGTGATTGAGTGTATTGTTGGCATTGGTTTTTGACTTTGTATCCATATTATGTGATGTTTAATCTGTTTGATAATGAGTTGAAAGTGATACAGAACCAGAGAGAGCTAAGTGAGGGCTAAGTTGCTAGCTACCTATAATTATAAACTGCCTTCAAATAGAAAGCTTTATAATACTAGGTCTTAAAAAATGAAAGCCAATGCTGTGTGGAGTTGCTTGCTGTTGCTTTGGAGTCAATTGTAGAGCTTTGCTTGCAGTAGAGTGCACCCTTTGTCTTTGCCACGTGATCCTTTGTTACTATACATGGTGTGGATGTTATGCATGGACTGAATTTCTTCACATCATTATTATGAGAAGAAAAGGACCAAGGACCTCAAGTATGAAACTTGCTCATGCTTGGAAATATATCTAAGCCACTTCTTACACAAAAGTTCTAAAACATGAACTTGGCATGGAAATTGGCTTAAAGTTACGGTGAGTTTCATCCATCCAAAGACTTTTTGAATTTAGCATTTTAGTGACTGTATGCAGTAGGACAATGAAGTAAACCGAAAATTGTGTTTTATTGTGCATTTCAATGATGCATCAGTCACATTCTGATTTCTGTCTGCTCATCCATCCATCCATCCATTCATTTTCTAAACCCGGTTGTTCTAAATCTTTAACATAACAGCGATTACACAATTTCTACATGATGATCTCTGTAATATGTGCTCCAATTCAGCACACAGCTCCATCAGGACAGCTGTAGAATGTCTAAATCAGCTTATAAGTCAGCCATCATTACAAAAAAGGACACAAATACCATCAGCAATATTTAAATGATAGAAAATGATGTGTGTTTAAGTTTGCTTGTTTTACATGTTTTAATTGTGGCAAAATTAGCACTTTCTCATTTTACGAAGATAGAAATTGTACATATAGCACAATATTCTGGTGCAACGTAGTTAATTGATTTGAAACTTGGAGCGTTATCTGTTATTTATTTGCTTCATCAAAAAAATAGACATAACACTTCAGTTTTTTAAACATTTTGCACTGGGGTATGTGTGATGTGTGATGAAGATTTGCTCAGACCGCTATGCTGATGTTTGTACTGGCAGCCATGAGCTGCAGCTTCAGTTGCTTCTGCTGACTACTGATGATCTGTTTGCCAACGTGAATATCTATTGGGAGTGTAAAAGAGGAAAATACTGAATACAAAATATACAAGTTGAAATAATTTCTTTCAAGATAAATCTGAAGCAGTGGACTAATCTGTGATTGAAATTGTACAGAGAATTCTTCTATCTGTTTTAAGGACTGATGACATGCATGAGAATTGCTTTAGACAAGACAGATTACTGTATTCGTTGATCCATCCATTATCTAAATCTGATAATTTAGGGCAGGGGGCAGCTGGGGCAAACAGGCACTGGCAGAAATAACCCCTGGGCAGAGAGCTAGCTCACCACAAGGTGAACACACACACACACATCAGGGAACAATTTAACATCATCATTTCACTTAACCTTCACATCTTTGGACTGTGGAAGGAAACCAGAGCTAACATTAGGACCCAGGTGCAAACTCCATTGCAGGAAAAACACGGGACCTAATCCCCCAGAGTCTTCACAGCTCTACTGCTGTGTCTCCATGCACCTACCATAATGCATTGATTATTAACATGTTTACATTAACTGTAGCCTTAAAAATTGAGAAGAAAAGAGCTTTTACTCCAGACTTCTGTTAGTAACATAGTACATCCATATGGGGGGATCAGGCCCCCCTGGCTATTCCTTAAACCCCACTAAAATGACATTAATACCTCAACATTACATTCAATGAGTTTTGTTTCCTCCATCCTCCCAAGGTTTGAGAGTTAATATGGTGATTAGGTCATGGATATTCAAAATAGGTCATTTTAAAACCATACATGGTCACTGGTGGGAGGTGACAAGGAGTGGCTAAAAGTTTACACAACAGCACTTAGTTGATTTGAGATTTTTTTAAAGGAATGTGACATGTTACCTAGCATACAAACGGTTTTAAAAATCCATTCTTGTGAGTATGTTGTTTTTGCCTTTCTAGTGTAAGCAGAACTTTAGCATGGAAACTAAGCAAGGTTTTATACACAAGACCCCATGCAATGTCAGAAAGAAGAAAATGCTTAGGTCAGGAACCAGAAAATACATGAACCTAGTGAGCATGTTTTTGGCAACAAAAGGAACTTAAAACAAAAAGAATCTACCAGCCCTAACCAAAGTTGACACAAAGTCACACAACAAAGTATTTGTTTTTTTTCCCCAAATACTGAGATAGCGAACATCCTGCATTGTCATCTTAAATAGTAGATTGGTGTTGACATCACATGTTAAAACAACTAACTTGAAGGCAGCTAAACCTAGTGACAGGTAAACAATATGGCTGCCACCATAGAGAAACAACATGAAAAGCTCTATGTGCAGCAACACAGATTCTCATAATGATGGCGGAATAACGTCATAATAATAGCATGAAAAAGTTATCAATAGCAAACTATGCATGTAAACAACACCCACATGAAAAATATTAAGTGTTGTTTTCTTGAGCTTACTGTTAGGCTTTTTGCCGTGTTTTTGCCACCTTGTAAGGAAACGCATGACCCTTTAGGCATAAACAATCACTGGCACACAGTTGAAGCTTATAATAGGGATCTCAAAGCTAGCAGTTCCCCCCATGATGTTCACAGGAACGTTAGAGTGCCCTGGTGCAAACAGAATAAGGCTGCTTCTGCACCAAAAGACAAAGTAGATGGCTCCCTGCACTAAATTAAACACTAATCTATAAAAGATGGCGTGGACATTTTGCAATCAGTTTCTTCAAATGATATGCAGGTTTATCCATCAAGGATACTAAAGCTGAGTTATTGCCATCAATACTTTTGACCACAGCAAAAATCAGTGCAAGCCTGAGATATGTCTCTCTTCTATCTCTGGCTATACCAGTAAAAGTGTCATTTGGCTCTGATTGATACTGCCCTATCAGACAGAAAGATGCAGACCCTGAGTAGCAAGAGGCCCTCTTTCTCTGTTACACAAAGAGACCCATCCTTTGGTTTGCTAAAGAGAATTTCTTAGTTGTTAGGACAGGAGGTTTGATGTCATATGTTAAAAGATTCCAGCTCAGGTCTGCTGCTGAAGTGAATGTGTCATATCATAGAAAGAGGGTAATGCCACTTTGTTCTACAGTTTTTCAATAAATAATTTAATTCTCTAATATCTTCCTTGCAGACTGCTTAGCAAAAAGATGCAAGAAGAGAAATTTATATAAAAAAAATCAAGGCTCTAACTAACTAGGAAGCTAACTAGGAAAGGCCTTTTTATTCATCCACTTTATAACTGATTTAATCAGTTCTGGGTCATATGGAGTTGGTTTCAAAGCTTTGAAAAGTGTAATGTGGGCTTACTTTTCTTATCATTTCAGCTTCTCTTCGCTGCCAATGCCCTATGCAGTACTTGCAACTCGACCAGCACTACAGCCATTCATTTGGTCAGTCTCACTAGTGACCTTACCTTTACTCGTGACCAAGCTCCCAAACCATTCTCCTTAGGCAACTGCTTTTTGTTCATCTGCAGACAGAAACACAATGTTGCCCAGGGACAATCCAAGACATCTGATTTTATGGTGCTGTTTCTGATAGCAAGCACCTAGTTAAAGAAATGGAATTATCAAATTCCCAAATGGATACTCTTCAAGCTTTCTTAGGACTATGTTCTTCTAAAAGTACAACTGACTCTGGACTAGCAATGTTGCAATATCTCTTTCTGTTTGTAACCCATTTTAAAATGGTCATTTAACATTAATACAGTACACCCCCGAAATTCGCGGGGGTTATGTTCCTAAAGCACCCGCGAATTGTGAAAAACCGCAAATTTTGCATGTGGTTAAAAAAAATGCCTATTTTTATAGTTTAAACCCTAAATATGCCTCCAAAACACTTTAATTTCATTTCAAACTCAGCTTAATACATTACCTAAGAAAAGAATGTAAAGGTAAACCTGTATACTGTACAGTACTGTACTGCTATGTCTCCCACAAAGCTAGAATGTAAAATACCGATGTTACCGCTATATGTACTGTAATTCATGCAAGCGCCTTTTCATTGCCAGAAGACTTAGAAGGTGCAGGGTGTTTTGGCGGCATCTTGGGGCTTTAAGAAGAACAAATCGGAAAACACAAGAACACTCAGCTGGAGATGTGTCAAAGAGCAGCAGTCAATCAGCAGCAAGGAGAAATGTATAACGCTGTAGCGGTCTGGTGCCACTAAGATTCACACCGTCGAGAAGATGGCGATTTATTTATTTTTATGGTGGGGATTCCAGGGATGCACCCAGAGGCATAGCTAGGGTTTTCAGCACCTGGGGACAACTGAAGATTTTGCACCCCCTCCTGTTTGCCAAAATGCAATGGGGAATATCAATTCGGTGCCCCCTGGATGCTGCGCCCGGGGACAGATGTCCCCCCTTGCACCCCCCAGCTCCGCCACTGGATGCACCCAGCCTTGGCCTGAGCTGCACGTACTCACAAACAGAGACAAAAACAAAGCAAACCGGTAATCAAACAGCAAATAAAGAATGTAATGAAAACAACGATACCAGCCCCTTTCCCCTTATGGCAATTATACATTAAATACAACAAAGCAGAAACAAAACACACACAGTAAAGTCCATGAAAAACAGCAACAGATGAAATGTAATGATGAAAATAGATAGTCCAGAAATCCGCACGTTGAATGGGAATGTAAAGATATTCCTACTGGTAGTTACTGAAATGGTGAAGACGGGTGGATGGGTTCAGGAACGCTCCTTTCCTCGCAGGATGACCATGAATCCACTTACAGTCCTTATGTACACAGGCAGACGGCAGACAATCCAGACACCAACCATGAAACTATCCAGGACAAAACAAATAAGTACAGGCAACCCAACAGAAGGCAGATAGACAGGAACTTGAAACACATATTACAAAAACTTTTTTTTTCTTTTGGTCTCTGGCCCCCTTTTTAAAAGCTGTGCTGACATCCTTTGACCCCAACAGCCCCTGCACCCTCAGCAGAAGACCAATCAGAGCCACTACAGGGACTGCCGGGAGTTGCAGTTTCAAATTCTATTGGCTACTTTCACCATCCCAAGCCGCGTTTTCCTCCATGGTTGCTTCCTGTTCTCTGTACAGTACAGTGTTGCCACGAAAAAAGACAAAAAATTGCGGAGGATATTTGCAGTATCCATTAACAATTATTTGTTAGGTTCTAAGGAAAAATCCACAAACGACTGAGGCCGCAAACTCTGAATCGTAGTAATTTAAATTACTTACAAGCAAGTGTAGATGCTCACAAATCTCTGATTGAAAAAATAAGAGCCATTTTGATAAACCAGTGGGAGAGTCCGCCTTAATGGAAGGAGACTGTGTTTTGGTTTGAAAATTATGACTGCATGGTAAGCATGAGTTGGCGGACGGATGAACCCCACTGTTCATAGAATACTGAAACAGCTGAGTGATCTGCCTGTCTACATAGTCTATCCATAGGGACAGAATGGTCCAACACATACTCTACTTAGAGATCTACTTCTCTGTGGACTTTTGACTGAAGAGACTGATGAAGAGCTTAATGAAATCAAACCAACCCCATGACCTGAAAAGTTGGGGGACCAACTGGACCACATAGTTTAATGCAAAAGTCCATAAAGATAGAATTAAAACAGGCGCTTGGTCGTACAATAACAGAAAACAGGCACACAAACTGCCTGGGAGGCCTACTCAGCTTGTCTATTTTCAATGCTCTGTCGAGCTGATTATTTTCAGAGACGTCTGTCATGCAGGAGGTCTGCTTCTCAACTGAAGGGCGAGGTTTCCCGGGAGCATTGTTGGCAGGGCTCAGTTACCCTCACTGAGCTTTTTCTCCACACTGTGGAGGAAAAAAGAAATGATATAAGTAGTGACAGCATCCCCTTTCGCCCTGCGGTGGTACTGTAAGCATCTGCGGAATCTGATGTGTGATCCTCAGATGCCCATGAGTGATAAAATAATATATATATATCATTTATAACATTACTTGTAATGAACCTTTTGGAAAATCCAGTGAGTAAAACAGGAAAAAAAGAAAAACATGCTAAGCACGCCACATGTGCTTGTGTTTGTAATATATTGTAATGGACTTTGCTATATAACAAATATTAATGTATGTCTGTAAGAGAAAATAAATAAGACTTAAAACCAGTGAGAGTAAATTGAGGTTGGTGATGTCTGTGATATATTTTCTAGGCTAAAGACTGCTGTAGATAATTTAACTTAGTTTCTGTATGCTGCTGTACTTATAATTGTAACTAGGATACCTTAAAAATTGCAACAATGACTAAAAGAAATAATTGTGTTTTTTGAATGATGTGAAACTAAAACCTTAAAATGAGAGCTCATAGTATTGAAGACTGTTTACTTATTGATTGCATTATTGTTGAAAGTACTGCAGATGGATTTTATCTTGATGGGGAGTCAGCCTGTTGGATTTGATTGTTACGCAACATGTACATAATTTTGAACCTGTGAAAGGATTTTCTGAGCACAGATAAATAAAAACTGTTCAATATAATGACAGTATCTGATTCACTAGAACTTTGTTTAAATTGATATATGCTTTCCATTTTTATTTCAGTGTTCATATATATATATATATATATAAACGTTAAAGACGCATACAGCGCCACTCCGCTGCCTGCGCTTGGGAAAGCGGATCATAACCTGGTTCTGCTTCAGCCTCACTACAAACCAAGAGTGAGGGTCCTACCTACAACCACACGCTCATTCAGGAAGTGGTCACCTGAGGCAGAGAAGGCTCTGAGAGAATGCTTTGGAACTACAGACTGGGATATCCTGCAGGGATCACATAGTGAGAACATTGAGGAGGTTGTTGACTGCACTACTGACTACATCAACTTCTGTATGGACATTGTAGTTCCAGTAAGAACTGTACGCTGCTATGCTAACAACAAGCCATGGATTACAAGTGACATCAAGGGCCTTTTGAACCAGAAGAAAAGGGCTTTTAAAGGCGGTGATCAACATGAGCTCAAGCGCGTACAGAAGGAACTTAGAGTCCAGCTCAGGGCGGCGAAGGAGCAGTACAGTAGAAAGCTGGAGTAGAAGTTGCAGAATAACAGCATAAAGGAAGTGTGGGATGGGATGAAGATCATCACTAGCTGCAGCTCAAAGCGGGGTGCCACCATCGAGAGAGACGTGAAGAGAGCAAACCAAATGAACAACTTCTTTAACAGGTTTGACCACCCTAACCCACTCTCACTCTCACCACAGAGTACTACACCCTCCACCCATCCTTCTGCTGATACCAGCATAGGAGAGAGTTTCCCCCCACCCACAATTACAGCAGCGCAGGTGAGCAGAGAACTGAGGAGAATTCGTGCCAGCAAAGCAGCGGGTCCAGATGGAGTATCGCCACGACTGCTGAAGGTCTGTGCATCGGAGCTGGGGGGTCCTCTACAGTGCATCTTCAACCTGAGCCTGGAACAGGGGAGAGTCCCGAGGCTTTGGAAAACATCTTGCATCATTCCAGTCCCAAAGGTATCATGTCCTAGTGAGCTGAATGACTTCTGACGTCACATGTGATGAAGACCATGGAGAGGCTGCTGCTTCACCACCTGAGGCCACAGGTTCAACACGCCCTGGACCCTCTGCAGTTCGTATATCAGGAGAAGGTGGGAGCGGAGGATACCATCATCTATATGCTACACCGATCCCTCTCCCACTTGGACAGAGGCAGTGGTGCTGTAAGAATTATGTTTCTAGACTTCTCTAGCGCCTTCAGCACAATCCAACCTCTGCTCCTTAGGGAGAAGCTGACAGAGATGGAAGTAGATTCATACCTGGTGGCATGGATTGTGGACTATCTTAAAGACAGACCTCAGTATGTGCGTCTCGGGAACTGCACGTCTGACATTGTGGTCAGCAACACAGGAGCGCCACAGGGGACTGTACTTTCTCTGGTCCTGTTCAGCCTATATACATCGGACTTCCAATACAACTCGGAGTCCTGCCACATGCAAAAGTTCACTGATGACACTGCTATCGTGGGCTGCATCAGGAGTGGGCAGGAGGAGTATAGGGACCTAATCAAGGGCTTTGTTAAATGGTGCGACTCAAACCACCTACACCTGAATAACAGCAAAACCAAGGAGCTGGTGGTGGATTTTAGGAGGCCCAGACCCCTCATGGACCCCGTGATCATCAGAGGTGACTGTGTGCAGAGGGTGCAGACCTATAAATACCTGGGAGTGCAGCTGGATGATAAATTAGACTGGACTGCCAATACTGATGCTCTGTGTAAGAAAGGACAGAGCCGGTTATACTTCCTTAGAAGGCTGGCGTCCTTCAACATCTGCAATAAGATGCTGCAGATGTTCTATCAGATGGTTGTGGTGAGCGCCCTCTTCTATGCAGTGGTGTGCTGGAGAGGCAGAATTAAGAAGAAGGATGCCTCACGACCTGGACAAACTGGTGAGGAAGGCAGGCTCTATTGTTGGCATGGAGCTGGACAGCTTGACATCTGTGGCAGAGCGACAGGCGCTTAGCAGGCTCCTATCAATTATGAAAAATCCACTGCATCCACTAAACAGTGTCATCTCCAGACAGAAGAGCAGCTTCAGCGACAGACTGCTGTCACTGTCCTGCTCCACTGACAGACTGAGAAGATCGTTCCTCCCCCAAACTATGCGACTCTTCAATTCCACCCGGGGGGGTAAATGTTAACATTATTCAAAGTTATTGTCTGTTTTTACCTGCATTATTATTACTCTTTAATGTAATGTTGTTTTTTGTATCAGTATGCTGCTGCTGGAGTATGTGAATTTCCCCTTGGGATTAATAAAGTATATCTATCTATCTATCTATCATATATATATATATATATATATATATATATATATATATATATATATATATATATAATATTGTAGCAGTAGAGCATATTAGTGCTCCTTTGAACCCTCAGGTACCACTCCAAACACCAGGTAAAAGTACAATTATTATTTATTATATAATAATAACATGCACTAAGCACCCTCCACTCCACACTACTCATATAATCAATACACACTTTTCTCTACAATCACAATACCAATCCTCCTCTCCCAGACACTTCGCCACCCTACCTCCCAGCTCAGCTCAGTGTCTGGGCTTTCCCAGAGTCCTTTTATACCCCCTGACCCGGAGGTGTTCCTGCCCAACAGTCCACAAGTCCTTATTACTTCCGGGTCAGGGTAACAGTCCTTTTCTTCAACCTGAAAGTACGTCATTTCTCCTGTTCACGTGACCAGGACATACTTCCAGGTTATAGGGCACGTAAGAGTCCTTGAGCCTCCCTGCAGCGTCCTCTGGTGGGCCCCACAGTGTCCAGCAGGGTTGGGAATAAAAACTCCACTGTCCATAATTCCCTGCTGGTCTTTGGGGCACTCCCATGCTACAGGGAGGGCTCCATCTAGCGGCCTGGGGGTGCTGGCCGGGATAAACAGCCGGCCATCTCCCACAATATATATATATATATACTAGGGGGCTGTGCACCCTACTCGCTCCACTCCCCCACCCCATTACTCCCACCCCAGGGAGCGCGCGTTCACGCTAGCCACTTCTTATTTCTGCCGTTCGCTTTGTGAAAGAGGGGGAGGGCTGAACGCACACTAAGGAGATGTGGAAGTGATCTGAATGTCTTGCTGCGCGTCGATCATTTAAAAGCCTGTACAGCTGCTGTCCTTTTGTCTCACTTCCTTGTCTCGCAGGATGTTAAAGTGTCTCTAAGAAACTGTTTGTAAGTAGGACGTGACGTGCAAGTAGTCTCACAGGACTTCAAAGTGTCTCTCCGAGATGATCATGTCTCGACCAAAAATTTTTATTTAATATATATAATATTGTGGATCACCCAGGCTGGCACTGCCACCTGAAGCAGACACAGGCAAGTGTGGGAGACAAGTTCAAGGCACACACTGATTTTTATTTTCTTTTACCTTCCCCGTTCCCACAAGCTCAACACAATCCCAGCACAAACACAATATTCTCTTCCTTCACTCTATTCCTTCTCCTCCACTCCTCTGGTCAAGCTTCGTCTTCTTCCTCCCGACTCTGGCTCCCTGAGTAGTGGCTGCTGGCTCTTTTTATAAGGCACCCAGAAGTGCTCCAGGTGTTTGATTACTCATTTCCGGCAACACTTCTGGGTGTGGTAGAAGAACTGCCTATAAGTGCTCAGTAGTAATTGTAGCACCCCCTGGTGGCACCTGCAGATCCCAACAGGGCTGCACCAAACTCCAACTCCCATGAAGCTCTGCGGGGGTCCGAGGCACTGCTGCAACCCAGGTAACGCTTTGGTCATTCTTGCTCCCCCAGTCCTCCCAGTGTGGAGGCATCCCGGCCGGAAAAGGGCCCTGGCTGCACGCTTCTATCTATCTATCTATCTATCTATCTATCTATCTATCTATCTATCTATCTATCTATCTATCTATCTATCTATCTATCTATCTATCTACTGTATGGGCGGCACGGTGGCGCAGTGGGTAGCGCTGCTGCCTCGTACTTGGGAGATCTGGGGACCTGGGTTCGATTCCCGGAGCCTCCCTGCGTGGAGTTTGCATGTTCTCCCCGTGTCTGCGTGGGTTTCCTCCCACATTCCAAACACATGCAGGTTAGGTGGATTGGTGATTCTAAATTGGCCCTAGTGTGTGCTTGGTGTGTGGGTGTGTTTGTGTGTGTCCTGCGGTGGGTTGGCACCCTGCCCAGGATTGTTTCCTGCCTTGTGCCCTGTGTTGGCTGGGATTGGCTCCAGCAGACCCCTGTGTTCGGATTCAGCGGGTTGGAAAATGGATGGATGGATATATACTGTATATATATGTGTATGTAAATATTTCTTTTCCTGCACTTGGAAGCGTTTAAATATTTTTGTAAATAAATGTAACATATTTAAGTTTGATGCCCACTGTTCCCTTTTAGCCAAACCTGGTATTAATTGGTAAATACTAAGTGACAACAACAAAACTCAGTGTACCAGCACATAGCTGTTTCCCAGGGAGTGTGTGTTGAATTCAAAGTTGTGCCTTTAAAAGGAGGGATCATTACTGCATTGTGAAGCAGGGTAAGTGCTATGCACCTGTACAGGTGCTACATGCCCAAACATGGCACTTAGTTTTGGCTCTTAAACTCCAGAATCATATGCCTAGGTTGTACATTGTCACGAGCCTCCACCAGGTCCACAAAACACATACGACAGGATTGACAAGCAAGCATCCACAGCCTTAACTCTTTTGCAGAGGCAAAGAGTAAGCCCACTGCTTCTTGACAGAGCCAAAATTCAGCAGTTAATGTTTTTGTAAAAACAGATATAATTTTAAGCCATTGTAAATGTAATGTAAAGATGTCATGGCTGTGCGTCTAAAAACATTTTCTCATAAAAAATAGTACACCACAAACTAAATACATCTAAATATGTAGAAACCTTAGTAGATAAAGCACCAGTATAAAAAAGTAAAGCATGCTTTGTTATTTTCTGAGATAAATTAATCCAGATAGAGACTGCAGCCAAATTTTAAGTCTTTAAATATAGAAAAATCTCTAGCCAGAGGCTGGGTGATATAACTTTTTTTAATTCCAAAGCAAAACCGAGTATTTAATTTTAACTCTTTCAGATCTGAATTTTTTCTTACTTTGAGAAAATGTTTCAGTTCCTTTTATTCCTTTAGCTGACAAACCAGAAACAAGAAAAAAGGTGTAATCAACCAAAGAAGAACAGAAATCCACAGGTAACCATTTTTGCTCCCACCAGGCAACTTTGTTTAATAGACGCAAAAGAAAAGGGATCAAGTGCTGCATAGGGGCACAACAGAAAATAGGCCAGTTTAAACTCAAACACAAACTTAATAGTTTAGGTCATGCAGGACCTCCATCCTCTACCAGGTTTGGGTCCGAAATGAGATGTCCTTTTTCTTTGCACATCCTGACTGGAAGGGGTGGGGCCTTCTCTGAGCCTGTGGGTGGGGTCACATGTGCTCACTGGGTGTGGCTTCAGAGTTGCAGGTGGAAGAGAAACGACAGTTAGAGACAGTCAATAAAAATGAGTGTTTTTGCTAAACATGTAAATATGGACTATGAGTAACACTCCTTTCTCTTTTGCTAATAACATGACATTATGACTATGACTGTGATAATATTCACGTTTTTGACTTCCCTTATCAAATTTGTTTCTTTGTTGGAATTTTTGTAGGTTTCTTTCTTTGGTTTCTTAATTTTATTGTCACTCTGATGAGGCCATTTTGTGTTCTGATTCTTGCGTGGTTGTCCTCATTTTAAGACTGTCATGGCTGTGACCATGTTGTTTATATTTACTATTACACCGGTCATGTAACAAGCAAATAATACATTAATAATAATAATTCTTTACATTTATATAGCACTTTTCTCACTACTCAAAGCACTCTCCACACAGGGAGGACCCGGGAAGCGAACCCACAATCTCCTTACTGCAAAGCAGCAGCACTACCACTGCGCCACCTGTGAGTAAAGGCGAACCTTGACACAGACAGACAGACGCAAATACCAAAAGCATATGTGATTTTATTTATTTACAGTGTCCAACAGCCCAAACACGCGATTTCCTTTCCGTTTCTCTCACGTCTCTTTCTTCTTTACTTTTATCTCTCAGTCCTTTTTTCTGTTTCTCCGCCACTCCTCTTCAGCAAGCTTTGTCCTCCTCCTCCCGACTCTGGCTCCCGGAGTAGAGTCTGCTGGTCCCTTATACAGGGCGCCCGGAAGTGCTCCAGGTGTCTGATGATGTATTTCCGGCAGCACTTCCAGTTGTGGTGGAAGAGCTGCTCTCCAGGGCTCAGCAGTAATGATAGCACCCCCTGGTGGTGCCCGTGGATTCCCACAAGGCTGTACCAAACTCCAACTCCCATGAAGCCCTGTGGAAGTCCGGGGCACCGCTGAAACCCAGGGGGGCTGCCATCTAACTTTCCTGGGGAGATAATGCTCTGGCCACACTTGCTTCCCCGGTGCGCTCAGCATGGAGGTGTCCCAGCTGCCCTTCACAATGGGTAAACTTTGATATTTCAAATAAAAAAAAAAAACTTTGATATTTTCCACAGTAAGTCAGAAGCAAGAATCAAAAAGCTAGTGTCAGGACTTTGCAATATTTATTTTTTGACTTTGATGCAGTTTTTTGCTTACATTTTGGCCATGATCCTGTCTCATTCCTCAGTAACATTCCATTGACCAGTCACATATTTTGACTTCAACAACAGTCAATGACACCAGCAATCTCCACAGTATTCATTACAATGATACTTATGTTGGCATCAAGTGTTTGCAAAAAGAACAATTTATTTCGGCAACGCTATTATTGACACTATGGACCAATTCTAAACAGCAAATCTAATTAGCGACTCACTGGATGATGCCATTTGTCTAGCCCTATTTAGTCTTCAATGCATGCAAAATATCTGTGTGGGAAAGCAATTTATTGAGTCCAGGTCTTCTTTTAATTTGATTTTTTGAAGCTAAATTGTAGTTCTACCCATAATTAACTAGATATGTATAACATTATCATACTCTACAATGAATCTGCAATATTTATTAATCTTATGGGTTTTCTGGTTCTCTGCACCACCATCACCACCTTATCAATGCCCTGAGCAGCCACCTGTGATGTCTGAATGTCGGAATAAAAGTGAATACTCCAGCCTGCCAAGAGACCCACTACAGTGAGCCCTCTAAGACAAAGCCATAAAAAAACAGTAAAGAATTGCTTAACAATATTTATATTAGTCAGAATGCCAAGTGGTGGGCTAAGTGGTCTTTTGACCAGTAACTACTACAGATTTTATTTTTTCTCCAGCTTAACTGGAGTTTTTTGTTATCATTTCTCTGTCCACTCTGGCTAACTGACCTTATCATAGGACTGTCATTTAGAAACTTAAATAACCAATTCTATATTTAAGGACTCTAATTCTCTTAATTATACAGTATATCTCTCTTATTTAAATGTGCATTATTATTCTTATCTAGTTTCAATGTTTTCTTTCTATGTAACTACTTCTTTGATACCTTGTAATACACTTTGAGCTGCGTTGTTTGTATGAAATGTGCCTAATCTAGTTTTGAAGAATAGTTTGGCCTGTATAACTCTAATTGCATTTGGATACAAAATTTGCTAACAGTTAAGCTATAGTTTCCAAAGACTGTTAATAAAATATTATTTTTGGCGACAAAAATAAGGAGACATGGTGGCAAGTAGACTGACAAAAAAATGAGAGTGTTTCAAACCACTAACAGGCCTCCTAAACTGGGAAGAACTCACAAGGAATTGCTTCATTTACTTTACTTATACAACCACATTTAACTGGTTGAATCCCAATGAGCTTCTATGAGCATATAACACCGTAGAGCTAAATATTAAGCAGAATTGAGCAGAAGAAAATGCATGAAAATAAGAAAGTGTTCAAGCAAGGATTTAGGAAAAAGTTAGTTTTAAATACTAGAAGAAGAAAAATATTATCAGTCAATGGCATGAATATCTTGTGACCTTCACAGATTAAGAACCGCTATGCTGAGAAAATGGTAAACTAACTTAGAAAATGCATGGATGGCATTACATTCAGGGATTCTCGGGTCTTAGTTCACTGTTTTGAAAGTTTGGTTATTTTTACTCTTTATTGACTTCATCAAATCCGATATCACATGTTTTTTAATAAATATTTTTGAAACAATAAGTCATATTCAGAAATAGAGTGATAATTACATATGATGCGTAAAATACATGTTTAATAATAGTATTTCACAATATCGTGTCATTAATATTGAGATGAAATAGGCTTGTGGTGGCTGAAATAGCTTTCATAGACACCAGACTGCAATTTAAGTAATGCAAAAATGTCATGATTTAATGTCCTGTTGTTAGATGTTAGTCGTTGAGGTTCTACAGCTAAGTGTACTTCATGTAAGTTTTGTGTGAAGCGCCCACTGGATAGTTTAAAGCCATGTTGAAGTTCCCAACTACAGAAATTTGGACCATTATGGATGCCATTTTATTGTGGCATTTTCCTGGTAAATTATAGTGCCAGAAAAATATTGAAACATTATAACACAGCCACGTGATTGTTTTTAGTGTAACATAAATACAGACTTCCTTTCCTCTTCCGTTCATTTCAGATGAATTCAGCGACTTTATTATTGTTGCTTGCATTTTTTTGCTTTTACGGTTATGAAGATTTAACTTACCTGGTTTGACCTCAAGTAGCAGAGTAGTGTGTTGGCGTGGCTGAGGTTCACACACACCGCTGACGCATGTGCAACTGCGTTTTGGTTTCAATATCTTGTTTTTGGGTTTTCGTTTTGCCATTAAAAGCAGCTCTCAGATGTGTAAAAGAGAAAAATGTACAGTTTAAGAAACCTCTCTCAAGGTAAATTTGAAACCGTAAATTAATCAGCAAATTAGGTCACACAGAATGTTTAGAATGCTTTTCTGTTTTAACATAGTTTTATAAATTGTAACAATTTGTACAGCATACTTAATTCAAGATCTCTAATGAAAAAAGAACTTCCCTGAAAGATTTCCTTTAAGAACACAATTTAAACAAAATCAATCCACTTGGAGCAGAGTTGTTTGATGCCAACAGATAGTCATACAATAGATGCATTTCAGATTTTATTCTAATGCATGCAAAACGAAAGAAAAGGATAGTGATAAAAAGATCAAACAACCAATTAATTCAATAGTGGAGCCTGTGAAAGCTACTGCTTCAGCCTGTAATGTCCTCACATCTAACCCATAGTTGTCTAGCTAAATAAGTTATAAATATGTTAAAAAACACATAATCACGTGTGCTGATGATGATACTATCATGATCAGAATGGTCCACAACAATGTCATTACAGTATCCACTAACAAAATGAAAAACTATTTAACAAGTTGGATTTTGCAACTGCAACTGGCCACATTATAGACTTTTGTACAGCTATAGAAAAGGGTACTTTCACATCCTGAGACCCAGGACAAAATTGAAGTACTCAAGACAACCAGTGGTGCATCCCACATGGTGCCTGTTTCCTCATACAAAAAAGGAAACCTGCTTCATGGCCTATAAATGAGCTTCCAAGAGCTTGCTTCACCTAACCAGACATACAGAAATATAACTAGGAGCCACAAAAAAACAAAACAGGTAAACACTGAACTTTAATAATAATAATACATTACATTTATATAGCGCTTTTCTTTACTCCTGAGCAAAAGCCTGGTGCACAGTGGTTTAGTAAAGAGTTGCAAGCAGCTACAAGATATGTATTTCCCCAAATGGGAAGTTTAGATGGCTTACCTTGTGATAAGATAAACTTTATCCAATATTGTCCAACACCAACAATGCAGATGACATACATACTCTGGTGGTATGCACAGCAAATGACACCTAGAATATGGTCAAAAGCTTTAAACCATGAAAGAGCTACAAAAGCAAGTAAATTACACAACCACCAGGAATGGTATAAGAAAAGGTACAACTAATAGAGAACATTTTTAATAAGTCCATGCAATGCCTGAGCCTGACTTGTACAGCATATTGTCCTTACTGTTAACAAACAGTGCATATCTCTGGATTTCTTGAATCTACAACTCTCAGATTATACAAAGAAAGTATAAGACAGTCAAAAAATTGGGATCCAGCGTGGATGCCCCTTTTAGAAAACTGCTTCCTGCAAATATTTAACAGCAAAGAATCAAAAATGAAGTTGGGATTGATGGTCCAGGGGTGGGACTACCTAAGTACAGCCGAATTGATATCAGTGTTCCTCTGGGTTTTCCACCTCTATTACAGGGGGAAAGCAGGAAAGGTATACTCATGTTATTTCTGGAATTTTCACCTGGTTAGAGGCAGCAAAATGCTCCCTGGGCTTGTGTGTCTTACAAAAGGCACAACAGGGCTTTTGCCCTCTAAGGGAATGTAGATTAATGTTTCTACATTTAAATGTGTGTCCTGGGGTGTATTTTTCGTACGTCGCTTAAATCATCCGAGATCAGGTGCCTCATCTTGGATAAGTTAATGCCGGTGACACTCATCCGGGATAGGTCGGTTTTTCAAACGCAGCCGAGTAGTAGATTAGTCTAGCTGGATCTAATCATCCGAGATGAATGCGTGCGCCCACGCTGAGTGAAAAGCCCATATATATTGAGTCTAGAAAACATGATCAGCAAGTCTTTGATAGGCTGTAACAAAATGACGAAAGAACGGGAGCATTTTTTTTCACACACGCGGCGCAAGACCTTTTATTCGAAGGATGTGAAGAATTTCAAGATTTAATATGCACAAGGGGTAACACTGCAAAAGCAGCCCAAACCAGAAAAAACGGCTGGCAAAAAGTGGCCGACAAATTAAACGCTAAGTAGTGTGCATTGTACTTACTGAATGCAGCGTTTCATTTCGTATGTGTCAGATTAGTTATTATTTAATATGTCATAATTCCAGATCAAACGTGAGCACAAGCAGAACATGGGAACAGGTTAAAGTGAAGTACAAGAATATACTTCAAACTGGTAAATATTGGTATATAACTAAAGAATTGTTGACATAAATAATCATATATAATATAAAAAACATTAATTTTAAAGTTAATAAGAAGGCAGACAAGCAAAAAACAGGTGGAGGTCCACGCGGTCCAGACCTAACCCCTGCAGAAGAGTTGGCTCTCCAGCAAAATGCCCATCGCCCTGTTTCTGAGGGCATTCCAGGGGGAAGCTCCTCCTCAGAACCAGTGGCAGGATGCAGTGGTCACTTCATTTCAGGTAAAGGATGGTCATTGCATATATTTGTCCTCCATGTGTGCCATAGGTATGTTCCATATAGCCCTCTTTTTTGTTGGGTCAGTTGCAGGGAATGTCATATCCCTTGAACCTGTGTCTGACCAACGAGATATTGACAAAGGTCAAATATTTGATGAAGACACTGTGTCTGATTATTCATCAGGAGGAGAGGTACATTTTCCAAATAATGTTTGATCAAACTCCACTCTGATCAGTCCCATGTGCCCCAATCACATTTGGAAATCCTGGTAATGAGAATGTTAGGCTGATTGTGAGATTCTTCATGGAACTGTGGGTGTTTTAGCCTGTGTATTACCTACCTGGAATGGCATGAAACGCCTCTTTTATTGTCTGCACACGCAGGTGTCCAGGAAACACTATGAAAACCCGAAGGAAATATTTCAGAGCCAAACATGCTTTACGAATTGCCTGGCAAACTGCACTTTTAGTTAGATTTTCCGCATCGCCTACAGTATATAAAAAAGTGCCGCTTGTAAAAAACCTCAAAGCAATGCATACTGTCTGTGTGATTGTGAGAGTCCGACTTTGCCTAGTTTGACTTTGAATATAAGGTGCTAATAAATCTTTGAGGTGCAATATTCCCCCTCGGCTAAAGCGGTATCTTTCGAAAAGAATTTCCTCCAGGAGCAATAAAGGATCTTGCTGATAGCGCAAAACCCTCTCTATATGAAATTCTCTTCGTATAATTTGCGCACCAATATCAATTGGTCGCTCATTCATGAACGGCGAAGCCATGACTGGATGACTTCCAGGCACCGTCACTGATCACGTGTGTAAACTAATCCTTGTTTACGTAGAACAAACCTTCTCCAAGCAGGTTTGAGGATTAGGATGTGTTGCTATGACAACACTTCCAGCAAGAGTTTCAAAAAACCGACAGATCCAGAATCATGCCAAATCGTCAACAATTACATCCGGCTAAACGACTAATTCACGTACGAAAAATACCCCCCTGATTAGTAATATCTCTGTTTGTTATTGTAACACATTCACAGCAGGATAGAAAGACCACTCTGAGGCTAAGGATCTGCGCTGGTATCCCGAAGGTTGTCGGTTCGAATCCCCGTCACTGCCAAAAGGCCACTGCTCTGCTGGGCCCTTGAGCAAGGCCCTTAACCTGTAATTGCTCCAGGGGCACTGTACAATGGCTGACCCTGCACTCTGACCCCAAGGGGTATGCGAAAACTACCAAATTCCTAATACAACAAATTGTATAAGACAAAATAAAGAAAAAAAAAAAGACCAATGAAAATACTGAGACAAATGGCCAAATAGTCAGAAAAACGGACGTACAGTACTAGTTTCCATTGTCATAAAGCCTGCACCAAATTACTAACTTTCAACCACTTCAGACAATAACTTTCATCGATGTAGTTTAGTATAGCAACTCTGTCACTGTGGCATTATTATATCTGATGATCTACATGTAAGACTACTTTAACATCTTTAAATAGCTAAAGAACTTTGACTGCCTCCTTGAAAATGGTGAACGTTATACTTTGTGGCCATATGCTGTTGTATCACTGTTAAAAAGTCAGTTATTTACCATATGATCTTCTTTATTATTTGTTTCCATCTAGGAAAGATTATTAGATTTTAGAAGCCACCTATTAGCTGGGCCTAACCCAAAATATTCACATTATTCTGCATATATCTCCTTTGGCTCCTCATTCTGAGAAAGCCTGAGTAAAAAATGAATTGAAGATATCTAACTTTAATGACACAGAACCATGCTTATCTCTGGATGGTGTTCTAAATGAAATGAAAGATAATCACTTGGAAATGGTGTTTGCTAATTCCACAAAGCACTTAATAGGATAGCCAAGACCCCGTCTCCACCCTTTTTGATTATATTAAGGAAAAAACTGTCTTGACGATGGAGACAAATGGAAGTTAATCCTCATAGCTGCATCTGTTAAACTTGATAAATGCTGTAATAAGTAGAAATTTACTCTGCTGTCACAGCCCGACATGGATGTTTAGGTTCATTCTAATCATCACAAATGGATTTCACCATTACAAGATTTTCACTGGTCTTGTCTTATGGACTTTATGTTGGGTAATATCAAGGACTTAGAGGATTTGAGGGAATAAAGCAGTGTTTTGGTCATTAGTTGAGAGATAATTCACTTTTAAAAGATTATATTGTGAAAAATGGTTTAGCCTCACAAGATTTCTCTTCCTATATGATGACTTCCCCAGGAGATACATGGGGCAGAAACCAAAAACACTTAATTTGATGGATCCCAGTGCTACTTAATAAAGCAGACAGCACTTCACTCTCAAGTTTATCTGGATCTTGCCTAATCCAATGAGTTGTTTTGTTCTTGTTGTGAATATGCATGTTTGAATGCTTTCATTGAAGATTATCAGTGCTTCATTTTCCCATCAAAACAATAAAAATAGAAGTGGGATAGTTATACATTAACAACATTTTATTCAATCACATGCTTAAATGACTACATTTTTATTTTTGTATATTGTTCTGAAATAAAAGTTAAACTTTGATTTCAGGTGTTCAGGGATCCCGTTGTATTTGTTTATAGGGTCAATATTGTCAAAAGTACAGAGTGCAGTGAAATTCTTACTTGCATATCCTAATCAACACACAACACATTGCCACTCTCTGGGGCCAGTAGTAGTGAGTAGTGAATATTACTACCTCACCTTGAAACGTCTGTCTTCCTCATTTGAAATAACTGCATTACTTTAAAACTTCTATTTTCTTATCTGGAAAACTTCACAACAGATTATACAAAGAATTACTTTTAATAACATACGGTCTTAAAAATCTCAGGAGCTGAAGTAGCTGTGCAATATGAACAGGCAAATAAACCCAAATTGGATCGGCGGATATACTGACATTGTTAAAAAATGAATCAAATGTTGTTCTGTCAGGAGAAATAGAGATCTTTTACTGACAAAGAAATTTACTAAAAATGATAACAATATATTAATAATATTTCTGCTTTAAACAGAGTAGTTCTTTTTTCTTTTGTTATAGCCCCAATATAAAACCAATTAAAATTTGGAGTCTTGTGGGACTGGAGTCTGTCCTGACAAAGTTGGATATGAGGCTGGGACCAGCACTTAATGGAGTGTTGTTGTATTGGAGGGCTACTTTTGAATCAAGTTGATGAAATAATTGTGTTGATTTGCTCATTCTATGGATAAAACATCTTCTCCATTTCATTTTGTACACATATTTATCTATCAGTTTTGTAAACCTGCTCTTCCTGTTGCATGGTGAAAGGGAGACAAAGCTAACAGAGGAATCGCTTAGAGCATTACAGCAACCAGTATTGGAAGGATGCTAGTCTATTCTATTCATAGGCACACCTCCACTGTCTCATATTCGATTACTTCAATGTTAACATTTAACCTAATCTGCCTATCTTTGAAATGTGGAACTAAACTGGAGTACCAAAAGAAAAGACACAAATATACAGGAAGAACATGCAAACTCTGTATGGGCAGTAGTCGGCCTGAGAATCAAAGTCAGGTCCCTGATATTGAGAGGCAGCAACACTAATTATTGCACCACTGCCTTTTAACAATACATGTAATCTCCACATGCTTGATCGTATAATCCAGGTCCCCAGAGAAGTGAGGCAGCAACACCTACCACTGAACCACCATGACACTCATTTTGAGAATATTACTGTATATTGATTTGTTTGTTTGATGAATTTACTCCACATTAATGGAATTCAATATTTTACATACTGTATTTATTCAATGGAGAAAATGTGGTTTAAGTCACGGTCAGGGCCATAAGATGAACAGGTGGTGGAGACTAAAAGAGAAAAAAAATGTTTTACACTTCAACAGGTAATGCAATTAGAAATAAGAAGCTACTGTGAGAAAATGTATTTATATATTGGCACACTTGACCCTCTTGTATACACCAGGGGCCTCTTGTTTAAATGGTGCGTATGCCCAAAAATGTTGTGTACGCCTGTTTCCACGCTCACATCTCGATGTAAAAAAATCTAAACTTGCCATAAAGCCACGCACATTCTCAAGCCAGGTCAAACCTTAGCGTACACAAGTTTTTGGCTCAGTTTTGCAAACTGCCATCACCCAGCATCAAAGCAGTGCTAATGTTCCTGTGTGGTTTCCCTTTATTTATTTGATTCACATCCCTGATGCGGCTTTATCAAATACAATGAAATTAACCACATATAGTTTTTTAGTTTAAGTCATCTGATTGTAATCAACCCGTAACCATATAATGATGTACAAAATGGCCAAACTATTCCAAATACCATCGCTGCTTTTGTGTTGTTAGTCTCAGTGCACCTGTATTTTAACCTATTGTATTTAAGTGGGGAATCACAGCTATACAGCAGCTGATCGGAAAGCTCTATGGCAGATTGTGTCAAGTATAGAGAGAATTGTCAAGGTACAGCATCAAGCACACGCTGCCTCAGCCATGTGCACAGTCTGTTTGAACTTCTCCCATTTGTCAAATGCTTCAGAGCCTTTCCAGCACAAACCTCGCGGTTCAGAAACAGTTTCATCCCGAGAGCTCTAAACGCACTCAATCAGTCCATCAAGTGCTCCCGGTAGATCTGTTTGTACTTTTAAGTACAATTTATTGTTGTTGTTATTTTATTATTTTATTGGAAAATACCCCTCCTTTAACCGTCACCTTATCGTGGTGGAGGGGTTTGCGTGTCCCAATGATCCTAGGAGCTCTGTTGTCCGGGGCTTTATGCCCCTGGTAGGGCCACCCAAGGCAAACTGGTCCTAGGTGAGGGATGAGACAAAGAGCGGTTAAACAAACCTCCTATGAAGAAAAACCATTTTGGACGGCGTTTTCCCTTGCCCGGACGCGGGTCACCGGGGCCCCACTCTGGAGCCAGGCCTGGAGGTGGGGCTCGATGGCGAGCGCCTGGTGGCCGGGCCTGCACCCATGGGGCTCGGCCGGGCACAGCCCGAAGAGGCAACGTGGGTCCCCCTTCCCATGGGCTCACCACCTATGGGAGGGGCCAAGGAGGTCGGGTGCAGTGTGAGTTGGGTGGTGGCCGAAGGCGGGGACCTTGGCGGTCCGATCCTCGGCTACAGAAACTGGCTCTTGGGACGTGGAATGTCACCTCTCTGAAGGGGAAGGAGCCTGAGCTAGTGCGCGAAGTTGAGAGGTTCCGGCTAGATATAGTCGGGCTCACCTCGACGCACAGCTTGGACTCTGGAACCAATCTCCTTGAGAGGGGCTGGACTCTCTACCACTCTGGAGTTGCCCCCGGTGAGAGGCGCCGAGCAGGTGTGGGTATACTTATTGCCCCCCAACTTGGAGCCTGTACATTGGGGTTTACCCCGGTGGACGAGAGGGTAGCCTCCCTTCGCCTTCGGGTGGGGGGACGGGTCCTAACTGTTGTTTGTGCGTATGCACCGAACAGCAGTTCGGAGTACCCACCCTTTTTGGAGTCCCTGGAGGGGGTGCTAGAGGGCATACCTTCTGGGGACTCCCTCGTTCTGCTGGGAGACTTCAATGCTCACGTGGGCAATGACAGTGAGACCTGGAAGGGCGTGATTGGGAGGAATGGCCCCCCTGATCTGAACCCGAGCGGTGTTTTGTTATTGGACTTCTGTGCTCGTCACGGATTGTCCATAACGAACACCATTTAAAGCATAGGGGTGTTCATATGTGCACTTGGCACCAGGACACCCTAGGCCTCAGTTCGATGATCGACTTTGTGGTCATGTCGTCGGACTTGCGGCCACATGTCTTGGACACTCGGGTGAAGAGAGGGGCGGAGCTGTCAACTGATCACCACCTGGTGGTGAGTTGGCTTCGATGGTGGGGGAGGATGCTGGTCAGGCGTGGTAGGCCCAAACGTGTTGTGAGGGTCTGCTGGGAACGTCTGGCAGAGCCCCCTGTCAGAAGTAGCTTCAACTCCCACCTCCGGCAGAACTTCGACCACATCCCGAGGGAGGTGGGGGACATTGAGTCCGAATGGGCCATGTTCCGTGCCTCTATTGTTGAGGCAGCTGACCGGAGCTGTGGCCGTAAGGTGGTCGGTGCCTGTCGTGGCGGCAATCCCCGAACCCGCTGGTGGACACCGGCGGTGAAGGATGCCGTCAAGCTGAAGAAGGAGTCCTACAGGACCCTTTTGTCCTGTGGGACCCCGGAGGCAGCTGATAGGTACCGGCAGGCCAAGCGGAATGCGGCTTTGGTGGTTGCTGAGGCAAAAACTCGGGCGTGGGAGGAGTTTGGGGAGGCCATGGAGAATGACTTTCGGACGGCTTCGAGGAGATTCTGGTCCACCATCCGGCGTCTCAGGAAGGGGAAGCAGTGCAGTGTCAACACTGTATATGGTGGGGATGGTGCGCTGCTGACCTCGACTCGGGACGTTGTGGGTCGGTGGGGGGGAATACTTCGAAGACCTCCTCAATCCCATTAACATGCCTTCCAATGAGGAAGCAGAGCCTGGGGACTCAGGGGTGGGCTCCCCCATCTCTGGGACTGAGGTCACCGAGGTGGTCAAAAAAACTCCTTGGTGGCAGGGCCCCGGGGGTGGATGAGATACGCCCGGAGTTCCTCAAGGCTCTGGATGTTGTAGGACTGTCTTGGCTGACACGCCTCTGCAACATCGCATGGACATCAGGGACAGTGCCTCTGGATTGGCAGACCGGGGTGGTGGTCCCCCTCTTTAAGAAGGGGGATCGGAGGGTGTGTTCCAACTACAGAGGGATCACACTCCTCAGCCTCCCTGGAAAAGTCTATTCAGGGGTCCTGGAGAGGAGGGTCCGTCGGATAGTCGAGCCTCAGATTCAGGAGGAACAGTGTGGTTTTCGTCCTGGTCGCGGAACAGTGGACCAGCTCTATACCCTTAGCAGGGTCCTGGAGGGTGCATGGGAGTTTGCCCAACCAGTCTACATGTGTTTTGTGGACTTAGAAAAGGCATTCGACCGTGTCCCTCGGGGAATCCTGTGGGGGGTACTCCGAGAGTATGGGGTACCGGCCCCCCTGATAAGGGCTGTTCAGTCCCTGTACGATCGGTGCCAGAGCTTGGTCCGCATTGCCGGCAGTAAGTCGAACCCGTTTCCAGTGAGAGTTGGACTCCGCCAGGGCTGCCCTTTGTCACCGATTCTGTTCATAACTTTTATGGACAGAATTTCTAGGCGCAGCCAGGGTGTTGAGGGGGTCCGGTTTGGTGGGCTCAGGATTGGGTCACTGCTTTTTGCAGGTGATGTTGTCCTGTTTGCTTCATCAGGCCGTGATCTTCAGCTCTCTCTGGATCGGTTCGCAGCCGAGTGTGAAGCGGCTGGGATGAGAATCAGCACCTCCAAATCCGAGACCATGGTCCTCAGCCGGAAAAGGGTGGAGTGCCCTCTCAGGGTTGGTAGCGAGATCCTGCCCCAAGTGGAGGAGTTCAAGTATCTCGGGGTCTTGTTCACGAGTGAGGGAAGAATGGAGTGTGAGATCGACAGGCGGATCGGTGCGGCATCCACAGTGATGAGGGCTCTGCATCGGTCTGTCGTGGTGAAAAAGGAGCTGAGCCACAAGGCGAAGCTCTCAATTTACCAGTCGATCTATGTTCCTACCCTCACCTATGGTCATGAGCTATGGGTAGTGACCGAAAGAACGAGATCGCGAATACAAGCGGCTGAAATGAGTTTCCTCCGCAGGGTGTCTGGGCTTTCCCTTAAAGATAGGGTGAGAAGCTCAGTCATCCGGGAGGGGCTCAGAGTAGAGCCGCTGCTCCTCCGCATCGAGAGGAGTCAGATGAGGTGGCTCGGCCATCTGATCAGGATGCCTCCTGGACGCCTCCCTGGTGAGGTGTTCCGGGCACGTCCAACCGGGAGGAGGCCCCGGGGAAGACCCAGGACACGCTGGAGGGACTATGTCTCTCGACTGGCCTGGGAACGCCTTGGGATTCTCCCGGAAGAGCTAGAAGAAGTGGCCGGGGAGAGGGAAGTCTGGGCATCTCTGCTCAAGCTGCTGCCCCCGCGACCCGACCTCGGATAAGCGGGAGACAATGGATGGATGGATGGATGGATATTGGAAAATAAGTTTATGGAGGATTTGCATATTGAATCTCATTGTACCATACAATAACAATAAAGGAATTCAATTCAATTCAAGAGAGCGCATATTTACAGATGATGATGACTGGATTCAGTCAGTTTAGATTTCCAGGCGCTATTATCTTGGAGCTCTTGATATCATTTTTATGATGAAATGCAGTAAAATATATACTGTATATTACATTTTACATTACATTACATTTTAACTTCATTTAAATAATGTATACTGTTATTAATTAAATGTCTGGACACAGTGGACAGCTCTGGTGATGAGCTGGTGCCCCATTCATGGATTGTTCCTGCCTCGTGCTGTATGCTTGCTGGGACTGGCATGACCCTGGATGGAGAGATGGATGGAATAATTAAACATGTACTGCGAAGATATTATTGTTTCTTAAAAGTTTTGAAGAATCAGCGTTCTGACTTTTATTAAAGAGCTGATTCTGTGGCGATAGGTTACTTGGAGAAAGAAAAGGAAGGACAGGAATTGGGGGTTAGCATGTTTGAAAGAGACAGTACTGCTGCAATAAATAATTTCATCAAGCGTTACACATGGTAACGGTAATGGTAATGGTGCAGCAAGCATCTTGAGGGAGGCAGGAACAATCCCTGGATGGGGTGCCAGCTCATCACTACCCCTGCGCCACTGTGGCCCTATGTTTAATACATGCTTTAATTCATTTCATCATGAAAATAATATCAGGCATACATCTTAGTATTTAAATTATTCAGAAAGCTGTAATATCACAAATGTAATGTATTCTGTGTCCAGTTGGTGTAAGAGAAAGCCCGTTTAATAACAAGCAAGTAGTGATTTACACACATAGAGTACATAGAAGAACACATAGAATACAAAGCATTTAATGTGTTACTTTAGTTACGATTATATTTGAGAAACTAGTAACTCAAAAGGTTTTAAGATGAAGTTTATGACAAAATAAACTAAGTGATTAAAGCTGGAAATTTCAAGGTTAAAGTTGACATTTCAAGCTTTTTTTGCCACTGTGTGCCTATTTTTTTCTTTTCACTGTACCCTAATAAGCCTCCATATGACACTCAGACGATGGGCTACGACTCACTTTTTCATGGCAACTTTGATATCTGACAACTTCTTTTTTATTTCAGGCACTGTGCAACTTTCTGATCTTGAACTTTCAATCAGCTTCATTTTGTTGGTTATACAACTGCTTAAATCAACAAGTACTAAGTTTTTCATTACCTCCACTTGGCATTCGCTGAAATTCTTCTTTTTTCCCCCTGCTTTTGCCATTGTCTTTTCACAGAACACTGTACTTAAGGGAATACTTATATTGATTTGCATATTCAAAGAGACATAATTCTGGGAGGAGTCTGGGAGGGACGGCAGGCGTGTGCACGAGCGTTACATTTCATGCAGACTGGGATTTATATAGCAGAAGTGTGTGGAAGTTGGCTTACACACGATTTTATGCATCTGATTTTTTTTGTGTGTGCGCACATTTCGACTTTTGTCCGTATGCTATGTTTTATTGTGAATCCTACGTACATCGTTATACATGAGGCCCCAGATGAGAAAAACCAGGGTTACCAATAGTAAGCCCTTCATAATTCAAACTCCTGTTCTTTTTAGCTTTTTAACTACATTCCAGATAGAACTTCATACTTCAGTGAAGAGTTGCCAAATTTACTGAACCATCAAGCCTGCTGATTCTTAGAAGCTGCCCGAACACTGAATGAGATGGCAGGCTGCAGCAGAGAGAGACAGAGAGGGGAATTTCACAGCTACTGACTTCAAATTCTATATCTACATTTTTAGCCACTATAATATGGCCCATATGGAAAACACAGAAACAAATACACATTCATAACAAGTTTAAATTTCATAATATAAAGATAGTATAAGATCACATCTTGCCTGAAGAAGGGGCCTCAGTTGCTTCGAATGCTTGCATATCGTAATGTTTTTAATTAGCCAATAAAAAGTGTCATTTTGCTTGACTTCTCATTACATCCATAATGGCTAACACAGTACAACACCCTAGTACTATAGTATAAAATTACAATACTTCATTCATTCCAATTCAAACCCAATTTTCTGATCAAGAAAAAAATACTTTTTTTATTTAAATATACACATTTAATGGTTTATTACAAGAACAAATATATCCTATCCATATCCATTCAGTGAAGAGTGCTTAAAAAATAAACTGAAATGAACTGAACTGAATATTGCATGATCAAATTGATGTTACACTGCAGTATCTACAAGACAAGGGCAATGCACAAAAGAAGGATACTACCCTACTTTCATAGTTCTAATCGATCCTTACATTTTTGACACTATGTATTGTGTATTGGGAATGGAAGCCCAAACAAAGCACGCAGAAATACATAAAACAAAAACGCAGCTCAAATAATACATTTCAAGGTAATGATTATCCTAAAAAGGCTTGTGCATACTGCAGATTTCTACAAATGAAGACAATGTAATTTAACAGACTTGTTCGATGTCTCTCGCACATACACAGCACACTTCATTCTAACACTCTGAAGTCTTCTTCTTTTGGTTACTACACTGCATGTGTCTGATTGAAATAACAGAGAACTCATTCAGACCCACCACTCAGATATACTAATAATGCAAAGAAAATTCTACCATGCTTCCTCTTTAGAGAATTTCTGGTAGAACAGGGAAAACTATTGGCAGGCATTTACAAGTTCTTGGGAAATGTGACACCTGTGGATCATCTCTGAAAGCCCTTTGAAAGACGACCAACAAAAGGTTTCAAGATGGCATCTTTTGGGACCAATAAAGGTGGACACGGCTGAGAAAGGAGCTCTACCCACTCTAGTAGACTAAGGTAGGACTTTGGTTTGTCAAAGAGTAAAAAAGTGAATAGATAACTATTGCTGGATTGAACCCACATACTGGTATCCCTGTCTTCTGGTCACCAAGCACATTCTTCAGTAGTCTCAAACACACACAATTGCAACCAACCAATCATTTGGAACTGTCTGTTCAGTCTACAAATATGGTTTTGAGCCAATAGAAATGATGGGTGTCACACACTGTACCAGTATGCCACTCCAAACAGAATTAAGACAAATATCCTGAATTTAAATGTTAGGACCAAAGGTACTTCATGGTCAGACCTCCACAAAGAGCAAGAAGACCTGAAGATGAATACATGTTTAATGTGAGATGTAAGATTTTAGAAGAATGATCTGGCTGTAATGAAGACATCTCATGCCATATATAGACAGACCAGATTACATGATTGAATTTCTGAGCATTTAAGTATAAGGAACAAAATCATGAAAATGTAACCTCTCAGTCTTGGATTTCAGCTCATCCACAGTCTGAGCCTGCTTAATCCTATCTCATGATGATGAGGACATACCAGCAAGTGCACCCTAGTAGCACTGGCGGCAAAGCAGGACCAACCTAGACCAGTGGTACTCAAAGTATTTTCAACTGAGGATCAATTTGCTAAAGTCAAATCTAACAGCAGACCACTGTATCTAACAGTATGACAGTCACCTGTTAGTGTAATTCTGCATTTACCACATTTATTATATGGAAGGAATTTATGTGAAAAATACTAAGATTCAGATCAAGTCCTAGATTTCAGCCAGTAATCTATAATAACCCCATAGCCATGAAGACCAGTTACCAACAGGCACCCTATCAACACTGATGTTCACGTCACTGGTGGCTTGGAGTTAAAAGACTATCTTGACCAGACATGGGCTTTACAGGCTAACATTAGAGAGGGTTTAGAAGACAGACCTGTGCAGTGACCAAGATCTTCTAGTGTTGAGAGATTGAGGTTGAAGAAGTGTTGTATTTAAGAGACAGTGGGGGTGACCACAACAAGCAAAGAGAAGTGGAGCAGGAATGTGTGGATTTGACGCACGAGTTGCTACTATCCTCAAGAATGTGCGCTGAAGTTGCAGATTTAGACCCATTTCTTCATGTAT
Source organism: Erpetoichthys calabaricus (assembly GCF_900747795.2). NCBI lineage: Eukaryota > Metazoa > Chordata > Cladistia > Polypteriformes > Polypteridae > Erpetoichthys > Erpetoichthys calabaricus. Next base: position 107,977,192 of record NC_041403.2, read on the forward strand.
CTTGATATATTGACTTAGTAGTGCCCATGTCAGTTAGCAGCCTTGATTGTTGCAAATAATCCTGGGGACCACTGGTGGTCCTCACATCACACTTTGAGAACCATTGTCCTAGGTAGAGTGCCAGCCCGTATCACCACATTGCTTTTTTCTTTAAAAGGGTACAACCAAACCATGGCGTTCTGTCATTTATTGCTTCCCGAGTGAAGTTTATTTATTTATCTTTGTTATTTAATGTTTCTGCATCTCTGTTTTAGTTTTGCATGGTGGCGCCACCTTTGTCTGAGTTCTGTCATCAAGATGCCACCCCCAATTACTAGAGGACATGTTTTGGATATCACAGCTTCTGATGTAAAAGATGTGAGGCTTTAAATACCACTTTTTATCTGATATTGTGGGTAACACTAAATACTTAATGAAATTATGTTTTTATTACCTTATTATTTGCCTGACTCCTTTATCTATGGCAGGAAGGTGAAGTGACTTGCTCATGTTCACACAGTGTCCAGTAGCAAGATTTGAACCACAACCTCAGGGTCTGAAGTCCAAAAGCCAAAGCCTTATCCACTATGCCATACTTCTTACCTGGTTTCTGGTCTTGAATTCATTTAATATTCACTCTTGATTTGGCAAAATTGTTAATGACTTCTTAATTGTTTTACTCATTTCTGGCTTCTAACTTAAATTTATCTTCCAGTCCAACTGTATCATAGAAACCTTGACCACCTTTAAGAAGTATCTAGATGAGATATTGGGACAGCATAGCTTTAACTAAACAAATGCCTTATGTTTTTTAACTTTTGTTACTGTGCTGAATTCAGGCAGTACGTAATACTGTATTGGATCCAAAGAAATGGAGGACCTGAGATGTTTAGGGACCTGAGGCCCACACAAAAGCAGGTGAGGGAAATAATAACAGTTATGTGAGGTGGTTAAACAAGTGCAAGATGTGACTGCCTCCTTCCAGCAATTAATGATGGAATTTAATAAGATGCACAATCAAATGGGTACACAAGGGAGTGCTCAAGGAGTAAAAAGCTGTGCAAATTATTAAAGAACCACAAATCCCACACCTCTCTTGTTTTGCTGGAGATCAACATAAATGCATGGAGTGTAGATTAGTCTTTGACATGCAACCCCAAACATATACCTCCGACAAGGTTAAAGTGCCACATATTATTACACTGCTTGATAATAAGTCAGTGGTTATGATGCTAGTGCACACTCCTCAGATGTTTTTGTGAAGAATTTTAAGAAAATATTTGATTTGACTGTACATTCAGAAGTGGTGATAAATAGATTGATTTTAATAAATTTTAGTATAAGTGCCAGTGTAATCACTTTCCAGATCCATACCGACTGCTGTAGGATTTGAAGAACACACTTTAGTGTCTTTGTTTAAAAAGAGGTTGTGCCCTGAAATTAAAGATGAAGTTGCTAGCCATTATGTAGAGACTACTTTGGAGGGAGTTATGGAAATGGCTTTAAAGAGGAAAGGAAAGGAACACAAGGTAAACAAGAGAGGGGGTGCAAACCCCAAAATTATAAAGATATATATATAAAGACCTCGGACAACCTATGGAAATGGACAATATTAATGTCTCTGTTAATGAATGTCAAATAAAACTAACTGAATGACTCTTTCTATTGTGGTAAATCAGGACATGTTGTCGCCAATCATCCAAAACTCCTTAAGAAACATGGAGACTAACAAGCATGTTAGCATTGGTTGGGTGGGCTCTTGTAACTAAACCCTATTTGATAATTCATTGTTAATACATATTATGATAGAAGGTGTGCCCTTTCAAGCACTTAATGATTCTGGGGCAGAAGAACATTTCATAAGGACTCGACCAGGCAAGAATTTACTATTTTCCTTAAAACATACATTTAGAATTGTGTCTGTGGATGTGAACCCATTAGGAGCTGGGGTTTTAGAATCTTTGACACAACCATTGCAAATACAAGTAAACACTATTTATATGAACTTGACACCCTTTTTGTTATTACTAGTGCACTACATTTTCTTATATTAGGATTTCTTTTGTTAGAGAAACATTGATACTGGGTCAAGGACACAGGTGAAGGGTATCAACTGAGAAATTATTTTACATAGTTTGGATAATTCTTTTTCATGAAAGAATTTAACTCAGTAAAGACAACATGCTGGGGCTGAACAGGATTGGCTTTGTATTATATTATTTCTAATATCATTTATTTTGTGTTTTAAAAATATAGCAAAAATCTCTATATTCATCAATTGCTTCCTTAGCAAAGTATAAATATTTTTTGTACTGTTTAACATTACTGCAATGTCATTTTCATTTTGCATGCAAACATCACTGTTTCCCAAATTCTGTTGTCAAGACACAAAAAAGTACTGGTGGATGTTGCGGCTTCTAATGTCAATGTTGCGATGTTTTAATACCTTCAAGATGTCCCTCTCTTTATCCAATATTATGGATAAAACTCACAAAATCCTTAGTGCAATTCTGTTTAACATTTTCTGGCCTTGAATTCTCTTGATATTCCGTTTTAACTATTTTTCTGTTTAACATTTCACTTTGGCAACAATATTATTGACTTCTTGGTTGCCGACTCTTTCCTGGTTTCTGTCTTTGATTTACCTCTTGGTCGACTTTATAATGTTCATTACTGTATTTGGTTCAGGCAATACACTTGTAAACAACCTTTAGCACTCACTTCTTCACCTCTCATTTCACCCCCTCTCTTACTGCTATACATAAGTACAATTCTGGCTTCTTATCCTCCCACCAGTGTGGTTTTGCCCCATCTCACCTCCTGATTCAAAGCTCAGGGACACTATGGGTGGAGGCAGGTTTAAAGAGTTCAAAACGAGCCATAAAATCACTTGTAGTTTTAGATGAGGTTCTGTAAAGTCTTAGTGCCCTCTGGCAGCTCTTAAGGCCATTGCACCATGATCCTTCTGTATGTGATGCTCATGTTTACAAGAAAGATTTGAACAGGACAAAATGTTGAAAATACAGACCAGGAGATGTAAATGTTTTCAGAAGAAACCAATAGCAATATCAAGGGTCAGACTGCAGGTCAAAATAATGTGAAAAGTAAGAAACACTCCTCACCAAAGACAAAAAAATAAGCTAAATTTCACTGGAAAAGATCTTGATCCTAAAAAAATCCTTTTACTAACTAAATCACAAAGCACAGAGTGTGTCTTTTGCAGTACGTGTCCAAAAAGTGGGAAATTTGACTATCACACAGTCATTTTTTATAATCCACACCTGATGATGTCATTACATAATGAAACTTGTCATGTGATCAGCAAAGGACACAGCAAGTGCAAGCAACATGGCCATGGTCACCCAAATGCTGGTGACCAAAACAAAACAAAAACATGGTCACAGATCAGAAGATTTTCTAACCTCCTGCTAATCCCTTGTGGTCTTACCACCTATCCCTCTCTGTCTATAGAGTTTCTAGCACCTGCTGAGTTGTCTCTCCCTTCAAAATCATGGCGGAACATTGTGTTCCAACTGTCTCTTCCCTTCTCTCTGGTACCTATTCATATTGACCTAATGGGGCATCCAGGATAAATTTTCCACCCTAGTGATGCCCTTCTTCAATGCTCAAATGACAAGGACTTTTGACACTGCCACTACATGTATTCCACATTCTTTTATGTCCCTTTTGGGCCTAAACCCCATACTGCACCTGCTTTTCTTGCCTGGACATCCTCTGCAAACCAGATAACCATACTTATAGATTTGTCAAAGATTTGCGTACATTCATGTACGACCGATTTAGAGCTGCCAATTTGCCTAACACCCATCTTCGGGGATGTGGGAGGAAAAGCAAAGTTCACCAAAAAGAAAAAAATGTTAACATTGGAGAGTATTCCAACAGCATCAGGCTCAACGCAGGGACCAACCTTAGATGGGGCACCAGTCATTCCTGCATAAACTCATATCGGGCCAAGTTAGAGTTGTCAGTTAGCCTAACACAAGTCTTTGGTGTTGAGAAAGGAAAATCAGAGTTTGCCAAGGTAAGAAGGCGCTATTTCTGTCCAGTAATTGGCCAGCCAGGGATCCAAATCATGAATGCTCCATCAGTAAAGAAACTGAACTAACAGCAGTAACTGCTACATCATGCTGCCCAACAAAGTTTCAATAAAATGTTTGTTCCTGAATTTTAAATGATGAAGACTATGTTCTTTATTCTTTTAAAAAAATCTCTTCAATCATTTATTGTATGTCTTTGAGTTGAGGAGTATTACATTTTGAAAAGCTTCACTGTAGACAACTGTAGTCTGCCATGTGGTTGCCATGCCTTTCTAATCTTTAGTGCAGTGTGTTTTGCTAAGGATAAAAAGTGAACGTTAGTGGCATTTGCAGAACACAAGCTGCATGTCAGTAGTGACTGTTACTTGTGGATCTGAACGCAAAGAGAAAATAACATGTTTGGTCTGTTACATCTTTGCGTCAGTAAAGCCCAGATTTCTGTACAAGAGCTCAGTTTCCACTTTAATCATCACAATTGACTTCTTTAATCTGCGAGTACAACATTTTTTTGATTGATGATTGGTATGAATTTACGCTTTGTGTATCTGTAATATCACTGGTAAGAGGATTTATAAAAATGAATAGTGCGGTAAGGTTTCTTAAGTTGAAAAAAATAGATCCCTTTTTAACTTTTGTAAATTTTAGTATGTATGGCTCTTACCCTTCGGTCTGTTCTGAATGGCACATTAGGTACCAGCGAAGAAGGATGAAAAAGGAAACAACTTATCCTTTTCAGCCAATGGAAGCAACTCAGACAAAGCTTCTGCCTTTCTGAACATTTTTGAACCTCTATTCAAAAATGGCAGCACTTCTGACAGGGTAGTGTAGCACCATAGATGCTCCCTCTGCACAGAGTGTTTAATGTTTGGGTGCAAATTCTAAAAATGGAAAAGTTCAGTCTAATTTGAAAGATGTCTGAATATATCTTTATTTAAAGCACTTCATCAACAACACAGCACTCTGTTTCTACACACAAGGCCTATGCTTGTTTGCCCCTTATTTTGAAATGTTCAAAGTACATTATTTATCACAAAAGTATACTCTATAGACTACTTCTCTATATGAACTAAGAGATCAACTAACCAAAATCTGGTCCAGATCAGTCAAAGGGTATAGGATTGTATAGGGAGCATGCTGACAAACAGGCATTCTATTTTATTCTATATATAGATTTACTGACTTTCTATTTTTGAATTTCAATTTTCTTTTCTTTTTTCTTGTTTAAATTAATAAATTAATTAAATAATATAATGTTTGTTAGGCCTTTTTGCAGTTGTAATCTACCTATCTTAGGCAGCACATAACACTGTCTATCAGGTAGGGCGGCTAGCCCACTTGCCCTCCAAATTGTAATTCATAAATCATCTCCTTCTGTGCTATGTGACACTGTCTCTCTTTCTTCTGGTCCCTTTTCCTTATAGCAATTGAAGTCTTGCGTCTTAACCCCACTCCCATTTACATGGTGTTAAACGGCCAGGTAAAACCCTTTGTGTTAAGATTCTGTTTTGTTATTTTCCCACAAATTCCTCATTTTTCCTTTTGTGATGTATATGATTTGTCCTGGTTCCTTTATACAGAATTATTTGGTTAGTGCTTTCGGATATTCTGTCAGGTGTCACTTGAGAGCCCTATTCAAATGCAACTGTTGCCATATACAGACTGCAATGACACTGCCTTATAGAGTGCTCTTCAGCTCCCTTCAGAGAGCAGAACTCACCAGTGAGCCACTGTGGAATAGTAATGACATATACAGTGTATAAATTACATGCAATTGAGTCCTGGGTTCATGTCCTGGCCAGTCCTGCTTACTCTATGTAGCCCACTTTTCTCAAAGAAGTGCATTTCATGCTGATGCATGATGTCGCTTCAAATTGGCCCTGTGTGAGTGAGCAACTGTGCTCTGCAATGGACAGAGTGTGCCTGTAGATAAATAAATAAATAAATAGACTCAAAAATGACTGAACGAATGCAATGAATGAAATACGTTCTCTTACTGATTCAGCTTTGTCATTTTTATTTTCTCCTTGCCTACATCTCAAGCAATTCCATGCTTAGTGTTCTTATTTTGAAAGACGGACTGTAAATTGAGAATCAATTTCAGTCTTCTTGATAATTATCTTTCACTTTCACGCCGTTCATATTCAGGTCCACATTCTCTAGTATGTCATCAAGGAGTCAGTCCAGTAGGAACTTTACTATAATATATTTCCTAAAGTAGACTGGAAACTTTGGTGTAACATACCGGAGCGTTTACAGTTGTGTCAGTTAATTAAGAACCTAACCATGTTAGCGTCACTCCTGTTCTTTGGCATGGAAAAACAGCCTTTCATTTCAGCTCAACTGAAAAGCTAAGATTACACCAACACACCAAAGACAACCTACATCCCTTAAGTGACTAAAATTCTATGCAGGAGGCCAGGATCATTGGAGTTTTGTATATAAACGTTACATTCAGACCAACATCTGGCAGCTAAGCTATTCTCTCTAAATGGCAAGTCAGGTGTTATTCAAGATAAGCTTACAATTTGTTGACTATATCAGTTTTTGCAAGCCTTGACTTATAAACTTTTGCATCACAGATCACCCAAAAGATTCAATTCAAATGGATCCATGATATAAACAAGAACCCAATAGAGAAGAAATGAATATTGTATAACTTGGTATGACTGCTGCATAGTTCAACCTCACTGAAGGTGCATAAGGGAAAGTGACTATTGGATATGTAAAAGAAATTCACCTGAAAGCTTTTACTGATTACTCAACACTCCATTTTATGCCAACGTGGGAGAATCTCTGGGTAAACCCTCAACTGCCTGAAGCTACAGAGTGACAGTACAAGGTGTAGTGATCATTTGGGACACCTGAAAGACGGAATACAAAGCATTTTCTACCTACAAGTGAAAAACTTTGATGGGGCATGAACAACTTCAGAATAACTGATTACCTTGTGATGATATGAGTTGACAAAAACTATGATTTCTGATTTGGTTCTGAAGCAAATACTGTTTATAACCTAAGAGCTAGACTTAGCAGCTACTCGATGTGGGCCCATGTTTTACGTTTGTTAATTGGTGTTTCTCATTTTCCAAACTACATTGGAATGAAAACCTGTACAGCCAATGCAAGCTTACCAGCTGTGCCTTTAAATCAACCTGTACAACATCACACACCTACAGTGAGGGTGAAAGAGAAATGATCTTAATTAGTCAAAATTGAAGGCAGAACTGTTGACCAATTGAATGAGGGGAGGTTGGGGGGAGGCAGATCTTCAATTCAAAAAAGTTAATCCACTGAGTCTTAAGTTCTTGTGATGATTATTCCAGAAGTATATATTTAAAAATATTTTACCAAAAAAGTATGTTTTGCAAGTTTTGAGCATACAACTGGATAAATGACATTTGGATTATGCAACATGAGATGGATGTTTTTCACATTGTTTGACATTATACAGCATTGGCCACTATAGGCTTGTATTGTATCATAAACTTTTTTCATTCCGTTCTGCATGAAAATCATGAGATTACAATTTTGTCACATCATCACTACAAAGTACATGGGCTAAGTAACATATAAATCAGCATCATTTTTGAGTGAAGTATTCCTTTAATTTTGAGAGAAAGGGCACCTACTGGTCATGTCAAATGTCTAAGCTGTTGTGTATATTGTCTTATGTGCTCATACACATAAGTATAGGGATACACATCTTAGCATAACTCCCCCTCATTTATTGTAATTATTAAAAAAATATTATCTCTCTATTATATTATAAAAAAAATCTTTGGGAGGGAGACTAGGGAGATGAGACGTGATCTTCTTGGAAGACAATTTGAAGCCCCGCGAGAGACACTTTAACTTTTTCCCAGCTCTTAAAACAACAACAAGCAACAAGCAAAACACGCATCTCGCCAGCAACAGAAAGCCAGCAGATGATCCGACTGCTTCTCCTTGCATGCGTTCAGCCACCCTAACCTTCCAACCCCCCTTCACAATGTGAGCGGCAGAGACATGAAGTGGCAAAAGGACAGCTGCTGTACAGGCTTTAAAATGATCAGCTGGCACTGTGACAAACAGAACACGCAGCTTGCCAGCAGCAGCAGCAGCAAGACAGCAGATGATCCGACGGCATCTCCTCCTTCACAACACAAGCAGTGTTATATGTCCTGTGAAAAAGAGATGTAACCATGCCCACTGACGGAAATAAAGGACAAGTATTGTTTTTACAAAAGTTTTAAAGTAACAGTGAAAATAATGTATATGTAACAATTCCCATGAAAATAACAATCTCTTTAAATTGAATATCCGGTAAACCAAACCTGGGGGTGGATGAGCAAAGCGAGCAGGGGGCGGAGCCCCCTAGTATATATTAAAATAAATATATTTGCATACATTTAGAGATCACTATAAAATCTTATATTCTACTTAGTTCAAAGAAGACAACACACAATCTAATGCATTTCTGGATACATTGCAGACACCACAAATAGATACTTTAAGTGCTGAGGAACTGGATAAATCTCTCTTTCAGAATTACTAGATGCTATAAAGTCACTTCAAAGCGGGAAATCAGCAGGCCCTGATGGCTACCCTGTAGAATTTTATAAGAAATTCTCCACTCAGCTAGCTTCCCTCTTATTGGCAACATCTACAGAAGCTACAGACAATCAAATTCTACCTCAAATATTTCGTCAAGCATTAATCACCGTCTTTCCTAAACAAAATAAGGACTTGTTACAATGTGCATCATACAGAGCAATTTCACTCCTGCATAATGATGTTAAGATACTCTCAAAAATTGTAGCTAGAAGGATGGAGAAAGTGCTGCCTTCGGTAATATCACAGGATCAAACTGGGTTTATTAAAGGCCGACACTTATCTTCCAATCTCCGACGCCTGTTTAATGTAATATATTCACCAGCAAAGTCAAACACCCCAGAGATATTATTATCACTAGATGCAGAAAAGGCATTTGATATGATTGAATGGAACTACCTTTTCACTGCATTGGAGAAATTTGGGTTTGGCCCAAATATTTGTGCATGGATCAAACTACTGTATACCAATCCAGAAGCTTCAGTTTGTATTAACAACATTTGTTCAGACTACTTTAAGCTAGAACGTGGCACCAGACAAGGATGCCCCTTGTCACCACTGCTGTTTGCAATTGCCATTGAACCACTGGCGGTCCACTGTCAAAATTATTATCAGATAAAGGGGATTATCAGAGAAGGACTAGAACAGAAAATTTCTCTATATGCAGATGATATGGTTTTATATATATCAGACCCAGAAAACACTGTGCCTGCAGTTTTAACAGCACTTGCAGAATTTCAAAAGATATCTGGTCTCAGAATCAATCTGAATAAAAGTATACTCTTTCCAGTGAATTCACAAGCATATAATATTAGATTGGACACCCTACCTTTTACCATAGCAGATCAGTTTAAATACCTAGGGGTAAATATCACAAGTAAACATAAAGCTCTTTATCAACAAAATTTTGCCGCCTGTATGGAAAAAATTAAGCAAGACTTGCATAGATGGTCAACCCTTCATCTCACTCTAGCCGGAAGAATTAACGTTGTTAAGGTGAATATCCTTCCTAAACTTCTTTTTTTATTTCAAAACATTCCAATATTTAACAATAAATCATTTTTTAAGCAATTAGATTCAACTATAACCTCAGTTTATTTGGAACTCAAAACACTCGCATATCTGAAGACCTCAGGCAGAAGGTGGCATGGCTCTAATAAATGAACACACACAGGCTTGGTCCACAATAGAAGTAAAATCCTGTAGTACTTCTTTATACTCCCTGCTCTGTGCTCCAATAAATGCAAGTTATCACAAATATACTAATAACCCAATTGTGCTTTACTCACTCAGAATATGGAACCAACTTAGAAAGCATTTTAAGATGGAAAATCTTTTATCTGTGGCACCCCTGCAGGAGAACCACCTCTTTCAACCCTCGCAAACATATCCAGTTTTTAATACCTGGAAAAGATTTGGGATTAAATTGCTCAGAGATCTTTATATAGACAATACCTTTGCATCCTTTGAACAATTACGTTCCAAATTCAACCTCCCAGCTACACATTTCTTTCACTATCTTCAAATTAGAAACTTTGTTAAACAGAAACTGCCCGATTTTCCTTATCTCGTACCCTCCACCATGCTGGAAAAAATACTGCTCGATTTCGAGGAATTAGACACCATTTCCGCATTATATAAAATTTTATTAGAGTCCCTTCCTTTCAAAGATCCAAGAGGACAATGGGAAAAAAGATCTCTTAATTAATATATCAGAAAAAGAGTGGAAGGTAGCATTGCAGAGAATTCACTCGAGCTCCATATGCGCAAAGCATAGAATTATTCAACTAAAAATTATATATCAAGCTCATCTGTCTCGCTTAAAACTGTCCAAAATGTTTCCAGGGCAAGATCCAACCTGCAAACACTGCAACCAAGCTCCTGCCTCACTGGGTCACATGTTTTGGGCCTGCACCAAACTAACATCATTCTGGACCAAAATTTTTAAGTGCCTTTCAGACAGTCTTGGTATCACAATCCCTCCTAACCCATTAACAGCTGTGTTCGGTGTTCTTCCAGATGGACTTGAAGTGAAGAAGGACAAGCAAACGGTGATTGCATTCACTACACTTTTGGCACACAGACTTACTGTATTTTGTTAAATTGGAAGAATCCTAATTCTCCTGTGATAAGTCAGTGGGAAACCGATGTTTTATATTATTTGAAATTGGAAAAAATCTAATTTTCAGTTAGAGGATCTGTACAGAATTTCTTCAAAACCTGGCAGGATCTAATCAATAATATTTTGTAATAAGAAGAAATAATTATTTCCGCATTTATTTTCCTTCTCCATTTATTTATATATATATATATATATATATATATATATATATATATATATATATATATATATATATATATTTTTTTTTCCTTTTTTTTTTTTTGTTTATTTTTGCCCTATTAAAAAGCCCTAAGCAATTCTCCTTTGGCCATGCTCTCCTTCTCAAAGGTGGGGTTTGATTTGTCTTCAATTCTTTTTTGTATTAATTGATCTATTTGTATGGAATGATTACAATAAAATTAATAAATAAAAAATATATATATATATATATATTTGCATATACATTGTTGAAGAAAAATTTGGATCCCAGTGGTTTTCATGGGTTACAATCATGAGGTCAACAGAAACAGTTAATGTTTCAGAAGGCATTCATTTACTGTTGAAAGCTAGAGTGAGACTATGATCACAGGAGACAGTTTGTACCACAACAGAGCAGCCAATCTCTGCCTAACTGAGTCTCAGATAATCTTGGACTTTAACGGGACAATTAAAGTTAGATTACATATCGTTCCTTGAAAATGCTAAGCAGTATATATACTGTGGTGCAGATTAATGTCTTGTATTTAATTTTCAATTCCTTTTGATATCTTGCTTTATTTATATTTATTAAATTTATTATATTTATATTTTAACACATCTATCAATACTTAATTTTTGTTTTTAGAACAGATTTTTTATTTAATTGTATTGATCAGTCTGTGTGATATGGTGTGGTAATCTTATATGATCCATAAAAAATCTTGTGATGGTGTAGGCTGTTAATGGCACCATCTAGAACTGATTCATCAAGTATTGTAACAGAATGACTTTTTTCAAAAAAAATATTTTGATAAGGTTTGTGTTACCATTTGTGATTCATGTCCACATATTGAAGAAAAGCACAGATGCTGGGGTCTATGCAGTTGATGTGCATTGTTATTGGATTTCAATTGACAAGTATGGCAAAACTCATTGAAGACAGGAGAGCTAAGCCTTGGTCTTGTTTCTGAAAGTATTGTTTGGGCTGCAAAAGTAAACTGGAACCATCTCTTATCCAGGTGTGGAAACTCAACTCAGATATTTTGTGTTTTGTTTGATAGATATTTAGGTCAAATGCTGTCATTTAAAGAACAAAATTAAAATAACAGGTAATAAGAACTATATTACTGATAAAATTAATATTATTACAGAATTACCATCACAAATCCTTGAAACTATAGTATGTTGCCTAGAAACAAGGTTCAATTCAATTCAAATATATTTTGTGGATAATGAGTCTTTTTATGTAAAATGAATTCAGAATTTACTTTAACTGTTGTAACAATCATAATTCAGTTTACATTAGCACATTATATACATCTAAAGATTTAAATGGCAGGTAATGATCCATTAGCAGCTGAAATGATCTGGTTTTTTTTTATAATTCTTGAAATACTTTTATTTGTCTTTCTAATTTGTTATGATTTGGAATGTTACTGAATATTAAATTGAATTTTTGGTAAGCTTTTACATTCTTTTTAATATTACTTATTGTTTATTGTTTTGCTGTAACACCCTTTTGTTTCACCATTTCACAGCTGTGGCCATGCAGTTTTCTACAACAATGTGGTTACTAGGCATGTGATCGGCATTGCATGCATGTGAAGTCATGGTGCCAACTGCATCTGAGATGCAGTGTTGCATAATTCCATACCCAACCTTTTGATTAAAAATAAAACTTAACGCGAAGATGTTCAGATGTAAAATTAAAAAAGATATGGCAGGCCACAAGTTTGGAAGCATGTGCTGATGGCATGTTGCTGCACCCACTACACAATGAACCACCTGAATTGGGACCTGAGTGCAGCGGGTGATACCTCAGCACCACACTAGAACAGTGTGAGGTTTTTTTATGGTGGCTAGAGAGCCAATCCTGCCACCAACTCCCAAGTTTTCCCTGTAAGTTGGAGGACCTGCTTGCTGTGCTGGATGTAAATTAACATCATACCCTGAACGAAGCAATTGCAGGTTAAGGGTCTCGCTGAAGGGCTCAATGGAGTAGATTCACTTCTGGCATTTACAGGATTCGAACCGGCAACCTTCCGATTGCCAGTGCAGATCTCTAGCCTGACAGCCACCAGTAAAAAGGACAGTGAAAAATAACACTTGGAAATAGAATGTAAGACAAAAGATCAGTCCAAAAGTTGAAAGTGGGAGATGAGAATACTAAGCACTAAACCCAAAATGCTACATAAAAAATGCAGTCAAAAGGTAGAAGCTAATGATCTTTAAACCAGAGGACTATGATGAAAAGCATATGCAAAGTTTTGCTGAAAATACACTGAATCAAGAACAACCTGAAAGTGCATGATGCTGATGTTTCAATGATGACATCATGTGTTGCGCACAATCATTTCTAGCTTAGTGTCACAGACGTGTGCTTAGAAGGCAGTGAGGTGAGTGAAACATTGCGAGATGAAGGGTTAATTTATGGTACTAATGCCTCTCTCTCTTTCTTATTAGACCAAAAGAAGAAAAGTAATCCAGTACACTTACCTCACACAATTCTGGGTTCACAAGATGGCCACCAAACATCACTTCCTCATCCGGCGCATACTGATGAATTCACATCCTGTCTCCCGCTGATGTCAGCATTTCCAGCTTCATCTTGATGGCATCATGTCCGGTCTCCTGAAGATGCTGTCATTTCCGCAATATCATCAATTCCTGTCTCCTGTTGATGACGTCACATCCTTCTTCCAGTTACAACGTCATCTCCTGCCACATCATTTCCGCCAGGCATTTTTTTCCATTATAAAATCGCCATGTCTCTATTTCTTTTTGTCAATTGCTGTTTGAGTATATTGATCGATCTTTATTTCATTTCCTTTGTTTACTTTGTCCGCTGGACATTATATGGGGACGGTACTCAACTCTATTTGCATTGTGGAAGTCTGTTTATTCTACGACAATAGCAACACATTAACAACCATACAAAATGTCCACAAAATGACAGCAACCATGAAAAAAAAATGTTCTCATGTTATAATGTGAAATGTAAAGCAAAATCTCTAATTAATCCAAAAACATAAAAATAAACAAAAAGTGCAAATGAAAACAAAAACAATACATAAGCATAATCTAAAATGTATATACTTTAGGAAAAGAAAAATTCAGCTATGGTTAAGACCTGTTTATTTATTTTATGACCTCGACTTTCACCTCATACTTTGGATTTGTTTTTGTTGACTTTTCTAACTTAATATTCAGCTAGCTTTAGGACTTTCCCCAGTTTTGCACTTTAAATGACTTCTTTCCTTGGTTTCTTGCTTCTTGTTCAAAGCTGGGGCTGACCTAGTCCTCTCCAAAGGTCACTTTTGGTATGGGTTTGCTAGTGTTTCCTCCTAGACTTGAATTTCTTTCCTCTGTTTGTTTATTATGCTGGTTTATATACAGTGATCCCTCGCTATATCGCGCTTCGCCTTTCGTGGCTTCACTCCATCGCGGATTTTATATGTAAGCATATTTAAATATATATCGCGGATTTTTTGCTGGTTCGCGGATTTCTGCGGACAATGGGTCTTTTAATTTCTGGTACATGCTTCCTCAGTTGGTTTGCCCAGTTGATTTCATACAAGGGACGCTATTGGCAGATGGCTGAGAAGCTACCCAACTTACTTTTTCTCTGTCTGTCTTGCGCTGACTTTCTCTGATCCTGACGTAGGGGGATTGAGCAGGGGGGCTGTTCGCACACCTAGACGATACGGACGCTCGTCTAAAAATGCTGAAAGATTATCTTCACGTTGCTATCTTTTGTGCAGCTGCTTCCTAAAACGACATGCTGCACGGTGCTTCGCATACTTAAAAGCTCGAAGGGCACGTATTGATTTTTGACTGAAAAACAAACTCTGTCTCACTTTGTCTGCTCCTGACGGTGGGGGTGTGAGCTGCCGCCTTCAACAGCTTTGTGCCGCGGTGCTTCGCATACTTAAAAGCCAAACAGCCCTATTGATTTGTTTGCTAGAGATTGTTTTCTCTATCTATGTGACATTCTGTGCTCCTGACACGCACTCCTTTGAAGAGGAAGATATGTTTGCATTCTTTTAATTGTGAGATGGAACTGTCATCTCTGTCTTGTCATGGAGCACAGTTTAAACTTTTGAAAAAGAGACAAATGTTTGTTTGCAGTGTTTGAATAACGTTCCTGTCTCTCTACAACCTCCTGTGTTTCTGCGCAAATCTGTGACCCAAGCATGACAATATAAAAATAACCATATAAACATATGGTTTCTACTTCTCGGATTTTCTTATTTCGCGGGTGGCTCTGGAACGCAACCCCCGCGATGGAGGAGGGATTACTGTAAATCATTTTGTAATTTTTATAACAAAATGGGTCAGTTGTAGTGTGCTATCAGCTCAGGAGGATCTTGTGCTGATATGGTTTAGAACATGTTAATGATAACAACACTAACATCCAGGTTTAGCACTGTTGTAGTGTGCTCCAGTGCTGAGGACAAAGACTTAGACTAAGTGTAGTTGCAGTGTGCTTTATGGATTAGGGTACGGGAACAAAATTGCGTACAAATTTAGACCACCTCATGAGCAAGTTTAGTGGACTTAGTTTGGTGGGTAGTGTCACAAAATTAATTTTGCACACATCAAACAGACTGTTACACACATGAAAAGCACTTATACAGTATACTATTACAAAAATATGAAAAACATATTTTATATGTATATTTGGACTGAAGTATAGCATGGTGTGTAACTCACTGCCATAGATAAAATCAAGTGATGCATGGAAATATTTATATTGTTTAATATAAGAAACAGAAAACTATGGATCAATGTTCATTTAACCATTAGTCTTCAGTAAAAAGACACAGAACTGGAGTTATTAATTTCAAGATTTCTCAAAATATTTATTGTATAGAGTTTATGCCATATTGTGAAGTTTGTGCTGCAGTGAGACATTATATTGTCCAGACTCTGCTAGGATATTTTATGTGCTTTGAGGACATAATAAATGACAAATATCAACTCTTTTGTATTATCTACATAAGTGACAATTATGTTCCATATACTATTCTACTAATGTGTACTTCTCAACATGATTACTTTCCATATACAGGTTTCAGTGCCTTTTCACATGCTCAGAGTGAATAACATTTACAATAACAATAGCAACACTCATTTTTATTTAATTTAGCATAATGATTATTTTTTAATTAAGTTTGCATAAGAATATACTTTTTTACCTTTGTTCTGTCACTTTAAATCAAGAGGAATATGTAGCTCCACGTCACTAATTGCCAGTGTTCTGCCTTTATCTGGCAATTAGACGGCCAGCTAAGCAAACCGAGGATAAACACAAGGCCAAAACAAGACCCTCCTCTTAGTAGTCTGGGGGGTATTTTTCTTACGTGGATTACTCGTTTAGCCGGATGTAATTGTTGACGATTTGGCACGATCCTGAATCTGTCGGTTTTTTTAAACTCTTGCTGGATGTGTTGTCAGAGTGGCACATCCAAATCCTCAAACCTGCTCGGAGCAGGTTTGTTCCATGTAAACAAGGATTAGCTCACACACTTAATCAGTGTCCATGCATGGAATTCATTTAGTCATGACTTCGCCGTTCATGAATGAGTGACCAATTGGTATCGGTATGCAAATTATAAGAAGAGAATTTCATATAGCGAGGGGTTTACGCAATCGGCAAGATCCTTTATTGCTCCTGGAGGAAATTCTTTTCGAAAGATACGGCTTTAGCTGAGGGGGAATATTGTACCTCAAAAATTTATTAGGACCTTATATTCGAAGTCAAACTTGGCGAAGTCGGCTCTCACAACCACACAGACAGTATGCATTGCTTTGAGGTTTTTTGCAAGCAGCACTTTTTTTTTATATACTGTAGGCGATGCGGAAAATTTAACTAAAAGTGCAGTTTGCTGGGCAATTCGTAATGCCTGTTTGGCTCTGAAATATTAACTTCAGGTTTTCATAGTGTTTCCTGGACACCTGCGTGTGTAGACAAAAGAGGCGTTTCATGCCATTGTAGGTAGGTAATACACAGGCAAAAACACCCACAGTTCCATGAAGAATCTCACAATCAGCCTACCATTCTCATTACCCAGGGTTTCCAAATGTGATTGGGGCACATGGGACTGATCACAGTGGAGTTTGATCAAACATTATTTGGAAAATGTACCTCTCCTACTGATGAATAATCATACACAGTGTCTTCATCAAATATTCGACCTTCGGCAGTATCTCGTTGGTCAGACACAGGTTCTAGGGATATGACATTCCCTGCAACTCACCCAACAAAAAAGAGGGCTATATGGAACCTACGCATGGCACACATTGAGGACAAATATATGCAATGACCATCCTTTACCTGAAATGAAGTGACCACTGCATCCTGCCACTGGTTCTGAGGAGGAGCTTCCCCCTGGAATGCCCTCAGAAACAGGGTGATGGGCATTTTGCTGTAGAGCCAACGCTTCTGCAGGGGTTAGGTCTGTACCGCGTGGACCTCCACCTGTTTTTTGCTTGTCTGCCTTCTTATTAGCTTTAAAATTAATGTTCTTTACATGATATATGATTCTTTATGTCAACAATTCTTTAAATAGTTATATACCAATATTTACCAGTTTGAAGTATATTCTTGTACTTCACTTTAACCTGTTCCCATGTTCTCCTTGTGCTCATGTTTGATCTGGAATTATGACATATTAAATAATAATTAATCTGACACATAGGAAATGAAACGCTGCTTTACAATGCACACGGGTTTAATTTGTTGGCCACTTTTTTCCAGCCGTCTTTTCTGGTTTGGACTGCTTTTGCAGTGTTACCCCTTGTGCATATTAAATCTTGAAATTCTTCATGTCCTTCAAATAAAAGGTCTTGCTCCACTTGTGTGGAAGAAAAAAAATGCTCCCGTTCTTTCATCATTTTGTTACAGCCTATCAAAGACTTGCTGATCATGTTTTCTAGACTCAATATATATGGGCTTTTCACTCAGCGCGGGCGCGCATTCATCTCGGATGATTAGATCCAGCTAAACTAATCTACTACACGGCTGCGTTTAAAAAACCGACTTATCCCAGATGAGTTTCACTGGCATTAACTCATCCAAGATGAGGCATCTGATCTCGGATGATTTAAGCGACGTACGGAAAATACCCCCCTGGTCTTGATCTGTTGGTACTATAGTAATATCTCAGACTACAACTAACCCGATATATTTTGTTTTCTCTCTTTTATATAGATTGTATTTTCATTTAGTATCTTTTTGATTATTAATCATTTTGTAATCTTCCTTTTGTTTTCTGTGTATGTTAACTTAGTTTCTTACATATTTTGTTATATTTCTTTACTGAAGTTGCAGATGTTGTTGCTTGCTGCCTCAGTCTAAGATTACCTTTCATGTTGTTGTTGTTTGTCTCCCCTTTCATTTTTGTAAATCTTTGTAAGTCTTGTTGGTATTTTGATCTCCTTGTTTAGATTGTTTTGGTTTACAAATTTCTTTTGATGTTTGGATACTGATTTGTTTTTATAATATGTATTACATTTCTTGATTGGAATTATATAATGTTTTGTTTTCTGAAATTTTAGCCGTTTATTAAATGCTTTATTAAATCATTTGTTGACCTTATGTTAAATAAAAATAAAGAAATTTACTTTTATTTCTAGGCCTAGGGGAACCCCCTCCCTTAAGTGTAGGCCTCAGGCCTGTGTGGAGTTTAAGACCTAGGCCTATTAAAAAGATTCAACTTCCAAAAATACTAACAAAACACTATAATATAATTCTGTTTGATGTTTTTCTGTGAGTGCCACCATTTTGGACTGTATTTTTCAAGGCCATAGTTGTACAACCTATATATAAATGCCACCAATTTTCAAATGTTGCAACAACAAAGTGAAAGACTCATAAAACTTTTGTGCTTTTAAAGAAAACAAATTATGTTATGGTTTTTGGTTTACACTTTTAAAGTTAAGTTTTCACTATGAATTTATAAATTCATTTTGGTTTTAATAATGAGGAATTATCTCTGGTTAACAAATTGTTTCTGTTTTTCTAAACTCTATTTGTACTGCCCCAAAATAATTTCTCTAAAATAATAAGTAATTAGGCAATTTGAACTCCTATTTTTTCATATGACCATTACAGCATCATTGTCAAATTCACATCCTTTTGAAAATAAGTCTGCTGTGAAATATATTCAGCGATGCCATCCACCACACCATTTGCTTGCCATTGCACTGAACTGATAACTGTTTTGTCATTACCTGTCATTTGAGTATTTAATATTTAACAAGGCTCTTTGTACCAAAAAATTGTTCTTTTTTAATTGTGAACTTTGCTTTCTTCTAATTGGATCAAATTTTCTCTATGAACTTTCTTTGTATCCAGTTTAACAATCAGACATTTCTTTTAGCTTGTGGTCAATCTGTCTCTTTGACTCTATCATTAGGTTATTTTTTTCCTTTATTTCAAAGATTAGGAAAAAGTGAGTTTTTACCACATTTCTATTAAATCTAATAACCAAAAGCTGTTCAGCTTCATACAGATCACTTATTTTCTTTAGAGCTGGTTGTTAGTCATGAACAGATATTGCTGTGAAAGTCAGAAGGTATGTGTCTGGAATAGAAGAGACTTCAAGCAGACCAGACATCTCAACAGGAAAGGAAATATTCTTGAATATTTGAATATGATGGCACAGAATAAAAGTAAAAATCACAAATAGCCCAGTAAAGTAAAAGTTTTAGGCAAAAACTGAACACTCTTCTGATTGTCACATTGGCTCTTGGGATCAAGTCTGCATCCCAACATCTTATTATGGGGAAATAATCTTCAAATTAATACTTGAAAATGCCATCCTACTCCTGAGTCAACAGATTAATTTGAACCAGAATGATAAAGAAAATGTTATGTTGCTGAGCTTCATATGCCTGGAATGCTACAACAATAATCATAAATATTTTTACAGACCTAACTGCCAATCGTCATGTCCATATACAGTGACAGCAAAATGAAAACTAAAGGACTTATAACAGTTGTTATTTTGGTGTGAAACTTCCATTACTTTTTACAAAACAGCTTATAATAAACAAGACTTGTCAACACAAATTAAAAAAACTGCTCACTTAACAAAACATTTGACTGTAATATTATGATACCTTAAACATGTAACAATTGACATTTATTTTTATATTTATGACCCAACTGCATATTAAGTAAAGTACTTGATGCACTGTTAGCTATAGTGATGAGCAAAACTGCAGGGTTTCATTTTGCTTACAGTTTTACAAAATTACCTCTAATATTCATTTTTCATATGATTTTCATAATTACAAAATGGAAAACACATTAGATTGAAGTTTTGGGGTGTATAAAGGTTTTTCAGGGTGGAGTGCAAAGAATGTTGCTCCCTAACAGTTATTCCACTGCTGAAATGGGTTTCTTCTTCTTTATCTGCCCTCCAATGCCACTCCAATGTTCCAAGGCTCCATTCATGTTGCTCCACGTGCTCTCATCTGCCTTATGAATATCCTGCCTGCATATTCACACTGACGGTTCCGCCTCACTCAATCATCATTTGTGGTCAGAGGTAACACCATCTGTGCTCACTTGCTCTGGGTCCATAAGCTGATCCAAGTCAGGATCCTGCTAGAGGCTCATCAGCAGCTATATACCCAGGCTAACGGATCTGGGCAGCAGAAAAGCACCTTTGAACTGCAGATAGTTTTTTTTTTTGCTACACCTCTTTTCCATACTCTACTCCAGTATGGCTTTTTCTTTTGTACATGGAGAAGAAGGTTACAAGTAAAATAACAAGGCAAATTTCACTTGGAGCAAAACACAATTTGTTTCATAAATCTTTTTGAGTACTGAAACTCTGTTTTTCCTAGTGTTTCAGTTTTATGTGATTCATTTTACTCATCAGGAATCAGTTAAGATACTTTTTGGTATGGTTTATGTGATTTTTTTGCACAAATTAATTATTTGAAATATTTTGTCATTTTTTTCTTTTGATGTAATCACATCACCATTTTGTTTGCCAGTTTTCAGTGGGTGCTTTAGTTTTGTGTGTTGGTTTGTGTACATACTGTCATATCGCTTATAATAGTGATACCATTACTAGTCATGTGGTTTGTGAGCTCTGGTCTCATTGTACTGCCCCTATAGACGATGATGGTACACATAACTAAGTATGTAAACTTTAAAATAATTAAATGAAGGACTTTAAAGAAATAAAAAAAAATATGTTAAGGAAAGGCTAATAAAAAGTTTGCTTTTGTTTTACGTCAGATGTTTGGCATTTTGGTTAGATAATTCATTACCTCTATCTTTTAATAACTCCTTTTCGCTCCTGTCTAAGCATGTTTTTGTATTTCTGATGCATACTCATTAAATCATACGTGAACACCAAAAGACAGGTAGTCACATTTGTTAATACTAATATTCTTTGAAATATACTATTGTGACAAGCACTACTATCACCCTATACCTTTGTCACTAAGTACACTATAGTGCCATAAAAAAGCATTTTCCTCATTTCTGACTGTATTATTGGCCTTTTCACCTACTATTTGGTCAGAAATTTCCATGATTTGTAATAGTTTATTGATAAAAAAATCACATTTAAGTTTTGTACT
Organism: Erpetoichthys calabaricus; assembly: GCF_900747795.2. Taxonomy (NCBI): domain Eukaryota; kingdom Metazoa; phylum Chordata; class Cladistia; order Polypteriformes; family Polypteridae; genus Erpetoichthys; species Erpetoichthys calabaricus. The sequence goes on from NC_041403.2 coordinate 107,998,723, forward strand.
TCTATCATTCGTTTCTTGTACAAGGGAATTAAACATTCAGTTTTCATGAGTATTAAAGTTGTCGCACCCATACTAAACTTCTTCTTCTTTCAGCTGCTCCCGTTAGGGGTTGCCACAATGGATCATCTTTTTCCATATCTTTCTGTCCTCTACATCTTGCTCTGTCACACCCATCACCTGCATGTCCCCTCTCACTACATCCATAAACCTTCGCTTAGGCCTTCCTCTTTTCCTCTTGCCTGGAAGCTCTATCCTTGGCATCCTTCTCCCAATGTACCCAGCATCTCTCCTCTGCACATGTCCAAACCAACGCAATCTCGCCTCTCTGACATTGTCTCCAAACCATCGAACCTGAGCTGACCCTCTAATGCACTCATTCCTAATTCTGTCCATCTTTGTCACACCCAATGCAAATCTTAGCATCTTTAACTCTGCCACCTCCATCTCTGTCTCCAGCTTTCTGGTCAATGCCACTGCCTCCAACCCATATAACAAAGCTGGTTTCACTACCGTCCTGTAGACCTTCCCTTTCATTCTTGTTGATACCCGACTGTCACAAATCACTCCTGACACTCTTCTCCACCCACTCCACCTTGCCTGCACTCTCTTTTTCACCTCTCTTCTACAATCCCCATTACTTTGTACTGTTGATCTCAAGTATTTAAACTCATCCACCTTCACCCACTCTACTTCCTGCATCCTCACCATTCCACTAATATCCCTCTTATTTACACACATGTATTCTGTCTTGTTCCTGGTGACCTTCGTTCCTCTCCTCTCTAGAGCATACAGTATCTCCATCACTCCAGGGTCTCCTCAACCTGCTCCCTACTCTCATTACAGATCACAATATCATCGACAAACATCATAGTCCACGAGGACTCCTGTCTAATCTCGTCTGTCAACCTGTCCATCACCATTGCAAATAAGAAAGGGCTCAGAGCCGATCCCTGATGTAATCCCACCTCCACCTTGAATGCATCTGTTACTCCTACCGCTGACCTCACCATAGTCACACTTCCCTCGTACATATCCTGTACAACTCTTACGTACTTCTCTGCTACTCCCGACTTCCTTATACATACCACAACTCCTCTCGAGGCACCCTGTCATATGCTTTCCCCAGGTCCATAAAGACACAATGCAACTCCTTCTGGCCTTCTCTAAACTTCTCCATCAACACCCAGGAAAAATGAAACTAAATGAAAACAAGTAAATTCAGATTAAAATGAAACTAGTTTTGTAATTTTCATTTTGATTTCACCTCACTAGTCTTTGTGCATAATGTACATGTAAGCTAACTGTATTTCAAACCACATAATCGTAACATTATTTTAGAGATGACCATAATTCATGGACATGTGCAAGTACCCCTCATTCCTACAATGTGAAACTGTGGATTGCATTGGTCATTTCATCCATCAGTCAGCCTCTTTTAGAACTGAGAGTGAAAACCAAAGCCTCATCACTAGTCAGTGAGTTATTCTGTGGATTTTGTTGGCCATAATGGACCATCAGTCACAGGTACCCCATTGTCAGTGAATGACAGGGAGCTTTCATGAAACTTCAACAACACTTATATTAAAACATGCCACACATTAATTACGAAGAAACAGCTAAGTAGTTTGAAAATTTGAGCTGTGTAGGAGTTGTCAAGCTTGAATATCCACCACTATGCTTCAAATTCAGTCAGTATTTAGACTGGAAAAAAATGTTGACTTTGTACCCCAAAGGTAGGAATTTTACATATTTCACTCTTACTTTACACAGATGTCACTTGTTGGTGACAGTACTTTTGAAGTGACAGATTAAGCAGACCCATACCATGCAACCAATGTTATCAACTAAGCCAACAGTACATGTATGTATTTAGTTTTAATCAGGTTATTACTACTTTTTAGGACGTTACTAGGGAAATTCTGAAGTACTGGAAAATGGCAAATATTGCCCCATAATATAAAAACAGTGACTGGGCAGATCCAAGCAACTATAGGCCAGTAAGCTTAAAGTATATCTCAGGAAAATTAATTATTAAGGATAACTTTGAGCAACACATGGCAAGAACAGGAGTGTTACTGAACAGTCAGCATGAGTTCAGAAACTGGAGGTCATGTTTTTCAAAAATGCTGGAATTCTATGAGGAATCAACAAAAAGATATGATCAAAGGGGAGCATATAATATTATTTATATTGACTTTGAGAAAGCATTTGATAAGGTACCACATGAGAGGCTGGGCATCAAACTAAATGAAGTGAGAGTTCAGGGTGATGTTTGTAGATGGGTGAAGAATTGCCTCAGACTCAGGAAGCAGAGGGTTATAGTGCAAGGAAACTTATCAGAGTTGGCTGATGTTAAGAGTGATATTTCACAGGGGTCAGCGCTAGGGTCGCTGCTATTTTTAATATATATATAAATGAATTGGCAGATAATCTTGAATCCATTGAATTATTACAGAGAGACTTGGACAGCACACAGGCTTGGGCATATTTGTGGCAAATGAAATTTAATGTAAGTAAATGTAAAGTATTACATGTAGGAAAGTAAAAATGTTACGTTTGAATAAGCAATGGTAGATTTGAAAATCGAAAGTACACCTTATGAAAAGGATTGAGGAGTAGTAGTGGACTCAACACTATCACCTGTGAGAGAGTGTTGAGAAGCCATTAAGAAGGCTAACAGAATGTTAGGTTATATAGCGCCTTGATGTGTGGAGTACAAGGCCAAGGAGTTTATGCTCAAGTTTTATAACACACTGATGAGGCCTCGTCTGGAGTACTGTGCACAGTTTTGGTCTCCAGGCTACAAAAAGGACACAGAGACACTAGAAAAAGTCCAGAGAAGAGCGACTAGGCTGATTCCAGAGCTACAGGAGAGAAAGGATTAAAAGAGCTGAACCTGTGTTTAAAATTATGAAGGGAATTAGTACAGTGATTCAAAATTGTGAAACTATTATTTTAAAATGAGTTCATCAATAACACAGGCACACAGTTGGAAACTTGTTAAGGGTAAATTACACATAAACATTAGTAGGTTTCTCTTTACACAGAGAACCACAGACACATGGAATAAGCTACCAAGTAGTGTGGTAGACAGTAGGACTTTAGGGGCTTTCAAAACTCGACTTGGTATTATTTTAGAAGCATTACTTAGATAGGACTGGTGAGCTTTGTGGGGTTGAATGGCCTGATGTCGTCTAGATTGTTGTAATTGTTCTGCTGATATTTCAATGTGGGCAGTACAGTGTCACAGAGCGTGTTTGTGATGAACTTCTCTGTGTTAATTGCTCCATAATGAAATCCGCTCTTATCCTATTCATTGTTCCATATCAATGTGGGTGATTGTACCATCTATATTTACAAAAGATTCCTACATGTAAGCATCCAAAAATTGTGTTTATTGCTTGTGGCTGTCACCTTTTTTTCCTGCTTATTTCTTAATCTAATTCAGAACATTGAATTTCAAATATTTATTTATTATTTGGTGTTTAACGTTTGATATTAGTTTGTATCCTGTGTTATTAATGACATCTTTGCTTTTATTCCTATTGTATTCCTTTGACTATTTGTAAAGTGCTTTGAACATGAGAAAGGTGTGATATAAGCAAAATGCATTATTATTATTATTATGTTTATTTAAAACAGCACCATAAGTTGAGGTTTGATTGTTAGTGTCAGTATGGAGTTTGTATGTTCTCCCCCTGAGTTTGTGACTGCAGATATTGTTTTATAGCTGGATATTTCAAAAATGTGTTTTATCCTACATATGTTGTTAAAATACATCCTCCCAGTTTAGGCTCACAGGGAGCTCCCCAGGTTTTGCACATTGCTTATTAAGTGAATGATCTGAGATGATACTATAACAGTTGTACAGTAATTAATTTAAATAATTTGCTTGGAGAAATGTAGTATATACACGGAAAAACATTTATCTCTATTTCTGCTATTACTGTTATTAACACAGTTCATGTACACAGCAAAAAATGCATTTGTAAAAGCTAGACAAAAAAAACTTTAAATGGGAGTTGTTTTGCTTTTATTTAGCAAAAAAATTACCAATGGGGTAACCAAAATTTACTACAAGATTTCTTAACATATGCTAAATAATTGTAAATATTAGTTTTTTGATAAGTCAATAAATTTCAATAATACGGAATACAAGATTTAACGTCATGATATAAATACTTTCCACTTGCTTTGATTTCATTTTTTTCAGGGTAGTGACTTGAACAGTATTTCAAAAAATAAGCAAAGTAGGAATTCCGTGAACAAAATACACTTTCAAAGTTTTGAAATGGGTAGAAAACATTAAGTCAGCATTCAGGAGATATCAAAAATAAATATAAAATGAGTATATGTGTGTGGTGATCTTACTGCTTGCAAAGGGAATCTCAAAAAATGAAAGGAAAACATTTCTGAAATCAAAAAGCAATTTGCTTAAACTTGGTGCAGGTTAAGGTAACAAATGACATCAGAGCACACTTGTTATTTGATTTTTTTTTTTGCATTTTTTTGATTATACTGGAAGCCATTAACTGTCACAATATCAGGAGAAAATGGACTTCTGTCACAGACAGTAAAATTGTACAGATTAAGTTGACAGGCACAACATGAAAGATATTCAGTTTGACAACTATAGAGAAAACTGTGTTGTTACACTTGCAAAACTGCCCATATGGACATTTCTGGTCAGTAATACACAACTAATAAAATGTGACAAAAACTAAAAGTTAATTGCTGAAAAACTAAAGCTAAGTAAAAACTAAAAAGAGAATGAAAAACTAAATAAAAAATAAAATTTGAAAATGGCAAAAACTAAAACTAAAAACTTTTTTTTAAACTAGAGGAACACAGAAACAGGTTTAGTCCCCTCATTTCCTGACCACTGTTACAGATGTCTGTCTCAGTAATTGTGTTTGAGTATTTATTTATTTGCCCTACAATTTCATCCATAGTGTATCTGTAATTTGTGCATGTTGAGTGCTGTAACACTGCAATTTCCCCACCTATATATCAGTCTGTGCATCTCTCTGTCAATGGTGCCTCTTTATCTGTCTGTCCTATACTAATTGCATGTCTTTGTCTTTAGATATGGCTAAGAACATTGGGAGACCATGAAAACTCTGCACAGATAACAGATTGGAAATGAAGCAGGGCACAGGTGCTGTAAGTCAACAGCGCCACTTGCTGCACTACTATTGTTCCCAAAAAATAAAGACACTGAAAACAATTGAATATTGCAATAGAAATGAGAGCACATTTGATAAACATCTTTTTATAACCACTGATTCTGACTTTTAAGCCAAATGCAAAGCAGCTTGGTCTACCCTCCATTTTACGCCTGGCACACTGAACAGTGCAGATAGTATTGATGCTGGCAAGCTATGCGATTTCTGTACTGACAATGTAATGATAGACTAAAGCATGTCTCCAAGTGTAAAAAGAAGGATGCTTTCACAAGCCAGATGCATTTGTTTCTCTTTTCTCTTTCATGCAGTATTTCTAGTGGACTATGTGCTACTTATGAAGTAATGTAATCAGCTCCATACCATTTTTTTTTTCTTCTTGGATGTGTTCATCTCAGAACAGATAGTTCTTTATTCACGTGATTCAAGAATGCAAAATCTACCCAGGGAGAGCCCTAAAACAGCAAAATAATGAATTTAGTTAAAAATTTCATATACTGCAATATCAATATTTACATTACAAATAATCTTTATTTTTGTAAAATCCTTTTAACAGGAAACGCTGTTAATACAGCTCCTAGAGCACCAATATATACCAGCACTCTGTCTAAACAGAAGAAAACAAAGTCTATGAGTGAAGATATCAGTTGGCTCTTACCTCCCGCCGATGCTAGTGAAGTAGACTTCAGTTCTTGCATTCTTGACCTTGAATCAGCAGGTTAAAGCTACATGGAATATGGCAGTAAAGAAGGAGGTGTTACTGTACAACAAAAGAAAGTCTTTTAAAAAACAAAGTCTTCTCTTGAAAAATAGAAAAAAAATCAGGATTGCAAATTATCCCAGTGTTAGGTAATATCTCTTGTGAAAGTCTGGTTACCTGTTCATGGTTTGGTCCTGGTCCTTCATGAGCTTGTGTTTAAAAGGAGCAGGTTCACAAAATCAGAACACAGAGGGGTGACTTTAAAAACATGATATGTACTGCTGGCTTATTGACAGCACCAAAATGTTAACGTAGACAGGCCAATAAAGAAATGCACCATCAAATTACCTTCAAAAATGGATAAGTGCCTCTGTGTCTGTCTGTCTGTCCATCTAGTTGCTATGTGTCTGTCATTCCAACTGATGGCACACCACAAACATCTTAGTAAGAAAATGCATTGCATTTGTCATTCCAATGGATAGTACATCATAACTGCAATACTGCCTTTACGAATCTCATACCAAATGGCAGATGGCAGAGACATATATGCATTGCATTTGTCATTCCAACAGATGGCTCACCACAAACATTTGTAGTAATGCATTTTATTACTACAAATGTTTGTGATGCATTATCTGTTGGGATGACAAATACAATGCATTTTATTATAACATCCATCCATCCATTATCCAACCCACTACATCCCAACTACAGGGTCACGGGGGTCTGCTGGAGCCAATCCCAGCCAACACAGGGCGCAAGGCAGGAACAACTCCCGGGCAGGGTGCCAGCCCACCGTAGGGTACACACACCCACACATCAAGCACACACTAGGGACAATTTAGGATCGCCAATGCACCTAACCTGCATGTCTTTGGACTGTAGGAGGAAACCCACGCAGACATGGGGAGAACATGAAGACTCCACGCAGGGAGGACCCGGGAAGCAAACCCGGTCTCCTAACTGCGGGGCAGCAGTGCTACCCACTACGCCACCGTGCCGCCCACTTTTATTATAACATGAATTACAAAATACATTGCAACAGATGGTACACTGCAAACATGAAAGTCTACATTGTTTACTTTGACTTCAACCCGTCGTAGATGTGTAGCACAGCTAGCACAGTTCTTAAAAGATTAACCAACCTAGCCATCTGAGTATATTAGATTAATTTTACCAATAAAAAATAAATGTCTATTAAGTCTAACTTACTTACATTGCATAAAAATGAGCAACTCGTGAGCATTTTTCTCTGTTAATAAAGAAATTTATATTTATTTATAGCATGCTGTAATTATTGTTTAAACCTTTGCAGTTTTTTGCATCACTTATATATTTAATTAACCATTAGGCATAGCGGAAAAAGAATAAATAGAATGAGTGGGAAGCTATGAGCCTGTTGAACAGCCCTGGAAGTCCAGAAGCATAATATGAAAGTGTAATCGCAATGCAGAAAAATATCAGATATGGACAAACCTTAGCGTGTAAAAAAGCAATGTGACTGTCCTCCTGTAATAGGCAGTAGAAAGTCTTCTTTACAAAGACAGGCAGGCATTTCATGTATTTGGGAGGTCACACATATTTGGTCTGGTCAAGATGCATTGACAATCAGAATTTAGGATGGTGCTGATATGTGGCCCAGTAATAACATGTTAGGAGGGCATCGCCACCCTTCAGGCAGCTCTAATTTTTTCCAGACAAACTACTGTTTTTCAAGCTTGTCCATTCATTGACTGATCTGAGCTTGTGTTCCTAGGAACAATGATTCCCAGAAGTTGTCTTTTTCAATTACTGAAATGTCCTGTTTTGACTGAATATATCATGTTGATTGGATGTCTCTTGGTGCAAATTGTTTAATTCTGTCCCAAAAAGGAATATTGAAGAAGAAAATGGATCTGACAACATGTACATCATGTGGTGCATGGGCGTTGTAGTGGGGTGTGGAAAGGGTAATGATTACCCAGGGTCCGCTGGACAGAAAGGAGGCTTTGAAGCTTGGAATGAAAAGGATGTGTGACAGACATGGATGGAGGGGAAGGGGCCCACAGAGACTGCTTATGTATAGTGCCCAGAGTTCTGTACTTCGCCCCCCGTCTAGTGGGTACTCAAGTGGAAAATCAAAACTTTCTGAATATTGTGCTTCCACAAAATCAATAAACTAACAAAAAAAACAGCTTTCCTCTTTATGTGTACTCCGGACACGGGGATTAATTGCATCCAGCTGGTTCTAAGGAATCAACTATGTGCTGTAGCCTAAGTTGTTAAGAATTTTGTAGTTAAACTTTACTTAATTGGCAAGTTTGTACATCAGGGTTAGACAAATGCTTTACAAGTGTTCCTGATCATTCTTGGCCATGCAGGTGAGCCAGTGTAGCACTCCAATGTCAAGGGGCACGTTCTGCAGTCGCTGGTAGTAATTTGGTTTAGTTATTTTTAGTTCGTCTGGTTCTAACTCCCTTTTTCTCACGATTTAACGAAAACATTGGTCATGTATGACTGATTTTTGATTCGTTCGATTTTTTTACTGCCTTTTGTAACCTGACCCCAACACACATAGGATCGGCAGCCATGGCGATGTTAGTGCGTGACGTCAGCACACTGTTGCTATAAAAACGGCAGCGCTGCACCGTCGTCGCGTTTAATATGATCGGTGTGAAGAGATGGGGAAAGGGGCGCCAGCAGAGGAGAAAACAAGAAAGTAAGCAAGATAGAGAATAACTAAACGGTGTTAGAAATAGCGCTTTTATGTTTGATGATTTCAATTCGAATTAATAAGGTTAGGGGTTTGGTTTGCCCCTAAATTAAGAAAATTCCACTCACTGACATCTGTGCCCGTCGATGCCGCACATCCTTGTTTCCACTTGTACCGGTAAATACAGTCGCTTATTTCCGCCATTAAAAACAATACACGGATAATACAAAAATGCCCGTTTTAGTTAAGATTTGCTCAATCGGTTACAACACATAGGAGACCGGCAAACGTTTTACCAAAAAGAGAGGTGAAAGTAAATTTGCTACAAAATAAAAGATGTCCAAAAGCGTTTTGGCTATAACCTTTAACAAACCGTCCAAGTGAGAAAACAAGTTGTAGGCTACGAATTAAATATAAACAACGTGTTAAAAAAAACAAACTATAAGGTCTGTGCTACTTCCATCAGGACATAAACACACTGAGTCCACTTGACACCCTGTGTAGGCATCCAAACTGAACATGTAATCGCTGCCTTGGACTGCCATCATTTTTTTTTTAAACAGAACTGCTAACTATAGTAGTTCCATATGTGTACTTTTTATTAATCTAAATAGTTCAATTGGAATACTAGTCAAGCTGAAAAACACAAGTGAATGTGAAAGGAAAAAAATGTTCATCCAAGTAATAGTGCAATATATTATATACAACTCCCCACCTCCACCCGTTTTTTTTTTTTTTTTGTCACTGATGGTAATTTGAATACCAACATTTTCAATATAATTAAATATTTTTTTACTGATAACCTTATCTGTGGATGGTTCTTGTTTCTTTTTTTATGTTATTTTAGTACTTGAGTACTATACTATTTGATGATTTTGTGAACTTGAATTGTTGCTCAATGTGGTCCTATTGAGCTAGAACCTTGACCAGGAGCACTGGATAAGGCAGAGACCGTCCCTAAACAGGTTGGTGGTACATATATGAACAAACTTTTTTACTCTCAGTAGAATTTAAGTTTCCACTTAAATTAACATAGACATTTTTGAAATATCAGAGTAATTTGGACATGGGGATTATGTGCATATTCCACAATGATTGGGTTAGTAATTTATTCTAGGTACCTAGAGTGATTGAAGCTACATTATGTTGTAGCTGCCTTGTGTTTAACTGTTAAGTTGACTGGCTTTAGTATTTTAAGATCATGCTAGCTATCCACTAAATAAACATTTGGGAAACCACAGGATTATACAAACAATTAATTGTATAAAATGAATAAAGTGAGATTATTTTTCCTGTTCTTCCAAAAGATGTAGCTAAGTTATTATTTGGTTTCTTCCTTTGTATTTTAAGATATAAAGTATACAACTGTTGCATTTTAAGCTGAGTTTTCCTTGAGTGGCTCAGTCATGTGGCTGCAAAATAAACCTGCTGAAAGCAAAGCTTCAGTCTTGTCAGCTAAATGCACTCTGGAAAACTCTCTTGTGAAATACTGTGCGAGTTGCAGGGAAAAACAGTTAGCTAATGAGTCCGTTGCTCTACAGGTATAGGAGATCAGTGGCGTTCAGCTTGACAGGCTGCAAAAGGGTACAGGTTGTGTTAATACTGCCTTTTACCTAAGATAGAAAAAGCAGAAAAAAATCCATTATCAGTTGCATAATAACAGCAAAATGAGTTCCATGGTCCAGTATTCCAGCAGCATGAGGTGAAAAAAGCATTTGGAAATGATTACGGGATGCGGATTAAAGACAAAAAATCATATTTATTTACAGCAGTCAAAGCCTGGATTTGAAACTCATCTGCCAAATGTGGTAATATAAAAGGGCTCTAATAATCAGATGCACTTTTTTTCTTCAATCAACATAAAAAAGCATATTTTTGTCGGCATCTGCTTTGAGTTTGTACATTTCTGACACTGAATATTTTTATTCTAAATGCAAAACAGTGTATGCAGCCAAAGATATGCAGCACATTTCGATCAAAAAACTTCAGACACCTTCTTTTCTGCTGTCATGTGCCACTTTACAGTGCTTGACAGAGAGCAGATCTGTGACAGAAAAGTTTTAGTCCAATATTTAATTTCTGTATTATTATGAATTTCAGGTCAGAGTTTGAGATTAACACCAATAACTCTAATGAGAGCAGATGTTTAGATTCTGTGATGTATATTTAATAGGTTAAGTCAATAGCTCATCCAGCATGGTTTAATCATCAGATATTTTGTGGTCCCAATTCATTCAGAGATTGTTTTAGATTAAGCTGTGGGTGCTCTGTACGACTATGATCCATATTAAATCTCAGTAAAATGAAAATTGCAAAGATTTACAGAGGATCACGGTGATGGAGAATTTAATCACAATGCTGCTGTGTTGAACATATCTGTATCGTCATTTTGATAATTTAAATGCCTGTACTCCTGGATTACAAATAATGCCATATTTATTAACAGAGCATTCTCATCACATTCCACTTTCTTGCCTTGTACCATGCATTGCATGTGCATGAACATAAAACCAGATTAGATCAGTCCAATATTTTTCAAAATGTGCATATGAATGCAGGAGAGAGAGTGCTTACTGAAAATAGCCACTTTAAGTAAATAAATAAATATTTTATGGCCATATAGTCAAGAGTTACCAGTCAGGATTTGAAACATATATGGTGCATGGATCCACATTTGTGTTTTGTATACTGAAAATTAAAAATATGTATTCTTTTTTTTATCACTCGTTGATTCTACTGTTTTAACCTTGTAAAGGAAACATTTCGAATAAAGAAGCATGTTGCATCTGTACACCTCATTCGTGTCTACTTAGAAGCAAACTATGGACATGAATCCTTTATGACCCTGGTGCAAACAGGTGTGGATAATCTGCACACATACAGTACATACATAAATACACGTGTGTGTGTATATGTGTGTGTATATATATATATATATATATATATATATATATATATATATATATATATATATACATACATACTGTATACATATATATGTATATATATGTATATGTATATATATATGTTTATATAGTATATATATGTATGTGTGTGTGTCTCTGTGTGTGTGTATAGTATTTAATAGACATACAGTTTCATTAATTTAACATTCATGATGTGATAATTACACTAACTTACATTTTAAGGAAAGCAATTTTGAAAAACAGAGGTTTAAAACAAACAAATCACTTTATGATCATCTGTTACATAAATCTGAAATAACTAATGCAGGATTTTTGCTGCACTTTAAGCCTGTTCTTTTTGACAAATGATCACTAGTGCTGAAATCTTTACGGCATTACAGATTTTATTAACAATGCAAAGCAGCAAATCAAAGACATATAACCCAAGTATTCAAGATGTAACATTTCCCATTAATAAAAAAGTGCCATTTCATGTAAGCTGTGTTTATTTATTTACTCTAATTATTAATTAAAATGTACAAGAGCTTTTATACCTGGGTGTGTTTATTGTACTAGTTGTATAGATGCTATTTATTACAATTCTTAATTTTATTTTGTTTATGATGTTATTTTTTTATTGCAGTGTTTTCATTATTGTACAGTACTTTTAAACTCAAATGCCAGATCTGTAGAACAGTGGATCTATTAATGCATATATGATGCATACATTTTATTTTATTTTCATACTTGTACATTTGTACAGCTTTATGAGTTTTCTGAGTATAAAATACAAATAAAATAATACAAATTTTAGGAAAATCAATTTGTTTTTAATTTTAACAACCTTTAAACAAATAAAAATGAAAATTAAGTAAAGACTTCCAAAAAATGTTTCTGCAAGACTGTTTGAGAAAACAAATTTCATGTAAATGAGATTGCCAAATTTGCAAATCCAGTGTCTTTGGCAATGTGAGTAAAATTGTTACTACTATTTTCTGCACAATAAGATGGATGTATTAGTGAATAAAAGTGTTTTTGGAACATGCCATTTGCACTAGAAATAATACAGTTTCTAAAATGAAAATAAACTAGTTACTGTTTTTAACATATTACCTACTTCATTTTTATCAACCAGGTAAATTCACTTTCTGCTGATATAATAAATTGGTTGGTGGGTGTGTGTGTGTTTGCCCTGCGATGGACTGGCGCCCTGTCATGGGTTTGTTCCTGCCTTGTGCCCTATGTTGACTGGGATAGGCTCCAGCACCCATACCGCGACCATATTCATGACTAAGCGGGTTAGAAATTTACTGACAGATTGACTGACTTTCTACTAATTCTGAACAAAAATTATTAAGAGTTAAGAATATAATAAATAAGGAGGGCAGCATGGTGGAGATCTCAAGGAGTGTGCCTGTCTGTGTGGAGTTTGCATGTTCTCCTTGTGTTTTATTAATTCTGTAACTCCACAGAAATGCAAGTGGGGTTATTTGGCTGCTTTATGTTGGTCCAATGTGAGTGAGTGTACAGTCACCCACCCAGGACTGCCTCTCATTCTGTGCCAAGTGCTGCCAGAATATGGTACAGCAGATAAAGTGGGTTTTAAAAATGGGTGGCTAAACATAAGCACCTTGTTCTGTTAAGGTCAACCTTTCAACTGAGAACACCCACTGCAGTAATCAGATGTGAAAGCACTCAGGGACCTGATGGTAATTGGAAAAATACAAATAAATAAACAAAACCTAACAGATGGCAACCGTATTCATTTTCCTCTCTGTATTAAACATTTGTTAACTAGTACAGATGCCTTAAGACATGCCTAAAGTTCCACTCTTTTCATTCAAAATGTGTTCTTCATTATGATTCTCTGCCATGGTATTTTCTTGGGTTGTTTTCTGTAATCAAAATCCAAACTAAAACCTGTTATGCAGTAAATCAGGTTTAATCTCCTGCTTCAAGAAAGATGAACATTAATCCACATCTGTGCATACAAATGTTTACCGTTCATATTTTGTACTCGATCCACTTACTTCAGTGCAATCTTTGGTAGTCTGCTTGTTCTGAGGAGAGCTATAGATGGATTACTGTGAGGTCCAAGTGCGGATTTTTTTTAAAGACAGTCATATGTGGGGCATTGGAACGGTTCCATGCAACACGTTTGTGCAGGGATTGCATTAAGTATCTTTTAGGACATCTCTGAAATACGGAAAGCAGGCTGTAGAGGGGCTCAGTGAGATGCAGGCAGTACTGGCACTCGTGGGGGCATGCGTAATCCAGATAGTATTCAGGAAAATACATGATGTCAAGGCCTGTTAAAGCTGAAGATCAGTACTCAGAACATTTTCTTCATTTTTCGAGGGAAATAAAATATTATTTTAGAAACAACACATTGTAAAGACACGTGGAGGTTGGCTGTCATGCTGGGAATTGAAAGCCACAACAGGGACCTGAAGCTCTCATGGGGTGCAACAGGGGGCGCCTGTAGATGGCACCTCATCTGGCACAGTTTGGCAGAAGTTGTTGTAGTTTGCTGTGCAGAATGTGGCTTCAGCAGATGGTGAGGACAGGAGCTACAGATTTAACAATTATCCTCCTGTGCTGCTTCAGGGACCACAGAAGTGCATGAAACTACAACTGTGCATTCCCAAAAGGAGAACAAATTGGAAAAATATACAAAAGCAGTTTTACACATTCTTTATCTGATCCTGTTTCTTATATTAAATCAGTAGTGGAGGGAACAAGAGACAGGGGGATAAGTCAGTCAAAATCTCTGCCCCCCTTGTTGCATGACATGTTTTGTAGTTTCATTATAGCTGGCAGTGAAGGTCAAAGATGCACCCTTTCTGGCATATACATAAGGCGTGTAGTGAGTCTGAACTTAATTGGGCATTTCCTGTTCATGCAGAAAACAAAACACTAATCTTGCCAACAACCAGTGGCTATTAACACTCTGTGCGTAAACTTACAAACAAAAAGGTGGACTGGAAGCAGACTCGCTTCACCACAGTACCATCTTGGGTCAGTCACGGTTAGAATGAGATACACTTTTCATTTGAATTTTGATCGCTGAAAAACACAGTATGAAATTCTGATCAAAGATGCATTATTTAAAGTTGGGAGCTAGTTAATATGCTAGTTGGAAAGGATACAGAAGATTTAACTGAGGCAGTCAAAGCTAGGCAGCCAGTAGAGTGACAAGTGACAGCTATGGCTCCATCGATCTGAGCTCCAATGTGAACTGCTTTGAAGAGGCGCTCAGCCAGATGACCCGTGGACTCTTGTCTCTTGTGAATATGTGCCAGTTGTGACAGCTGGGCCTTAAGTCCCTTCCTTCACCTGTATAAATAATAATTTCTATATAGAAAGCATAAGAAGAATAGTTTATACCAAAAAATAAAAGTTACAAGCAGAAATTAAGAAAAAAATGAGAAACATAACGTTTCAAGGGTTATGATATTGTAAATGAAATGTTTCTAACTTTCTTTCTTTGTTTTAGTTTGGAATCAACCTTTATGTGTATGTCTTTCTTTTGCAGAAACCCTACATGGTGTCCTGGGTTCAAATTCCTGGAAAAGGTCGTTGGGAACAGGAGTCTGCCCTGGCTAATAGGCAGGGACCAACCATGAATATTTGCAGGGCATTCTAGAAAACATGCAAATTGATTACATTTATTTGGGCAAGCGGATAAAGTGAACGAAGTAAAGCATTTAGTTGGTTGAGCATTCACTCTCGCTTTTTCTGTCTTTCTGAGATACTGCAAGAAATAAGAATGTGGGAGGCCAAACATTCTGAAATCCTCTGGCATCATTTAGTGTTTGAAAAAATGATCAAATATTCCAGAACAGTCAAGAATACCTTTGGAAAAGTTGAGCATTGGAATACTTTAAATTTTAATTCTGAGATCTGTGATATGGTAAATATATGTCATAATTTGCTCTTTAAAGTTCCTTTGTAACTACAGTGTGCCTACTGCTTAGCCAAATGAAGTAACAGTATCTACAAGTTAATTGTTATTCTTTAACTTATTGTATTATAACCTTTGATTTAGTTGAAATATAATATTGTGTTGAACTCAACTTCAGTGTAACAATCTATCTTCATTATTGCACGCCTGCATTTTAGGCATGTTATATACTGTATAATGTCCTGAGAAAAAACTGAAAATATGCCATCTTTATACAATCATAATATTTTAACAGTATGTTCAAAGGTATATAAGAAAACGATGTCTGTGCAACTAAAATGTAGTCATTTCTGAGACACAAAATGACCTGGGAATGATTGCTTGCACCCTTCACTATATTTGACTACACAGCCATTGGCAGTGATGACAGCCTCCGAACATTTCTTGTAGTGGGTAGTCTGTCCCACTCTTATGATTTGTTCTAGCTCAATAATGTTTCCAGGGTTCTTTTTACCAAAGGCAGATTTCATCTCTTTTAAAAGGTTCTCCGTTGGGTTGCAATGAAAACTCATTGCTGGCAAGTTTAAAACTGTCCATTTATTTGTGTTTTTGGATGTATGTTTAGGATTATTGCCCTGCTGGAAAACCCATGACCTTCGACCCAGCCCTACTTTTCTGATACCAGGTAGCACATTTCACTCCAAGATTACTCATTAATCCTATAATACTGTCATTAATTCCTTTTAAAATTTTAAATGTTCAAGGCCTCAATTTCCTAAAGTAGCAAAACAGCCCCATAACATGGAACATTCATCCAACAGTTTAATATAGATAGATAGATACTTTATTAATCCCAAGGGGAAATTCACAATACGTTGTAGAAGTAAGTGTGTCCAGGGAACGAATCCACATAAAAAAAGTGATAGGAGTGATCAATAAAAAAGAGAAAAATAAAAATAGAAAAAATAAAAGTAGAAAAATAAAGTCGTACACGGAGCTGCTGAAAAGGCTGCCACTCTCGGCGGTGCCTGAGTCACATTTAGAGAAGGTCAGGCGTTCAATTTTATGTCTGCCTTTGAGCAGTGGAACCCTCCTTGGCCTTCATCCATAAAGTTCTTCTTTGTTTGGTGTGTGTTGTATGGTGCAACTCAAAATACCTTTGAACATACATATTAGGACATCAATGATGATATAATAATAAACTTGGCACATTTCCAATTATTTCTCAAGATTAGATTAGACTTATACTTTATTTATATTATTTATTATACTTTATTTGTTTCCAGTGGGAAATTAAAACTTTACAAAATATACATTATAATAAACATAATGAGGAGCTGCTGCTGTCAGTAACAGGCTTGTAGGTGGCAGAACGATGGTGAGACCAGTCCAGGTTTACATATAAACATTTCAATACAGCAGGTACAGCTTACTGTGTCCATAAAAGGAATGTGCCATTAGATTGAAAGTTGCCTGGTTTAGACCCCTGCATTCAGAATAACTCATCTTTAGATAGTTCATAATGAAAATATTGTTTTCAACATGCCTACAATGCAAGGATGTCAATAATGTTGACCATAACTTGTAGCTGTAGACTGAAAAAATAGGGTTGAATTATAATGGAAAAGCTCACCTTGTAAATTGCGAAAGCAATGTAAATCCCTGTGTATATATCTCTCTATTATAAAAAAAAATCCTGTGGGAGGGAATGACTAGGAGACGATACGTGATCTTCACGTTAAGATCACGGAAGACAAATAAAAGACCCGCGAGACGAAAGAGAATGGCCACAGAGCATCTCGCAGGGATATAGAACATGAGATTCTTGTAAGACATGCCCTACTTACAAGCAAGCAACAGAGCACGGCCAGCAAAAAAAATCGGTAGTGTAAAGGCATGCAGCACACACAGATACAGGGCATATAAAGCGTATAAAGGACAATACGTTATAAATGAAACGTTGACGACTAAAAGAACGCATTAGCGCAAGCAAAAGGAAATTAATCATCAGGACCAGGTGTAATTGAAAAAATAGCGGGACAAAGCGAGGTCAGAAATAAAAGGCAAAGAGCAGAAAACAAAGTCTTTTCACATTCGCATCATTCAATGCACAAAACGTAGATTTACACAATAATGGAACATATGCTATGAGAATCTGTGGTCCCGCAACAGTTAAAGCAACAACAAGTTTAATTTCAAAGAAAACACAATTCGGTCAGATGTATATTTATGATCACGGAGAAGCGATCATAATGCGAGCAGCAGAGACACGAAGTGGCAAAAAGGACAGCGGCTGTACAGGCTTTAAAATGATCGAAGGGCAGCGCAACAGCAGCTGCCCCCCCTTTCACAACGTGAGCAGCTTTATATATCCTGCAAGAAAGTGATTTAACCACACCCGGAAATAAAGGACAATTATTGTTTTTTCAATGTCACGCGAGACAAGGCAGTGAGCCATCATTTAAAACAAGTCCACAGACATCTAACCTAGCAGTTGTTGGATTGCTTTTGGCAGACAAGCATCATGTGCTCCCAGCTCTTAAAACAATGACATGTGATCAAGCAGAACAGGCAGCTCGCAAGCAGCAAAAAGACAGTAGATGATCCAACAGCATATCCTTAGCGTGTGTTCAGCTGCCCCCCCCCGTCTTATATGATTTGGCGGTACAGGTGAGTCATATTGGTACCGTACAGCATAAAGGGATGCAGTGTGATCCGGGTCCGCGTTTAATAAGTAGCAGGTTCCAAAGCATTGCGAGCCGTAGAAAAGAATGTGGGTTAATGACAGAAGGGGCAGAGGAAGCGCCGATCGACCCGGAGCAGCTGGGAAGTGCTGTCTCCTGGAGCGACACGGTGCTGAAGACGCCACCTCCTTACAATAAAAAATCA
This sequence comes from Erpetoichthys calabaricus, assembly GCF_900747795.2. Classification (NCBI taxonomy): domain Eukaryota; kingdom Metazoa; phylum Chordata; class Cladistia; order Polypteriformes; family Polypteridae; genus Erpetoichthys; species Erpetoichthys calabaricus. The sequence goes on from NC_041403.2 coordinate 108,016,997, forward strand.
AAGGGGATTCAGACAGTGAAAGGGCTCTCTTTAACTAATAGAGAGACCCAAACTGTGAACAACTCCCAGATTAAGAAGGAGATCCCAAAAAAGAAAACGGGGTCTCCTAACAAAATAGAAAAAAGGACTGAGAGCACAGAGGCAGCCATGGGACCTCCCTCGATGGAGAAAAGGGTGGAGCCAGACGTTCCAATGTGGTTCCAGTCTCACGGAGGAAGGCGACCAGGAGGATGGCGGATCTGCTATAACTGTCGTCGGCCGGGCCACGTATGGCAGTGTTGTCCTCGGAGGACAGGGGATCAGAGAGATTCCCGTTATAACGTTCCTCCAAGGTTCTCCGGGGAGGCTAGACAACCTTGCCAAGGCCCGACTTACGGATCCTCCTGGAGGAAGACGTCCCTCGCGGGGCTGGACGCTCAAAATCATAATTTTTCACTGAGAGGAGGGTACTGTGATATGTGGCCGGCCTTTCATCCTGGCCAATACCCCCAGGCCGCCAGGTGGAGCCCTTCCTGCAGCATGGAGGTGTCCCGAATGCCAGCAGGGAATACTGGACAATGTAGTTTTTATTCTCAGCCCTGTTGGATACCTTGCGGCCCGCTAGAGGACGCTGCAGGGAGGCACAGAGACTATTTGCCTTACGCCCAGGAAGTACGTCAGAGTCACGTGGACAAAGGGAACGATGTGCTTCCTGGGTGAAGAAAAGAAGGATTTTTTTATCTGACCCGGAAGTGTTCCAGGTCACATGGACAGAGAGGGTGAAACGCTTCCGGGTCAAGGACTATAAAAAGGACAGTGAAACACCAGAGCTTTGAGCTGAGCTGGGTGGAAGGGTGTCAATGCGTCTGGGAGTGGAGGATTGTTTATTATTGATTATTGATTATTGTTTATTGGAGTAGTGTGGAGTAGTGGTGCTTTGTGCACTTATTTATAATAATAAATATTCACTTTGGACTTCTACCTAGTGTCTGATGTCTGGTCTGAGGGTTCAAGGGGTCGGCAGTGCCTCTATTTGTCACAATATATATATATATATATATATATATATATATATATATATATATATATATATATACTGTATGTAAGGTGGTGAGACATTCACTGGATATTCTACTATATCCGCCCCAAATTGGGTGTCCTGACTTATTTAAAAAAAAAAAGAAAAAAACCTTCAACTGTTCCTATTTTAGATTGAAGTGATATTTCAATAAACAAAATTAACCAGATAAACCTGTACATGCAGTGCCTTTTAGATGCATTTGAGCTTTATGTTCAGTCACCAGTCACCCCGTGATTGTAAAACTAACAAAAAAAAGATCACTTCAAATGAAAAAACACAGTTCCAAAGCAGGGAATTGAAAGAACATTTAAAAACCGTCTTTATAAACTATATGCTGCTGTGACAGTAGCAGAAACATTGCTGAATAACATTAATATCAATTTTAGAGTTTCTTTGGATAAGCAGGCTAGAAAATGAAAGGATCACAGTGATGTCAGAAACTGCAGAGAGAGTGGGCCGGAGTAACAATCTAGTGGGTAAGTGTGGCGTAACTGTGAGTGCATTATAACTTATCACTTATTATAGAAAGAAACGCTGCACATATTGGAAGGTCAGTATCACACCAGCAGTTGCTTAGCAGGCTTGGAGGCTGTCAGACTACAGCAAGTTACAAGATGTACCAAGACTTGCTCACAAATACAGTTTCAGAATACTCAATTCATAATGGCAACTTAACAATTCACACATTCTGTGTATTGGAGACTGCAATAAACATGAAATCCAACAACTTAACAGTCTATAAAAAAGCAATATTTTGATTTTATTATTAATTTTTTTTTAGTAAAATAACAACACAAAGTACAATAAAACACTTGTAGCTTACGATAAATGTTGCAGGTTGTCCTCTGCTTTGTTTTTCCCTTTCACATTTGTAGAGTTATCTAATTTGTTTTACTGTGATTCACTTTTTCTTTTCTTTACTGATTTGCCCATTGCTTTGTGAAAATTGTTACTTATGAAATTTCTCCTATCTAAACAGAACTGCAGGTTTATTTTTATTATAAATGGTTCAGTTGCACGAGACTAAAGTAACTGGATAAAGACACTAGAGAGTGGAGAGGCCAGAGGAAATGAAGGACGTCACCAGGGATAGCAGAATTTCGGGTTTTTGCCACCTAATTGGGCGTAGATGGGTGAACCATACAAGGCTGCTGGAAGCATGCTGTATGTAAAGGCTCAAAGACAAGTTCTGATTCTTTATTTCTCTAAGCAGGTGGTGAATGCTGCTTGTACCCCTTTGAGAACTGGTGGTTCACGATTTCTCTATAAAATGATGTAAGATCTGTAAAAACATTTTTGAATTCTTCTTGGCACCAGCCATTGGACTAAAAATAAAATTAGTAAATCTCAGCTCAACTAATAAAATAAACAAATTAGTTTCCAATTTTTAAAAATGGAAAAGGTCTTCTAAATGTTGTGAGCAGTGTTAATATAGCTGGAAGACTGCATTGTTATATCATTGGGAAAATTATAGCAGATAATTATAGGTTATAAAAAATGTCCTAATATGTATTAGTTCTGGAAGGATCTGATCAAACACCTGTTTTCTTTTTAATATAAACACTGACTCCCATGCTATGCTGTGACCTTTTTCTGTGAGGTGCAGGGAAGCAGTCCTCATCGCTCTGGTTGGTTAAAGACTCGAGTTATCATAGCTCCATTCTGAGCATTTCCTTCTCCCATTGCTAACTCAGTCTAACAGAAATGGTTTACTGGCACTGGCCCTCCACATCCCTGAAATGGATAAGTGGATTTAGGTTAGAAAACGAATAACTTCTAATGCAATAGGCATACATGGCAACTCACTATGTTGATATTAGTAAACCTCTTTGTAAGTCTTTTGCATTGCCCTGGGACATTTGCTTGAACTCTTTTCATGCCCAAGTCAATCTCTGGTTTTAACCCTGATTGATACTACAAATGTACAAGAAGCTGAAAGTAACGAAGCATAATTACACTTTATGGTTCCTGCTCCATCCTTGAATGAAGAGAGGACTGAGACAATTTATGAACAGAAAGAAGTATAAAAAATTTGATATTTACAAATAACTCAAGACTGTTCTGTCCATTAAATATTTTTGCTAAGCGAATACCTAAGTTGCCCCAGTGTTTAATAAAGGTTGTCAGTGTTTCCACTTAATCTGCTGGACTTTATTTTTTGTTCGCATTTTCACGACTCTTCATGTAAAATTCTGCCTACCTTCCATCATGAATACCTTACTCCTTAATTTCGACAGAAACAGTATCATGAACTATATGATTTCCTGTTTGAAAGGATTTATTAAATTTCTCTTTATCATTTGAGTTGGCTCCCACCCACTATAGATGAGGCATATGACGGTGTGCTATACTGGAAGAGTTTATGTATCACCAGCAATGATGTTTCAGATTGAACTGTCAGATGGCCACAGTATGCCATGCTGAGAAAACAAGTTAGATGTGGAGAACATGATTATTAAGAATGGAGTGAAGATGCGCCACTTATAGTATATGCTTTTACTGTGGGGGTTATCATGCAGTACATGGAGATCATGAAACTAACCAAAGATCTTTTAGAGTACAGCAACATAGAATGGCTATGTCATATGTTGTGGCTGTACATCAGGTTAAGAGGCAGATCAATGGGGAAAAAGCTCTGCATTGGAGTCTAAGGCCCATCGTCCCCTTACCTCACTGAGTTATTACTGACTGACAAAATCAAGTTTGAGATGTTTATGGCCAATATGATCAATTAAATATCTGCTTGGATAAACAGCTGGTTTATCCATTTTGAAATCTCAATCACCATTAAGACCAAATGCTGTAATGTGGTCTACGGCTGCCAGGAAGGTCCTCGACATCGACCTTACCATCCTCTGTGAGGAGGGGCTACCAGTAACACGTGAGTACAAGATCCTCAAGTATTTTAAGTTGGCAGCAGAGTACAAAGAGGCAGGACGGGCAACTTCCATCTACCGGTAGAGGTCAGATACAGGGGCTTTGTGGGTAAATTAGTAATCTGGCTCCTGCAGACTATGGGTATATTTTAATTTTTCAAATAAAAAACTTGGATTTATGGATATCTGTGGCACAATAGAATCAGGATAACTTTAGTACTACTGAGGACTTAATACCCCCCCCTCCCGGGACACGAGAGGGTGACCACCCAGGGGTGCTAGGGAGCCACAAGATCGGAGCTTGGAGGCTCCACTCAGTTGGGGCATGTGGCCACCGCCAGGGGACGCCCAAACTTTCCAGGGAACATGAACTGCAGCACTTCCGCCACAACAGGAAGTGCTGCAGGAAGCTTGTCAGGAAGCACCTGGAGCACATCCAGGTACTGGATAAAAGGGGCCGCCTCACTCTGTTCCGGGAGCCGGAGTTGGGAGGTAGTGTGACCGAGCTTTGCAAGAGAGGAGTGGAGGCGGCAGGAAAAGAAGAGTGTAGTGGAGGACTGTGAGAGTTTTGTGCATTGTGCTGTGTTGGAAGTAGAAGAAGAACAATAAATGTGTGTTTTTGTCATAGCTGTCTTGGTGTCTGTTCGTGGTTGAGGCCGGTCTTCACTCTCTCTCTCTCTCTCTCTCTCTCTCTCTCTCTTTATATATATATATATATATATATATATATATATATAGTAACAAAGGCATTATATATAAGCGCCCGACCCAGCATAGATAGACACGGAGGCACATATATAATGCACAAAGCCTTTATTTTTCTTCACCCATGGGCGCACATCTTCCTCATGACCCACAGGCAATACACAGTCCCACAAAGCACTAGTCCAACACAGCAACAACCTTTCTTTTACCACCACTTCTCCGCAGGCGTAGTCCTCCTCCTCCCGACCCTGGCTCTTTGAGTGGTGGTGGCTGGCCCTTTTTTTCAGCCCACCCGGAAGCGTTCCAGGTGCTTGACCACCTGCTAATAACTGCAATTCTGGGTGGAGCTGAAGATTCGTCCAGCCTGGCTGCTGACTCCATGCAGCTCCCCCTAATGGCCACCTGAGCCCCCAACCAGGCTGTGGAGGATTCCATCTCCCATGGAGCCCTGCGGGAGGTTGGGGAATCACCGTTGGCCAGGGAGGCTGCCACCAAGCAACCCGGGGGAGGTACTGAGCTGTCCATGGCTGCTCCCCCGGAACATAATTAGCAGGGGCGTCCCTGCCGGGCATGGGACCTGGCTGTCCGCCACAATATATATATATATATATATATATATATATATATAATATATATATATATATATATATATTCATATATAAGATGATATACGGGCATGGAACCCGTATTCATATATATATTGTAACAGGCGGCCGAGTCCCATGCCCGTCTGGGATGACCCTGCTGCATATGTTCCGGGGGAGCAGCCATGGGCTCCTCAGTACCTCCCCCGGGACGCTTGGTGGCAGCCTCCCTGGGTGACGTTGGTGCCTCAGTTTCCCGCAGGGCTCCATGGGAGATGGAGTTCTCCACAACCCTGTGGGAATCTGGGGTGACGGCCAGGGGATGCTGCATGGATCCTCTGTGGACACCTCTACAGCCCAGCCCGGAAGTGCAATTAGCAACAGGTGATCAAGCACCTGGAGCACTTCCGGGTGAACTATAAAAAGGGCCAGCATCCACCACTCAGCAGCCAGAATTGGGAGGAAGAGGACAAGGTTGCCTGGGAGGAGTGGTGGTGCCAAAGGAAGGATTGGTTTGGTTGTCTGTATTATTTGAAGTGCTTTGGGACTGTGTTGGGCCTGTGGGACACGGGGAAGACGTGCCCCACGGCTGAAGAGAAAATAAAAACTATTTGTGATTTTACACATGCCTCTGCGTCAATCTTTGCCGGGTCGGGCGCTATATAGTGCCTTTTACAATATATATATACATATATATACATATATATATATATATATATATATATAAAATATATGCCCGGGGCCAGAAAATTAAAGTCAAAACGTAGATAACAAATTAGAACATCGTAAAGGATTCAAAAACGCTGGCGCAATACACATGCAGAGCAGGTTACAGATAATGGAAGTACGAAACTTCGAAAGTCTCAAAAAAAATGATAATAAAGGTCACATTAGTGCAAACAAATGGAAATTATTACTTGGTGAAATATCGGAACAGCAAACAGAGATTAAATATGTTGTTCAGATTTTAACTTTGTTAGAGACTTGTAGATTGTCTGATTCGTGTTGCCATCAGGAAAAAGTAGTGTTTCTTCCAAATGAAGAGGCGTATCCGCGAGAATCAAGATTTGTAAGCGCCACAGACGAAAAGTGGCTGGTGTGTAGTGCAGGATGGGGTGGGGGTTTGGCGAGCGAAGTGAGCAGGGAGTGAGGCCCCCTAGTATATGTGTGTATATATATATATATATATATATATATATATATATATATATATATATATATATACAGTATATATATATATATATATATATATATATATATATATATATAATGTATGTGAGACAGAGAGAGACATGTAAGTCACTGTCCCGCACCCAAATGAAGGCACAGAGTCCAAAGACTTCAAGAAAACCAACTTTATTCCAATCAAAACAGTCAGGGTATTTATTCAAATTAAAGCTACCTCATCAATACGTACAGACACAGCAAACAAGCAGGGATGGGGCCAGGTCAGTGGCCAAGTTCTAATGTTGCCTGCATCACTCATCGGGCGATAGTCATGTTTTACGAGGTAAGGCTGTGAAATTGTAATTGCCTTGATGGCTCTACGAACCTACGGTTGCCCCATCAATGGACAAGCAGCCCTCGACAGACATGTCAATTGCATTTTGGTGTGCAGCACCATTGGGGAGGGTCTCAAAAGAGTTAACTAGTGTCTTCCTGTGATTTGTTGGTGCTGTATTTTATTTTAATTTGTATTTGCTCTTTTTGATTTTTAGTGTAGTGATTAGTTTGTGAATTTGAAACTGTAATACAAGTTGTGATGCTGCATGTTGTCAAGAGTAAAGAACATAATTGCATGTATGCTTGATTGATTGTTCAGAACAAAAAGGAACCATGGAAAGAAGTACTTGGAAACATTGTCATTGTCAAGTAACAGCCAAACACATTCTGTAAGGAACTAAAGGAGTGAAGTTTGAAAACAAGCCTGGATATAAATGCACAGACATGCACCAAAATCATATGCTTCAAAGAGGAAACAGCCTATTGATATAATAGGATATAACAATGAGTATGTCCAGGAAGCAAATGGCTGACTAATTTGATGCTGCAACTTTTGCAACTAACCATCATTTTGAATTTACTGGAAAGTGTGAAGTATCTATGTCCAAAACTCTAAATGCAAATAGTAATTAAAAAGAAAAACAACTTGCTGGTCTTGGGTTACGTTGATCTCAGGTTACAGCAATTCTTACATATGAAGGAGCACACAATACCAAATCTTTTACCCTTTCAACTGAATTTCAATTATTTTACATCTAGTGATTTCCATTTTATATTCTATGAACAAACTAGTTTTGACACGGATGAACACATAGCACCCATCACTAACGTTAAGGCGTAATGCAGTGCAGTACAGTACGGATTTTGTCACCATGTTCAATCATTGCATTGTTTTGTTCACATGTCTCGCAATTGCCAGTCAGTTGTTTTTTCTTTTTTTTTTTGAGCCATCAAGTATCTGTTTTTCTGTTTTTTTATATAGAGACATATTGCTTTAGCTGGTGGAAGTGGATTTTCATGGAGGGTGGTGATATATGATTATAATACTAATCATACACACAGTATTTTCAGTTTACAATAAATATACTTAAAATTGAATACAGAACAGACTAGAGCAAACGAGACTTAATCCACTATGACTTGAATGGGCACAGGCTCAGAAAATATAAACATTCAGTGAAATGGGAGATAAAACAGAAAAAAAAAAAGCATAAACGCTCAATGATTCTTCTCTAGCGTAGGCTACAACTACATACAGTTAACAAAGCTAATACAATAATGCTGTAAATGTGCTGTAGGCTTCATATTTAACAATCAGAACACTTCACCAGAAATAAAGTAAAACTGCTCCAAGGCTGTTGCGTGATATTCCAAGGTTAAAACACAGACATATGCAAAGACGTGTTAAACTATGGACAACACAATTAAATGAGTGAAGTTAGTCAAGACCAGGAATTGAAGCTCTGAGAACTGCAATTCACAGTTTTCCAGAAAAACTGTCTGTCATGTTATATGTACCTCTGTGTTTTGTTTTGTTTTTTTAAGAAGTTGTGTTGTGTTGCTAACTTGTCTAGATAGTGGGGACTGGCTATGGCTGGTCAAACTCTGAAGATACATCTTGCCTGAAGAAGTTCCCTGAGTTACCTCGAAAGCTTGCATATTGTAATCTCTTTAGTTACCCAATAAAAGGTGTAATTTCACTTGACTTCTCACTACAATGACTTTCTGTAAAATAAGTAATAAAGGAATTTGCATTTTTTACAATTTTTCCATTAGTGGATTGTTTCAGTGTAAGTTCCTAACTTACATTTAAAATCTGGTTATGAACATTTGCAGGAGTGAAATTGATTCATAATGCGAGATCCGCCTGTATATAAAAAACCTACCTTGTAGTCCCATGAATTGAAAGAGTCCAAATAAAACTGGATAATGGATTTTGTATTGTAATCTTTTAAAAAATAGCATGATGGTAGATACGTGTGAGTACACACTGCAAAGGACTAAGTTTTGTTCATGGTTGGCGTCAGCCCTACCACCACGTTAGGCTCTGGTCTCTCAGGCCCTGGGTTGAGTTAAGTTAATTTAGTAATTGCAATGCTGAATGGCCCCTTAAGAACACATTATTTTGGCACTTATTATTATAAGCTATCATATTGTTGGGCTTTTGAAAGCCTTACAGGGGCTGACACAGGGAAGGATTTTGAGGTACCACTGTGAATTTAATGTTTATCATCTTTGTCTACGGCCAGGAGGACCACCTTGACCTTGAATAGTTCCTCGGAGCCCAGTTCCATCCTTCAGTTAACACTGCTCCTTTCAGTCTCCAGGGTACTGTATATGAAGAAACAGTACGATTCATCAAAATGAATCAATGAGGGATGCAGATGCACCAGTGTGAGCTCTTCATTTTCATATTATTTTTTTTGTCTCAGTTGTATTTTCCCTACACTACTAAACAGGTGGACCCTCAATATTTTATTTTTACATTCTCTGTGTTTTTTTCCTCTTTTTAGAGCTTGTATCTGCTTATGTTCCAGACTTTAACTCTGCTGCTACACAAAATTTCATTTTTCAATGCATTCTTTTACAAGGTTTCTATAATGTCTCAACTTTAGTATAAAACCCAACCAACCTATTAACAGTTTCAGATTTAAGCAACATTCATAAAATAAATTTTACTAATTTATTTCATCCCCCACCTACAGAGGCTTATGCCACCTGTTTCTATTGGCACAAATTTATTCATTACACAATCAGCTCAACAGCTTGTCAAAATGGGTCCCAAATTAGTGCCAATTTTACACTATTTTCATTTAATTAATCTAGAATTCTTCAGTCTGGTCTAAAGACTCATAGGCATATCACATATGACTAGGGTGAATTGGTATTCTCCTATATGAATATAATGGACACATGAATGAATGACTTTTTTTTTAACTGAAACTTTCAACTAATGTAACATATGCCCTATCCAGGCATATTTAATTGAAATTTTTTTTTTTTGGAATTTTCGGTCAGATCTGTACATTTGGCACTTTGCTAATGCTTACCATTACACTGATTGATTTTTACCTCTCAACCACACTTTTACTGCCAGGCTTTTCCATAGCTTCAGTGTCGCCTCTAAATAGTAACCTTCTATTTACGGCTAATCCAGATTTATCTGAAGTTAATGTGTTTCAGTTGACCTGTTACTGGGAAAAATGTATGTTTTTGACCTTACAAGCAATATGCTGGCATGAGTAAAATTTAATTTAGAAAATGATCACAATGTCAGGGCTGGACATTGCACTCACCCATTTTCAGAATTCATTTAAGTTATCAGGGAATGGTCCTCTTTTTTTGTGTTTATTTGTTAAGTTATGTGGTAAAACTCAATCAAATGATTACATAATTACCATCTTATATAAATACTGACTATTTCAGTAATCTGAAGTAATTTAGTGGCCCTAAGGAAAGAAGTAATCAAAGTCAGTCTCCTATCTCGGCACATCTAGTAACTTTTCTAGAAATTGTACATTTTATGTTATCTGTATATTTCTTATTCTCTCTGCTATCTTTTAGAGCCCAACCACTATATTTCTTACATCTACAGGCTTAGTCCTTGCCTCCATTTGTAACTCAAGTTAACTCGTGTCATCTTCCACTTTAGTGTCATAATTAGCATTTGCTCTATGAATATTTTTGCATGTTTTGGGGGTTTATGGTATACTTTTAATTTTCAAAGTCTGTTTCACGATTGGTTCAATAATTATGCAACGTCATCTAGAGTTTGGTCATGTAATCATGTTTGTTGTACCTGTGATGTGACAAGCCGTGACATTTATAAATTGGTGTCAATCACAAATCCCTTTTTCCCCCTCAGTGAATACTATATCTGTGCAATCTTTAGAGGTAGCTAGTTTCTTATTCAAGTAGACCTCGGTAGGATTAATATTTTGGATACAAGTTGCTTTTGGTTTTGAGCTTTTTGCTTTGGTTTTGTCCATTGGCATTAGTCATTTGGTTCTGATTGATTACCTGGTTTTGGCCCTTAGCTACTCGTCTTTTGGCTTCCTTTGCTATTACTGAACAATTTGCTCAAAATAATCTGTAGGCCTCTATTACACTTAGCAGCTTTCTACATTAATTACCCACAGTTGGACAGCACAACATCCAGCTTAGATGGAAGCTCCTAAGGCTGGGTTTATACTTCACGCAACGCATACTTCTGCAGACACTACTGCTACGCAAGCGTTGTACTGTTTATACTTGCATGCATAGCTTTTGTAAGTGTGGAAGATACACTAGGTGGCAGTACAGAGATATCATCACGGTGAGAAAATATTTGGCTTTGCTGTGTTGTGAATTGCCTAAAACATCCATTAAATTCCAAGGACACCTTGCCCCATTATCTCTGAAAAGAATGTTTAATGATTAAATCCATCAATCCCGGGATGCACCCATTCCAGCAAGCATCGGGTGTGAGACAAAAACAAAATCCCTGGATGGGGGCATCAGCTCATCACAAGGTGAACAGAAGCATACACATACACTAGCATCATTTCAGCGTCGCCAAATCCCCAAACCTTCATGTCTTTGGAAGGAAACTGGAAGGAAGCCCACCAGGAAAACATGCAAACGGCAGGCAGGGAACACCAGTGACACGACTCCCTGCGAGGCAGCAGCACTACCACTCTGCCACTGTGTCACCCCCCCCCCCCATGTGTAATTATTAACAGTATTCATTATTTAAATGAAGTTAACAATTTATTTGTAAAATATAACATACATACTTTACTGCATTTCATCATTAAAGTGATATCAAGTATAAATGTAAGGATTCTAAATATAGAGAGAGCTGGAATATCATACATTTAATGTGTTCTGTGTGGCAATTGCTGCTTGCCGCTGCTGTCAGTTCAGGAGGAAGCCCCAGAAGCGAGTAGCGATTAACAAGCAGGTTGGTTTTAAGATGACATCTATGATGGTCTATTTCAATGATAAAATAAACTACGAGATTTAAGCCGAAATTTCCACTTTAATCACAAAATACACCTTCTCACTGTGGTTCAAATACACCACCGTACATTCTGATGCTATTGTGAAGTTGCAAAAAAAAAAAAAACTGGAAAGAAAATGGTATGGGAGACCTTTTAAAATGTATTGTATCATTATGGTGGGGAATATGCAATGTTTGAATATAAAAGCACCACAACGGCATTTGTATGTCGGCATTTTGCTTCACCACATTAAACCATTCATCAAACATTGAGGCAGGCACATTGATCCCATACGATACACAAAGCACCTTTCTGTCTCATGTAGATAGTAAACAGAGACTCTGATGTCACATTCCAACTTTTAGCACACTGTGCCCCCGACTTTTTGCTGGTACTACATCTCGCGCACGTGTCGCATTAATTTCTGAGGTCATGCTCAGAGGATGCGTTAAATGAACCCTGGGAACGTGTGGAAGCCATGATGCGTGCGCATATGTGTTCTGAGCGTGAAGTATAAACCGACCCTTATATAAACATCAGTGTACTGCTGCAAGTAGTAGCTCAGACACTTGTCTCTTTCGTGTTTATTTTTGTCATATAAATTTGATGGGGATCTAAAAACCCAGTTCAGATACAAAAATCCCTATCAGGCCATATCATTTGCCTAGAAGATAGAAGCTAAATGTAAAGGCATTTTAATATTCTAAAAGTGTCCTTAAAAGTTTATTTTGTTAAGAAGTCTCTACATGGACAGATGTGAGTAATTACCAAACATGAACTATCTCCTGGGGAGTCAACAGAATTGTTGTGTTGCTTATTTGTACCTATCACCAAAGAAGAGATCTCAGTACAGTACGCTGAATATGAATGCCCGGACAGTCATACCAAAAACTACAATGTACTGGACACACAAAGGCAAGTGGAAACTGGGTAGACTAACAAAGTCATGGTGTGTGACATTCTGAGAAGATCTGCAATCTGTCAACGTCAAAGTGGAAGGCACAAATGGCATGCATTAATTGCTGAAGGCACCAATTGGCACAGGAGGTCCTAAGCCTAAGTAAGCTCATTGTCAGCTCTCACTCACAGATCTCGGACATACTGTAGATGACATTCTTGTTATTGTGGCTGTGGATTGCCTTTGTTTTTCTCTTGTTCTTTTCTCTTTGGATTGCTTTTGTTTTTCTCTTGAATATGTCTGTAATTATTTCAGTTTCTTTGAATTTAGTTCTTTTGGATTTTTATTTGTTTTTGAATTTCTAGAAATACCTTTATAGCATATGCAAATAATGGCAACAACAACATTTATTTATATAGCACATTTTCATACAAAAAGTAGCTCAAAGTGCTTTACATAATGAAGAAAAGAAAAATAAAAGACAAAATAAGAAATTAAAATAAGACAACATTAGTTAACATAGAAAAGGAGTAAGGTCCGATGGCCAGGGTGAACAGAAAAAACAAAAAAAAAAACTCCAGGATGATGGAGAAAAAAATAAAATCTGTAGGGTTTCCAGGCCACGAGACCGCCCAGTCCCCTCTGGGCATTCTACCTAACATAAATGAAATAGTCCTCTTTGTAGTTAGGGTTCTCACGGAGTCACTTGATGCTGATGGTCATACAGACTTCTGGCATTTAATCCATCCATCATTGTTGGAACATCACAGTGCTTTGAGTAGATGGTGGTGGCACAAGCCACCACCAAAAGGACACCAGAAAAGGAAACAGAAGAGAGAGTAGGGGTTAGTACAGATTTTAGAGCCACCATGAATAGTTATTATAATGAATTGGATATACAGAGTATCAGGATTTAAATTACAGTAAAGTTATGAGAAGGCCATGTTAAAATAATGTGTTTTCAGCAGTTTTTTAAAGTGCTCCACTGTATTAGCCTGGCGAATTCCTACTGGCAGGCTATTCCAGATTTTAGGTGCATAATAAGGGCAAAGCCCTTCTATTAATGCACATTTATTAAATTGCACATAATAAGCATACTAGTAGGCTCAAGAGGTACCTGCAAGTAATTTAAGTGGGAATGGTGAGCCTGGATATTATCTTTTGAATAGAATAATAACAAGGTGGCTCTTATTTAACCACCCTGAGCTTGGGAAATGTACTGCATTAATCAAATGTATTTTATTACATGTATTTTATGTATTATGTATTTTTATTATTTAAAAAATTTCTTACAATCAGAGCCTTGTTCTAAATTACCACTGACAGGGCATATTGGTTATGTTTGTGTTTGATGAGAAAGTATTTGAACTAGGAGGTGGACTGAGGTGTATCTTTAAAGGAAAAACAGAAAACTGGATCGATGAATAGGCAGAAGTCTATATGTGGGAAATCTAGAATCTCTAATAAAACTGCAAGAGTGTACCAAAAATTATAGTTTAAAAATAAACATGGTCAAAACCAAACTCAATTACTTTTTTTTTGAAATGCTAAAGAACAAAGTTTATTGTATCTTTTAAAGTGGTAACAGATGTCTTCAAGTGATGCGTATTGTTGCCACACGTGAATAGCAATGAACATGGCTGCCATAAGCATGGTGCTGCCCCTTAGAAATGCAATAAAGACACCAAAATAACAATAAACCTCTAAAACTATGTAAATAAACATATAGGTTATTCAAAAAAACAAATAACAAGATTAAACAACATGCATTTTTAATGTCACTCATACACACAGCCACACTCAGTATTGGTCAGTTAATCTAATACTTGCCACTTTTAGATGTAGACGGTTAAGCCAAGTAACTGAAGGAAGACTAATGATGACCTGGGGCCTCATGTATAAACGGTGCGTACGCACAGAAATGTTGGGTACGAACGTTTCCACGCTCAAATTGCGATGTATAAAACCTAAACTTGGCGTAAAGCCACGCACATTTCCACGGTACCTCATACCCGCTCGGTTTTGCAGATTGGAGGCACCCAGCGTCAAAGCAGTGCTACTGTTCCTGTGTGGTCACCCTTTCTTTCTTAGATCCACATTCCTGATGCATCTTTATAAATACACTGAAACTAACTGCATATTGTTTATTAGTGTAATGCATCTGATTGTAATTAACCTGCAGCAATATAATGGTCCAGGGAATAGCCATAGTATTCCAAATACCATAACTGCTTTAGCATTGTTACTCTCACTGCATCTTCTTCTTCTTTCAGCTGCTCCCGTTAAGGTTTGCCACAGCAGATCATCTTTTTCCATATTACTCTCACTGCACCACTCGGAGTATTTATATCACTGTATCTGAGTAGGGAATCACAGCAGCAGTTGATTGGAAAGAGAATTATCGGTATACAGCATGAAGCAGATGCTGCCTCAGCCATGGCAAAATGCTTCAGAGACTTTCCTGTACAGACTTCGCGGTTTAGAAAAAGTTTCATCCCAAGAACTATAAACTTACTCAATCAGTCCATCAAGTGCTCCTTGTAGAACTGTTTGTACTTATAGGTACAATTACCTCACTGTAAACTTGCACTACAGTTATAATATTGCACAACCTGAGCCACTTTATAAAGCGCGTATTTACATATGATGATGATATCATTTTTAAGATGAAATGCAGCAAAATATGTTGATTATATTATACAGATAAAACTTTAACTTAATTTAAATAATCTGTATTGTTAATAATTAAACATGTGAGGACACGGTGCTGCAGCGCTAGCTAGTTCAGGGATTGTTCCTGCATTGCGTTGAATTCTTGCTGGTGCTGACGCGACACTGGAAGGATAGACAGAATCATTAAACGTGTACTATGAAGATATTTCAATGTTCCTTCAAAGTTTTGAAAAATCGGTGTTCTAAGCTTACAAATGGCTTCACGTCCATTACAGAGCTGATTATGAGGCGATTGGGTATTTGGAGAAAGAAAAGTAAGGACAGGAATTGGAGGTTAGTACATTTGAAAGAGACAGTACTTCTGTAATAAATTATTTCATCAAAGGTCGCGCATGGCGCAGCAAGCCTCTTGCGTGAGACATGAACAAGCACTACGCCACCGTGTTCCCATGTTTAATAACATGCTTTCATTCCTATCAGCATGAAAAAGATATCATGTATACATCTCAGTATTTTAATTATTCAGAGAGCTGTAATATCACGAATGTAATGGATTATGTGTCCTGTCAGAGAAAGAGAAAGCCCGTTTAAGAAGCAGGTAGAGATTCGCACACATAGAGCACATAGAAGATCAAATACAGAACAAAGCATTTAACGTGCTACTTTAGTTACAATGGGATTTGAGAAACTAGTAAATTAAACGATTTTAAGATGAAGTTTATGATGTTCTACTTTAATGGCAAAATAAACTAAGTGATTAAAGTGGAAATTTCGAGATTAAAGTTGACATTTCGTGCTTTTTTTCCCACTGTGTGCCTATTTTTTTTGTCTGTATCCTAATAAGCTTTCGTATGACACTCAGATGGTGGGCTACGACTCGCCTTTTCACGGCGGCTTTGAAATGTGATTTCTTTTTTATTTCGGGCACTGTGCGACTTTGTGAACTTGAGCTTTCGAGTTTCTCCGACACTCTGTCACTCAATCAAATTCCTTTTGTTGATTATACCACTGTTTAAACCAACAAATAGTACGTTTTTCCTTTGCCTCCACTTGGTATCTGCCGAAATTCTTATATTTTCCCCCATGCTTTTCCCATTGTCTTTTCACAATTTCACACTGCATATTCAAAGAGGCGTAATTCTGGGAGGAGTTGGGGCGGGACAGAAGGCACGTGCGTTACTTTTCACGCTGATTGGGATTTATGTAGCGGAAGGACGTGAAAGTTTATGTACATACAGATTCCTGCATCTGGATTTTTCTGTGCGTACGCACCTTCCCGCTTTTGTGCTTACGCCATACGCACGGTGTTATACATGAGGCCCCTGGCGTGAGGTTCTGTGCCAAACCTCTGGATATGTGAAGCCACTGTGCCTCCCTTAAAGTGGTGTTGTTCCTGATATGTACTGCATAATGATAATTTCCCGGTGAATAATCCAAACTTTTATTTTTTTACATTGTAAAATGTTTTTGAGCTTTTTAACAATAAACAAAATGTCCGTATTGGATGGGCAGTTCCTCCAGTATAATAGCTGCCATTTTTCTATGAAATGAAGAATAATAATATTATTTTGTGTGCAAATGCAAAACTTTTGCAAAAATATTGGTCCTCTTATGCAAAACATGATAAAAAAACAGTTCAGTTTTCCTGTTCAACTGAGTGAAAAGAAAACCTTTTTCTTTCTCGAACATGTTGTAAAGATGCCACATCAGAAGTCACACAGGGAGAGAACATTCTTTCATGTTTCTCCGATTTAATTCTCTCTGTTCAGCTTGTCATTTTTACTTTAAGAGAAAGCCAAGTGTGCTCTGAAATTACTGCTCATTAACACAAATCTAAGCCATTTCTAAACCTTGAGGGAGAAAGTGTTATTAAAATAAAGACAAGGTCACTTTGCATTACAAAACTACAACCCAAGTATCTTCCTTTAGCCGTCATTTTTTCATTCCTGCTGTAAAAATCTGAACACTGCACCTTGAACCCTGAAGTCATACAAACTTACAGTTTATATTAGAGTACTTATCTAATATTTTCAGAACAGCAATAACTGAGTGTCGGTTAAAGAAATGAATGACTAAGGAGATAAGAATTCATTTAGAGCCTTCATTTTTATTTTTTTAACTTTTTAGCTCTTTTCAGGTCTTTCAGGGTAATATTGTGGCGCAGTGAATAGTGCTGCTGCTTCACAGATCCTCCATTCTCTCTAACTAAGCCTGGTTATCATCTTAATGGAGCCTGCATGCTTCCTGAAAGGTGCAAATAGTATTGTGGCAATTTATTATTTTAAAAGAAAGTATGGGAACAGGTGTAACTATTGTAACGTTTCTGTAAAATGTATAAATTATCAAGTGTTTTCATGGAGAAATGTCTTCACATGGAATAAATTAATAAGTAATAGTAATTTGGTGACCTTCATGATCTGGACAATATTTCGCAAATATTTGTTTGGCAAAAATTGATTTAATGTTCTGAGCCGAATGTACAGTTCATGTCATATATTTTTTATATTGTTTTTTTCTGCAATTTCCACCAATCAAATATTAATTCAAGTATTTGAGAGCGCTGATGGAAATTTAGCAGTTCTTCACACCAAATATGAAACAAATTACCAAGTCCTGTAATGGAAGTGGAAATCTTGACAACTTTCAAATAGTATCTGGATGAGATATTGGGACAATATAACGATTGACTAACCAAACAAGCTTGATGAAATTGTTTCTGAGACTGTATGTGGCTGCTAAACTGAGCAAGCTCTTTAAATACATTTATAGTTATTTGAAGAAACTTACGATGGAGGTCAACATAATTGAGTAAACATCAGTCTGGGGGACTTTTTAGAAGCAAGTGTTATATGACAAGGTTACAGTTCTCACAAGTGAAGAATTCTAACCCAAAAAGAACACAAAACCAGTTAATCTTTCCTTAGTTACAAGATCCTATCAAGCCATTATCAGCTAGAAAGATATTCACAGAATAAGTTTTTGGAAATGCTTCTGAAACACACTGACGGCATCAGCGTTTCAGATGGAGTTGGGCAGCCCATTCCACCAGCTCAGAGGTACACATGAAAGAATCTACATTTAGATAGATGGCATCACAGACATGGTTCATTCATAGATCCGAGAAAGAGCATAGGGCCTCAAGAATGTCTCCATATACATAGAGGCTGACCCATTGACTGTAAGCAAGCAAGAGGGATTTGAACCTAATTCATGTTGCTACGTGGAGCCAGTGTAGTGACCTAAAGAGAAGATTAACATGTCCATCTCAGTTGGTTGAATACATTTTGAATTTCTGCATTGATTTAATAGCAAATACAGGTACGTCTGCCAATAGAAAGCTGCGGTAGTGCAGATGTTACAATACCAAAACCTGGACCAGGAGTTGTGCTGCATACTCTCAGATATGGTCTGATCTTGTTATAAAGAATAAATCTGCAAGACTGTGAGGCAGTTGCAGTGTGGTTAGTGAAAGATAGCTGGTCATTGGTCAGCACTACAAGGCTGCATACTGATGTGGCTGAGTTATCAATAATGAGCCAAGCTGAACAGAAATGATATGTTAGATAGATGGGCAAGCTGGGAATTCAAGGAGGTTCATCTTTGCCAGGTTGAGCTGGAGGTGGTGTTCTTTCATCTTGGTTAAGATCAATGATTGTAGCTGATACTGTCTGGTCCTCTAGAGGGAACAACAGGTGCAACAATGTGTCATTAGCATAGTACTAATATGAGAAACCATGGGACTGAATGGTTGGGCCTAATGAGGTTCTGTACAGAAAGAAGAGGAGAGGACCCAGCACCAGTCCTCGGGGCACCACGGTGCTTGCCTGATACACTCTTGAGATGTAATCTCACCAGGACACACAGTAGGATCTGCCCAAGAAGTAGGATTCAATCTACACAAGAGCAGTGATTCCAAGGTCAGAGAGAGTGGAAAAGAAGATCTGGTGGTTCACAGATAGATAGATAGATAGATAGATAGATAGATAGATAGATAGATAGATAGATAGATAGATAGATAGATAGATAGATAGATAGATAGATAGATAGATAGATAGATACTTTATTAATCCCAAGGGGAAATTCACATACTCCAGCAGCAGCATACTGATACAAAAAAAAAAATGAAATTAAAGAGTAAGAAAAATGTAGGTAAAAACAGACAATAACTTTGAATAATGTTAACGTTTACCCCCCACCCCCCA
Source organism: Erpetoichthys calabaricus (assembly GCF_900747795.2). Lineage (NCBI taxonomy): Eukaryota > Metazoa > Chordata > Cladistia > Polypteriformes > Polypteridae > Erpetoichthys > Erpetoichthys calabaricus. Next base: position 108,036,480 of record NC_041403.2, read on the forward strand.
CCCCCGGGTGGAATTGAAGAGACGCATAGTTTGGGGGAGGAACGATCTCCTCAGTCTGTCAGTGGAGCAGGACAGTGACAGCAGTCTGTCGCTGAAGCTGCTCCTCTGTCTGGAGATGACCCTGCTTAGTGGATGCAGTGGATTTTCCATAATTGATAGGAGCCTACTGAGCGCCCGTCGCTCTGCCACTGATGTCAAACTGTCCAGCTCCATGCCTACAATAACTGTGTTAAAGGTGGAGGAAAGATCTAGAAGGACGAACATTGATGGCATGTTGGTTGTCCTAGCCAGCTGTAATGTGTTGTCCACAGTCAGGAGAGCTACCTAACTATCTTCTTTAACTAATCATCTACAGGTGAGGAGCCCTAGGGGATCATTGAAAGTAGCTAAACGAAGTTGCAGACCAGTGCAGATGGAAAATAGAAATGCTCAGTAAAAACAGTGACCACATAAAATAACTGCCACACACAGCCATCCACTTTGTGTAAGAAACATCGGTGGGAGTCCTCAAAATGAATGTTAATGTGTAAATTAACATTCAGGACCAAGGAAAGCTCTTGAGGCCATGTTATTCTCTGGAAAAGTAAAGACAATATGTTTTCATGGAAATCTTGATTTTAGTACCAGCTTCTTTGTTCCAAGGTTTGTTTGTTCCAGTGGTTGTCTTAAATATTGAATTAATTTTAATTTAGAAAATACAAATACTTATCTTTAAATAGGAAAGTCGCATACTTTGCATTTCCTGCTAGGGTTTAACTGGGTCCTTTATTCTTAGATGCCCCTGTTCACTAGGCTAATTAGTTTTAGTGTTTTGTTTCTGTTATGATTTTTTTTTTTGTAAGACATGTAAAATATAAGTACATTAATCCCTCGCTATATCGCGCTTCGACTTTTGCGGCTTCACTCTATCGCGGATTTTATATGTAAGCATATCTAAATATATAATGCGGGTTTCTGTGAACAATGGGTCGTTTTACTTCTGGTACATGCTTCCTCAGTTGGTTTGCCCAGTTGATTTCATACAAGGGACGCTATTGGCAGATGGCTGAGAAGCTACCTAATCGGAGCACGCAGTTAAGTTCCTGTGTGCTGATTGGCTCAGTGACGGTGCGCCGAATTCGATTCCGCTGCGTTAACCAGGAAGTCTTGTCTCGCTCATTCAACATCAACGTGTTTCACTGTGCAAACAGTTAACTTTTGTGCTCTTTTGTGTTTATCTTTGTGCACAGTCAAGCCCTTTGTTATGGCTCCAAAATGATCCGCCTTTGCTACTGCTTCAGGGGCCGTGCCCATGTGCCAACGGAAGATGCTAACGATTGCCAAAAAGGTAAAAGTTTTGGATATGTTGAAGGAAGGGAACACCTACACCTCTGTAGGACGCCATTACGGAATCAATGAGTCCACGATTCTTTTTATTTAAAAAGGAGGAAAAAATATAAGATCTACGGCCGCAGTGTCCTTTAACCAGGGCGCAAAATAAGTTTTAAGTGGACGTAATAAGGCGGTAGTCCAGATGGAATCTGCTTTAGGGATTTGGATTGAAGTCTGCTGGAAGAACAACAACGGTGGTGCTACACAGTCGCCTGAAGAGGCTCCTTTAGAAGAGCTGTAACGCTCTCCTTTGTTGTGCAGTAAAATTAAACTCATCATTATCGGACAAGTCGTCGTGTCATTGTTGGTGTGTAACCATAATTAATTTTCTACGTACAATACTTATTACATGTACGTACGTTTAGTGTCACTGTACACATATTTTACTGTATACAATTTTTCTTGCATTGTACATAGTTATTGCTGGTGGCCTGTCTATTATAATGGCTGTAACATAACATGTAACATATGCGATACCGGAGACGCTCTATATCATCTATAATATTTAGGTTTTACTGTATATAAACAGTGTGTTTACATACATAATTTCAACGAATCTTACCTAATATCTAAGAGAATACAAAGGGTTTATGCTGTATAACTGTGCGGGAAATGTTTATAAGAGTGTGGGAGAGTTTATAAGGGCTTAAAATAAAGAAGAGACAAGAGACATGGCAAGGTTTGGGGCAGCCACCCGTATAATTCAGTATCCTGGCTGCAAAAGTAAATGATTCGTAGTTGAGTCAAGTTTATAAGACAGAGTCCAAAACAGAACTGACTTCCAGGGAAAAGGTGTGAGGCTTTATAGGAAGTTTGGGGGAAGTGATGTCGTCCTCGGGGCTGGGGCCGGAAGTGATGTCATCCTCATGCCCGGGACCGGAAGTGATGTGTCCCGAGTCGAGGCAGTGGCTCCTGGTGGGATTTCCCGGGAAAGGCCTGCAGGGGACTCAGAAAGAGCCTCAGTGCACCCCGCACCCCCCCGGGCAGACATATTATCATTCATCTCTAAGCCCTTCAGCTGCCTCCTATGCACACGTGTGTGACACCATATAACTTTGCGGATTTTCACTTTCGCTGGGGGGTTCTGGAACATAACCCCTGCGATAGGTGAGGGATGACTGTATGTGATTCTGTAGAAAATCCTTCTGGTAGACTACACCAAAGGTGCTGTTCCACTGGAGATATGTTTTCTCTGCAGGGGATATCTGAACAAACTTTTTATTGTATATCTATATGCAAGACTCTCTCAGTGTTGTTTTACTTTGATTTTTTTGTAACCAAATGTCCATGGCTGTTTCCTGCTTTGTAACCAGTGCTGTCAGGGTAAGCTCTGGCCTCCAAGATCCTGAATTAGATTCACTCCAGATCACAAAGAAGTTGTATTTAGAAATTGTTATAGAATATGGAAAAGTGAGCAGTCTTACTCTTGCAGCTGTACATTCCAGTTACCTTCTATAGATTGTCCATGTTGTGTGCCCTCCAACCTTCAGTCATATCTAGGGCAATGCGACTACCTTGTTTTCATTCTGGATCCCTCCAAGTGACACTCTGGCCCTTTCTGAGTCTGATCTTTAAAAAGTTAAACAATGACTTAATGTACAGTAAACCTCACTTCCGTGACTGCTGCTAATCACGAGCAAAGAGCAATGGCAGTACAAGCAGGTACAGCATATTTATAGTTGGGTCCAGCACCCTTTGCTTGATAATGCACAGTGGCAACTGATTGACTTTCTCTTTTACAATTTTAATCTTCACTATTGTCAACTGGCCATAGTTCATCAATTAATTAATTAACAAATATTGTTGTTTTCAATTTATGTTTAAACAGTTTCTTCCTTATTCTTAATGTGTTTTAACAAATCTGTCATTGTTCACAGAAGAGTGCTATATTATTTATTGTATCAGTATGCTGCTGCTGAAGAATGTGAATTTCCCATTGGGATTAATAAAGTATCTATCTATCTATCTATCTATACAAAACATAAGTTGCATCGTATTAGTTTCTACTGTTGTGTTTTCTGGGAGGGTAGGTTCTGGTGTGATATTTTTGTGAGTCTGATCAATAAGGGCACACCTTAGCAGGCTAGACATCAGTTCTCGTGATGGTTTTAAGGTACCCCTTTACTCTTCATAGAGGGTTCATCATGATTTTTATGGCTAGATGCTTTAACCGGGCTTGGTACCGGCTCCAAAATGGAGGCTGGTTTGTTAAAGGTTTCCCACAATGTGATCATTTTTAATTGATTTAACCCCCCGTTATTCTATTTCCAACTGTATCAGAAGTGACCAGAATGGAAAATTTGTTCCAAAATGTGTAGCACCTGTAGTAAGTGTTTTGGCATTATTTATATTTTTGTACATTTTTGGTGACTTTCAGAAAAGCCACCAACTTACAGGCAGAAAACATGGCATTGATGATGTTCTTGATAAGCTGTGCTTCAAATTTGGCTCTGATATGGTTTACAAAAGCATCAGGTGTTCTGCAGGACCCCAGCCTTTATCACGCTACTTCATAGTGTCATCACAAATTCATGGCATTCTTCAGTGAGCAGCACTGTTATAAGCTACAAGGGCACACGTATGGCATTTCTGTGGGTGGGACTGCACAGGTGGAGTGTGACATCACAGCCCCCATTTGCTTTAAGGCACAGGTCCTCTAAATTTTATCTTAGTGTTCAATTCTGTATTTACTGGTACAAAATATAATAAATTAATAAAAGGCACAACAGTTCCGGATTATAACAAGAAAGTTTTGATATTTGAAGAATACTAAATATTTTCATTAATTGGTGGCCTTACTCTGATCTTGTTTGACTGCAAGATTGACAAGTGATTTATAACTTTCTACCACATAAAGTAGAAAATAAAAATACTTAATTAGACATGTCTTCATGAACTGTTCTGTTAGATCCTGACACTCTTCTGTAGAAAAGCTAAGCAAACAAACCAAGTTTATTTTACATAGCCTTTTTTTTAAATGGGTAAACCCAACCAAAGTGTCCGTACAGACGTTTATTATTCTACATTTGACTTGCACCTTTATCAAAGATGACTTACAAGATCAGGATAATATATAATTTGTTACATACAATTTATACCTACGGCCAGGACCCTTGCCCAGTTGGGCTGTGTTTATGGTGGAAGGACCGGTTGAGAGAGTGTAGTCTGGGCATTACCTCCCGCAGGATACTAGAGGGGAGCTCTGGGTTGCTGCAGCACCACGGATTCCCTCAGGGCATCTTGGGAGTTGGAGTTCACTGTAGCCCTGTTGGATTCTGTAAATGCCGCCAGGGGGAGCTGTGGAGGTTGCAGAGCCCTGCTACATTGGGCTTTCACCACACCTGGGAGAGATTCCAGACCCAGCTAACGAGACCTGGAGCACACCCAGTAATAGAATAAAAGGAGCCAGCTGCCACTACTCCAGGAGCCAGAGGCGGGAGGAGGTGGACAAAGCTTGCTGGAGGAGGAGTGGAGGAAGATGAGAGTGAAAGAGAAAGAGAAAGAGGAAGAAAAGGCAAGAATAAGGCAAAGAAAAGTACATTGTGCTGTGCTTTATTGGTGCTGTGAACTGTGCTGTTGTGGGGAGCGAAAGGAAAGTGTTCCCCCACAAAATAAATGTGTGCTGTGTGTAAAAACTCATGCCCGGTGTCTGTCTGTGTCGGGTTTGGCTGGCTGGTGCACCCCCTGCAGGTGACTAATATATATAAATACATATATATATGTATTTCTTGAATAATGCTTTCCTTTATAATTGTACAAGTGTGTTCTAAAATGATATTTTCCTCAAAAGTGAAAAGCAGCAAGTCTTATTACTAACTTTGAGGTGTATTTTCAAGGTTGTTGTTGGCATCAAGTAGAACAAGGTTGAAATAATTAAGCATCCTCAAATGTTTTTACTAGAGTGTATTTCTAGATTTCTTTCTGCTCTTTGATAGTAAAAATGAGTTTAGTGCTGCGTATAGCAAGCCTTCTTTTCCCTTGCAGTACGACATCAACTATAGGTCATCACTATCATGAAACATAATACTCTACAAGAGAGGTTTTGTATATTGTTTATGAGACAGATTAGGATTTTGAGTTGCCAGAAGAAATAAAAGAAACCGACATTGAGAGGACTGCTGGGTTATCCCCAAGTGTGAGTAAAACAGGGACCACCATTACTGCCATGTTTTTTTCTTTTTCAGGTTCTGCCACATCACTGTTGTGCTCCCATACTTAGTGAGATCTTACAGATTGCCAAGATGCAGATTTCTTACCAGATGTGAAGATAAAATGACCCCACGTTTTTTAACTCAGTCAGTTTTTACATCCTCTTTCTCTCAAAATGTAATTCACATTGTTTACAGTCAATGAAGAGACATACATAATAAGCAACTAATTAATAAAAAACCTTCTTTTGCAACTACCGTCTTTATTGACTAGTTGTGTTACCAATCTAAGACAGGTTTAAATCTATATAATCAATATAGACCTCAGCATTAACGTTTGTAGTGCACCATGCAATACATACGATTCTGTTACAATATATGCCATTTGGTATGGGATTCGTAAAAGCAGTGCTAATATTTGTGGTGCACCATCTATCAGAATGATAAATGCAATGCATTTCTTTACTACAAATATTTGTGATGCGCCATCTGTTGGAATGAAAGAGACATATCAAACAGTCGGACACTTCTGCTTTTATTGAGGCAGATTATTATGGGGAATATCACAAACATTGTTGCAGTATACCGTCTAAGTAGGAATACATCTGAGACTGGATGATCATAGAAATTTACTTCCAACACAGAGTATTCTGCAGGAAATGTCAGGGTGGTCCCAATCACTGACCTAACTGCAGTTCAATAATAGGTTCAAAAGTAGCACATTTTTGATTAAAAATACCATATTACATTTTTATGCTGATATTTTTATACTGAAAACCATTACTAAATACTCATATTCCAGAATGCAGCTTATAGAAAAATTAGATTTGAATGCACCAGTATCTATACATCACTAGGAATCATGTGAAACATATTAAATATATGCCTATATATTTAGAAGTTACAATTTTTAAGTTATTTCACCTTATTCAGTAACAGGTCTGTGTTCAAAGGGCTGTCCTTAATATTTCAATTTTATTACGCTGCTTTTCTCAGATTTGTGCCATCAATAGTAATATTTTGTGTTAAGTGTCACATGCAATATATAAATGAACTTGAATGTGAAATATAAAAAGTTCTTCATAAATTAGTCAATGCAAAAACTTCTTCAATTGCCTTTTACAGAACTGCCACACTTATTTGAAATATTAAGATTTCCCATTTTGGAAATCTGGCCTGCATTACTGTGATGTTTACTGTAGGATTGAAACACATTTGGGATCCATTCAATTTCTGAGCATTGCCAACTCCCAATTTCTTTCTTTCTTTTTTTTTTCCTTTTTTCAAGTGATGGAGATGTGAAATATTTAAACATGCTTTGTTGTTTAGGGACAATGCTAGGTAACAGATGGGCACACACTGCAAAGCTGAATGTATGCAAATCTCCATACAAAGAAGGCCCAGGATGTTTTCAATATAACAAGACTGCCTCAGGCCTCTTTTTAATCCCCCTTTACCAACAGCCAATGCTTTTTATCAAGTCAAATGCCTTAAGCATAATGTCAACTTGGACATCTGGCCGCATGTTTAAAAAAAATCTATTTGTTAAAATATTTAGAGATAAAATCAGGACGCAGTCTGGGAATATCAGATCAGACGGCTATTTGAGTCACACTTCCATTTGACAAGCATGAATAACTAATATTTTACATTGCAGTTTTAAAACATTTTTGCTGAGTTTTATATATTAATGTGTGTATGCTTGCTGCATTGCTATATATAATAATGAAGGTTTTGCATACAATATTTTACAATACATTTCAATATACAGGCATATAGAGCAAAATTCTATATGTGTGTGCTTGTTTGCATGGTCTACCACAGAATATGTATGCAATATATTTCAATATGCACACAGATGTTGAACTCAAACAAACCTTTAACCGAACCATACCATAGCAATTCTATAATTGTATGCAATAGTGCACATAACATTTGGTATTTAAAAATAATGCTTTGCTATTTGCTGTATCATTTGCATAAACACAGAAATCCTAATGCAACAGCAAAGGCTAAACTTCACCTGAAGCCTTAAGGTTGGATAGTGACCAGGGGCCTCATGTGTACATGGTGTGTAGACACAAAAATGTTGCATACTCCTGTTACCATGCTCAAATCGCAATGTATAAAACCTAAACTTGGCGTGAAGCCACGCACATTTTCACACTAGCTCAAACCCTGGCATACGCAAGTTCTCTGCTCGGTTTTGCAAACTGGTGGCACCCAGCGTCAAAGCAGTGCTTTTGTTCCAGTGTGGTTTCCCTTTCTTTTTTAGATCCACATCCCTGATGCGGCTTTATCATATACACTGAAATTAACCGCATATTGCTTATTAGTTTAAGGCATCTGATTGTAATTAACCTGTAACAGTATAATGGTCCACAGAATGGCCAAACTATTGCAAATACCATAGCTGCTTTAGCGTTGTTCCTCTCACTGCACCTTCTTCTTCTTCTTTCAGCTGCTCCCATTAGGGGTTGCCACAGTGGATCATCTTTTTCCATATTACTCTCACTGCACCACTCGGTGTATTTATCCCACTGTATCTGAGTGTGGAATCACAGCTCTGTAACAGCTGATCGGAAAGAGAATTATCGGTATACAGCATCGAGCACACACTGCCTCAGCCATGCTGTCTATTTGAACTGCTCGCATACGGCAAATGCTTCAGAGCCTTTCCTGTACTGACCTTGCGGTTCAGAAACAGTTTCATACCAAGAACTATAAACGCACTCAATCAGTCCATCAAATGCTCCTTGTAGAACTGTTTGTACTTATAAGTACAATTACCTCACTGTAAACTTGCACTACAGTTATAATATTGCACAACCTGAGTCACTTTATAAAGCACATATTTATATATGATGACAATATCATGCTTAAGATATAATGCAGCAAAATATGTTTATTATATTATACAGATAAAACTTTAACTTCATTTAAATAATGTATATTGTTAGTAAGCTGCGGTGGGTTGGCACCCTGCCCAGGATTGTTTCCTACCTTGTGCCTTGTGTTGGCTGGGATTGGCTCCAGCAGACCCCCGTGACCCTGTGTTCGGATTCAGCGGGTTAGAAAATGGATGGATGGATATTGTTAGTAATTAAACATGTGAGGACACGGTGTCGCAGCACTAGCAAGGAGCTGGCGCTCCGTTCACAGATTGTTCCTGCCTTGCACTGTATTCTTCCTGGGGCTGGCACGACACTATAAGGATAGATGGATAGAATTATTAAACATGTACTACGAAGATATTTCAATGTTCCTTAAAAGATTTGAAGAATCGGTGTTCTAAGCTTACAGATGGTTTAACTTCTATTACAGAGCTGATTGTGTGGCGATTGGGTATTTGGAGAAAGAAAAGGAAGGACAGGAATTGGAGGTTAGTATGTTTGAAAGAGACAGTACTGCTGCAATAAATTATTTCATCGAAGGTCGCACACAGCGCAGCGAGCATCTTGCGTGAGGCATGAACAATCACATGCTTTAATTCCTATCATCATGAAAATGATATCAAGTATACATCTCAGTATTTTAATTATTCAGAGAGCTGTAATATCATGGATGTAATGGATTCTGTGACCTGTCGGAGGAAGAGAAAGCCCGTTTAAGAAGCACATAGTGATTCACACAAATAGAGCACATAGAAGAACACATACAAAACAAAGCATTTAACGAGCTACTTTAGTTACGATGGGATTTGAGACACTAGTAAATTAAATGATTTTAATATGATTTTATGATGTTCTACTTTAATGACAAAATAAACTACATGATTAAAGTGGAAATTTCGAGATTAAAGTTGACATTTCAAGCTTTTTTCCCCATTGTGTTCCTATTTTTTTCTTTTCTCTGTACCCTAATAAGCTTTTATATGACACTCAGACTGTGGGCTATGACTCACCTTTTTTTTATCTGACAACTTCTTTTTTATTTCGGGCACTGTGCAACTTTGTGAACTTGAGCTTTCGAGTTTCTCTGATACTATGTCACTCGATCAACTTCCTTTTGTTGTTTATATCACTGTTTAAACCAACAAATAGTACGTTTTTCTTTACCTCCACTTGGTATTCGCTGAAATTCTTCTATTCCCCCCACCCCACCCCCGTGCTTTTGTCATTGCCTATTCACAGAATGCTGAGTTTAAGGGATTTATATTGATTTGCATATTCAAAGAGGCGTAATACTGGGAGGAGTTTGGGGAGTGGCAGCAGGCGCATGCATGTGCGTTACTTTTCACACTGACCGGGATTTATGGAGCAGAAGAATGTGGAAGTTGGCAAACGCACAGATTTATGCATCTGGATTTTTTTGTGCGTATGCACATTTCCGCTTTTGTCCTTACGCCATGTTTTAATGTGAATTCTACACACAGCGTTATGCATGAGGCCCCAGGACATGCTACTTTCGTCTTGGGATCTCTGCCTGCATTAAAATACAAACAAGCAATCTTAATTTTATATAGCATTATTCTACAGTATATGCCATCTCATTACACTATTTTTCACACTTTGAGCATAGACAGACTAAATGATTTGTTTAGGCCCCCAAGTGGTGCACTGGAGGTTTGTAACGAACTGATGTATGTTTGGATTACAGGCCAGTGCCTTAGCCCATAGACATCAATCCCTGCCTGCAAGCCCAAATCCTTTTTAAGGACAAGTACTACATAAAATATATATATGATCTATATGTGTATCATACTGTATTCCAGATATTTTGAATAAATAAGAATGAAATTTGAAGCTTAAGAATTAATTATAGTTTTTGCATGCATAACTTAATTACATGTCATGTTAATTTACTAACCTTTATGTAAGCCGTTCAGTAAAACTAATATACAGTATTTAACCACAATGTTATTAATTAATATATAAATTATGGAAAAAGATAATCCACTGTTGTAACCCCTAATGGGAGCAGCTGAAAGAAGAAGAAGAAGTTATTAATTCATATATAAATACTTATATATATTTACACACATGCACATCAGGGGCTGGCCTTCCGGGACCATTAGAGTGAAGCGCTACTCCTCTTGGACAGGAGGGGGTGCTGTCGCTGATGGTATTATCTTTTTCACCCACAGCTCAGAGAAACCACCCAATGAGGCCAACTGACTCCGCCCCTTCTAGTCCAGCCACTGCTAAGCCAAGTCAGGAGGCGTCTCATTCTGGAGAGAGCAGACCTCAGGATGGAGCTCCTATGTGAAAACTGACCACTCTACAGAGCCTTGAAGGAATTTCAGCCTTACCTGGCTATTTTGCTTTTGGTTTGGTGTAAATATTCACGCCTTCTAGTGCCTGATTATTTTTGGGACTCTGCATTTAATTAAAGGGGCAACCCTGTTGGCGTGCCAACATTTCTTTTGAGAACATTGTGTTCACTAGTTCAACAACAATATAAAATATGTACCTGTTTCATCAGCTTAAGTGTTTTATCATAGGGTGCATGGGGCTATTAAACTATAATATCACTGTGCAACACAGGACACAAGTCATGTCCACCTCAGGGCACACTCGCACATTACACTTACTCACACTGCGCCAATTTCCTGTGGAGCTGCCTATTAACCCAACCTGCACATGTTTTTAATGTTGATGAAAACTGGACTATCCACATAAACATGGGAAGAACATGCGCACTTGACGGGTCATGAATTTCCCCATGATCTTTGTAAAGAAACAGTGCTATTGCAACACAAGACTACATGTGTATGTCTTCTTTTTATCTTAGAAATAGTGATTATATTTTTCTTTTGCTTTCATTCACCAAACCAGCAGTCCATCCATCCATCCATCCATTTTCCAACCCGCTGAATCCAAACAGGGTCACGGGGGTCTGCTGGAGCCAATCCCAGCCAACACAGGGCACAAGGCAGGGAACCAATCCCGGGCAGGGTGCCAACCCACCACAGGACACACACAAACACACCCACACACCAAGCACACACTAGGGCCAATTTAGAATCGCCAATCCACCTAACCTGCATGTCTTTGGATTGTGGGAGGAAACCGGAGCGCCCGGAGGAAACCCACGCAGACACGGGGAGAACATGCAAACTCCACGCAGGGAGGACCCGGGAATCGAACCCAGGTCCCCAGGTCTCCCAACTGCGAGGCAGCAGCGCTACCCACTGCACCACCGTGCCGCCCAAACCAGCAGTCCTCTAGACTTTATCTAACTCTTGAATTTAAATGATAATAATACAATATATGAAATACAGTATATGTCATTTATTTAATAGTGTGAACTGGAAAACAAACTCTTCTTTTATTTGTTCCCTTGTAGATCTCCTTCATTTATTGATCTGAATGCAAAAGAATGACACATGTCTGTAAGTATGTTGTAAGGAAAACATTTTGTAAATGCAAATAAGCACCTGTAGGCTGACTGCTGTATTTGTCTTTGAGATGCTTAATGGTAACATTTGTCGTCACTTAAGCATTCTTCTTTGATACTTTAATTATTTTTGTACATCTTCTCTGTAAATGCATTTCAAGTTTTATTACAAGCTAATGGGATTACATATTTGTCATATATACTGTATTTTCCAATATTTATAGTGTAGTGTAGTAATATCTAGTAGATTATATGACAGTAGAAATTCTCTGAATATTACATTCCCAGTCAGAATAACTCCATTTAGTTTGTCTTGGTGTAGCCAGATTCTTGCAATGTCCAAATTCATAGTCGATGTATACAGACAGTCCCCTAACTTTGTAATTAAATGAGTGATGATGCACGTCTGTCTGTTAGATTACCAGATGACTTTGAAAAGTGGACACCTTAAAACAATGCATTGGAAATGTTTAAAAATAGCCTGACGAGCCAGAATAAGGTCCATTCTTCAGTTGGCTACAAAATGTCATTAGAGAGGCAATGTTCTGCCGTATAGTAAGTTCAAGATGAGTTAATCATGACTTTTCATCATTTCATTATTTTGCATAGTGCAGCCCAAATATAAAATAAATCAGAGTATTATTGTACTTCACACACAAACTGTGGCATTTTCAAACTCATCTCTTGCAAATAATTGCCTTTTTCCAGAAATGGCACAAACACACTACTGTTGTGGAAAGGTCTCTGGAATAACATCAGACATACATTAAAGACTTGTAGTAAGATCCCTTTCTGTGTCTCATTTAATTTAGACCCTGATTTTAAACCTAGCTAATTGATTTCAAGGTTTTAGGATTCTGAGCCCAACCCTATACCCTATAAAATTGGTCATTTAAACAAAAGGGGAGATGTAGTCAAAAAAGTTTTAAAGTATCAGCAAACCAATTGCAATATTTTATAATGTATATTTATATTCCCAGATGCAAGTCATCAACCTGTGTATTCATACAAAAATAATGTCCAATCATCTATCCATTCATCTACCCACATTCAAGAGTGGGTATTCCTGTACCAGTGGAGATTTAATACACATCCTTCATGCGATTAGTTTAGAAGCAGTCACCAATGCCTGGCCTGATGTTGCAATTGGGACAGTAGAAGTGTGTTTCTTTGCATACTTTCCTTATATTTTTATTTTTACTTGAGGATACGTGGGTAGAATTACAGTACATGACCTGTACAATTGACACTTCCCTGGTATTATTATAGGCTACTATTGCAATAGGCTTAGTGACTTCGACATTTCCCTTCACACAAACATTGACAGATGCTGCATTGTGAAGAGCGCTGGGGAGGGCTTAATGTCTGTCTTGTCCTTCCACTTGATCACAATTATTATCGCTTGTTTCCTCGCATCTACTTGCACTATGGTGAACCTTCACACAACTGAATTCACCAGCCATATCACAGTGTTGTATTCATATCAACATCTAATGACCGATTTACATTGTCATGGTTGTTGCCTTATTCAACTAATGGTTGATTTTCAGTTTGTTGTAAAACTAGCTTTACAGCTTTTTGTTTCCACGCTAATTTTCTTTTGGTTGAAAGCTCTGCCACACTCATGAATTTTGATAAGTTACCACAGTTTGATGTTATTTCATTCACTGGACAGCAGCAGAATACTGCCCCAAGTGTTATTCAGGCATAATGCTGTACATTGGATTATAACAGCCTATCCAAAGAAATATTTGATGTTAATTTTTTTTTACATGGAATTCTGAGCCTGAGTCCCGTTTTGTATTAATACCAAGAAAGGTTAAGCAATCAATAAGTTAGTTGCACCGACAAGACTGAAATCAGGCAGCTGAAGCTTAAGAGGGAATTCCAGCTGCACAGACACAAAACAGACAAAGCGGCTGCTGCTCAGGTTGTGGATGCCAATGCCACAAACAAAACAGAAAAGATGCCATATTGTTTCTGATTCACAGCCAGCTTAACATGATGGACAGTTGGATTACACTTCCTGTCTTTATTATAATATGTTTTAGAAGGTTCTATAAGATTTACAGCAGTTCTGCATGAGACATCACACTTACACATATATCATCAAAGCATAATGCCATGAACACCAAAATTCAAGCAAACTAAACAGAATTCAAAAAATAAGTTGAAAAAATGCACAAAATGGCAGATTGGAGAGCTAAGCCCACCAAATAAAGGCAGACTTCACGAAAGCAAGCCGTGCCCCCTATGTCAATGGTACAGTCCATGGCTCAGAATTTATTCACTTTTTCTGTTAGTTAAATATATGATTTTTATCATTAATATTCGAGCGGAGCTACTATTCTGCTGCTGGTTTGCAATTGTGTGTCTCACGTCTCTTCTGTTCTGACAGTGTTTGAAAATGAAAAGTAAAGGTCTTTTCCAGCTGCATGTCTTCTTTTTTATTCAAACAACAGATAAAACCATTCATCTGTACACTCTGGCCAAGAGCCTGATGGTTAATTTACAGTCATTCAGCAGAGAGCTAAAGACTCCAGACAAAGAACATCTGTACTTCAAACTAAAGTATCTCGAGATGATCGAGGGTTATATGGGAATCAATTTAAGATGGCAGAATATTGCTTTGTGTATTTGTGTAATGCTTGTTTCCAAGTGCTAATGCAGTTTAGATGTAATTTGAAACAAATCTTAGTTGATTGTTGCATCAAATTTTTCTCTATTCTTTGAAGGAGCTGTGGTTTATCTTTTTAGAGGGTGCATTCCACGTTTAATTAGTGTGTTCGAGCAATGGTTTAGCATGTCACAAATAACTAAAGATTTTCCGCTTGAGGGAAGAAACCCCTTGGCTCATCCAAAATATAAAAACATTCTTTTGGCAGCTTGTTTGGTTTCTGTTTTACTGTGAGGAGATTTTTTTCTTTTTTGCTGGACTAATCTGTCTGTATCTGTGTCAGATTAGGGCCATTTTTGATAAGGAGGACAATATCTTTTTTTTAAATATGCAATATATTTCTGCACACTTACACTTAACCAACTCAAAATGTTTTTTTAATTCCAGAATGGCTTAGGCAAGCATGGATTCAACCAGGTCCTGGAGCCTGTCTTTATGGCTTTGGTCCGTACGGAGTTGATTGTATCACGTAGTTTCTGCAAATGTTTTTTGGCCACATGTTCATGCAGTGAGCCTTCTCTTTCACCTTATCTCAGAGGTGTTCTAATGGATTGACAATTAGGGACTATGCAGGTCACTGAAGTACACTGAAAACACTGCCATGTTCAAGGAAATAGCTTGAGATGATGGATTCTTTGTTGATTTGAAGCCCACAGCCATAAATGGATGCAAAGGGTCACCAACAGTACACTTAGGTATTGTGCAAGCTATAAATGATGATCAGTTGGTATTTAGAGGCTTAACATGTACCAAGAAAACTTCCCCTTCATCATGACTGCCACCACCAGTCTGTACTGTTGACACATGTTAGGATGTTCTGTATCCTACCTGGCATCCTATTGTACCCATGGCTTCTTGCTATTTACACTAAACTCTGTTGTCTGCAGGTTGCAGTGGAAATCAATGATAATACATTTTATTTATAGTGTACTTAATACATAAAAGAAGAGCAGTAAAAGATATTACACAGATTACCGTATGCAGAGGATTTTTCAAATATAAGTTTTAAGTATTTTTAAAATCTTGCAGTGACTTGAATTCAAGAAGATTCTGAGGAAGAGCATTCTACAGTGTGTGATGAAATAAGATCACTAAACAAAAATAAAGTGTTGGGGAATTGCCCCATATATTGCTTGGATGCAATAGATGGTCAAAAAAGATTAAAAATAAATCAAACATTCGACAATTCATGGGTCTGAGCAGATCACTTTTATACAGTAGATAAAATGGCTACGGAAAATGATGTGGCAGGAAGTTTAGGTGGATCCGGAAGTGACATCATCAGCGAGGGACCAGAAGAGATGCCATTCGGGCTGGACGGAAGTGACGTCATCGGCAAGGGACTGGAAATGACGTCATTCGGGCTGGACGGAGTTGACGTCATCAAAATAGGACCAGAAGTGCATATTGATGTGAAGCCATTTTCCATGGTGAGATTTGTGGATGGTGTGAGTGGGTTATTTTTCTTCCTTGGTTCTATAAAAGTAGAGAGAGAGGCATCAGTACCACAATACAACCCCCCCATCTGATAATAAATCTGGGATTGTTGCCTGCCTCCTAAGCGCACGTGTGTGACAAGTGCTAGAGCATAGACACAGAATGATCTATCACTTATTAGTGTTCTTCCTAGTCCTAGTAACTATAAGTAGGCAACCGACTTCAGAGGATCAAAGTTGGCAGGTGGAAGCATACAGTGTAATAAACAAGACAAACACCATCAAAGTGTAGGGGCAACCTTTGGCAAACCCTGTATAACTGGATGTTAATTTCTTTAGATTCAGATTCCTTTTATTGTCATTGCATTTAGTACAGTGAAATTGCAGCAATACTAAAGGTGCAGTCACAAATAATAGACATAATCTTATATATAAACGTCTGTCCAGCTCAGAAGTGCGGGGCAGCATGAAAGTGCGAGGCTACAGCATGAAGCTCAAAGAAAGCGACTCTGTCGCCAAAGTGAAACTGCCGCCGCTAATACAAAAATGAGGTGAGCACATCAGCAAAATGAAGCCTCTGAGGAGAGAAAAACTTGCTTAGCTGCTGATACACAATGGAGGCTAGCACGTCGGTAACACAAAACCAATGAGGAGCCGCTAATACACAACTGATGTGATTGATTGATTGAAGTGCCGGAATCCATGGTTTCTAGGAGCACGGGCTTTTTACAGCACGGGCTTACACAGATAGTTATATTATAATGCAATACAACAGAATAACTAAATATTGCACTTAGGTATAATATACATATGAAGTGAGTGCAAAAATAGAAATAGGTAAATAATATAATTTGCAAAGAATTTAAACATGTACTTGTAGTGCAAGAGTGACTGTTGTTATGTTGGTCATTGTCAATCATAAGTGTTCAGTAGTATTCAGTTTTTATATGGCTCTGGGGTAGAAACTCTTCTTAAATCTATTTGTCCACGATTGGATGAACCTAAACCGCCTGCCAGAGGGAAGCAACTCAAACAAGTGATGTCCAGGGTGGGAAGGGACTTTCATAATGTTGGCTGTTCTGTTGAGACAGCAAGAGCTGAATAGTTCTTCCAAAGAGGGCACTGTGCAGCCAATAATTTTCTGTGCAGAATTTATGATCCTCTAAAGGGCTCTCCCGTCTGCCAATGAGATGTTGGCATTTCACATTGAAATGCAGTATGACCACAAACTCTCAATTGGAGCAGCGGTAAAAGGACACTAGCAGCTTCTCCTTCAGGTTGTTTTTTCTGAGGCTCTTCAGTAAGCAGAGTCTCTGCTGTGCTTTCTTGACTGCCACTGTGGTATTTATGGACCAGGAGAGATCTTCTGCAACGTGTATACCCAAAAACTTGAAGGCAGGAACTCTTTCCACACAGTCTCCATTGATGTATACTGAGTTGTGGTTTGTGTTGTGCCTCCAGAGGTCTATTACAATTTCTTTTATTTTGTTAGAGTTCAGGGCGATGTTGTTCTCAGTGCACCATGCAGTCAGCCTTTGGACCTCATCATTATAGGCTGTCTAGTCTCCTCCTGAAATAAGTACAACCACAGTTGTGTCATCTATGAACTTGATGGTTTTGGTAGAATGAGAGGGTACAGTCATAGGTATAGAACGCATATAGAAGTGGGCTCAACACACAGCCCTGTGGGACACTGGTTTTCAGTATGAGGGTGGAGGAAAAGTAGGGGCCTAATCTAATCTCTGCCATCTGGCACCAATAATCATACTGTGGTTAAAGTATCTTAGATCACCTGTATTGCCCATTCTAATGTTTGATAAAACGACAATAACTAAAATTCCTGATCTTACCTACATGCTACATATTTGGAGGTTGGCTGTTTAAAGAAGCAGTCTACTTGGATTAACGAGCAGGTGTACTTAATAAAATGTCAACTGACTGTATAATCTGTTAGAATGTATAGGGAGCATTTAGTAGCCATGTGATTTAGGTCTGCTGGATTCCAGTTCTGTGGAGGTACTGAGGGCCCAAAGGAGATTTTGTCACGATTCACAGAATGGCTTCCTTTTTGCATTCCTCGTTCTTGTTGACAGCTTTTGGCAAGCTATATCCAAAATCGAAGCAAGCAGCTCCCAGGATGTCATCCACAACTAATACCACTTTGGAATAATGACCATAAGCATCAAACTGTGTTTGTCATTTTTAAAGTTCTAGGTTGTCAGTAAAGTGCTAAGATAATATAATACCACTGTCCAGTGACACTATTGCTGTAATGGATTAGGAGAACAAAAGGCAGTGTTATATTTTTTACACAAATGCAAGGTGCTAAAGCACAAGAATAGCAGTGAAGGAAACCTTTATTTACACACATGCACTTGTCGCTAAGGGGAAGGAGAAAAAAATAAGCAAAAAAATTTGACTACTATCTCTCTTGATCTGTATCTCAGTCGGTGCAGTGCACAGTGCTTCAAGCCAAGAATTAAGGAGAGCACCAGTGGCGATTCGTGTGTTGTAGCTAGAAGACAACCGCAGGTGACCTAAAGTGAGTTTCTGCAGCTCAGTGTCAGCACGGCTGCCCCCCTCCAGCAAGTCGGCAGCTGCTGTGTCTAAAGCAGGCCTGCAGCTGTCACAGGTATGTCCACTGCTGTTACTGCTTCCATCCTTCCTGCCTTTTCAGACACTGGGTCTACATGCAGCTCCTTCACAAAGATGCCTCAGGCAGGGTCACGAGTCAGCAATCAAATTGAAGCATTCCGGGCATTTGAAAACACCAGGCAGAAGTTTTCAGCTTTATCTTAAAGCAGCCCTGTTCCTTTTCTTTTGACACCGCTCACTGTAGTTCCTTTAAAGTCATCAGGGTGAATAAAACTTAGCTTATTATCATTTTACCAAATGCTAAATTTTGCACATTATCATTACATCTAGATATACAATTTTTTTGGCCTGTGAGATTCCTTTTCTTTAAGTAGTCCAAGACCATTGTGAGCTAACTTAAGTTGACAACTGATCCATTCATCCATCTATTCATCTTTCAAGCCCAAATGCTATAACTGATTTGAGGGCTGTGAAAGCCGGCAGTATTGAATGCACTGCAGGAATCGACCTTGGACATGTTGTCAGCCCATTGCAGGTCACACTCGTGCACATACTCATAGTCGTTTATAACGGGCACATTTTTACTCTCCTGTACGTCTTGGGATGTTAGAGGAAAACCAAAGCTTTTGGAGGAATGTGTGGATTCAACACAATGACTAGACTGGGAATAGAATCCAACATGTAAGGCAACTCATTGCTGCCCCAGTGTTTTGCTCACAGGAAGGGAGGCTAACTATAAAACATTCTTGAAGATACTGCCTGTGTTGCTAAAATTTTCATTTTCCGGTACTTTACTTGGCAACATACAGTTGGTTGAGATAGAAGCAGTTTGACCAGAGATGTTTGATTACCAAACACACTCACAGGGAACTGTAGCCATTTTGAAATCAAAGGTGTCATTTGACTAGATGTAAGTTACCTGTTGGTATAACTAGAAAAGATTGTCCTTTCTCACATCTTGCTAAGACAGTTACCACTCATTCTTGAGTCGATGCCACCCCAGTCAGACTGTTATTTACCTTCAAGCAACTCCGCTTTAAGGAAAGCCACTGACATCATTAATGATGTTAATTGTACCAAACCCTACCCATCACTACTTTGAGATGTTTGACTGTGCTTGAATTATCATGCAATTTTTATGACAATATGTGTAGCTGTTTTCAGTGACGCTAGAATAAGTTGTCACACTTGGGTTACAAAGTTGCACAGGAGCACTCAGGGTTTTCCAAGAGAGAGAAACTTTATTTCAGTACAGGCGGAACAAGCACAAATCTCTTTCAGGAATGATCTGGCTGCTTAAGGGACAACTGTCGAAACGGCTGCCTCGGCTCTGCCTCCTGGTCAAAAGAACACAAAATCTTCCTCTTCAAAGGGGCAAAATGTCAGTAGGCAGCAGGCTAGCAGCTGATCCCACAAAGAGGAGATGAAAAAATGTGTTTATTTCCCATTGAATCATTGTTTAAGAGGAGGTTTCGGAGGAGCGGCCGTATTCACAAAATATACAAAAATATATACTGTAGCGGGGTAAGCGATAAGGCAGAGTGAGTTCTAAAATAGTTGGGGTGCCAACCTGGCAAACCCTGTTTAATTCAAACAAAAAAGAGCTCAACATACGCAAAATGGCACTACAATAAACAACCAATCAACAGCCTCTTACTGCCCAGTACTGACATTCCCAAGTAGTGTTGGTCTAGAGTCATTCCTGGCAGTCAGAATTTCAAATCCAAATATGACACCACCTTCAGGGGACGTCACCCTTTTATATCAGCTGGACCGGAAAGGGTGGGGCTTCTCTGACTCCGTTGCCCTCATTGAGCAGTTTCCCAGTGTTGTAAGGGAAAAAGGAGACAAGACTGTCAGCAACAGTGCCCCCTGTCATCCCAGGGTGGTACCACATACCTTAGGTGTGCCAGGAAAGTGAACTTCTGGCAAATATATATGACAATATGTACATACAAACAAATGCCCAGATGGATTTATTAAAGTGGGCATAGTTTGTTCTTTCATTGTGTTATCAGAACACCTGTGACATATACCTAACACAAAAAAATTACCAGCTTACCAACTAATCTTTTAGATTCTTTTCTTAATTAAGGAAAGGAAGAAATGTCAAAAATTGGCTATGCAACTGTCACCTGTAACCTCTTACCTGTCTCACTGGCGGTACTGCACCCCACTCTTTCAACCCCAGGGACCTCTAATAGCAGGTGGCTGGAGCTGTCATTACTTTCACCCAGTTTACCACCAACAGAGGGCTTCACATATTCTCAGCAATGCTAATAGCAATCAGAGAGATACTAGCCTCAAGCTGCTATTTAATATATATATATATAATATATGTGCATCAAAAACAACAGCACCAAATATAAGCAATACAAAGAATTATACAACCGGGATAGGTTCATGTAGCCTTTATTTATTCCCTGATGACATTTCCCAGATGGCCTAGATCCTTAGTTACAGATTATGTATCCTTAATCAAAAAATGAAAAAAAGACTTATTGCCAGAAGGAAAGATCATTTTCCAAGTATCCATCAACTAAACAGCAAGCACCATTTAAGTGTCCATTTATAGCTAAGAGACTCCTAGTAAATGTCTAGCTTAGCTCAATTGTAAAATATAAAGTTCCGTTTTGGCAACAAGCATCACCCAAACTGAACTGGGAGAACTCAATCCAATAAAGTCCAGTTAAATGCAATAACTTTTCTCTTCCCTTCTTGCTTAAATTAAGGGCACACACCAGGCTTTCTTTCCACTAGCAGAGCAGACAATTTCTCAAAGCATGGGAAATGTACTACCGGTAATTTATTATTACCAAGTCAAGGTCTATTCCCATGGGAATCAAAAACTGCAATTTCTAACTAAACAAAATACACTGAACAAAGCTTTGCCTTTCAGGTATTCCCAGAATACATTGCACTTTTGTTCAGCTTGACAACACTTTCAGAATTTGGCCTTTTACCTGAAATCTGTCAGCTGAAAAAGGTTAAAGTATCACCCATACAGCTGTTTTTCTTGGCTTTGCCTGTGTATTATTTTAAAAATCTGCCATAAATTTCATTAGTGGAAAAATTATAGTATCTAGAATAAGTAGGATCATTGGTTGGAGTTCATTATGAGATTCAACTGAGCTGTGGAGCAATAACTACTAAGTAACACACCACAGTCTCAATTATGACAGAGATATAAAACCACAAAGGTTGTGATTTGCGGTGTAGTGGTGAAAGGTTATGCTTGCTGCCTGAAATTTCAATAAAAATATTGTCAGAAGCTCTTGATTAAAGAAAAAGTGTAATGTAATGGAAGGAAATTGAACCAAAAATCCCATTTGTGAATGGTGAGCATGCTTTCTATTACAGTACCATCACAACCTGCATGACACTTCATCTTTGTTCATACATCACACTTTAGTACTTTATGTCATTCTTTCGGACTCTGAACTGCCCCGTTAAAATTTTATATCTGGAACTTGATTCAAAGTGAAATGTACCTGTGTCGTCAATTTCAGGTTTATGGTTTGAAAAACAAAGGTGTACATAATAAAGAAACAGAAACTTAACTTTATTGATACAGAAATGAACTTCAGCTATGCACCCAGCAGTGTTTACAACAGACACTAGTGAAGATTTAGATCAGGGTGACAAAGATTCCGTTTTACACTGTTGGCCCTTAACAGATCTGT
Source organism: Erpetoichthys calabaricus (assembly GCF_900747795.2). NCBI lineage: Eukaryota > Metazoa > Chordata > Cladistia > Polypteriformes > Polypteridae > Erpetoichthys > Erpetoichthys calabaricus. The sequence goes on from NC_041403.2 coordinate 108,058,729, forward strand.
TATTTTTGTACTAACACACTACTGGTTTCATAAGAGCCACTGAAGTTTATGACTGGTACTGAGAACCAGCAACGTGTGGTTTACGCACTTGGTTTCAATGCCTGATTCTTAAAGGGTTTTGTTTACTGGCTCTGGTGTGTAACAAACTCTAGCTAGGATTATTATTACTATTATTACTAATACTAGTTCCTAGTATTGAGCACTGAGACTCACTGTATTTGCCATTGTCTAAGGTTTCTAAAAAACACCTACAATTTCATATGGTTGTGGCTAAGCTGCCAAGAGAACATACAGAAGATGTAGAAGCGATCTTTTTGAAAATCTTCCATGTGCATAATCTTGGCAGAACTGCATAAGACAGAAGAGTTAGTTCCTAAACAGGATAATCTCCTTGAAAATATAACTGAAATATCAGTTGTTTTTTCATAAATCTGTTGCCATATTAGACAATATTAGACAATCTGTTTAATTTCACTTCTGCTGTCTTCTGTGCTAGAAAGCGTCAATGCTCTCATCTGTGACAGACACAGGACATAGAATTAATCCTCATTTCCTTTGTAGAATGTACAGAACATGATATTTTCACACAAATGAGCGGTTTGTGTGCCTGGCTAATGCTACATTGGCCACATATTCCAGTGACCAGTTCATATGTCACCATCTCAGTGCTGATACCCATTTCACTGACCTGTTAACACCAGGTTCCAGTTTCTATAAAGATTCATAATAGCACTTTGTTCTGGATATTATTTACACTTAAACAAAATCATTAGCAGCCTAAGATTTTTGTTTATTTTAATTGTAAATTTTATGTTATATAGTGCCATTCTATAGTGAATGTAATCCCCAAAGTAGTTTATAAATACAGGTTATGGCAGGCATATATTGTACCATACAGTCTAAGTATTGTTTGTTGAACAGTAATGTCCACTCTATAGTTTATGATCCACAGTTTTATCCATATTGTGCCTGCCTCTGAATCATTTAATGAATATTTTGACATGACATCCTTCTGGAGATGTACAGAAAAATTAATGTTGCAATATTTCATGGACAATAGCCCTGCATTGGGTCAATACACAAACACGAATACACACACACACAAACACATATCTTATATATAAACGTCTACTCATGGAAGTATGTGTGTCTGTCTGTCCGGCCCGGAAGTCCGAGGGTACAGCATGAAGCTCAAAGAAATCAATTGTTTCGCCAAAGTGAAACTGCCGAGAAAAGAGAAACGAACTTAGCCGCTAATGCACAACCGATGCGACTGATTGATTGAAGTGCCAGAATCCATGGTTTCTAGGTGCCCGGGCTTTTTACAGCATGGGCTTACACAGCTTATATATTTATATATATATATATATAAAATATTGTGGGATATGGCCGGCCGTTCATCCCGGCCAATACGCCCAGGCCGACAGATGGAGCCCTCCCTACAGCATGGAGGGGCCCCGAATGCCAGCAGGGAATTATGGACATTGGAGTTTTCCTTCACAGCCCTGCTGGATACCATGGGGGCCGCCAGAGAACGCTGCAGGGAGGCATAAGGATTTTTATGTGCACTATAACCTGGAAGTACGTCCTAGTCATAGCGACAGAAGAAATGACGTATTTCCAGGATGAAGAAGAAGAGTTTTCACCTGACCCGGAAGTGCTGGATAATCACATGGACTGAGGGATCAGAAGCACTTCTGGGTCAAGGACTTTAAAGGATTGTGGGAGACGAGCTGAGTCAGGAGGAAGGGTGGCAACGCGTCTGGCAGTGGAGGATTGTTATTGATTATTGTTATTGTTTATTGATTTATGAGTATAGTGGAGTGGAGAGTGCTTTGTGCACTGTATTGTCCAAATAAATATTATTATTGGACTTTTATCTGGTGTCTGGTGTCTGATCTAAGGGTTCAAGGGAGCAATAGCACCCCCTGTCACAATATATAAAAAACGTGACCAAATAAAAAGCTGTACTGTAAAAAATCAGTTTACCCCACTAACACACTAATTAATAAACAACAAAGATATAATGGGAAGATGACCCATATAACAAAAATCAAACAAGCGGCTGAATTGCATTGAGTCTCAATGTTAATTACGGGAAGCTCAATCTTCAATGACGGTCAGGGAACAGCTCCTTTTTATAGTGACGGGACTAGATGGGGCGGGGCCTTTCAGGGCATCAGCATGTAGCTAGGAGTCGTCCTTGGGTGGCCATTCACCACTGGAGAAAAGGAAGAGGATAACACTAGAGTCAGCAGCATACCAGATAAAATTGAATAAAAGCAAATAAAAAAAACTAGAAAAAGAAAATAAGATTCAAGCACACACATTTAATTATGTGTTTTGTCACACATGTGCACATAGGGACCATCTACAGGGTTCTAGTGAGGTAAGCCACCCGTCGCTAGCACTTGAGGAAGCACTGCCAATAACACTGAGGATTCTCCAGCATTACAAAGGACTGACAAGCCTAGGCTGCCCTGGATGTGAGAAGTCTGTAATTTTTTCATTAACAACCTTTCTGTTTTCTTTTGATTCTTCTTTTTACATGCACACACACCTACTGTATATGCAGCATATATACAAAAACAATTGCACTTTAAATTAGTTGTCACAGGGTTTTACTTTGGGGAATTCTCTGAGTGGGAGACCAAAACGGATGAAACCACTGAGCAGAGCTCTCAGTGCTGTACCTGTGTTGTCACCAGTGAAGGAACAAGCTAATAAGATTGGCCATGTCCCATCTGTAATAAATTAAAGTAATCCCTAGACGTTCTGTAATCATCTCCAATTATCCAAGAGGTTAGCAAAGAAAAGAGAAGTGGACTACTAGAGACCAGTTTGTTTCACACACACACTCTGTGTTTTATTGGGCAGAAATGGCCTGTTCTCATCATAATTGTTCTAATGTTCAGATATATTATTGTGCAAATGTGTTAGGCTGCCGAGGAACGTTATTTTTACATCTAGTTATTTTAATTCATCCAAGCCCTTTGCCCTGCTTGTTGTTCTTTTCCCTGTCTAGGTTTTCTCTCTCTCTACTTCAGTTTGGGGTTATAAGGTGGCCAGTCTAATACTGCAAACATCTTCTCTTAGCAAGTCTTAATTGTTTCTGCAGTGGTCATTAGCATGCTGACAGATTAAGTTTTGCTAATAAAGTTTATCTAATCTAATCTAAATTGCTTTCTTGAAGCTGTTGCATAATGAACCAAAATCTGTTTGTTTCTCAGCAGTCATTATTTCCAAGATTTTGAACAGATTCTTTACACCATTGGCTGAAATGCTCTTCTAGATCATGACATAGTCGTCACCTTACTTCACAGCAGGCTACAGACAAGCATTAAATTTGTTCTTGTCATCTCTTTTTCTTCCAACTTTCTAGTTTGCCTTCATTTCTCCATAAGACTTTCTGCCAGTATTTGTTGCCTTGTGCTTTATGCATCCTGACATCTCTTCTGCTTGTTGCCTTTCCTCAAGAAGGGCTGCCTAGCTGCAGCACACCCTACAAGACAGTTTCTTTTAAGACTGTTAAAGTCAGCTCTGGGAACGAGTGTGCTTTGGAGTTGTAGAGAATATGAGCAGGAGATAAACAGGGTAGGATCAGACAAAACAGTAGAGGGACAGCCAACAGGTTTAAATATCAGGAAACAGATTTAGTTATAATAATCAAACAACAAATACAAATACAGAAATGCAAAATACAAAACAAAAGTCCTAGAATTAAAGTTATTCTGAAAAATGCCTCCTAGTCTCCACTATGCTATAGAAAGAATGCAAAATAAGGTAACGGATCCAAAGCAAGAATGCCTGGGTATTTATATAGTTGTTTTAAATAATGGCAACATGATGACATCAAACACACAGTTCTGCAATTTTTCATGTGGTAGCACTCTGACATCCTCATCTTGAACACTATCGCTGTGGCCATGAAGCACAATACAAAATGGTGAATCCTGCTAAAGCTGCTTAAACAGAATGTCTCCACAATGACATCACTGGACATAATGATACCTTCTAATAATTCCAATAACATCAATTGAAATTACAGTGCGATTCTCATGGTGAACTAAAATATGCCAGTATAGAACAATGACAAAAGAAGAATGTTGTAAATTATGATTTGGACACCTACATTCTTGGTATCCTATTTTTGATTTGGTACATGGTATTGTTTTTATTTATGTTATTAATTTTTCTCTTTATTTCAGTGCTGCCATGGCTGTTTATGGCTGTGTTCATGATGCTGGACGCTGAGCAAGCAGGTCACGGAATTTCACTCTGTTTCATAAGCAAGTGGCCTTCTAAGTACTGCTCGTCATATGCAGAAAACCTTCTCCGAGTCTTCCACTGCATTTTCTGCATTCCTATTACCTGGTTACTTCATATTATATACCAATCCAGTTTTTAATGTGATGTTGCATGCTTCTTGATGCAAAACTGAGATCATGTGTTAGTTCAGCCATTTCGAAACCTCTGGTCAAGGCACCTCAGGATTTATAGCTTCCATCAATTTCACAGATTCTTAAATTGCACTGCTGCTTTTCACTAATCTGAAGGAGACGTGCTGGTGGAGGAATTCAACAAATACATGGAATAGCGGGGATGCCTTAAGAAGAGTTTTGTGATAGTCCAGTCATCTCTTAAGATGTTAATGCTTTTTTGAAAACACACAATAATTTTTTTTTTTATCAATGTTTATGTAAAGTTAGTCTAATATATTGTATTTTCAAAACTAAATAAATACTTGCTGCCCACAAATCTAGCTTTAAAAAGAATTTTACTTGAGTAGTCTAAGACTTTGCATAATACTGTGCATATATAAATATAGTGTAATGTGTTTATATATGTATTTATTTCTTGCTATGTGTGTACAAATGCAGCATGCATATACACTGATATATATATATATATATATATATATATATATATATATATATATATATATATATATATATATATATATATATATATATATATATATATATATATATATATAATATACAAGCATTCCAACTTTTTGCAAGCCAGAAATTATTATTTATTATCCCAAAAAGTTTTTTTTTCTCTTTCATTTCTGTGTGACATCTTGTGCCAACAGATATTCCAAATTGTCATGGGGGAAAGAACATTAACATTAGCTGAGTTCATTTAACACATAGAAGAGCTGTGGGTGAAAACGAGAGCAAGAGAAAAAGACAGAAAGTGTGTGTTGGAACCATCTGCACTGTTAGAATGTATGGGATTTTTTTGTTCATATTAACTCTTGATCCACTTGATGGTTTTAAATGGAATGTAAGGCTTCTTTTAATATGTTGCCTGTAACACTGGCTCTCATCTCGTTGAGGCATTAAAACTGTTTTCATTTAATGTTCTTGTGTTTATATAAAGCAAAAAAAACACACTAGAAGGATATTTGTAATTCATATTAGCTATGTTTGCCAACTATATGTTTTGAATGTTGGTGACTTAAAAAAAATCCCCCATACTTAGAATACACCAAATTGAAAATAAAAAATGGTAATTCAGTAAACCATAGCCGATAACAGTCATCAATCTATTTTTCAAATATACTCATACTGCCCAAATCCAGAAAGTATTAATATATTGTTTGTTCAAAATAGGATGTACTGAAAGAAGAGCAAAATGCCTGTAGGCATGGCAATCTCTAGGGCAAATTAACTATTTTTTTCCAGAATGTGAATGTAAAGTGTAACATCCTATATCATCCATCATTTCATTCATTTCAATGATACTTTACATGGGTCGTGCAGTAGCCTCCCATGTGGTGTTTGCATTTTATCCCCTTCAGGCACATTTTTTTTTCAGGCACTACAGTTTGTTCCATCCATATACCATAGATCTATGGGCCAGAAAGAAAACAAGAGAAAGGCAAGCTTTTATAATGAAAATCAATTATCTATCAATGTGATTCTCTTACAGTATGTAAAGACTACCATTTATCACAAAATAATATGAAAGGATGCCATATTTGCACCAGTGTGCAGATGGTGGTGATATAAGATGGTATGCTGCCAATAGAAGCAGAAGAGGCATAGGCTGGTGGAGGCAAAAACATGTGGGTCCCTTACAGATTGCAAATGGAAGGCCCCCAATTCTAAATTACCTCAACTGCTTAAATTTGACACACTTTGGAAAGGAATTTTGGTATTTGGTACACTGTATTAATCCCCAAGGGGAATGATTGATTTCCTGAATTGTTTGTTTGTTAATATAGTGACTTTCAGGTTCTGTACAAATTAAATGAACACTATGGTAGCACAGTGGTTGGAGGTGCGGAGATCAAAGCTTAAGCCATTCCCAGTTTGTATGAAATTTCTACTTTCTCCCCAAGTCTGTGTGCATTTTCTGCAGGTACTCAACCATCCTAAAAATGTGCAGATCAGCTTGACCTGCAACTCTATAAGGTGGCCTTGCTGGTACGTAGATAAGTGCACTTTGTAATGGAATGGCCCACCAGCCTTACACCCAACACAGCAATGGTAGTCACCAGTCCCTGTAACCCTGGAGGTTTAAGCAGTTTTAAAACATTAACGAAAATAAATAAAATTACACTGATTTCTAATTTGAAATGTGTCTAATACCTGCAGATACGACCGTGAGCTATTACACAGTGTGTTGATGCTTTGTCTGTTAATGGCTTCTTCTCTTTCCAGCAATACTGATACTGACACTTTCTGCGGGTTTTGTCTTTTGAGATCTAACATTATGTATCATCAGAGTACTGTAGATTCTCACCATGTGCCCAGCGCTGCCAGGATAAGCAAGGGATTCCCATTACATTGGGGTAAATTAAGAGCAGAAATACAGCCTGCAATTTTTATCAGTTGTTTAAACCTCAGGAGCTTGGATGCTCCCTCACACTCAATGACTCATTTGGACTGACAGACACAATGGCAGGGTAGACACAATGAGAGTTTACAGGCTCACAAAAGGTCTGAGGTCTTCTGAACAAGTTCATGTGAGGCTATCTGGTAAGGTGGTAGCATTGGGATTCGTGGTATCTGAGCAGTTTGACTCTGTGATACCATATCTAGTTTTTACAGTGACAAGATAACAATATGCAAGCTTTCGAGGCGACTCAGGCCCCTTCTTCAGGCAAGATGTTGCCTCGAAAGCTTGCATATTGTAATCTTTTTAGTTAGCCAATAAAAAGTGTCATATTGCTTGACTTCTCATTACATTCATAATGGCTAACACAGTACAAAACCCTAGTACTACAGAAGGCTTAATATAACTACGCTTGCTATCCGTATTTGCCTGATTAGCCTGTATCTGATTACTAGCAGTCTTGCTTAACCACTATGGAATGTTCCTCAGTATTTCTTCTCTGAAGGTCTGATCATGATATTTTCATTAGTATAAATATCATACAGTGACTTGTTCTCCTACCATAACCAACTTTTTCTTCTTCTCATTAATGTTTTACAGCCAGACTTGCAAAAGCATAAACACAGTAACGCTTCCTGATTAGTCAATGGGAATTGAAAAACAGAATCATATGTCATGACCTTTGACAACTGACACAGTCAAGCAATTCATTTTTCTGACATGTCAAAAAGTCATCATGGTCCCATAAGCCCTCAGATCAGGTCAGAATACCTTATCGCACCTTATGAGTAACAAATTTCTTGTGATTTTCTGGCGATTAAAAAAAACGCTTGGGAACTTGCAACTTGAGCTAAAAATTGCATAGTGTATATCCATCATAAGTGCGTTTGATGACAGATGCATACATGAATAAAATCCAGTTCTGGTCAGTAGTTTTGTATGTTTGGTGTGTCATACAGCTATGTTGCATCCATGCACTTGTGCTAATAAAGAGTGTGCTGATGGATGGACACAAGAAGTATTTTAATGTTATCATTTTTAAAGTAGTTGTATTTAGAACACTGCTGATCGCAAGGATTGCATATTGTGGTCTCCAACAGGTGGTGAACAGTATCCTTTCCCCACTGTTCTGTCCGCCTTATTCTTTTGATTATGGAAGTGGACAGTCTCATTCCCCCCTCTCTCATGTTTATTTATTTATTAGTTGTTTGTTTTTTTCCACAGTGTGAATAGTGGCCATAATTTGCTCCTAAGGCTCCATATTTTCAACTGGCCCCATATATTGACTAATCTAATAAACAAAAAAAAATCATAATGAAAAATTAAATAGCTGTTACTTTGCTGCTTCATTTTCTCCTCGTAAGTGTTAATCCATCTCTGGAGAGCATTGTAGTTTGTGAACACAGAAGACGCGATGATGTGAGAGTGGTTAATGGCAATTTGTGTTGATCGGCAAAATCTGCTACAGCGTTTTTCGCAGCGAGTGAACTGTGTTCACCTGTGGCCTTCTTTGCACAATATCTTCCTGGAAATTCATTGTGTAGCCTGCTTAGATTAACTTTTTTTCCCAGTGCCCTATGAATCTTTGTGAGGCCTCCGAGTCATAGCAGCAAATATTGGATGGAACAGCCACCTGGGTATATAGCACCAATCTTATTAGTGGGCTATAAATTATTGGAAAACTTGCAAATACATTTACATGCAAGTGTTGCACTTATTTAGTAGCAACGGCAATGAATGAGCAAAAGTATCAAAGGAAAAAACAAATAAACTGTACTCTTTGGTTTGTGAGAGATGAGTACCTGCTATTGAATCTGTGGGGGACAAGCCTTAGTAAATTCATTCTTCCTGTCTCTCACTGTCTGAAAGATATTTTACTGTTCTGATATTTAACCCTATTAAATTTTATCTCCAAGAGACACAGTAGTGCAGTGGTTAGCACTGCAGCTTCACAGCTCAGGTCACATTTTTGGCTAAAATAATCGGTCCAGCATAAGTTGGCAGAGGTTTCCAAGCCATCAGAGACACTTAAAAGACCAATGCACCACTCAAAACTAGTCCAGTTTCTCCTTTATGGAGTTTGGGAAACTTCTCGAACAATTCCATGATTGTTCAGCGAAGTCGAAACAAAGCTGATTCAGTGGGGTTCATTCATAACTAGTGTCATTATTAATGGATGGTGTAGACGTTGTCAAAAGAGACAAAAGCATTTTAAAAACCAGGGATTCAACGAAGCAGATGAAGACAAGGTGGAAAAATACAAGTATAAAGGACAAACTTGAAATTAGTTTCCCACAAGAAAAATTTTAAGGCTAAAGATACTTGTGGTGTTAGAAGCCGTCAAGGGGCAAAAAGCAAAGGGCAAAATCATATTGCCGAAATAAAGGCCATGATAGACTCAATGACTAATCTAAGAACGAGGAACAGGAGTCTGTTTAAAATACAAGTGCATGCAACACTTATCCATTTGTAATATTCTTTGGGGATCGGACATGATGACACATTGTTTTTGATAAAGTTGGTAGACCATATCCAGAATTTTTGGTTTCCTCTTAGTGGTAGCACGCACATAACGAAACTTCATATAGCCTTTCACATAGTTTAGGAAAGTCCACAATCTTGATGTCAGACTATAGTCTGAACTCTTATGGACTGTATTTGTGTGAAGATGTTTAAATTCTGTTGAGGTTTGCCAAGAGCAGGCGCCTGTAACATAGCTATACGGCACATGGATATATACAGTATGTGGCATGCCATGTTTGAAAGACGTTACAACAATCGCATTCACTTTCATTACACAAAGTATTTTTTAATTGTCTTTCAGCTCATTAGTGTCTTTAGAGCTAAAGTTCTTCTGCTTACAGCACAAACCCAATTTAGTTTTGTATCCTGTAAAGATTTCCCTCCATCTTCAAACTCTTTCAATTGTTTGCCCAGTCTGTTTCACGATTGACTTCTTCTAAATACAAATTAATTATTACTTAGTTTAGGTGCCCTTTTCATTGAGTCCCTTTGGTATAAACATTAATTATGTTTCTTTCTTTTATATGCTAGCATTATTCCACTAGGTCTTCCCCAGGGAATAGACAGTTAGCCTGGACTCTGCAGAAAAAAAAAATAAAAACAGAACTTGGAAGCCCAAGCAAAAGACCTTGGATCTGCACAAGTGATATTTATGTGTGAGATCAAAAAACATTTACCTTTAGATGTTCCCTGTTATGAATATTCAATTTACTTATTGAAATCTAATTAAGAGTTCCTTATCTCTGGGGCCTTTTAATCATTGCATATTGCCGGAGGCTAGGATTGACTGACAGCCAAAGTTTCACAGAAAAAAAAAGAAACACATGGGTGTTGTTGCATGCAGGCTTTCAGCACTAGAACTGGAAAAATGATGAAAACAACCAGAAAATTAACATTTAAGTGTTTTTGTAATTATTGTGGACAGAGAGTGCATTTTAACCAATAAATACCTTTCCAATTTATTTTCTAATACTCTACCCCAAGTCCTGGAGTCTTCCCTTACAGCCCTGAGGAAAGGGGCTGTATGGAACAGTACAAGACATAGAAAACTTATACTGTGCAAATGTTCATCCCTCCATTTACAAAATCCTTTATAGCTCCATTTTCATGGGGACAGGATGCTGAAGCCTAAGCAAAAGATGCAGGCCCATCTCAGAGATACTTGAGTGTACTCGCACACAGGCCAGTCTCGGCGTAATCATCAAGTTAATCTGCACAACTTTGAGATGTCAGAAGACATGAAGTATCAGAGACAGAAGTTAAAGGATATACACCTGTTTGATGCTATGTTTTTTATGAATATTTATATTTTAAATTGTATAAATTTATCTGTACACATCTAAGATTATAACTAAACGTGCCATGTAATTATATATTAAGAGTTAATTATTTGGTTTCAGTCTGGTTAGTTAAAAGTTCCAGGCTAGCAAAAAGTTGAAAGTTTTAATAACATGGAATTAGATTACTAAAAGAAGTTTTAAATCACCTAGTATGTTACTGTAGACTCTGTCCACATTAGGACATTTTCGTTTAAAAACATTGACTTTAGTCTCCATTTTCAGACTTTCATCCACACTACCCCAACATTTTCAACTTCCAAAAATGAATAAATTTAAAAATGATGTCCAGTGCAGTATACTTCTAAAAATGCCACATAAGCATTTCAGCGTGGACAGGCGAAAGCAAGGTTTTTCAAAAATTTAACACTCTAATTGTGCTTTAATTGGTTCATGCTCATTACATTGCCCTTCCCTGATTGGGTCCTACTCATTACAAGGTATCATTACCTGATTGGTGATCTGTCATAGAAGAAAAAAAAAACATATTCCAACACAGCGGGCCTAGAGTTGCTTTCCATTGCACTTGTTTTGTTGCTTACCTGTATGCATCTAAATTGCAGGCATTGTGGTGTAGTGGTTAAGGCTTGTGGACTTCAAACCTTGAGCTTTTGAGTTCAGATTCTGCTCCCGACACTATGTGACTCTGAGCAAGTCACCTGACCTGACTGCTCCAATTGGAAAACCAAAAGAAATGGAACCAATTGTATCATAAATGTTGTAAGTTGCCTTGGATAAAGACATCAGCCAAAATGTAAATGCATTTTATACAGTATGAATGCTGCACACAAGCAAAAAAGACAGATAACTGACCTGTTTCTACAGTTCTGTGATAAATCTCATTACTGGTAGTGTTACCATCCCTTTAAGGATTACCGGTTTTATGTGCATGCCCAGTGTAGGTGGACAACTATGTCATATGCAATTTCAGGTGTTTTAGTGTGGATGGAGACGCTTTTATAAATGATGTGAAAATGCTAGTGTGGACGGAGATCATTTTTAAATAAAAACATAGTAGTGTGGACATAGCCTTAATCTCCTTTAGTCACCAATTATTGGTAACTGGTGAGGGCTCACAATTACTATTAATGTTCTCAGAGTATTAGAATAACAAAGAAAGTCATTGCATGGGAACAGACAAGTCAAGGTCTTCATTCCACTGGGAATTGTGGAATACTTGGCACTTCTAACTGGAGCTACTATTGAAATGAAGTTCGACTGACATAGAAGCATGTTGAAACTTTATGCTGAAACAGTTTAAAATCTCCTGCTACCAGATTACTTCTTTTGTTCCTGTAGAAAAAGTTTAGAAAATGAAAGAATGCAATTGTAATGTGGTTATTACATCAATGCGTAATTTGTCGGTGTTATCAATCAAGAATCAGCAAGAAAACGGAATCGGCAACAAAATATTGCAGTACTCTGCTGTGTTGTCCCCAACCCAACTATCCCCACCCCCCACAACTCTAATGGTTATGGTTTTAAAATTTATACTTCTATGATGAATGTAGAAGACAGACATTTCGAGATAAGGTTGTTATTGTCACTTACTTACTGTATTATAGTGTTATGGGTGGCAATGTGTTGCATGTTGATTACCATATACAGGTAAGAATTCCACTGTACTCTGTATATGTGACAATAATGACTTCATAAGCCTTGTAGCCCACATGCAAATTGGGAGCATCCACGCAACAATCTGGAACTACGAACTAACAAACCAGCATCTGAGGAAATCCCATCACTAACTGCCTCTTCCCTTTTCACCTTCAGACCAGACAACAAAGCCTTCTGATGTCACTTCTGGTGTGGCCCTGAAGGTCCTGCCTCTTCTACCCCTTGGTGCGCATTCACAAACCAGAATCAAAAACAACACAAAGCTTCAAGAGACAATAGGAAATTGGCCTAGATAGAGAGGTAACATCAGACAAACAGTGCCCACAATTCTTTTTCATTGCTGAGACTTTTTTTTTCCATATACTTTGTCATAATAAATGGCCCTTTATCATTTTTTCTCTCTGTTTTCTTATTCTTACAACGTATAAATATAGGGAGCATGAACAAAATGTTGTAATTTCTAAATTAAACATGGCAAGATTTGCTCATTTAAGCAAAACAAAAAGTCAATAAGTGCTTCAGAAATAAAAGCGAGATTTTTTGAGAAACTGCAGAAACTCTTGGCTTGAACAATGGGGTAAAATTCAGAATGGCACCCCATCCAGGCCCCATTTCTGCTTTGTGCCGGTGGCTGCTGGGATAGTTTCTGGCCCCTGTCACTCTGAATTTTATTAAATGAGTACAAATAATGAATGAGTGGATAGATGTAATGATTCATAGATAGATGCACGGATTGTAGAGTATCTCAAGGTGAAACAGAAATTACACACGCAACTACCATAATTAAAATCACAAGAATATGATCTGAATAGTTTAGATTTATTACAACATTGGAACGGCAAATGTGAGACTCAACAATCAAATTGAAAATGCTGGCAAAAAAAGCAAATATAGCAGAAAATCTCCTATAGTACAAAGGTCTATCACATATGGATGAACTCCAAAAGCAGAGAAGGGCAAACAGGACATCCTAGAAGCATCCATTTGTAATAAGTAAAGCTCAGTCTTTTGTTTTCTGTGTTCATGGCGTTGCATCACACCATCAGTGTCTGATTGTATGTCATGCTGGGTTTCCCTGTATGTGATGTTCCTCCAAAATTGTCAGTTTCCTCTTGTAACAGTGCTCATTTGCTTCATTGAGTTGTGTTCTCTTATAATGTTTTGTTTCCAAATAAAAGGAATGCAATTTAAAAAATAAAGTAAGGCTATGGGCAATTCCTGCTAAGATAAAAAAAATGGATGATTGGGCCTGTTCTGCCTAGCATAAATTTTGCACCAAAATTTTGAAAATGACAATAACCAATAACTGTCACCTTTTTAGTTCTATTGAGTTTTTATTATTTAGTACCTTTTTAAATGTTACTTGGAATTGTAACTGCTACATTTTAGCCACAGTCATGTGTTCATTTTTTTCCAGTGGTGACAGTGCAAGGCAGGGGCCAGCTACTAAACGAATACAAATACAGTACAGTATTATTGTGTTTCCATTTCAATTTGTGAGAAAAGAGCATAAATGAAGAGAAATGCAAATTCTGTATACTCTATAACTAGCTACAAAATAAATGTAGAATTAATGTTCAGAAATCACTTCTTGTTTTGTGACCTATTAGCTGGCTTTTTATAGAGCCACTCACTGTTGCTAGCCCAGACATTGCTCATCTGGCCTGGACGTGACCTATTTCATGCCCAGGTGTGGTCTCGGGACCCAGAGGACACCATTATAACTGAGTCTGGGAAGCATTACATGTATTAACAGTGGCCATATGTTGAACAGGAGGGGAACAGCTGATGGTGTGTAATTGACAGAAAATCTACATATCACGCTAAGGTTTGCAGAAGCTTAAGCCCCTCCAGAAAAACTGAGCAAGGAGAATGCAACGGTAAGTGAAAGAGGATTTCCATCTAGCAATATCTGATACAGTCCAAATTCAGACTGTAAGCACATTTAAGGCTCTTAGGGATTGGGCAGTTTATAAACCCTAAATCTACAGCTGTATAGACTGAGACAAATGCACATCACAGGAAAAGAGAGAGCAGAAACTCAGAATGGCAGCAAGATGCAATGACCGTGAAAAGTGAGCTATGTGTAAAAGTTGAGTAATATGGTATTCTAATATATAAATATGATGTAGTCTTCTCCACATGAGATAGATTTGATTTGTGTGGTCTAACTGGAGCTCTGTATTAGAGAGGATATCATGGGTATTCCATAATAAGAAAGTGGGCCTAACATAAATTTTAAGAATTGCCAATTTTTACACATTCTGATATGTTCCAAAAATATAAACGTGATAATAGAGTTCAGACAAAATACTAAAATAAAACTAAATAATAAAATTTTACTGTATCTTGCAAATCTGTGAGCTGCAAGAGGCCTCTAGCTGTGAATCATCTGGCATGGGGTAGGTGTTCATGGGAAAATAGGGTGAGCCAAAGATCAGGAGATAGAAGGAACAAAAAGAAAAAGGCACAGTCATGGACAAAGTATTATCAGGGGTCTGAAAAGTCATAGAGGCCCACTATCTCAAATGTTGCAGCTAAAACTGAAACTAAAAATGAATGTCTCAGAAACAAAGTTAAAGGTTGTAACAATAAATTCTTCTTAGAAGAGCCTATTAGCTTCCTATACTCTAGAAAAATATTGTCGTAATTAAGAAAGGGGTCAGTGCTTGGTATAATGCAGTGCCACATTAAGTAGGTGGGATGTAATGATGCAAAACATCATGTGACCCCCAACCCAAGTCACGTGACCAGCCATGGCCATGGTAATGGCAAATAATATGCTCACAGCTAAGCACAAACAACCACAAAAAATGTTTAACATACGGCATCTTATATATGCCTAAATTCACTACACCAACTGCACTTTATGGGGTGAAGAGGAATAGGAAAGCCCTTCTCCCTGTTGTTCAATGAGAGCATCTCTATGTTGAATTTTTACATTTTTTTCCCAGTTCTGTTTTGTGGATATTCTTATTTTGTTAAGTTTTTCAGTTGGAAGGAATTCAATTATTATATTATTTTTTAATTAACAATATTTTCAGGAGCATATATTTTATTTATGTCTTGGCAAGCCATCATCTTGTTTTTTTTGTGGGTGCCGCCATTTTGAGCCATCTTCACCGTACTGCTGCTAATGATGTTGCTACCTTTTGACAACTAGGAGTTGCAACAAATGACGTCACCATTGTGACAGTATAAAGGTCAGTGTCACACACTTTCTAGTTTTGTGACATTCTAGATAACTCACAAAAACCGTACAGTCTTAGTAGTTTGATTTGAATCATAAACTTTACAGAGTTTTGCATGCTTATTTGACTTGAGTGTCAGTATTGTGCTTTGTGATTGGTTTATTTCAGAATAGTTTGACTTCAATAATGACCACATTTGATTTTTGGACTTGGATTTTTTTTTTTACTTGTCCATCTCCCAATTAGCGTTTTCATTCTGGAATTCCATATTCTTTCTTATGTAGCTAGAGTGGGGCACCGTATGTTTATTAGTACTCAGTCACTTATATGGATTTGACGTAAAGTGATAGCTAATCAGAATTAGAGCCCTACTCTCAGAATAGCAGCTTCTGCTGCAGTAAACCATGAAACGTTGTGCTTTTGGCAATTATAGACTTATTTACAAGTGCTGCACTGATACTTAATCATTTGTACTTGTTTCCTAATAATTAACATATAAAGGATCAACGTATGTTTCACTTTTTAAATAAATTAACTAATTCATGTTGCAGAATTAATCCATATCATGTGATATTTCTGGTGTTGTTTTATTGATTAGATTAGATAGAACCTTATTTGTCCCCAAGGGAAAGTTTGGCTTTTTTACAGAAGCTCTTTAAATACATAATAAAGAACATATTCTTGTGAGTACAAAGTGGATGCAATTGAGAAAGGGACCATGCAGAAGAACTGCCTAGAGATCAGTATTGTTCAGGGGGCTCTTCAATTTAATAAATGCTCAAAATGTGCAACGGATACATTCTGATTATAAAAGTAACCATGATCAGTTTTTAGATTTGTGTGTTTTTTTTTCCCTTGTCTTCTTAGGGGCTGTCAAAAAACAGTAAAGCCCATTGAGGTATTCCTTGTGTGATTTTGGGCTATGCAAAAAATACATTATTATTGTTATTGAATGTATTCAAGATTTCTTTTTTCCTATAGCATTTGTATACTTCATTACTTACAGATGTTGAGTAGAGTTAGTTCTCATGAATTGTTACTAATTTTTTCACAAATTATGATACGAAAACCACATATAAAGCCACAAACAATACAAAAGCAATTCATTCCCTAATTTATTTATTTTACCATATAATGGTTACACCCATGGTTTCAGTCTACTAAGAAAATGATAAAGACTAGGAAAAAAAAAACAAATAACTAAGAAAATAAACTGAAACTTCATCAAATAAATATTAATTAATATGAATGCATTCCTGACAATAGGATACCTGGGTTTTCAGTGTCCTGGGATGTAGACTTTAATGGTGCACCTTTACATTTGTTACTGTGATTTTAAAATCAAAAAAACAAATCTAAGGTCAGAAAACAAAGCCAAAAATTATCCTAACTACCTATTAACATTTGCAGGAATTAAGTGGTTAACTCTGACAAGCTATTAACCTTTTCCTACTTAACTAATGACAAGTCACTCTCTTTTTTAATAGTCAAGTCTTTTCCACCTTAATGAAAGGATCTGTCAGGTTATTATAAAAGATGGCACATCAAAACCATTTGTGGTCATAAAATGCATTGCATTTGTCATTCCACTTGATAGGGCATCACAAAACATTACTGCTGCTTTTATGAATCCCATACCAAATGGCATATTGTAAGTCAGCTTGGATAAAGGTGTCAGCCAGATAAGTAAATGTAGCATAATATACAGTCATACAGTCATATGAAAAATTTGGGAACCCGTCTTAATTCTTTGGATTTTGTTTATCATTGGCTGAGCTTTCAAGCAGCAACTTCCTTTTAATATATGACATGCCCTTATGGAAACAGTAGTATTTCAGCAGTGACATTAAGTTTGTTGGATTAACTGAAAATATGCAATATGCATCATAACAAAATTAGACAGGTGCATAAATTTGGGCACCCCAACAGAGATTTTACATCAATACTTAGTTGAGCCTCCTTTTGAAAATATAACAGCCTCTAGACGCCTCTTATAGCCTTTGATGAGTGTCTGGATTCTGGATGGAGGTATTTTTGGACCATTCTTCCATACAAAATCTCTCCAGTTCCAGTTAAATTTGATGGCTGCTGAGCATGGACAGCCTGCTTCAAATCATCCCATAGATTTTCAATGATATTCAAGTCAGGGGACTGTGACGGCCATTCCAGAACATTGTACTTCTCCATCTGCATGAATGCCTTTGTAGATTTCGAACTGTGTTTTGGGTCTTGTTGGAATATCCAACCCCTGCGTAACTTCAACTTTGTGACTGGTGCTTGAACATTATCCTGAAAAATTTGTTGATATTGGGTTGAATTCATCCGACCCTCGACTTTAACAAGGGCTCCAGTCCCTGAACTAGCCACACAGCCCCGCAGCATGATGGAACCTCCACCAAATTTGACAGTAGGTAGCAGGTGTTTTTTCTTGGAATACGGTGTTCTTCTTCCACCATGCAACGTGCTTTTTGTTATGACCAAATAACTCAATTTTTGTCTCATCAGTCCAAAGCACTTTGTTCCAAAATGAATCTGGCTTGTCTAAATGAGCATTTGTATACAACAAGCGACTCTGTTTGTGGCGTGAGTGCAGAAAGGGCTTCTTTCTCATCACCCTGCCATGCAGATATTCTTTGTGCAAATTGCGCTGAATTGTTGAACAATGTACAGATACACCATCTGCAGCAAGATGTTCTGGCAGGTCTTTGGAGGTGATCTCTGGGTTCTTTGTAACCATTCTCACAATCCTGCCGCTCCTGTATTTTTCTTGGCCTGCCAGACCTGGGGTTTAACAGCAACTGTGACTGTGGCCTTCCATTTCCTGATTACACTCCTTACAGTTGAAATTGACAATTTAAACCACTGAGATAGCTTTTTGTAGCCTTCCCCTAAACTATGATACTGAACAATCTTTCTTTTCAGATCTTTTGAGAGTTGCTTTGAGGATCCCATGCTGTCACTCTTCAGAGGAGAGTCAAAGGGAAGCACAACTTGCAATTGACCACCTTAAATACCTTTATATCTCATGATTGGACACAACTGTCTATGAAGGTCAAGGCTTAATGAGCTAATCCAACCAATTTGGTGTTGCAAGTAATCAGTATTGAGCAGTTACATGCATTCAAATCAGCAAAATTACAAGGGGACCCAATTTTTTGCACAGCCAGTTTTTCACATTTGATTAATTTCATACAACTAAATACTGCTTCACTAAAAGCTTTGTTCAGAAAACACCCCAGTACTCAGATGTTCCTAGGAAATGAAAGACATACCACTGTTATCTTTTTTGTGAAAAGTAGAGTAAATTATTATGCAGGCTGAGAGGGGTTCCCAAAATTTTTTCATATGACTGTAACAGAGACATATGCATTGCATGGTGCACTGGAAATGTTAACACTGAAGTCTACGTTGATTTGTTAGATTTCAACCTGACTTAGACAGGCAGCACAGCTAGTATCCATACACTGGCTAAACTTCACCACCATCGTACTGCACACAGTTGTGGTAGTAACCATGTCACATTCAGTTTTGCTGCAAATCCCGCTCTTGGTGGGAAATCTCATGAGGATAAACCAAACACAAAGTGACAGCACAATGATGTCACAGAAACAGTAGTAAAATTAATAGCATAAAGGAAAATGAAATAAATGTGCAAAGTAAGAACAAGATTGGATTCAGGGGTTAAGAACTAGATCTACAATACAATTTTGGTTTGGTGTTTCTGATTGTGATAATCAGTTGTTTCTGATGTCTGCCTACTATAGATACAGCACATTTTGGGCCTGCTTCAGTTTTCCAAAATTCTTCTTCACATGGTCATTTTCTCATTTTCTCACTTGTTAAATCTCTCAACACATTTCTTGTACAAGAGTCTACAATACCAGGAAGGCTGTAACATCATGACACTACAGAGGTCAGGTTAGGAGAGTCATTAAGTGATGTAATCACAGCCATTTTTCCCATAAAAGGTGACCTAAAGGCGTATTCTCCAATATATTTGAAAAAAATATTTTTTTCAAATGCCAGTTTCCATCATTCACTCTCCTTCATTCATTTTTAAATGTGTATTTCCTTGAAAACTGTTTTTGCTTGAGCTTTTCTCATTATACTTACTGTGAATGTTTTGTTTGTTTCACATATTTCATTCCTGGTTCTTATGAGGACCAAGTTATCTTCGGCAGATACTCACACATGCGGGTGTCAGGTTTGAGATGCATCTGGCCCTTATATTTCTATATTTAGTTTTGAAATGCAGAGGTTTGAGTTAGGGGAAATGAATACCGTTCATTGTTTTATTTATCATCACCTTCTGTAGTGCTGTCACAGTTGCTCGATATAACTGCACAAGCACTGGTTTGTGATGTCATGTGATGCCAGGTTTAGAAGCACATGGGCTGCATGAAGTTCGCACTTGACCTGTAAATAACAATGAAATATAAAACGTTATCTTAAGAATTTTTTTTACTTATTTTAGAAAGTTTTCTGATCAGTTGATTCCCACCTGTCTTCTGGTTTTTGTTTCTAGTTTACTGATTTTTATCTCTGTTGAATAAACTCCGAACCCCTTATAAGAAGGTCATGTTTGAAAAGCCAGATGTTAAGAGCTTGACCGCAGGATTTATGTTTTAGCTTCTTCTCCACAGGCTGATATTTAGACCCTCTAACATTTTTTTAAACTTCACACTGTTCTCTATTTTTAACCTCTTCATCACTGACACAATGTCTGACTACTCAGTGGTGTATTTCATTGCAGCACAGTGGTGACATCTCCTGTGTTGCATGTGCACATATCTTTGCTCCTTTTTCAGTTTCAATGCTTCTAAAGAATTTAGAGGTCCCTTCTTTCTTAGCATCCAGAAGATGGCAAGGCATTTTTAAACATCTGGAAGACCAAGTAATGCTATTTGTTTGCATAATACAAACTTCCATTGAACTCCATACACATAACAATACATTTGAACTTAAATCTGAATGTTGTGATAAATATGATACAGTACAATTTATTTTCATATAGCCCAAACTCACACAAGAAGTGTCGCAATGGGCTTCAACAGGCCCTGCCTCTTGACAGCCCCCCAGCTTGACTCTCTAAGAAGACAAGGAAAAACTCCCCAAAAAAACGGAAGAAACCTTGGGAAAGGCAGTTCAAAAAGAGACCCCTTTCTAGGTAGGTTGGGTGTGTAGTGGGTGTCAAAAAGAAGGGGGCCAATACAATACAATATGCAGAACAGAACACAAGTAATCCTCAATACAGTATAACAGTAAAATAAAAACATTACAAGTACAGAGCAGAATTCAACAGTTCACCACCGAAAGTACAATCTGTGTGATGGATAATTAAGATAATTATGGTGTATGACCGCCCTGGTGGCTATTGGGACCATGGGTACAGAGTTTTGAAGCTCAACCCTGTAGGGGCCTGAAAGTGCTGGGGGGAAGAGGATCAGGGACACCCGGAGTGCTTCCGAGTGCGAAACAGGCACTTCCGCCACACTGGGGAGTGCTGGTGGAAGATTGTCGGGAGACAGCTGGAGCACATCCAGGTGATTATAAAAGGGGCCGCCTCCCTCCGTTCGTGGGCTTGAGTCAGGTGGAAGAGGATGAAGCTTGGGAGGAGAGGAGTGGAGGCGGCCAGAGACAAAGAGGAGGCATTGGATAGTGAGGCCTGGACTTTGGGGGAGTTTTGGGGTTTATGTGTCACTTTGTAAATATGGACTGTGAAAATAAACGTGTGTTGGGTGAACCATCGGTGTCCATCTGTCTGTGTCCAGGCTGCTTTCCACTATATATATATATATATATATATATATATATATATATATATATATATATATATATATTAATATTGTCACAGGTGGCTGAGGGGGCGACCCAGCTGGGACGCCCCAGTGGACCGGAAGAGGGCTTAAGCCCACCTCAGACCACATGGGGCGACCACCCTGGTTGCTATGGGGACCACGGGTACAGAGCTTTGAAGCTCAACCCTGTAGGGGCCCGTGGTCACTGCCAGGGGGCACCCCGATGCCTTGGGCGCCCTGGACCTCAGCACTTCCGCCACACCCGGAAGTGCTGGGGAGAAGAGGAGCAGGGATACCTGGAGTGCTTCCGGGTACACAGCCGGCACTTCCGCCACACTGTGGAGTGCCAGTGGAAGATTGCTGGGAAGCACCTGGAGCACATCTGGGTGATTATAAAAGGGGCCGCCTCCCTTCATACGTTAGCTAGAGTTGGGTGAAAGAGGACGAGGTCTCTGGAGGAGGCAAGGAGGCGGCCTGAAGTGAGGAGATAAGGCATTGTGTTGGCCAGGACTTTGGGGACTTTTGGGGGTTTTGGGTTGCACTTGACTTTGTAAAATATGTATAATAAATGTGTTGTGGGTGACGTCAACGTGTCCGCCTGTCTGTGTCCGGGCCGGCTACCACAATATTAAGATAAAATGAGATTGCAACAAATGTGATATTTTACTAAGATATTCATTGCATTCGATTTTATGACAGCAGAATAGATGTTTTCAAGGGACTTGATAAATTCACAGAAAGTTGTTCTGAAATTTAAATGTGTTATTTCTGTCATAAGGGCAGCCCAGCAGCAAAGTGGTCAGTGCTGCTGCTCCATAGCTCTGCCCCCCTGGATTCACATCCCAGTCCGAGTGGAGTTTGCACATTCTGTCGTTGCCTGTGCTGGTTTTCCTCTGGGTACTGTAGTTTTAATCTTGCATCCTAAAAATATGTATTTTAAGTTAATGGCTGACTCCAAATTAACCAAGTACGAGTGTGTCTGGGTGTGTACAATGCCTATAAAATTCATTCATACCATTGGAAGTTTTATATAAGTGTCAGTGGATTTAATTTGGCCTTTTTAACATTGATCAACAGAAAAAAGACTCCTTAATGTCAAAGTGAAGACAGATCTTTGCAAAATTATCTAAATTAATGACAAGTGTAAAACGCAAAATAACTGATCACATAAGTAATATGACACACCTAAATTAACTGGTGCAGCCATGTGGTTTTAGAAGCCACATAATTAGTTCAATGGAGACCACTTGTCTGTAGTCAAGGGTCTTCAGGTGGTTGTAGTATAAATGCATTTTATCTGGAAGGTCGGAGTTGGGGAGTCAGTATGGTGGCCTAACCAACACAATCGAGACAAAAAAAAAAAAAAGAACACTCCAGGCAACTCGGTGAATATGTGACTGAAAATACAGGTCAAGGGATAGAGACAAGAACATCCATGTATCTAAGACCCTGAAATAGCCTTTGGAGTCCAGTTAAATCAGCCATTAAGAAAAGGAAAGGGTATGGCATAACTGTAAATTGGGCTAGACAGGCCATCTACAAAAACCTCACTGATCATGCAAGAAGAAGATTAGTGAGACAGCCCAGCAAAAAAAAAAAAAAGAGAGAACTGTGATGGAGTTTCAATATACTGAGGCTGGGACTACAAAGACTATGGAGACAACAACTCGTGCCTGGGAGCTTCACCAGTCAAGGCATCATGGCTAGAGTTTGTCAGAAATTGGCCATTTAAAGGTTCTGTGGTTCTGAACCCACAATTAAGCCATGTGGCCATCAAAATACACCATCCTGACCATCAAGCATGGTGATGGCAGCATCACGTTGTGGGGATGCTTCCCTGCAGCAGGTCATGGAAGGCTTGTGAGGGGTAAAATGAATGCAGCAAAATACTGGGATATGCTGCAAGTGTGCAAGAAACCTACATCTTGGGAGGAAATTAGTTTTCCAGAAAACCATTGACTACAAGTATAAAGCCAAAGCTACACAAGAATGGCTTAAAAAACAACCTGGAGTGGCTGAGTCAGAGTTCAGATCTCAATCCAGCTGGGAGTTTGTGGCTGGACTTGACTTGACTGTCACCTGACAGCCAGTGTTGTAAAGAATATGGAAATACTGCAGTGTGCAAAGCTGATAGAGAGACCTGTGCACCCATACTCAAGGGTATCATGACAGCCAAAGACACATCTATCAAATACTGACTTGAAGCAGTGAACACTTCTAGCATGAACTATTTTGTATTTCATATTTGTAATTACTTTAGATCACTTTGCAGAGATCTGTTTTCACTTTGACATTAAGGAGTCTTTTTTCTGTTGATCAATGTCAACAAATCGAATTTAAATCCACTGTGACTCAATGTTGTATGACAAGAAAATGTGAAAACGTCCAAGGGGGTGAATACTTTTTGTAGGCCCTGCATATGAGTGTTCCATCTGATGGTCTGCCAGCCCTTTCAAAGCTCATACTCACTTTGCACCTCATGTTGCTGTGTTAACAGCTGGATGGATGGTTTGATATATTAAAGGCAAACCGTGTACCCTGAAACATAAAGCTGTCAGAGGTCCATGTTGGAAAAATATCATTTATTATTACCTCTAGGCTCCACCATTAATATGGTGTATAAAAATGTATTTATCTGACATCTGTTGTGTAAGTCAGTTACTGTATGGCCTTAACGTTACCTGTGCTGGTCAGGTTGGACAGCTGCCACCGGATTCTTTTCCTCCTCTTTCTCCTTCCATTTTTCTTATATAAAATGTGCCTTTTATACTATAGAGCTCTAATATGTTGGCCATACTATAAGTAGAAGACTCCTGTTTTTGCTATAAACTTCCACCAGCAATGCATACTGAGATAAATTAAACTGAAAATGAACACAGAAAGCAGTTTCACCAGCTAAACCCTGAGATCTCCTCTAAAAGCTCTCATTTTAAAATGAAATTGGCTCTGTTATGGTCTCTCTGTAAACCGAAAACATCTGCAAGAGGAAGGGCTCGGGTTCAGCTTAACGTATGTGTCATATATAAAAGACAGGCCATTCATTCACATTAAAGAAGACATGGATTACTTATTGAATAACAACCTTCCAGCGAGACACCAGATATAAAAGGTTTCGTATACTTAATTTGAAGCATTCTAAACTGTTACTTGTACATTTAAATATCATTAAAAATGGAAATTTTGTTCAGACTATGCTTTAGAAAAATGGTGGGTTCCATTATTACATCTGTAATGGCTCTTTTACATCTTGATTTTTTTTAAAGATGACTATTGTACATACTTCATACATAGCCTTGAGCAATATGTTTTAATTAAAATTTGTATTGCTGCAACAAAAGGTTTTTCCATACAACAAAGGCTATTCATGCAGTCACCAGTGTTGTGACATTGCTACTAACCTGGTGTTAATTAGCAATTAATGAGGTTATTTAATTTCCAAATTATTTCCACTTTCATTGTGCTCCATACTGTGAATCACTTATGTGCTGGTGATAACCGAGCAATGCACATAACCTCCTTCATATATTAATCAAATATTCAACTATAAAAATAATTTAATGTTTTCAGTAAGAGGGCAAAATTTAATTGAGGATCAAATGCCTGCCAACATTCCACTGTAAATCATGTTAATCACGGCTAAGACCATTGAATTGCTTGAGACATCACATTCATTAGAGGTGTGGGGCTTCTATATTTAAAGGGGTGCGAAATCTTTTTTTTGGAAGTGCTTTGACATGAATAAATATAAAAAGGCTTTGATTAAATGTGGCATTTTGTTACCTGTAAGATCACAGATCATTCTCACTGAAACCCCCGTATAGTTTCTAACATTAAACAAGGCCTTGAATAGACAGTACAGTAATGTCAAAATGCAGAACGCAGGAAATGTATTGAAAAGCTTCAAGAATATCCATCAACATCTGCAAGAGAAAGCCTTTAGGGCTGTGTGATAAAGCGTTCACAAACTCAGTTGTGGAGGTTCACAGAACGTATGCAACAAGTACAATCTTGTGGAATCGGATCAAGGCATCAACGAAACCCGTGTCTCTAAACTGATCAGTCATTAAACAAGAAGAAAACGGCTAAAGCATTAAATAGATGACTATTGTAGGCACAGTATTCCTGACATTGTACTACCTGTTAGGATTTACTGAGCTTTATCCAAACTCAATGAGATCCATAGGCTAAGAATTAATAACATCTTTTCAAGACGTAGCTTCAAGATTGTCACTTTGTTAATTGTGGGGTGAGCCTTAGTGGTTACCCAGTCGGATCCCCTTTACAGTGGCACATTACAGGACTTCTGGTCAGAGGGCACGTCAAACTTCATGACTGAAGCTGCTGAATGGCGTTGCCTTGGAGTTGTCAGATTACACGACTATGAACTGCAGAGACGAAAGACTCTGTGATGACTTTTTAGACCAAAGTATCGTAAGCTCACCGCATTTTAACAGCAATTTATGCGGTGAGTTACGTTTTGGTGTTTAATGTGAACTGAAGTTCCTGACCGGTGTATCAGCATGTTTTATGCAATGCGCTGCCATTTAAATAATCGCACTAATAAGCAGGTATTCCTAATAGTTTGTCCAATGGGTGTAAATCACTATTACCTGCAGCCAGGCGTCCACCCATTCATTTCTTAAACCCACTACTCCTTTGGAGCCTTTCATAAACAAACAAATCAATCCTATGGTAGAAGCCAGTCCCACCTTAACTGAAGATTTTACGCAACATGCATATCTATTGGAGTTGAGAGACCCTGAGAAACCCCTCACATGGGGAGAACATGCAAACTACACTTGCAAAGTGACTGGCTGAGAATCAGACGTGGGTCATTGGAGGCAACACACAGCGCATGCCAATTCATTTTCATGAATTGTGTTCTAAGCAGAATCACTGTAATGTTAGCCTCATGAACACATTCTACGAGTGAACAGGGCCCTTTAAGAAAATTCTATACTAGCCTTTACCATCCAGCATGCTCATGTGTGAAAATGGCTTTCAAGGCCCTTTCCCTTGTGTTAGGGCTTCTAGGAAGCTGAGCTGACAAACCACTGCAGAAAAATGTAATTGAATCGGGCACTTTGGTAAATTTTGCTTTAGGCCTGCAATATGTTTCTTCGCAGCAAACATACTGCCAGTAAGTTTTATATTTTCAATTTGGAGCTGCTACATTTTTACATAAACAGCCCTGCCTCGCTGGCATTGTGCTAAGAGACAAAGTGAATTCACAGCCTAAGCAGACACTGTGGAGGCCTTAACTGCGCAGATTCCTAGTTTAACCCCCTGAACATGCAAAGTGTCAGCAGAAATCAGCATTTTCTTTTCTGTCAGTCACAAGTCAAAAGAATTACATTTTTTGACTTGCAGTTTTTGACTTGAGGATTTAGTTTTCCAAAACTATTACCTCCAAACAGACACTGGAGACACACATATGACATAACAGCTGACAGTAAAACAATGACGAAGCCCTAGAGGCTCTCAAATCGATCATTAATTCTCTTCACATTTCTGACTTTCTCTTCTGACTTTTCTCACTATGCTACACTGTCTGTTTATATATTTTTCTAACTCTTATTTATTTATTTCTGCTATTCCTCATTTAAACGGTTAGCCACTGTGATCCTAACCAGAAGGTTTCCTCTCATTTCCTGAATCATAAGCCTTATCACCATAAACTCATCAGATGTCATTTAAAGTGTATGGGGAAATATTTAATAGCATGCTTTCTTTCTGGTATTCTCATATTTGGGAACTTCTTTTTTATTTTTATTGCTGTTATAGTTTAGCATTCATTTTTAATATTATGTTAGGATCACTGCATCATTATTTTGTTGGTACATTTCTTTGCGGGCACTGGCATTTTCTGTGCTATTTCCATGGAGGCAATGACGTTGCTTATAGTATTGACGTCAGTTTTTGGTCACATCAAGCGTAACACCATGTTGTCGTACTGTGTGATGTCGTCTTGCAGTTATTATACAAAGTGATGAATGAGGTGGAACGATTTTTAGAACTTTAGAAAGATTTAGACAAGAACAGGCCAATCACCCTGACAAAACTTGCTAGTCTTATCCACTTAATTTCTGCAAAATAACATCAACTTCTGAAAGTCTCTAAAGTTCTACTGAAGCTACCTGAAAAGACCCAGAATTTGATGGCTGAAGAGCCTACCATTTTCTTTTATTGTTTTGCCCAGACAGGCTGCATTTTGAAGCCTTGAAGGCACTTATTTATTTTTGGACTGTAGAATTAAATGGGACAACCAGGGTTGTGTCCCAACCATTCTTTTGTCTTTGTCCTGTTATTTCTGGCACTCAGCCATATATACCGTATGTGTATATACTGTGTATATATATATATATATATATATATATATATATATATATATATATATATATATATATATATATATATATACAGTATATATATATATATATATATATATATATATATATATATATATATATATGTATATATATATATTAGTACTTTGCAAAAGTTTTAGGCAGGTGTGGAAAAAATGCTGTAAACAAAGAACACCTTCAGAAATATTAATAATGATTGTTTATTGTTATCAATTTACAAAATGCAAAGTGAGCGAACAAAAGAAAAATCTAAATCAAATCAATATTTGGTGTTACTACCTTTTGCCTTCAAACCAGCATCAATTCTTATAGGTACACTTGCACAAAGTCAGGGATTTTGCAGGATTCTAGTCAGGTGTATGATCAACCAATTATACCAAACAGGTGCTAATGATCATCAATGTCACACGTAGGTTGAAACACAGTCATTAACTGAAACAGAAACAGCTGTGTAGGAGGCTTAAAACTGGGTGAGGAACAGCCAAACTCTGCTACCAAGGTGAGGTTGTGGAAGACAGTTTCATGTCATGGCAAGATTGAGCACAGCAACAAGACACAAGGTGTTATACTGCATCAGCAAGGTCTCTCCCAGACAAAGATTTCAAAGCAGACTGGGGTTCAAGATGTGCTGTTCAAGCTCTTTTGAAGAAGCACAAAGAAACGGGCAACGTTGAGGATCGTAGATGCAGTGGTCGGCCAAGGAAACTTAGTGCAGCAGATGAAAGACACATCAAGCTTATTACCCTTCGAAATCGAAAGATGTCCAGCAGTGCCATCAGCTCAGAACTGGCAGAAACCAGTGGGACCCAGGTACACCCATCTACTGTCCGGAAACGTCCGGCCAGAAGTGGTCTTCATGGAAGAGTTGCAGCCAAAAAGCCATACCTCCGACGTGGAACCAAGGCCAAGCGACTCAAGTATGCACGAAAACATAGGAACTGGGGTGCAGAAAAATGGCAGCAGGTGCTCTGGACTGATGAGTCAACATTTGAAATATTTGGCTATAACAGAAGGCAGTTTGTTCGTCGAAGGACTGGAGAGCAGTACAATAATGAGTGTCTGCAGGCAACAGTGAAGCATGGTGGAGGTTCCTTGAACGTTTGGGGCTGCATTTCTGCAAATGGAGTTGGAGATTTGTTCAGGATCAATGGTGTTCTCAATGCTGAGAAATACAGGCAGATACTTATCCATCATGCAATACCATCAGGGAGGCGTATGATTGGCCCCAAATTTATTCTGCAGCAGGACAACGACCCCAAACATACAGCCAAAGTCATTAAAAACTTCAGCGTAAAGAACAAGAAGTCCTGGAAGTGATGGTATGGCCCCCACAGAGCCCTGATCTCGACATCATCGAGTGCGTCTGCGATTACATGAAGAGACAGAAGGATGTGAGGAAGCCTACATCCACAGAAGATATGTGGTTAGTTCTCCAAGATATTTGGAACAACCTACCAGCCTAGTTCCTTCAAAAACTGTGTGCAAGTGTACCTAGAAGAATTGATGCTGTTTTGAAGGCAAAGGGTGGTCACACCAAATATTGATTTGATTTAGATTTCTCTTTTGTGCATTCACTGTATTTTGTTGATTGATGAAAATAAATGATTAACACTTCCATTTTTGAAAGCATTCTTTGTTTACAGCATTTTTTCACACTTGCCTAAAACTTTTGCACAGTACTATATATATAATTGTGATGGGCTAGGATGCCAGCAATGTGGAAGGACCAGGGAAGAGGGCATTGATGAGGCAATACGTCCCCTGGGACACTAGAGGGCAGCCCTCTTGGGTGGCTGTGGCACCATGGATTCCCTCAGGGCATGTCAGGAGCTGGAGTTTGGCACAGCCCTGTAGGGTTCCGTGGGGGCCACCAGGGGGAGCTACAGAGCCCTATAGAGCAGTGGTCCCCAACCTTTTTGACAGCAAGGACCACTTTATTAGATGTAAATTTTTCCACGGACCGGTCGGTGGGGTTGGTGGGGGGGGGGGGGGGGGGGGGGGGGTTGCAGTTTTATACACAATTTACATAACATTTCTATTATTATTAAAGTTATTAAGCATTTTGCATACATTTGCGATCTGAGATTTTTCTTCTTTTTTTTGCATATAACAAAGACATATGCTTTACATTTGCCAATCCAACAGATTGCACATCACAGACATTAACACTGTTATCGTTTTTTTCGTGTCTCCCGTTTCTATAGGAGGGTGACAAATTCCAATGGATGTTTTTCAAATGTTGACAAGCAATAAGCAAAATGAATCACTGAAAACCACAGACAACAAAAACAGAAAAAAAAAAAACAGTACGAGGAAAGTTCGAAGAAAGAGATTTTTTTACAATGTTTCTGTTTGGGGATCGTTGTGCAAACGTGCAAAACTGAGCTGCGACCACAGATCTAACTGCTCTGTGGATGATTCGTTCAAGCATTTCAAGGTCACTTCGTTGTAATGAAAGCATCTGCTTAATGTACTTAGTAGTAACGTGATTTCTATAGACTCGTGTCATATGGGGAAACTGTCGGGACCATAAAAATACTTTGTTGTAATAGTCTTTCACCTCGGTCTCTCTCCTCTCTCTGCACCGCTGCAAACCCCCACCCGACAAGCGTTCTGAAAAGTCTGAGTGAGTCGCCGTTGCCGGCAGTTCTCTCACGGACCGGGGGTTGGGGACCCCTGCTATAGAGGACCTCCATTGCACCTGGGAGTGATTCCAGGTAATACTGATGAGCCACCTGGAACACTCCCAGGGCCTGAATAAGAGGAGCTGCCTCACTCCATTGAGGAGCCAGAGTTTGGAGGAAGGAGACAGCCTGAGGAGGAGTGGAGGCGGATGGACTGGCAGCAAGAAGGGACTGTATATTGGTGTGGTGTCGGTATTTTGTGCTCAAAGCTGTAAATAAACAAGGGTGTTAAGTTGAACCTGTGTCCTGCCTGTCTGTATCGGTGGGGGGGGTTGGGTTAGGGTGACAGTATGCCCCCTAGTGGCTTACAATATATATATATATATATATATATATATATATATATATATATATATATATATATATATATGGATTCAAATCAATCACACATGTAAAGAAGATTCTGCATTAAGTTCAACATGCTTTAGCAGGGAGGAATTACTTTTCATAACAATATTTTAAGGTGGTTTGATAAATTTCCGTTTACTTTTTAAGGATGTGTTTTGTGGACCCTTAAGAATTGTCAGAACACTGGAAAATATTGAAAGGGTGACAAAGACTGTAGAGTGGAGTCCTTGGCATTCAGCACAAGCTCAGTTGAGAGAATTAAACATATAAGACAAGGTAAATAAATTGCATTGATTAATTCATTTTTAACTACTTTGGTTCTTCTCTAACTCAACCTAACCATTCAGATTATCCTTTCAAAAATTGTCACATCCTGGCACTGCACCATCGTGCATTGTGAACCTGTTCAAGCTTTGGATTGAAGAAAAAAAAAGAACTCCGTCATTTAGAATAAAGAGGGAAGGTAAATATTGCAAGTGCTGAGAATTAGCACACAACTTTGAATTTGAATTTTTGACTATACTTTTTTGTCCTTTCATTTTGAACGCCAGCACTTGTTTTGTTCGGCATCTCAACCCCTAATAAATAAAAAGACCATATAAGCTGTAACAGGTATGGAAATCTGCATCTGATTTCATTCAGAAGTCTCCTATGATTTGGTGATCTCACTATATTCAACGTAATGCAACATGCTTCTATTTATTAATCAAAATTAAAGACTTACAACCTGGAGGTGTAATCATTTCACCTAACATCTGGCCCACTTCCAAAGTTTCTTGCATGGCATTTTCTTAACCCTGTTAAATATTTTCCTGTTTTGAAATAGACGCTGTGGATTGCAAAGGATCATAAATGTGCATTCATTCACAAAAACAATGAAATAAAAAAATCATTAGAACAGCTAACATCTTTCTGACACTGTTTTTCCTAACATAATTCACTTATCACGCATACACAAGTGTAGTGGGTTAAAGTAATACTTCATGGTTAACTGCTATAGAATGCAGCCATTGACCAGCGACATAAATGTCATGTGAAACAAAGCAGAAAGGTCTAGATTTAATTTTGTTTTGTTTTTTTTGCTAATCAGTCATTGTTCTGGTAATACTTGTCTCAAGTGATAAAATAAAATTCTTCACTTTAGGCAAAAATTAGAGGATTTGTCAAAGAACCTAACTAGAGATGTTGTTATTAAAAAACAACAAAAAAAACAGAATAAAGTTTTTATAAAAAGAGCCAGACTAGGCTTTCTTTAACAAGTTACTACCTTGACTCAATTTCCATCCCATCCAATGGCTGTATGATGTTTGCAAATACTTCTCATGTCTAAATTTTCTACCCACATCCAAAATGGGGCATTACAGGCATCCTGCCATCTGTAAAGTGGTCCTGGTAAAATATTGTCATGCATATCATTGAGGGTTTGTACAAATTGTAATGGCCGAACGGCATGTCAGAAAAATGAATTGCTTGAGTGTGTCAGGTGTCAAAGGTCATGACATATGATTCTGTTTTTCAATTCCCATTGACTAATCAGGAAGCATTACTGTGTTTATGCTTTTGCAAGTCTGGCTGTAAAACATTAATGAGAAGAAGAAAAAGTTGGTTATGGTGTAACGGCCGACCCCTTACCCAGCTGGCAGCTACACTACTAATACATGTGACCTGGATAAATTTCTGAGATGAATCTACATATACCAAGCCGTACCTTTAACAAATAATATTTTCCCCTCAATCGACGGTTTACACAAGCACACAAAAGCAGGTATGTCAAATAAGTGAATAAATACAGTATATTAAATGGAACACAACAACAAAACACTACTGCACATACCCCATGAAAAAAAAAATATATATATATATATATATATATATATATATATATATATATATATATATATATATATATATGTATATCCCTCCACCAAAGCAGCAACATGAAAACACCATATTTACAATAACAAACCCTCCCTTGCCCTTGTAACGTATAACACACACAACACAATTAACAATGAATGAATACGGAAATGACAATGATCATGAACTTGAGTCCGGGTATATTACTGTCCTGAATACGGATGACTGGTCAACAAATAATGGATGTGTTTGAATCTCCCGGGAAAATGGAACAACCTCACTGTATATCCTCGGCATGTGGTGGATAACGAAGTCTAACCCCGGGGTCTCTGGCTATGATTGAACTGAAGTAAATCCAGCAGAATGAAAAACAAACTGGATACAAAAGCACGGTGTGAAAAATAGCAGGTAATGGTGGTTCGTTGTCGTAAAATTAAATCTCCGTCTTTCTCCTTCCTTCTTCTCTTTTCCCTTTTGATTGTTTAAATAGTAAAGAGCCGGATGTAATTGATTGTGAACAGGTGCTTTCCATTTTGGGGATGTGGTCTCTCTCCATCATCCATCCCCTCTGTATTTACGGGGACAACATTCACTGACGCACACATTATAAACAGCAAACGAGACGATGGAAACAAAACACACTCAGCACAGACATTGAAAACACTATTACTATGTAGCTCCGCTACAAAGTGAACCCTACGATAGACTGGTGGCCCACCCAGATATGGCCTCAGTTAGGTTAGACACAACGTAATCTCACAATAATAAAAAAACAGATGGTTGGATGGATCAAAGTATATGCCTTATCTCTGCCTAAAATACTGCAGATTTACTAGCATCCACCTTTGAGTATATGTGAGTCCATATGGCACAAAGAATGCCACTTGAACATGTTACACTGCCCATCGTCTCTGACTAGTCAAAGGTCACTACAGCAATGAGTCCTTTGTAGCACAAATTGTAGCATAAAATACCATGACTAGTGACAACCTCTGTGAGTCAACATATAGATGCTAATAACACCTGACTTTGAAGTTCAAACAGTTGCTAAAAAGTCAATTCACATGGTAAAAGTAATTTCATTCAAAGAATACAAAGTGGACAAAGAATTCAAAGTGGACAAACCAAAATGAAACTGCTAATGAGTGCACTGCCAGTGCAAGAGCTGAGGAGCTGGGAATGAAGAAGGATCCAGAGATGAAAGTCATAAATCACAGTCAACACAGCTAACCCAACTTATAACAGTAAGCCAAAAACACACTAATGCTATATCCAAACTACTACATTTTCATTTATAAACAGCATTTCTAAATGAAAACAATCTCTGCCTGCACTATTTGTTTCACATCATTTACAAAAGTATCTCTGCTCACATTAAAACAACAGAAAATGCATATGACATAGCCACTCATTTACACTGAGCATATGGGCCTTGGTGGAAAAGTCCTTGAAGGGATGGTTACGCCGTTGGCCACAGGATTTATCACAAAGTGTAGCGACCATTAAATTATTTACCTTTTGCACATTTATGCAGCATTCAAACTGTACAAAACATAATTTACATGCATAAAGGTAAGAAACACAACAAGTGCTATGGAAAGCAACTCCTGTATATCCACTATTTTGCAATATGGCTTTCCTCCATGAAATTCAACTGATTAGGGAATGTGACATTGTACCGAGTAGCATCCAGTTGAGGAAGGGCCATGTAATACGTACAATCCAATCCAATTTTCATGACTCTTAAGTTTTCCCTCACTCACACTGTGACACTAAACTGCCGTTTTCAGAAGTATACGGCTCTGGGGAGTGTTTTCAAAAGTCTCAGTTTTCGAGGTTTAAAATTTCAAGAGACAAATATCTGCATTTTTAAATGAATATGTAGTAATGTGGAAGTAGCCTATTTTTTAATTATTTGTAATCTTGGATGTTGGTATCCTTTCATCAAGTGTCATGTCAGTAATATGATATAATGTGTCATTCAGGACAGCACCCTCTAACAACCAGGACTTGCATCCTGACAATGGGACAACCAAAATAAAGAAAATAAAAAGGCATCACGGTAAAACAGAACATATGCTTAATCCCAGAGACTAAATAGGTACAAAATACAGGTACAGAAAGGATTCCCAGAATTCAAAGTTCTCAAACCATCAAAGAAGAATCCTAAAGAAAAAGTACTAACTACATAATAAAGTTGTGTGATCTGTATCAATGAGGGAGTTGGTCACATGACCACAAGAAATTCACATTTATTATTCTCCTGGTTTTTTTTTTAAAACATTTTCTCTTTCGGTTTATATTATCTTTTGTCAATTGAGTTTTGCTGTGGCTCTGAAAATGAAGGGCTGGCGATACTCACATTGCTTACGCACGGATCTTAAAGGCCTGTCATGCTCATTAAGACGAATGGTGGCATTGAAGGCATATGCATGCTTTCACGTTAAGGCTGCAGCTTGAGATGGGGGTCAAGCGTCTGGCATGACAAAGAGCTGCTAGGTCCACCCCGAAGATGATGATGGTGTCTTTGATGTACAGTAGAGCCAGTTGAGATGATTTAGCCATCTTGTGAGGATGCCCCCTACTAGGCACTTTCATTGACAGTGATAACGGATTATCTCTCTCTAATTTAACCTAGGATAATCTAGGAATTCTTAGGCAGAGGTGGAGACTGCCGCCTTTAACCATTGCCGCCTTAACCCAATGAAGAATGTTAGTCTCTATGATGTGGAATTAAACTAAATTTCCAGATAAAGCCAGCCCGGGCAAATTCTACACAGACTGTGAGTGGACTGGACAGAACACAAGTCCCATGAGCAGCGTAACCACTGTACCGACCCAAGGACCTGTTCTGCTAGGTAAATTATCTCAGATAAGCTAAACAGACAAAATCTGAATA
This sequence comes from Erpetoichthys calabaricus, assembly GCF_900747795.2. Classification (NCBI taxonomy): domain Eukaryota; kingdom Metazoa; phylum Chordata; class Cladistia; order Polypteriformes; family Polypteridae; genus Erpetoichthys; species Erpetoichthys calabaricus. The sequence goes on from NC_041403.2 coordinate 108,094,200, forward strand.
GATACGTACGCCATAGTAGATTATACATTCTTCTAGAGAAAATGTTCTTTTTTATGTCTTTCTGTAGCCTTTATTGATAATATTGGATAGAAAAGGGTAATTTGCTTTGTGTTCTAAAATAATATTTCTTCAGTAGAGGTGATGTTCTCTTTTTCTCCACAGTGTCATAGCAGTGGGCATTACCATCTGTCGCTATGGTAACCTATGTAGGTCTCCGGAGAAGGCTGGCTGGCGCCTGACCACTAACATACTGCAATGCCAGATTTTCCATACAGCACACAGTGACAAGACCATATGGTCATTCCACATACATTATGCATCATTTATTTGCAGTAAATGATCGAGACAATATAGTGATATAATAATAAGTGAGACTTATGAATACTTAAATGATTTTAATATGATCTTTAATACACCAGGGCAAACTGCTAATAATTTATGTCAACAGGACCTGCAAAAACAGATTGCCTATTTTTGGTTTTCTTCAGTAAGCAAAAATCTTTCTTTTATAAACCAAACACCTTACAATTTCAAAATTTAAATGATAGATTTTTAATTTTAATTTGCATAACTGTTTAATAAAGCATGAAGAAAATAACAATGACAAACACATTACAATCCACTCGACACGGGTCCCTAGGCAGGTTCACTGCACTTATAAAACATGATGGCTACTTACGTGAAATTAATTAACTGCAGTTATGGAAAGACAGTGGAGATCTAGGACTTTATTACACATGCATGACAGTCTTCAAGCCTAAAGAGATTAGGCTGGCAAACCCATTGTTCCAATAATATATGGTGGGTGCTTATAAAGTTAATTGGCCTTGTCAAATGACCATGTTGTGAAAAGCGCATCCTCTGCACTGCCATGACTATTAAAGCAGGGGAATTAATGAGAGACATACAAAACAGCACGGATATCACTGACCTCACAGAGAAGATGCACTTCAGGATTCTGAAATCCACAGACCTAGGCAGCTTTCCCATAATGTTTGTGGTTGTACCACATGTAATAAAAGAGCATAAGCAAAAGATTCAAAACACATGCATTCATTTTTGCTGGGTGTACTACGATGCTCCAGGCCACAGTTACTGTACAGGGCTGAGAAATGAACAAAGGAAATACCCGCCAGTGGTACGATTTCATTGTGGAGCCAAGTTTAAGAGAAGTGTCCAAATGTAGCACTTGAGTGGCTTGGAGATGGCAATTGAGATGGACTGTGAGACACAGGTGTCAAGCCAGCCATTCTGTGCAGCGGTGGGACCACACTTGATCGTGCTGAACAACCTGCAGTCCATTTATTACAAAGTACTATCTGTTAGTTTTAGATCAGTACGGTATTTAAGTATCTAATGAAAGACCATAACACTATGCTATTCAGAATATCATTTACATTACTTTACCATTACATATAACACCAACTTTTTTTTTTACATTTATCGACTATCGTTTGGAAAACAAATAAGTCAACTGTGAGAAACTTTTAGTATCCTTTATGTGTGCCACCAGCTCTTTGAGGGTAGGGGTTTTAAGAAAGTGACATTAATTCTGTGTGTGGACTGTGTAAGATGGCACCCAAGATCATGGGCCGGTTCATAAATTGTGTGTTTGTCAAATGCAGCTCATGAATTTTAATGATAACTCAGCTCATTCAATGAATAATTGCCTGCATATATATTTTTTTCACACAATCAATTAAATGATATTGGCAATTAAACACTGCTTAAATATAAATATACATGCACTTATCGGTGTTAATCATTAATTGTACTACAGCTCTCTTGCTGTTAAAATATACATCTACTATAGTTATACAGGTGTATATTTTCCTTCAGTATATCAACTAGACATTTGCAATTCTTGAGGTGTCATTATGGATATGGTTTACCGTTTTAATTATGTAGTACTTGTTTCTTACCAAAACATATGCTGTATGACACACAACAATAAATAATAAACACAGTACAAATCTTTGAAAAAGCTACAAATGTATCAAATGTTCATAAGTTGTTCATGAAGAAGACATAAGACTAACAGCTAACAGGTTTATAAGTAAATTACATTTTGCTGTTCAGCTCACAAGCCTATTGTTTATTAAGCAGCAATTTCAAATTTATCTTTATCTTTTCTTTTTCCAATTAAAAATGTAAGCTGCTGTACTTAAAACAATTTCTGTGTCTAAACCGAAATGGTGTCCATTTTAATTTAAAGGACAAAATAAAAAGATCTGAATTCATGTAGCTTTTCTTGTTGTCCTGTGAAATAAGACAAATAGCTTCTCAGATTCCCTTTTCTCAGTTTATTACTCCACTTTCTTGAAATTAAAGGCTAAGTATTCTGATAAAACAAGCCTCCACTGCTGCTCTTTGTTTACACTGCCAGACATGTGCTGGCTCAACTACCGTAATACTTCATAAAAAGGAGCACTGCAACCAAATTACCATAAAGCTTGGAAAAGCAGTGCCTGAAAAGATTGGCTTTTGTGATCAGCCAATTCACCAATCACCTATCAAGTCTTTTTTTACAAAAAAATGGCAGATTTAGAAAGGCAGCCAATTGATCAGAGCATCCCTAGTTTGCAGCAGACTAGAAAAAAGCCCACTTCTGGTTCTGCATGCGCAGCTGGAATTTTTGGGATTAGTTTACAGTAGAGGGCAGCAGCAGAGCTGGTCAATCCATTAGGCCACATAGGGACAGCATTCATAAAATAAGGGACAATCACTCCAGACACCAACATTTTTGAAATTCAAGCGGCACATGCTCTGGAATCTCCACCCTCCAGTCATGCTATGGACACTAAGGGGTGCCATTTTGGTAACTCAAAGGGCATGTGATCCAGATAGTCTAACCAGAATACTGAATGCATGCTACTGATACTGAGGAGCAACATTTATGAAACTGAAGCAGCGCACACTCTAGAATCCCCAACCCCTAGTGATACAATGGACACCAAGGGGTGCATGATCCTGACACTGATGAGACCTCCCCCGAGAAGTCTAATAAGAATACTGAATGCGGTATGGGCACCGTGAATTGCCGTTTATGTATCTCAAGGCGTGCGCTATCTGGACACCAGAGACTCAATGTAGGCTACAACTGACACTGAGCATCAATACAGTAGTCTGTAAAACTGTTTGTGTATCTTCATTGTCTGCTTGCTTATTTGGCTGACATTTTTTGTCCCCCAGGTTTTCAAAAATAGCCATAATTGCATAACATCGTATTTTCTGGTTTTAAACTGACTTATTGTTACAAAATGGAAAACATTAATCATTTTTTGTTGCTGCTGTAAAAGAAACATGGCATTTGAAACTACGAAGAATCCTAATTGAATGTTATCTTTTTTTATTTATGTGAATAGTTTTGCCTTTAGTGTTATTTAGTTTCAGTTCTAAGTAGGCCAAGAGATCAGTTCATCTCAGATTTGATGATGTCTTTACCTTTGAATTGATTTTGTGTTTGCCTTATTTGTTTGATCTCCCAGTTTTAACCTTTCACACACTCCTAAATACAATTCTGGTGCTCATTATTATCTTTTTCCTTTTCTCCAGTCACAATAAAGCTAGGGACTCTATCTCACAAAGTTTTGTTTTGATTGTGGTGCCATTTTGTTTTTCTAAGTTATAGCCATTTTGTGACTTGGTTGCTATGCTTCTACAGGTTGCACATCATGACACCACCTGTGTGACTCTTTACAAGGCAGGTCCATTTCCAGTGTGTTGTCCAAGATTGTGGATACATGCTATTAAAAGGATCCTCCATATTTAGTAGTTCTGAATTCAATGATATTCAACTTTGGTTTAGTTTTTTTCCCCTTGTTTCTGCTGCTCTTGCTCAGACATTTATTCTTTTTGACTCATTTTAGACCTTTGACCTGTGTTTTCTTGGATTCCTTTTCTACTTGCCTTTGTGGTCTACCACTTTTCCAGCTTCATAAGTTCACTTATATCTTTATTTTCTTCAGAAATGTTGCTAGCTGGAGATTGTTCTTTCCTCCGTTGTCAACCAGCATTCTCTAAATTATTATATTAAAATGACCTTACATTGCTATGGTTTATTTGAATGAATCACAGAATTCTGTTTTACTGTTTGTTAAGCTTGATATTTGTAATAGTATACTTTAAAATGCACTCTTATTGGATTGCATTACAGTTATAAATATACCCGTTATATGAAAAAGTTTGGGAACCCCTCTTAATTCTTTGGATTTTTGTTTATCATTGGCTGAGCTTTCAAAGTAGCAACTTCCTTTTAATATATGACATGCCTTATGGAAACAGTAGTATTTCAACAGTGACATTAAGTTTATTGGATTAACAGAAAATATGTAATATGCTTCATAACAGAATTAGACAGGAGCATAAATTTGGGCACCCCAACAGAGATATTACATCAATACTTAGTTGAGCCTCCTTTTGCAAATATAACAGCCTCTAGATGCCTCCTATAGCCTTTGATGAGTGTCTGGATTCTGGATGGAGGTATTTTTGACCATTCTTTCATACAAAATCTCTCCAGTTCAGTTAAATTTGATGGCTGCCGAGCATGGACAGCCTGCTTCAAATCATCCCCTAGATTTTTGATGATATTCAAGTCAGGGGACTGTGACAGCCATTCCAGAACATTGTACTTCTCCCTCTGCATGAATGCCTTTGTAGATTTTGAACTGTGTTTTGGGTCATTGTCTTGCTGGAATATCCAACCCCTGCGTGACTTCTTCTTTGTTATTGATGCTTGAACATTATCCTGAAGAATGTGTTGATATTGGGTTGAATTCATCCAACCCTTGACTTTAACAAAGGCCCCAGTCCCTGAACTAGCTACACAGCCCCACAGCATGATGGAACCTTCACCAAATTTGACAGTTGGTAGCAGGTGTTTTTCTTGGAATGCGGTGTTCTTCTTTCGCCATGCAAAGCGCTTTTTCTTATGACCAAATAACTCAATTTTTGTCTCATCAGTCCAAAGCACTTTGTTCCAAAATGAATCTGGCTTGTCTAAATGAGCATTTGCATACAACAAGCGACTCTGTTTGTGGCGTTAGTGCAGAAAGGGCTTCTTTCTCATTACCCTGCCATATAAATGTTCTTTGTGCAAATTGCGCTGAATTGTAGAACAATGTACAGATACACCATCTGCAGCAAGATGTTCTTGCAGGTCTTTGAGATGATCTGTGGGTTGTCTGTAACCATTCTCACAATCCTGTGCATATGCCACTCCTGTATTTTTCTTGGCCTGCCAGACTTGGGTTTAACAGCAACTGTGTATGTGGCCTTCCATCTCCTGATTACATTCCTTACAGTTGAAACTGACAGTTTAAACCTCTGAGATAACTTTTTGTAGCCTTCCCCTAAACCATGATACTGAACAGTCTTTGTTTTCAGATCTTTTGAGAGTTGCTTTTAGGATCCCATGCTGTCACTCTTCAGAGGAGAGTCAAAGGGAAGCACAACTTGCAATTGTCCACCTTAAATACCTTTTCTCATGATTAGACACACCTGTCTATGAAGTTCAAAGCTTAACGAGCTAATCCAACCAATTTGGTGTTGCAAGTAATCAGTATTGAGCAGTTACATGCATTCAAATCAGCAAAATGACAAGGGGACCCAAATTTTTGCACAGCCAGTTTTTCAAATTTGATTTAATCTCATACAACTAAAAACTGCTTCACTAAAAATCTTTGTTTTGAAAACACCCCAGTACTCAGATGCTCCTAGGAGATGAAAGACACACCACTGTTATCTTTACTGTTGAAAGTAGTAAATTGTTATGCAGGCTGAGAGGGGTTCCCAAAATTTTTCATATCACTGTATAATAAAAAGTCAAGCAAAATGACACCTTTAATTGGCTACCTGAACAGATTACAATATGCAAGCTTTAGAAGCCACTCAGGCCCCTTCTTCATGCCTCAAAAGCTTGCATATTGTAATCTGTTCAGGTAGCCAATTAAAGGTGTGATTTTGCTTGACTTCTCAATGCATTCATACTGGCTAACACAGTACAACACCCTACTAGTTCTAAATATGTGAAAGCAGTCTAAGCTTGCATTCAGTTTGAATAATGGAATTGCATGGTAAATGTTGCCCATAAAGGTCATGCAGTGTGTTTTCTGGAGTGATGTCAAGGTAACCATTTTGCATTAAGGGTACCAAAATTAGAACATTAGAAGAATCTAGACAAAAACAGGCCAGCCATTCAGCTTATTCCACTTAATTCTTCCAAGGAAACATCAAGTCTAGTTTTGAAAGTCCCTAAAGTCCTACTGTCTATCATGCAACTTGGTAGCTCATTCCAAGTGTCTATGGTTCTCTGTGTAAAGAAAAACTTCCTAATGTTTGTTGGAAATATACTCTTAACAAATTCCCAACTCTTTCTTGTGTTCTTGATGAATGCATTTTAACATAACAGTCTCGATCCACTGTGCTAATTCCCTTCATAATTTTAAACAGTTCATGTCTCATCTTAAACTTTTTTTCTTAAATTGAAAAGGCTCGGCTCTTCCAATCTTTCCTCATAACTCATCCCCAGTAGTCCTGGAATCAGCCTAGTTGCTCTTCTCTGGACCTTTTTCCAGCTCTGCTATGTCTTTTTTGTAGCATGTACACCAAAACTGCACACAGTACTCCAGATGAGGCCTCACCAGTGTATTATAAAGCTTGAGCATAACCTCCTCGGACATGAACTCCACACATCGTGCTATATAACCTAACATTCTGATAGCATTTTTAATGGCTTCTGAACACTGTCTGGAAGTTGATAGCGTAGAGTCCACTATGATTCCTAAATCCTTCTCATAAGGTGTACTCTTGATTGAGTATTGAAACCTAACATTTTTACTTCCTAAGTGTAATACTTTACATTTACCGACATTAACTTTCATCTGCCACAAATCTCCCCAAGCCTGCATGCTGTTCAAGTCCTTCGGTAATGATTTAAAGGATTCCAAATTATCTGCCAATCCACCTATCTTGGTGTCATCTGCAAACTTAAGCAGTGTCTTACTTATATTCTTATCCAAATCATTTATATATATATTAAATATAGCAGCGGCCCTTGTACTGACCACTGTGGGGCACCACTCTTAACATCAGCCTTTTCTGATAAGGTTCCTCGCACCATCACCCTCTGTTTCCTGTGTCTGAGCCAATTCTGCACCCATCTACAAACATCATCTTTTTAATGTACCTTATATTGTTTTGTGTAATAGAACTTACTGTTGCTTTTTTCTAAAATTACTGTTGTGTCTTTCATTGTGTGTTTACTCACCGCCCAATTTAAAGAAACCTGTGTGCTATTATTGGTAAATTTCAGGAGTTCCCAGTCTCTTAATAAAACTGGGTGGCGTAGTCGGATATTTTAATGGTGTCTAAGTTAGATTACCTATAAGTGTGACCAGACACCTGTGGCACAGGCTTTAAAAAAATCAACTGGCAGTGTGACAAACAGAACATGCAGCTCGCCAGTAGCAGCAGCAGAAAGACAGCAGATGATCCGACGGCATCTCCTTAGTATGCCTTCAGCTGCCCCCCGTTATATGAGCAGTGTTATATGTCCTGCGAGAAAGAGATTTAACCACGCCCGGGGACGGAAATAAAAGACAAGTATTGTTTTTACAAACATTTTAAAGTAAAAGTGAAAATAATGCATATGTAACAATTCCCATGAAAATAACGATCTCTTTAAATTGTATATCCGGTAAACCAAACCCAGGGGTGGGAGAGCAAAACGAGCAGGGGGCGGAGCACCCTAGTAATTTTTAAAACAATCATTGCTTGTTAAATGTATTAAGAGCATAAATATAAAGTATAAAAAAAAGTTAACATTATCCAACAGAATGGAAAGTTTGAGGTCTAATTTGCAGGTATGAAAAAGTGTTCTTTTATTTTGAACGTAATGCTAGTCTAAAGGTGTCCGCCACCTTAAAAAAGATGATGGAGGAAAACACTTGCCTTACAGCAAATTAGGAGTGCTGATTTAACTTCAGCAGCCATAGAGACCAGACGCATATCATCATAAATGTCATTAGAACAAGAGTCTCTGGTACAACAGGAAAAGTGTCCAAGCTTCTTGTCTGTTCCTACAATCCTGGCTCTTCAGCTGTGCCCAGGTTGCTTAGGTTGAGGAAAGACACCCAAAGGCTGGACAGCGTTTTCTCAATAAGTGTTTGGTGTTAAAAATAGGCAAATGGACGGTAGCAACATGGTGTGGTTGCTGCCCCTTTATATCATTTTCTTTAAAAGTTTACAAAATTCTTTATATAACCTCTTTTTTTCTTTGTAACCCAAATATTCATGTAGCATTTTATGCTCTGTACCTGGCTTTAAGCTCTATATTTTCTAGTTTCTCTCTGGATGTTTCCATTTCTAATTGACCTTTCTGTAGGTTTAATTGTAAGTACATGCTAAAATCATTTGCTATGTTTGTATGTATCACTTTGCAAATATGTAAGTATACAGCTACTATTAAAAGTGTAATTCCAGTGACAATACTGGATGCACACTACAGTTGCTAAAAACATTTGTGGGCTGCCTGCCAACTGTCCACATTTTTTACACGCCATGGACTGTCCGGGAGAAATTTATAAAATTTTGAAAATGTCTGGAATTTTGGCTCCTAAAATATGAAAATCTCCATATCCTTATCATTGGTAAAAACTGAAAGTCGTACACCAATCAGCATTTGCAGAAGTAGTGCACACACTTTCTACCCAGAATCTTCACTTCCATTTCAATAGTAAACAACGCAGATATTGATGAGAATAGTTGATATCTGTCCAACTTGGCTTTTTCACTTCACTTTTGAATTCAGCTTTATCTTTTGGCGAGAAGACAGTTCATTATAAATATTGTTCCTTTCCTTAATTATTTGTAATCCTAATTCACCATAACTAAGTGAATTTATTCAAAATGGAAATTACAATTCCACATTTTCTATGCGAGATCTTATTTTCGAGTCTTCATTCAGCAGTTTGGTTAAACAAGAAATTTCATACATCCAGGTACGGTTCGTAATATTTAAGTGCTGTTTTGTAATATTTTAATGGAAAATATTGTTATTACCACCCATTGTTCCAAAATGGATTTATAATTGTAAATGAATGAGTTAATTATTAAAGTTTCAGTTAATTAAAAAAAATCACACATTTATTCTGTTATATAAATGCAATATCTTTTTTAGTTATCAGTTGATCAAGTAATAAGTCACTTCTTTAAGTAATTTAATAATATTTTCATAATTCTTTCATTTACATAAATTCAGGAATTACCCATTATGCCAAAAAGAAAGTGCAAGTTCATAGACTACTAGAACAACAAATCTCCTTGTTTTCGAAATTGCTGAACAGATTCAGTTGACGGTGCTAATGCACACAAGATTCAATTTCAGTATCATTCTATGGAAAGATTTCTATTCATATTTATCCAAGAACCCAGATTTACTGAGAAAAATAGCTTCAGTGGAAAAATATAAAAGAATGTAGATAAATGCAAATAAACTAAATTGAAAAGAGTAAAATTATTTTTATTTCACTAGAAGTGAATTTACCATATGTATAATTTTTTACAGGTTTACAACAGTTAAGCTATCCAAATAAGAATTTAAAAGCCTTGACATATTCAAAATATTTAATTAGTTTGCCAGTGACTGTGATTGTGGCCATCATATCATAATTATAGTGATAAATTGTTACTAAAGGTTGTTATCATTTTAAAAAAAAAACATAAGACAGTAGAAAGACGTATTATGGCATCATAGGGAAAGGCGTCCTCAAAAGTCCTCATTTTTCAACCCAAATGTCCTCATTTCCAGAGAAAGAGAGTTGGCAGCTCTATGTCTGACAAGGGGGCAGTTCTGTAGATTTCCAGGACAGCACTGATGCTTTGACAAAGTGGAGAGAGAATATGGGGACCACATGCAAGTTTACCAAAGAGTAAGATAGTCAGATTCAGTGAGTGTTCCCCAGGCTGAAGGGAAGTTTGTGAAACACCAAGATGGCTGACAGACGACCGTCTACTGTACTGAGGACCACGAGAGGAAACCTGCAGATGAGCAGCAGGCTCTGTTCCAGGCTTCTCCATCATAGGGGAGTAGTATTTTATTATTGCAGTAGATGTTATAATTCTTGTGAATGTGTTAAGAAGGATTATAGATGGTGTATTCATGTTAAAAATGCTTAAACCGTAAGTGCACTTTTCTTTTCCTTGAACACGTGATCTCTGTAATTGATTAGCTGAATGCAGAAAGAGGAAGCGTTAGCAGAGACAGGGCAGTCTTGCAGAAAGGGGATTTTTCTACGGTCAGAACAGAAGACAGACACCTTTTGGAGACAAAAAGGTCAAAGTTAAGTTTTAAGAAAGGTGAAGTTCTAATGACCATTTTCTGGACTTTCTATTTGCATAAAAAGTGACACTCCTGAACCATTGCACTTCTATGGTCTGTCAAAATGACATTGCACAGAGAGGGGCTAGTGGTGTCCATCTTGGCCCTGACAAGCTTTAAAAAGTGAATGTTTGAAGATGGGGAACCAGGAAGAACACAGTCACCCAGAAGACCCATGCCATAGGATACAGCAATGTAAACTTAACATTGGTCAGCATCGTCTATGACAGCTCCTAAAATAGCCAGGTTGTATTATTGGTGATTTGCCATCGCCTATTTTACTTTTTCTACTGCTTTTGGCGTGTTAAGAATATTTAAGAATCGAGACTATAATGACTCAATAAATGTTTTTCATCTGCTCCCCTTGCTTGTATTTAGTATTTGCTCTCTGTTGCCATCTGGAGTATAAATAAAGATGAGAAGTCTTCTAATAGAAGCAGTGAAGCACAGTAGCAGTTGGTTCTGGGTGATGTCTCTCCATAGTCCCAGCAATGAATACATTGCGTCTGTAGCTGCCAGAATCTTAACTAGGAAAAGAAAATTTCTCCAGTTTTGATGTCACTACATTGGTTACTTGTGTCATTTAGAATTGACTTTAAAATACTGCTTATGGTTTACAAAGCCTTAAATAAGTCGTTCCATCCTATATCTTGAAATACCTCTCAACTCACATTCCAAATTGTAACTTGAGATCTTCAAATGAATGTCTGTTTATAAGTCCAGGAACTAAACTTAAAAGAAGTGGTGAGGCAGCCTTCCGTTGTTATGCACCTAAAATCTGGAATAGCCAACCAACAGAAATTCGCCAGGCTAATACGGCTGAGTACTTTAAAGAACAGCTACAAACCCATAATTTTAACATGGCTTTCTCATAGCTTCATTTTAGTGTAACCCTGTGTGACACTAGAGGGCGCTGTTGCTCCTCTTACCTGACAGAGAAGACGTCCAGGACACCAGGCAAAAGTACAAAATGGCATTTTTAGTTTCTTTCTTTTATAAATATAGTGCCCTTGATGCACCACAGCCACCATATACAGGCAAATAAATAAGCACAATAATCACACACAATTCTTTCCTCCATACCTCCCAGCAAGCTCTGTCTTCTACCTCCCAACTCTGGCTTGGTTGCTGGGTTTACAGAAGTCCTTTATATAGTCCTTGACTTTAGAGTACTTCCAGGCTATGTAGAATGTGGTGCTCTTTGGGAATCCGGGGCAGGGAAGCCATCATCTAGTGTCCTGGGTGAAGCAGTGTCCCAAAGCAGCTGCCTTCCCCCATCATTCAATTCTTTGGGTGTCCCGGGCTGGGTTGAGCTGCTGGCTGTCCATCACACCCTATTATTCTGTATATGCATTTAATTGTCTTTTTTTCATGGCTCTGAAATCCATACTAACCACTGCTTACTCTGCTGTTGTTTTTCTGGTTTTCTGTGGTGACGATCTGCGCGACCACCACCTGATCAAAACACCATGCAATCCTTACATTGATGGATTGAAGACCAGAAAGCCAGAAGTCCACATGCCCATCATCGTCTAATTCTTCCATGTGAAGCCTGAAAACCATGAGGACTGATTTAGATCATTTAGATAGATAGATAGATAGATAGATAGATAGATAGATAGATAGATAGATAGATAGATAGATAGATAGATAGATAGATAGATAGATAGATAGATAGATAGATAGATAGATAGATACTTTATTAATCCCAATGGGAAATTCACAAAATTTATGTTAGGTAGAATGTCCAGTGGGGGCTGGGTGTTCTTGTGGCCTTGAAACCTCTGCAGATTTTGTTTTTTTCTCCAGCCCTCTGGATTTTTTTTTTGTTTTTTCTGTCCTCCCTGCCCATTGGACCTTACTTTATTCTTTGTTACTTAGTATTGCCTAATTTTCATATTTTTTTCTTTTTTGTTTCTTCATCTTGTAAAGCACTTTCCAGGTCAGATGAGTCCAAAGATAAAAGCAAGAGTTGGAGGTGGATGACATATGTGTGGGTCTACGTTACAAAAGAATTTGGGTGTGGGAACAAAACAATCTGTTTTAGGACAGGCTCACCCCGAAACCCTTTCATAATAAAACATCCAGGAGGGGCATTGATAGAAGATGACTTGAGATTAGAGCAGCTCAGTGGCACCGTGGTTAGTGCTGCTGTTTCATGGCTCCAGTGCTGTGACTTTGAATGCTGAAGCTGGTTATTGTCTGTTCGGGGTCTGCATATTCTTTCTGTGAGAAGGCAGTTTCTTCCAGTATTATGCAGATGATTAATCTTATTGTAATAGAACATAACATTCTTAAACCCATTTAATCAAGTTCAGGGTTATGGGGGGCTGAAACTGCATTAAAAAGTTTGAACAACAAAGGAGAAAATATTCTTTTGTCACTTACAAATTCTTCTTCATTCGGCTGCTCCTGTTAGGGGTTGCCACAGCGGATCCTCTTTTTCCATATCTTCCTGTCTTATGCATGCAAAATCTTAAAATATTTGTGAAAAATAATTTGTCATCGTTCCTAAAGTAAGTAGATAAAAAACAAAAAAAGTCATGTGTGTGCCTTTGTTCAAGTGGTGTGCACTTTATGATATCAGAGGCTTACTTTAAAGGTGAAATGACCAGCCCTAAAACAGCAACTTTCATGTTCCAAGAACAACGGGAACCCGGCAACAACAGACTGACTTTCTCCCATATCCCAAAGACGTGCGTGTTTGATTAATTGACAGGTGTTTGATTAATTGACAGGTCTAAGATGTTCACACATATGAGTGTCAGTAAATGTGCTTAATGGGTCTCCTCGATAGAATGGCGTCCTGTCCATGGTTGGATCCAGCCTTGTGCCCAGTACTGCCAGGACAGGCTTCTGCCCCACTGCGTACGCTCTGAGCACAGTGGTAAATGACAAAAATGAATTGGGATGGCATTCAGGAAAAGCACATCAATGAAAAGGTAGGCAGTAATGAAAGCATAGGGATCTGGAGAACGAGAAAGATTTTACAGAAGGCGTGGAGGAGGAGTGAGTCACACTGGAATAACAAAACAAGAAACAACCAGCACCCCTCTCTAATTCAGAGTATTTGCACAGCCAGATATAGAAATTCTATTTTATCACTCAACAGCAAAATGACCTGCAAGCTCAGGCCAAGGTGTTTAGAGGACATGTGAGATTTAAATCCTAACATCTCTAATAGCGACACATCAGGAAAGCAAACAATAGCACAGGCATTTTTATAAATTCTGCTAGGTGGGTAGGCTGAAGATAATTACCGCAGCTTACAGACCAAAGCAGCATCGATAAATAGATTTTTTTTCAAATACAGTTTCATTTGCTACTTATTGTAGAAGGTACTGCCTTGGCAACAATGCAATTTTAAGGTTGTGTGTGTGTGTGTTTTAGGATGAGCTCCAATTAGGGCGAAATTCGTGTTGTGTACTCCTTGCATTATTTGGCAGGAACTATATATCATGTGTATGATCTGCTTCTCACAACTGTTGACCAGTTATACAGTATCTGGCAAACAATACAAACAGTAAATGACATGTATTTCATCATAATTGGGGCAGGTGTACGCACCTTTGCTTTTCTTCCCCTTATATGAATCGAACTTCAGATGTCAGTGCCTAAGATGAAGCCTCTGACGTAGTCGCCATGGCTGTTGGCCACGTATTTGACAGGGTAATGATCAGAAGTGTGAATTGCAATCTGATATTTCGATGGTTACCTACCAGGTAACGCTTGTGGTCTGTTGGCCAGTCGGCAAACATCTGCCATCGTGCAGCGTTAGAGGCTTCACTTCAGGCACTGACATCTGGGGTTCGATCATCCTAATGGGATGCAAAAGTGCGTACACCTGACGAGCCCCAATAAGGGTGAAACATGTGGCATGTACTATTTGTATTATTATGCACATACTGTATAACAGATCTATGATCTGCTTCTTGTAAATGAGAGGATGTGGCAGATGTTTGCCAACTAGCTGACCAAACACAAGCATTACTGGTAGGTAACCACCCAAATATCAGATTGTGATCCAGACCTGAGAATATATATATATATATTGTGGCCACCAGGGGCACTCCAGCTCCCCAAACACCCAACCCAACAGACACAGGCACAAGTCCAGCTATACACAAGGCTTTATTTCAGTGGGAAACGCTTTTCTTTTGTTTCCCACCAGCAATGCACAGTACATAAGGACTACTTTCTCTTCCTCTCTCTGTCTCCTTCTGCCTCCACTCCTCTTCCAGCAAGTTTTACTCTCCACCTCCCAATTCTGGCTCCTGGAATGAAGGCAGGTGGCTTCTTTTAAGTGATCCCTGGAAGTGCGTCCAGTGTCCTGAAAGGCTTGGCCCAGGATCACAGTGATTAGGGCTCCACAGTCCCCACAGCACCCCCTGGTGGCACCCATGACACACAATAGGTTTGAGTTACAGAACACCAATTCCCATGAAGCCCTGTGGGCAATCGTGGTGCTGCCGCAAACCAGGGAGACTGTCATCTATTGTTCCGGAGGAAGATAATGCCCTGCGCACATTCTCTCCCCTGGTCCTTCCCCCACAGAGGTGTCCCAGCAGTTCAAAGGCCATGGCCGTCTGCCACTATATATATATATATATATATATATATATATATATATATATATATATATATATATAATCTATACTAATAAAAGGCAAAGGCCTCACTGACTGACTCACTGACTGACTGACTGACTGACTGACTCACTCATCACTAATTCTCCAACTTCCCATGTAGGTAGAAGGATGAAATTTGGCAGGCTCATTCCTTACAGCTTACTTACAAAAGTTAGGCAGGTTTCATTTTGAAATTCTACGCGTAATGGTCATAACTGGAACCTGTTTTTTGTCCATATACTCTAATGGAGGAGGCGGAGTCACATATCGCGTCATCACGCCTCCTACGTAATCACGTGAACTAAAAACAAGGAAGAGATTTACAGCACGAGTCAAACGCGGGAATGAAGGTAAATGACGTTAATTTTTGAGTGTCTTTTAATACTGTGTAAGCATACATATTAACACATGTGCAATTAAACGTGTGCATTTACGGGGTGATTTCTCAGGCTTAAAAGCTCGCCTTTTATCAAACACGGGAACAAAGGTAAATGACGTTGTTGAGTGTCTTTTAATACTGTGTAAGCATACATATTAACACATGTGCAATTAAACATGTGCATTTACGGGGTGATTTCTCAGGCTTAAAAGCTCGCCTTTTATTAAAAAGATAAATGCAAACTGTTTTTATTCTGAAGGGCACAAACCACGTTGGATTTCAGCCGTTAAACAAGCAAAAATGTCGGTACACCAGATAAATAAGCGCAACATATTATCAGTTGTATTGTATGCTAACAATACATATAGAAATGTGTTAATCATTAACTAATATTATGGGATGGTGTTTTTCGACTCGCGCCTTGATTTAAACGATTGCATGTCTTGGTGGGTTTGCGTAGCTTATTGTCAATATCTTTACACCTCTTTTTAAGACTTAATTTAAAAAGGTTTTCTTTTCTTCTTAATAAAAATTTAAAAGCAGTACTTCGCCGGTGCAAAGCGCTCACTTCACTCCCTTACGGGAATCGAACCTCGGACGTCAGCACTAGAGGCGAAGCCCCTAAAATTGCGCCACGGTGTGTGGTTCGTTTATTTGACAGCATGTAGATCGGGGTAATTACATTCACGGCATTCGTAGTCTGATTCACAATCTGATTGTATGGGTGGTTACCTACCAGGTAATGCTTATGGTTAGCCAGCAAGTCAGCTCGAAGTGATCACTCGAGTAAAGGCAGCTTCACAAAAAAACAGATCCTTAACAAATTGTTATTAGTATATTTTCTCTCAATTTAAAAAGGTTTTCTTTTCTTCTTAATAAAAATTTAAAAGCAGTACTTCGCCGGTGCGAAGCGCGGGGATTTGAGCGACTGACGCATACAGACATATTCATGAGTGCAGGTACTTCGGAAAGAAAGCACCGTGTAAACCTAAAGTTTAAATTAAGTTCATAGACCTAAAAAAGGTTGCCATTGATTTCAGGCAAGATTGCTTTTCTCCTGTACAACTATACGTTGCATTCTCAAGAGTGTGCTCGCACGGCTTGGTCATATTACAACCGGAGTGCTGAACTGACAACGTGGTATGCAAACAGAACTATAACAATCGTAAAAAAAGAAAAAAAAAAAAAGCGAAGAACCCTTGCATTTAATAAAAAGGCTCCTTCCTTGGCGTTCATTTATAAAACAGCGGAAAAGCTGTGTTAAGGCTGCTTCACAAAAAAAATGATCCTTAATATAGATATAGATATATATATAGATATAGATATATATATATATGTATGTATGTCTATATATATATATATATATGTGTAAGCTTATAAGTACTGCCTTACTTCTCTTTAAGAAAGGAAGATGTAATGATACTTGATTTAAACGATTCCATGTCTTGGTGGGTTTGCGTAGCTTATTGTCAATATCTTTACACCTGTTTTTAAGACTTATTGACTGAAACGGGCTTTCACGAAAAAAGTTAGGGCTTTGCTACAGGATACACCCTCCACAAGTTAAGGAAGTAAAAATAAAGGTGTATATTCCTGTTTTATTTAAACCTTTTAAGTTCGTATGCATAGCCCCATTTGGCTGTTTTACTTTTTTTTTTTCTTTCTTCAGTAATATTTAATCTCCTTAAAGAAAAAGAACATATGCATTTTACTTTTTTTGTATCTCTTTAGTAATAGTTTAGTGTAAAAGGATAACCAGTATTTAAACCTTTTATGTTACTTTATAAATTTATTTTACACAATGTTGAAAAATTAATAAGAAAGCTACATATTTTGGCAGCTGCTGCTTTAATTTTCAATGAAATGAAAAAAGCTCTCCAAGAGAAAACTTCAATTAAGAAGAAACAGTTTGCACTATCTAAAAATGAGAAACCCTCATTTATAAAGGTTTGCTGCAGATGACTTAACTGAAAATAAATGAATAGTTCCTATGTGTATAATACATATTTATCTATTTTACTTATGCCTTTATTCCAGCAACTTGCAACATCTGAGGTACAATTTGTTACATTACTTTTGTTTTTTGCAGCACAGGCAGGTGAAGTGACTTCCTCAGGGTCACACAGTGGTGTCAGTACCAGGATTTGAACTGACAAGCTCCGGGTTTACTGAAATATTACTGAAGAAAGAAAAAAAACAAAAACAGGCAAATAGGGCTATGCATACAGATGTCCATCCATCCATTATCCAACCCGCTATATCCTAAATACAGGAGCCAATCCCTGCCAACAAAGGGCACAAGGCAGGAAACAAACCCCGGGCAAGGTGCCAGCCCACCCCAGGGCGCACACACCCACACACACCCACACACCACGGACAATTTAGAATCGCCAATGCACCTAACCTGCATGTCTTTGGACTGTGGGAGGAAACCGGAGTACCCAGAGGAAACCCAGACAGACACGGGGAGAACACTCAAACTCCACGCAGGGAAGCGAACCTGGGTCTCCTAACTGGCACCTTTCACTGCGCCACCATGCCGCCCACATACAAACTTAAAAGGTTTAAATAAAACAGAAATATATACCTTTATTTTTACTTCCTTAACTTGTGGAGGGTGTATCCTGAAGCAAAGCCCTAAGTTTGTTCATGAAAGCCCCTTTCAGTCAATAAGCCTTAAAAACAGGTGTAAAGCTAAACTTGCAGCACCGCTATTCAATTACACTTGCCTAACGCCTCTCCTAAGGGGAGATACTGTGGGATCTGGGCATCAGTCAAAGCACCAATCACAGGCCCGATTAGAAAGCGGGAAGCTGTGATTTGTCGTCTCCCTCCCATGTAACAATCACAGCCCGTGTTACAACGCACTATGTATGTATGTATATATGTATATATGAAGAGGATGGATGGATGTATATGTGTGTGTTTATGTATGTGTGTATATGTATGTGTATATATATGTTGATATGTGTATATATATATATATGGATGTGTATATGTATATACTGTATATATATATATGTATATATGTATATATATGTATATGTAGATATGTGTATATATGTATATATGTATATGTATATATATGTTTACATAACCTCTTTAACACACTACTTCTCCGCTGCGAAGCGCGGGTATTTTGCTATATATATATATATATATATATATATATATATATGTGTGTCAATGTATGTATGTATATATGTATGTCTATGTTTATATATATATATATGTGCATATGTATATATATGTGTATATATATGTACATATGTATATATACTGTATATGTAGATGTGTAAATTTGTATTTGTATATATATGTATATGTAGATATGTGTATATGTAGATATGTACTGTATATGTATATATGTTTACATAACCTCTTTAACACACTACTTCTCCGCTGCGAAGCGCGGGTATTTTGCTAGTATATATATATATATATATATATATATATCCATCCATCCATCCATTTTCCAACCCGCTGAATCCGAACACAGGGTCACGGGGGTCTGCTGGAGCCAATCCCAGCCAACACAGGGCACAAGGCAGGGAACCAATCCTGGGCAGGGTGCCAACCCACCGCAGATATATATATATATATATATACATACACAGGCAGTCCCCGGGTTACATACGAGATAGGGACTGTAGGTTTGTACTTAAGTTGAATTTGTATGTAAGTCAGAACAGGTACATTATTTTAATAAATGCTATTTTTGACCGACTGTAACCAAGTGCTCTGCCAATGAATGATGGAGTTTCACCTCTCTCTGATCTTTTTATTATTTCTACTTTATTTTCAATGGTGTTGGTTTTTCTCTTCTTTACTGTATCACCAGCACTTGCATCAGATTTGTGTTTCAGAGACATTCTTGAAGGATGAAAACAAAAGGTTAAGATGAGCTCTTCTGCACAGCACTGTACACGCTATCACAGCAGGAAGGCACACGTCTGATGTACTGATAACAAACAACTGCCTGCTATGTGCGTAACAGTACAAGCAGGCTTGCTATTGAGAATGAATGGGAGCGGTTCATCACCAGCCCACCTCACAGTCACCTCCACTACAGTATGCTGTAGAACGAACACGGTGCGGCCAAAGGCGAGTAGTGAATCGCCCAACCCCAATTCAACAGGCAGCCATCCGAGGCACACTACAATGCTACCCCCGCCGCCCCATTCAGCCACAACTGGGTCACCACTTGCAGCAATACCAGCCGTGTGTGCTGGGCGGGCAGTGAAACGCCCCCCTCCGCTCCATCCAGCCTGCGTCCAGTCAGGTGCATCAGCTGCGGCGGCGTAGTGGGCGGGCAGCGAACCATTGTCCTGCACACGAGCAATAGCTGTGGCCCCGGTGACTATGGACCACGGGTCACCGCTTGCCGCGGGAAGCCACCCGAGGGACACTACACTGTGCGAGCAGCGAAATCGCCTCCCTCCAACCACCGCTTGCAGCATCCCCAGGCCGAAGATGACGGAGCAACAGTTACTGAGGCGCATGCGTGGCAGCTGTGTCCTCGTTCGTAAACTGTAGGTCGGGTGTCCGTAACCTGGGGACTACCTGTGTATATATATATACAGTATATATATATATATAGCTGCTGTTAATTTGAAGTATGTGACTTCAAGGTAAAATGTACACATTATTGTGTGTAGCCCTAATATTTTTAGCATAGCCTAATATCCCATTCTAGGATTCACTTAATCCAGTTAGAGGCCACAGGCCAGAGCCACTGGGGACAAGGCAAGGAACAATCTTATTACATTCATAGCAGTGCCCACCTAATCACATTCAATGGGGTAACTTGACAATGTCAGTCAGTACATATGTCTTTTATAAGTAGGAGGACAACCAGAGTAACTAAGGAAAACATGAATGTGCAAACTTCACACAGGCCAAGCCCAGAAGCGGGACTCAGAACTAGGACTGTGCTTATAATAATAAAAATAATTACATTTATATAGTGCTTTTCTAACCTACTCAAAGCACTTTACATAAACAGTAGGGGATTAACAAAGCATATCAAATCAAAATCAAAACCACCACCAATGCATAGCATCAACCTTGATGATACGATGACAGCCATTCTTGCACCAATATGTTCACCTTACATTAACTATCAAGTGGTAAAGGTGTGAGAGAGATAGTTAGGTAATAATGGACAAGGGGTTGTTTAGGGGGCTAGAATGGACAATGCTGTGCTGGACAATTTAGCCAGGACATCAGGGAACTCCCCACTCATCTCATAAGTTGCCCAAGGGTCTTTTATGACCACAGAAATTCAGGACCTCGTTTTTTAGGTCTCATCTGAAGGACAGCATCATTCGTTCAGCACAGAGTCACAGTCACAGCACTGAGGCATTGGGATCCGCACTCGGACCACAGGGCAAGCGACCCCTGATGACCTCACCAACACCTCTTCCAAACGCAACCAAAGTTTTTTCTAGATGCTATCCCACCCTTTCACGTGCCGCCATTCCCTAATAATTTTAGCCCTAATATTTTTGATTGCTATATTTTATACAAAGCCACTCACAAAACAGAAAGGTTTAAATTGTTTAATGGCAAAGCAAACAGTTGCTGTAACAGAGCCCAAATGAAGGTTTTTAGATAATTTATATTTAATGTTATTGATGAAAATATAAGGATAATATTTCTGTATGGAACACGATGCCTGATAGTTTCAGAGACCAGGACCAGGCCTAACACACCCTGTGTGGATTCTGCAGGTCCGCCTAATTAATTTATTTAGGCTTCCTCTCACATCCCTCACACCTCAATGAATGACCGAATGTTGATGTTTTTTAATACTGTATGTGCATACTGTAAGCATTTGTTAAAATGGCTTGGCAAACTTGCCATAGTTTGACTCTGCCCTCCTAATGTGGAATAGAAGAGGTGGGTACAGAAAATAAATGGACAGCTCACAGAAGCAGTTCCATCCGTCTCTTTTCTTAGACCTCTTATTCCAAGCTATGGGTCACATGGTAGTAAAGTGGCCGTTATATTGCTTTTTTATTGTCTCTAATATGTACCGGTATTCTGGGGTATATACTGCACCCTGGGGTTAGAATAAGGTCACTATCCCTCTTGAGGGTCATAAAATGTGACTAAAGAAGGTTTGTGTCAGGAATGGCATCTGGCCATAAAAATGGCTGCACCAAAACCCTATTTGAAGGGGGCAACTAGCCATCCTGGATGCTTACATACTTAAACTGTAGATAAATTAGATTTTAATGTATCTTCTGGGCGGCACGGTGGCGCAGTGGGTAGCGCTGCTGCCTCGCAGTTGGGAGACCTGGGGACCTGGGTTCACTTCCCGGGTCCTCCCTGCGTGGAGTTTGCATGTTCTCCCCGTGTCTGCATGGGTTTCCTCCGGGCGCTCCGGTTTCCTCCCACAGTCCAAAGACATGCAGGTTAGGTGGATTGGCAATTCTAAATTGGCCCTAGTGTGTGCTTGGTGTGTGGGTGTGTTTGTGTGTGCCCTGCGGTGGGCTGGCACCCTGCCCAGGATTGGTTCCTGCCTTGTGCCCTGTGTTGGCTGGGATTGGCTCCAGCAGACCCCCGTGACCCTGTGTTCGGATTCAGCGGGTTAGATAATGGATGGATGGATGTATCTTCTATACTCTGAATACCAGCCCATGTAGCACAAAAATAATATTACATAAAACATAATCCACTGATGCATTTGCAATTAGGTTTATTGTGTCTGTTAGACAAGTGATTTTTTGTAGGCAGGATATTTTCAGATTTTATTCAAACTAAGACAGTAACTATGTCATATGGAGAAGTCCTGCAGTTTTGACTGCCTCCTAATCTCTCTGCACTTTCTCTGTAATGCTCTAATTGTTTCAGCTCGACTTGTCAGTCTGGAAGTTTTGTCTGGTAACTGTAAATTTCTTGGCTCCACAGTGACACCCTCTGGTGGAAAACTACAACTGCAGGTTTGTTGTAAGGCGTTCAGTGTCCCATAAATTTGAGAGTGGCACCAAGCCTGCAGTTGCAAAAATTTAATCCAATGTTGATTTTTGCAAGTATATGTTTATTTTTTAGAATAATTTAGCCACTTTTTTTAAACAAGTAAATACAGTTTTAAGGATAAGATTTTGCCAAACAGAACAGTTGAGGGAAACAGATTCCTCTGTAAATGGATTAAGTAGAAACAAAAATAGATAATCCTGTCTTCTAATATTTTACAAATGTATGTTTCAGACTGAGATCTGTCTCATCTCATCTCATTTTCTGTCTGCTTTTCCTATTGAAGGGTATGGTGGTTGCAGGGTAATCTGGACCAAGTACATCATTTGGGGATTGGGGGGGGGGGGGGGGGCTTTAGCCTCTAATCTTAGGCGTCCAGACATTGATCTCTGAAAAATGCTTTTCAACTGTGTGAAAACACCAAGGTTGGACTACAGTCAGTCAATGTCTGGTAGGGCTGCAATGAGAATCCTCCAGAGGGCATTATTATAGAAGCTCAAACTGCCCCAGACCAGTAGCAGCTCTGGTCCGATGCCTTCTTAGATAATTAGACCACTCACACTGTCACAGGAATTGACCTCTCCAATTTTTTTTAAGAATTTTGTATCATTATTTTGAGGTCCTATACAGAACTTTTAATAATGAGGGTATAGATTGGGCCCTAAATTCATCTTATCACAGCCTTTAATATCACCATCCAGAACAATGTTGGCAGCACCATTACGTCTACAACAATACAGCCTGACAGTACTTACTTCCCAATCGTGAGAATAAGGTCTTAGGATACTTTTCAACTTCTCTGCTCATTTAACCAGTGAGGAGTAAATCACTTCACCATAATCTTGCATCTGAAGGTCAGAAATACTTTACATTGACCTGTAATGGGCTACCGGAGAGACATACCTCTTACAGAGCTCAATAACAAACTTCAATTGAATTAACACCAGGAATGAAGGCACAATTCTCAATTCACAAGTATAAGGAAAGAATGACACCACAGAACCCTAAACCTTTTGAGTTCCTGCCATAACACATGGGGTACACAGCCATGATCTGCAAAACCATTTGCAAGAGACTTTTTAAGTGTCTCCACTAGGGTATGAGTGTGTGTCCATTGTTCTGTGCTCAACAAATAATTCATCATGTTCCTTTGGAATTAGAGGTTTAACCGTTGGCTGCGGCCTCTTTTCCTGTACCCCAACACAGGTCACAAAACACAATGATGTACTAACAATGCTCAATCATTTAGCAGATGTCCTCCACCTAAAATAGCCACTTTAGCCACACAAATGGGCCCAACAGAACCAAATAATTTCAACACAGATTCCTATAGAAGGCCATGTTCCATTCAGCTCTCAACAGTATCCGCACTCAAGGTCAATATCACCCCACGCCTCCAGGGAAGCTGTTTGCTCTTCCTGAGTCAAACTGTTTGTAAGAATGTCTTTAAAGTCACCCAAAATGGTCTCTCCAAGCTTTTCAATCAGGCCATTTCTATAGCTGACTCCTTTTTGGTTAACCTGTATAGATGATTTTCCAGTTAAACTGCATGGGAGACCATCTTCTTTAACATGACATCTTCCCTTAGTGCTGGCATCTGGCAAAGAATTCTAGTGTTGTTGCAGAGAAATGCAATGACTAGCTTTGAGTTAAGTCACATCAAGTCAAGTGGATTTTTCTGTCATCTATACAGAGGTGTGTACAGTGATAAGAAAGAGTGTTCCCCAGGACCACATGACCGAATAAGGACTACTCATATAGGAAGGCATAAACATATATAAGCTAAATGAAGATTAATGTATGCATATACCGATGGTGCAAAAAGCCAGAACAAAATAAGCAACAAGAAATGAGGTGGTACAGTGGATTAGGGAGCAGCAATTTACTTGAAATTGTGGCATTTAATTGAGAGCATGCTGTATATACAACTATCAGGACATTATAAACGCTTTTAGATCAAGAGATGGGGTGATTCATGGGTTGTTCTGTGATAGAATATAAATCTAAATTTATGAAATTTTACATAAAGTGACTGGTGCAGTAGGGAATGTAACTACAATGTCTGTGTAAAGGAAAGAGTCAATACAGTACAACAAGGTACGGAATGTACGCATGGCATAACATTCAAGTGCTTTCAGCAACTAAGTTAACTGATATGAAAGTTGGAGCATTTCACATTTTCTATTTACTTAATCCAAGAGTCAGTTTATAACATTTTTCTTTATTAAATATTTTTGTAACAATGAGTCATACTCAAAAATAAAGTGATAATACAATGCAATTACATGTGTTAGCTGACCACGTTAAATACATGCTTTTAAACAGCGCCTTACAATGGAATTAAAAATGTAGCCTAAGGAGGCTTGTGATGGCTCAATTACTTTTGTAGACAGCAGAGTCCAATTCAAGTAATGTGAACATGGCATTGATTGATGTCCGTTAGTGGTGGACGATCTGGGACTAACTGATGTTCAGTTTTCCTAAACATTTTTGAAAGTATACCTAATAGCGTTTGATGATTAAATTAACAAATAAAAAGAAGCTGTTAATACAAACTAACAAATATTTGCATAAAATCACTGTCTATATTAACCCATGAAAAGAGAAAAGTAACTATAATAGGTTTGCCCTCTAGCCATTAATGTTAGTTTAAGCACAATAATTCATTAAAATTCTATAAATAAGTAGGACCTTGGAAAGGAACTGATTTATTGTATGACAGGAATATGAAAGGTGATGATTATCTTAATCCAGTTGTGGACCACCGAGGCACGTGCAGCTGCCCTACCCAACACAGACAAGCAGATACACAGTCACTCAGATCATTTCTCTCTCTTTAGATAGAGGATTTAGCAAATTTGCCATTGCTTTTCAAAGGGAGATTCTGAAATTTCAAAACTGTACACCACGATCTGTTCAGGATATCTCATTCAAAATTAAATAGTCTCGACAAACGTCCTTGAAGAATAAACGTGATACATTTTCTTAAACTGGTTGACGGGTGGTCAAGTTTTTTTCAAGTGAAGGAAAAGAGCGAAAGACTGTTGAGTCTACTAGCTTCGGGGAAACAAGCTGTTGCAGCATCTACCAGAGTTGGTCCAATTGCTATGGTACCCTCTGTCAGATGGCAGGAGGGTAAACAGATTTGTTGAAGAGGTCGTCTATAATGTTGGGAGTCTTACAAAGGTTCCAATGATTGCACACTATCCTCTGCAGGGTCTTGCAGTCTGACACTTTGCAGTTCCTGTACCAGACAGTGACACCATTGGTCAAAATACTCACTTTGACGACCTTTTAAACAGGAGATTCGGAGGAGGAAGTATAGTCCTCCTCAGCTGCTTCAGGAAGTAGAGTTGCTGTTGCTCCTTCTTTGCCAAGGAGGGGGTACTAAGAACCCAAGTCAGGTGATCTGCCAGGTGCACCCCCAGTGAATCTGGTGTTCATTAACTGTATCTACTGTGGAGCCCCCATTGAAGAGGAGGTCATGGGTAGCTCTGAAGTCAACAGTATTCTCCTTTGGTTTGTCTACATTTAGAAGAAAATTGATGATGTTACTGTGGTGTCATCAGCAAACATACTAATACTATTGGAACTGCATTCAGTTTATTTTTGAATAACGCTCTTGAATGAGTTCAGGCACAGAGTGCTTTAACAAGTTCTCAGGTAAAGTGCAAGTATAAACTTTACAAATTACTCAATACAGAATTATTACACGTAAAGACACATTTTTGTTTAAACACAGAAGAAAACAAAGTTGTTTGAAACTGATTAACGTGTATAAAAACTGACAATCTCTGTCCATTTAATGAATTATTTAATTGTGGTCACTTGACACTGAAGGAGAGGAAAACAAAACTCTAGCCACAGAGAATAATCCTCTGGAGGGTCCATGATCAGCCAAAATTCAAAGATAAAGTCAGACTGTCAAAGTCCTGGAGACATCAGCCCACTAAGCGCCCACTCTCTCCAGGGCATTCTACAGTCTGTCAGTTTGTGCTGGGCTGCCCAGTCTAATGACAGAATTTTTCCATCCAATGATTCCAAGGTTCCAGTATCTCAGATTACATTTCCGTGGACAGGAGAAAAGCTTGACAACAGAATAGCAGCACCATGTGCCACATCAAGGTACCAAGAAGAGTAATAGAACAGATTAGGGTTAGTAACAGTTTATAAATGTTGTATTACTAATAATTTTGTGCAAATGGCTAATAAATAAAGATGCATCATGCACAGCTATTCAGCAGCTCTAGTCAGGGTATGCTAGACTAAAGTTATGAGTCTTCAGCCGGAATTTAAAGAGGCATCTCTTATATAAACAGGCAGATGATTCCCAAACTTTGGGTCCATGTAACTAAAAGGTTGACCTCTTACATTTATTTAGTTGGTCCTTGTAATCTTAAGTAAGCTTGAGAGTTCAGATTTGTAAACAGGACCTTATATATTTAAGACTTGATAAGTTAAAAGAAGGATTTTGAAATCAAACCTAAGTTTAACTGGAAGCCATTGTAAAGACTTTAGAACAGGAATATTTGAGCTTTTCAGATGATTCTTGCAACAACATTTTGAATTAACTAAAAGACGCATAAAGATAGATTTGAAAAGCATGTAAATAATGCATTGCAGTAGTCAATCCAGCTAGACTTTGCATTGCAGTCAGGGTTCAATAGCATGAACAAGAATGGACTTAGTATGCAGCCCTGAGGGGTACCCATGTTTAGAAAAAGGGTACAGGAGGCATTATTTCTGACCTGTACTGCCTGGGGTATCTGATTTAGAAAGTTCAAGATCTAGTTGCACAGGGAAGTGTTAAATCCTAGTAGATGCATGCTGTTTTTCTATCAACGTTTGCAGAATAATACTATTGAATGGTATTGAATGCTGATCTGAAGTCAATGAACAGCATTCAAACATTATGTGTCCTTTTCTTTCTAGATGGGACAGAGACAGGTGAAGCGAAATGAAATAGCATTCTCTGTGGAATGGTTTGGGTAATAAGCCAATTGAAGACACTTAAGTGAGATGAGGAGTTTGGCTTTCATGTGCCTAATAAAAGTGACCAGCCACTCAAAGCACTTGGTGATGGTAGATGTGAGTTCTATAGGGTGGTAGTCAATAAGGCAGGACACAGCTGACTGTTTTGGCACCGGTACAATTTTGGTAGCCTTAAAGCATGTAGGGACTACTGCCTGGCTCAGAGAGACATTGAAGAAGTCTGTTAGGACATCTGCCAGCTGGTCTTCATGCTCCCTGAGCACACAGCCAAGGTATGATACATCTCTTAATAACAGTCCTTTGACACTTAGATCTTGAATGGGGTGCATTCATATGGAGGAAGAAGAAGGTGAGAGTTGGAAGCAACATAAACAGGCCCATCCACTCTCGTTAATCATTTAAACCTCCCAGATCTGCTCAAGTGGCCCACTGTACTTCTGAGCTAAGCCACCAAAAAGTAACAATAAGCTGACAGCTAAGCACCTGATGTTAGGTTCACTTGGTATTTAAATATGCCATGAACTTTTGATTAATAGCAAAGAAATCCAATAATAATTAACCACTTACATTTAGATCATTTTGTTCATTCCCCATGCTGATATCTGTCATTTCCCAAGTGAGCTATGAAATATGTCTGTGCTATTTCTCAGTTAGCCCCCTTTGAACCCCTCTCTAAGAGGGCTAAATACTTTCAGGAGCTGCAACGTACATGTATGTAACATACAAACAGTCAAAACTGTATTCAGAAATACATTCAAGTGATTGTCTGTGGTTCAAATTCTACATGTACATCACATAAGTGAGGTTTGTGAGAGTCCCCAAAACTACCTATTCTGGATGGTGTAACTCCAGAGAAACTGACAGATAATTCCCAGTCAATCCAGACCTGACGCTGTCTGCGGAGGTGAAGATGACACTATCTAGCTTGTACAGTTCAAATTCCCTTGCAGGCTCCCATATTCCTTACCCCCGGAGCTAATTCCATTGCATGATCTCATCCATCTGGATATGTCAGGCGCCAGGCCCAAGGGTGCCATCAGGCCAAACTAAGCCAGGTTACTTGGGTCACCTAGCAAATCATTTAAGAAATGCATTCTGAAGCCGGGCTCCAGGAACTATCATTGTTCTGTGTAAGGTTCCTCTTAGTTTTTGTATGAACCAATGTGAAGACTTATATCTCCCCCCAGACCAATTAGTTAACAACAACCATGCCAAAAGCACAAGGTTACAGCAAATATAATAGTCCCTGGGAAACAAAGCCCATAAACAACTCCAAGATCATAATTAGTACTGAGAGAAACACGTAAGTTTTGATTTCACATGCCGTAGCTCAAAACTAACAGTAAAGTTTGCTTCGTAGACAATTTTGCAATTGAAAAATTGCAAAATTCACTAAAGAGAATTTTTTGGGGTATAAATGATGTTTTGGAAAACAGTGAATACTGCTTCCTAAAAGCCCCATTCACACGACCATGATCACCTGTGTTGTTTACTGCAGCTGCATAACGCACATAACCTGTCACACACCATTAAAATCAAAAATATTTAGGCCTCCCACTCACATCACTGTGCAGTTTTTTTTAAATGGGACATGTTGTATATTTTCCACAGAAAGAAACAACAAAACACACCATTGTGCCCATTACTGTGTTTTCTCCACAGGAAAACTCGGAAAGCAACCATTACCTAGCTACCTACCACCTGAAGGCCGATTGAAACTTCTGCATTGAACCTACGTAGTAGCTAACCACGCAGGCTGTCGCGTTGTCTATGGAGTCGAAAGCTATTTATACTTCTGTGTCACACCATGCCTCAGGCACATGACTGAACACTAGTTGGAGGTGTTTGTAACATACAAGAAAACTGAATGGTCCATTAAAATCCAGGCAGCTTTTGTGCTCCCGGATCTAGCTACACATTTTCTTCCATAGGCGGACATATTTGTCCCTCACATTTTTCCACTTTTTAAGACAATCACCGACTTCTAAACCGGAAAATGAACAGAAATGAGTCTTAGGAAATATTTACTTATCAGTCTGGCCAATCAGATGCGTAGGGTTCATGTTGACATGACGTACAGACACATTTTTGAGGAGATGCTCATCAGGCTATGCTGTAAGTTACATGGGTGATGGCATACCTACAATGTAGGCTTGACACAGAAGTGTAAATCAGCCTTTATCCTGTTGAGGACACTTCATGTGCTGTTGAGCTCCAAGATTCTTTTCTGATTCCAATGTTTCTTTAGTATTGTAATCACCAAGACTATCCTCATAATTGGCAAAGTGAGCATCATTGTATGTACTACTAGAACAACCACAACCCACAGCCACAAAATATCTTCAAATGACTAGAAATTAATCCGGTGTTATTTTTTCTTGAGACCTCTATTTTAAATACTAACTGATAGGCACATGCATGCGGAATTAATGCATGAAAATGCTTCTAGGCAGGATCTTAATGCCTTTCTTTGTGTGTCAATGGCAGAAATGCTGCTGGAAAGGAAACACCACTTGTTTCACGATGTCTCGATGTTCCTCAACCCTCTATGAATGGTTCACACGTCTACTAATCAGTGGACAATTTGCCTATCACTGATCAACTGGCCCTTTATCAATGGTGCTAGTCTCTGTGATTAAGCAAAGGTACTGTTTATAAGGTTGGGGAAACCTGCAGTCAATTGAGACTGAGGAAGAGACTTGGATAAGTCTCGAAATTTTTCTCCCACTTAAAAAACTTTGTCCAGATGAACAGAATCAAATTTCTAGGACAACTTGTTTCAATAATTTCTTATAAAGAAAAACACTCATTTTGGCTGTGAATTCAATTTTGCTCATCCCTAGTCATGATCCTAGGAACGGAGATGAGCTATATTGTTGTACCATTTTTACATGAAGTGTTATATACAGTATACTGTAGCAGAGATGCAGACTGCTATGCTTGCAATATATCATTAGAAAGCTGTAGACCCCTATATAACAGTTTTCAGTAAATATAGATAACGGTTATTAACCTTAATAAGAACTATTACAAAAATGAAAACTAGCAATGAAACAATATTATTGATAACTGAAATAAAAATTAAATGAATTTTGAAAAAGATGGAAAACTTCACAGAAATCCACTACAATACAAATGTAAACAAAAAAAGTGAATTTTCATATTTTCTGTGTCCATCTTAAAAAAGTGGATGCTTTCTATACTGTTAAGTAAAAATGGACAGGAGGTAGTACTGTCCAAAGTAAAGGCTGGAAAGCAGCTCTCCGGTTTCTGCAATTGTTCATACTGTAGCCTGTTGGATATTTGGGGTGAGGCTGAGTGCTGCTGGTTCACAATCACAAATCATTTTCAACAGTGGCTTCTTTACATACGACAGGTTTTCCAACATAGGTGCTAATATAAAATGATAAAACTAGTTGGAATGAAACAGCAATTCCTCAAAAAAACAGTTCCTAAAGCAGGATAAAATGAGAGAAAACTGACGTCCTGTCTCATGTTTCGCCTCTCATGAAACTCCGCTTATCTCTCCAATTTGATGTTAATCTCTGTCCACTATCGAAAATGTATAATACTTTCTCCCTTTCTTTGCACACAGAAATACATACCTTAGCTCTGAGAAGCTTATGGGAAGTAATAAATAACAAACTGTCACAAGAACGTAAGAAATTTGAAAAATGAAAGGAGACCATTCAGTCCATCAATCTTGTTTGTCTCACCCTGACACTTCTTTAAGTTTGTCAAGGTTTCTGCTTTAACTATATGTCTCAGTAGTTTCTTCCCGATTCCCATAATTCTTTGAGCAGAGAAGTGCTTTCTGGCTTCAGTTTTAAATGCACTTCCCCTTAATTTCCATTGCTGTCCTTGAGTATATAAATTATCATTAACTTGTAAGAATTCAACAGGATCCACTTTATCAATGTCTTTGAATGTTTTGAAGAGCTGGGTCTGTTAGAGCAGGACACATCCTTAAGTCCTGGGATGCACTTGATTCTGCTCCTGTGCACACCTTTAAGTGCTGCTAGGTCTTTGTTTTAGCGTGGTGACCAGAGCTGTACAATACACTCCAGATGAAGTCTCACTAGTGCAGCATACAGTCCAAGCATAACGTACCACTATTTATATTCAGTTTATTCATTTGCCTTCTTAATAGCTTATGCACATTGCTTAGATAATGAAAATGCTATGTGAACATCAATACCATAAATCCTTTTCAGAGGTTACACCAGGACCGTGTCTCTCATCTTGTATTTATGTATGACATTCCTTTTGCCCATGTGTGAATTTTCAACATTAAACTGCATTTTCCAAGTATTTTCCCATTTTTAAAGCTTGTTCAAGTCTTCTTGAATCATTTTTGTTGTCTGCCCAGAGTCTGCCATTCCTCCAATGTTAGTATCATCTGTGAATTTCACAAGGTTACTAACTATATCGCGATCCATGTCATTAATATAAATCAGAAAAATTTGCAGTCAGAGATTAGACCCCTGAGGGACTCCACTGATTACCTCACTCCAAATAGAGTATTCTACTCTTATCTATGCTGTTTGTCTCCTGCCAGTTAACCAACTTGATGTCCATTTTTGTAGGTTACCTCTGGCGCCTGCAGCTTCTAGTTTCAGAATTAATCTTTAATGTGGGACAACTGTATCAAAGACTTCTTGAAAGTCCAAGTAAATTATGTTGTATACTTTGCTTTTGTCAACTATTACAGTTGACAGTTGAAAAAATCAAAAAGTTTGGTTTGGCAAGATCTTCTGTTTTGGTGTGCATTTGTGTGTTTTCAAAGATGATCTCAAATTTTACTGTGTTGTGATCAGTGTTGCTTAAAGCGTCAATAACTTCCATTTTTATTAATTTGTATTAACTGTTTGAAAAGATGAAATCTAGACAGATACAGTCACTTGCCATTATCACTCTTATCAGTGCTACGCTGATATACATCGCTGTACCTGTCCTCCTGAAGACAACACGGTATCTGCTAGAGTCTCTGCATGTCTTACTAATATCTCAACCTGGATGAAGGACCACCATCTACAGCTCAGCCTGGCAAAACTGAGCTTCTTGTGATCCTGGCCAGCCAGTCCATTCAACTCCCCATCTCTGTACAGCTTGGCTCACAGTCGCTAACACCTGTCAAGTCAGTACACAACCTTGGGGTGGTGATTGATGAGCAGCTATCTTTTTCTGGCCACATTTCTACTGTTTCTTGTTCATGCAGGATTACGCTGTACAAAATCCACAAGATCAGACCTTATCTGATAGAATATGCAGCACAACTTCTGGTCCAGGCTTTGGTTTTGTCACGTTTGGACTATTGCAACTCACTTCTGACAGGAGTACCCGCATGTGCTCTCAAACCACTGCAGATGGTCCAGAATGCAGTGGAACGTCTTGTGTTTAACCAGACGAAATGGGCATGTGTCACTCCTCTCTTCAGGTCACTATATTGGCTCCCTGTAGCAACGTGCATTAAGTTCAGATCCCTAATGCTTGCATACAGAGCAGTCAATAGGTCAGCACCTGAGTATAAGGGGACACTGGTGAGGTGCTATGCTGCTTCTCACCAACTCAGGTTTGCCAGGGAACAGTGTCTGGTGATGCCGCCTCTGAGTGGTATCAAGTCTCAGTCCAGACTCTTTTCTTGTGTAGTTCCTAGTTGGTGGAACAAGCTGCCCACCTCCATCCAAACTACTGATTCCCTAAATGTATTTAAGAAGCAACTAAAAACCCATCTGTTCTGTGAATATCTGCCTAACTGATTGTTGGTTGATTTACATTAAATTTTATTGCTTTATCGATTGCTAATCTATGATTATAAATGTATGAGTTATTACGTCTTTTCACATCTGGCAGTCAACCTTTGTTAACTGTCCTACTACACTGAACAAACAGGCCCTAACCTAATGTTACTCAATTATGTTACCTCTTTTGTAAGTCACTTTGCATAAAAGTGTCTGCTAAGCAAATACATGTAAATGTAAACGTAAACCACCATTTCACTTTCCTCTGTAGTATTTCCGAAAGGGCCTTACCAATCAATGTTTGAAGTTAAAGTTAAAATCACCCTTGATCATTATGTCCTCTTTATCACACATATGTCGTATTTCATTATATAATTTGCAATTGCCTGAAATATCAGAATTAGGGGGCCTGTAGATACTGTAACTCCAATAACCAGCTGTCAAGGTTTGATCCACACCTTCTGTGTTTCTGACACATGTTTGTGCCAATGAAAGGGATCTGAAAAACTCATTTAATTGCATATTTCTGTTACTATTATTTCTAGATAGATAGATAGATAGATAGATAGATAGATAGATAGATAGATAGATAGATAGATAGATAGATAGATAGATAGATAGATAGATAGATAGATACTTTATTAATCCCAAGGGGAAATTCACATACTCCAGCAGCAGCATACTGATACAAAAAACAAGATTAAATTAAAGATTGATAATAATGCAGGTAAAAATAGACAATAACTATGTATAATGTTAATGTTTACCCCCCCACCCCTCCCGGGTAAATTCCCCGGTTGGAATTGAAGAGTCGCATAGTTTGGGGGAGGAACGATCTCCTCAGTCTGTCAGTGGAGCAGGACAGTAACAGCAGTCTGTCGGTGAAGCTGCTCTTCTGTCTGGAGATGACACTGTTTAGTGGATGCAGTGGATTCTCTATAATTGATAGGAGCCTGCTGAGCGCCCGTCGCTCTGCCACAGATGTCAAACTGTCCAGCTCCATGCCAACAATAGAGCCTGCCTTCCTCACCAGTTTGTCTAGGCGTGAGGCGTCTTTCTTCTTAATGCTGCCTCCCCAGCACACCACCGCGTAGAAGAGGGCGCTCGCCACAACCGTCTGATAGAACATCTGCAGCATCTTGTTGCAGATGTTGAAGGACGCCAGCCTTTTAAGGAAGTATAACCAGCTCTATGCTTTCTTACACAGAGCATCAGTATTGGCACTATTCTATTCGCTTGCATGCATTTTCACATAAATACGGAGTAAATAAAAACAAAACTAACCATGTGGCATGAAAAGTGTACTGTGATTTGGTCTGTTGTGAGGGAGTCAATCTTGGGCGTGAGAAAGGTTGTTGCGCAGGGAGACTGTTTGCACATGGCTGAGCTTGTTTGAAAATGGCTGAATATCATAATATTGTTTTTTTTTCATAAATGACACATATAAACTATTTTACAATTTGTGTGTAATCACAAGACTCGGATCAATAATCGAAAACTGTCTTGGCTTAACACATGGACATATTTAGTGAGTTGTTAAGCTTTACCTCCATGCCCTCCATACCTTCCAATGTAAAGCACTAGTGTGGGCAAGATATATATTCTTTAATTTATAGAAAGACCAGAACACAATTTCCAACCCAACTTACTCTGTCTTATTAATTCCAGATGTACCT
Source organism: Erpetoichthys calabaricus (assembly GCF_900747795.2). Lineage (NCBI taxonomy): Eukaryota > Metazoa > Chordata > Cladistia > Polypteriformes > Polypteridae > Erpetoichthys > Erpetoichthys calabaricus. The sequence goes on from NC_041403.2 coordinate 108,128,978, forward strand.
TCTTTCCATGTGTCTTCCAGTTGAAGTCAGTTACTTCACCGTACTTAAAGGTCTGCTGCTGGATTGATTTTTTTCCCTTCTTCTTCATCGTCTTTGCCTATTTGTTACACCTGCTACTGAGACATAATGGAATTGATTTTGACGAACAAAAGCACTGTGGTAGACCTCACATTTGAAGTTTGTCACCTAATGAGCTGTTTCAAATATGCTGTAAAAGCTGTGCTGTGGAAATGTAATAACGTCCCCCAACAGTATAAGGTTTTGTTGTTTATATTGTAATTGTGCATTTTTGACATCTTTATATTAGCCTTTTCAACTATAGACCAGCTTTCATGACAATACTGGAAACTAAAACTGAAATTAAACAAAAACTAAACTAAAACTGTTAGTGCATTTGTAAATTTACTTGAGGCTAAATCTAAACTGAAAAACAAAATAAACAAATAAAGAAATACCAGCTAATAAAAATGTTTAAATGTTAATAACCCTCCAAGCTGTACGTGTATCTGTTAATGGCCACATTGAGGCCCCACTCAACAAGGCCTGCACACGCTTAACGTCTCAGTCCTACAGTTTACAAGGAAGACAATGAGATGGCAGCTCAATCAGGAAAAAAACGAATTAAGTCTAACTGTGACAGAAAAATGCTCTTTCAGAGCTGCAATAATGTGTGTGTGCGTCAGGGAGCTTCGATGTGTTGGAATCACTTGCAATTACACTTGACTTTGGTCACTAAACTGAATGACTGTATTTTGGAATATTTGCAATAAAAATGAACTAATTATTATGTGCTGCTGTAAATCACACACAGAAAAATTCCTCACCTTTCAGTACTCTTAAATAATTTGAAAACAATCTTATTCCAGAGGTTGATATTTAAAAATAAATATAATTCTTAGTAAACAACAAATTAAAAGAGGTTGATTAGAACACAAAGTGAAAATACCTTTGTCAGTAATTCTAAATGAGGCTCTCCATTTACATACAGTTTATCACAGGTCCCTCTTTCCTGGGCAATGCCACATCAACCTGTGGTCTGATGGGAAGGGCAATGCAAATAAGGAAGGCGTGGCCAGAGCTATTCAAGCTGTCATTGCATTTCATTTTCTTCACAAAAGGACACCAGGCTTGTGGCTCCTGTCTCTAGTAATTTAATGTGCTGAAGGTTTTGATTTGCCTGCCAGTTTGTAATTTTCTAGCTATTGTTTTTAAGATTTTTTTGCATTTACCTTTTGTTTCAGCGTTTTGATACACTTGCATGTTGTTTGCTTGCCTTTTGGTGTTTTGACCACTCTTGGACTTATGCACTGTTCATTTTTTTTTTTGGATGAACATACCTGTTGCTTTGGCTCCTCTTGTGCCTCTGTTTCACATGGTCTGCTTCTTCACTTTGTCCAGCCTTCATTAAATTTAAGTTTTAAGTCATAGTATACTCTGTTCCACACACAAAAAGATGATGCTGTTGAAGAAAAAACAGGAGCAATCACACATTTGTGTGGAAGGTTGCACCTTCTAAACCAGAGTGTTTACAAAGGAATTCTCAAAAAAACATCTGGTCAACTAAGAAAGCTTTGTGGTGTAACTTCTCTTAGATCAGTTGATGTACACATCCTTTAGGTAGTGTTAGGTCGATTAACTCAGGCCTTTTGGCATTCATTAAATGGATGGGGAGATCAATATACTGCATGGATGATATGCTGTGTGCTGTAACATTTAAAAAACTATGATATTACCAAACAACAAACCTTCAATATTGTTGTAGACAAGGGATGGAAAGGAAGTCATTGTTCTTTCCTGGTGTGAGAAGAATGAGTCTCCAGACATTATAAAGGTTTGGGGCAGCCACCCATATATTATATCCCAGCTGCAAAAGTTTGAAATAATTGAACAGAGATATTTACAAGACTGAGTCCAAAACAGAACTGAATACTTGAAGGTAAGATGGTGGTTTTAAGGGCTGGGGAAGGAAATGATGTCATCTATGCAGAAACCGGAAGTGACATCATCAGAGGTGCCGGAGCCGGAAGTGCCGTCTTCAGAGGTGCTGGAACCTGGTGAGATTTCCCACGAATGGTCTGCAAGAAACTGAGAAAGACAGTCAGCACACTCTGCCACCCCTTGGTCTGGTGTAGTATTACATTTACTCAGGCCCTTTAGCTGTCTCCTACTCGCACGTGTGTGACAAGGCCACCCCCCTTAGCCCAGATCCACCAGGTTGGGTGACCTGCACCAAGAGGTCATGAGAATGAGAAAGAGCATTGGCGTTGAAATGGAGAGCCCTTACGATGAATAAGCGAATACTTATACGGTTGAAGGTCAAGAAACCACCTGGTGACCCGAGGATTGACTCTTTGTGTAGGGTCATCCACTGTAAGGGTGTATGATCCGTCAACAAGAGTGAATTCCTGATCCAAGAGGTAGTACCTCAACTGGGTAACCGCCCATTTAATCACAAGTGCCTCCCGTTCCTGGTCTCCCGATCCAACAGTTTCTGGCTGAGGTACATGACGGGGTGTTCTACACCATCAATGTTTTGGCTCAACACGGCACTGAGACCTGTGTCTGAAGCGTTGGTCTGGAGAATGAAAGGAAAAGAGAAATCAGGAGCTTTCAAAATTGGTGTAGATGTAATGGCCTGTTTTAAGTCACTAAATGCAGCCTCCGTTGTATCATCCCATACCACATTGTCAGGAACCATTATCTTTGTTTTTTTTTTTTTGAAAAAATATACTTTATTTAAATATATATTATATACATAAAACACAATCCAGTACAATTACAATATATAACTGTTTACAAATTCAAATAGAAACGACTGTATTCAGCTATAGTCTGATACAGTCTTACACTACTCCATTACTACTACACCTTATTTACAAATACAGTGCTCAAATATATGAACAAAAAAAAACAAAAAAAAAAACTTTTACAATCTTACAATCCATGATAACATTTGGTTTACAAATTGGATCACAGTTAACATTACATTCAATATACTGTTCCACATTGTATTACTTTTTACAAGTTATTGCAGTCTTGACTTGGTCCCCGTCCTCGAAGGCTTGTCCTCAAAGACGGGGCTTTGCCAATGGCTGCAGTAAAACAAAAGTCACATTAATACACCTCTTGGAGGGAGAGGTGCCTTTGCATATCCTCAGTTCTTCAAGGAGTCCAGAATAGAATAGTCTCTGAGGAGGCTGCGGATGTATCTGCAGCAGTCCTGGATTGTCATCCTTTCCCTCCTGAGGACGAGGCGGTTCCTGGCGACCCATAGAGCGTCCTTCACGCAGCACATGAGACACCATGCCTCCTCGGTGGCTTCCAGCGAGTGGGTACCCGGGAAAAGTCCATAGAGCACCGAGGAACCATCTTCTTTGTTAAGTCAGTCAAGGGTGCCGCTCTTTCTGAAAAACAGGGTACAAACCAGCGGTAGTACCCAGCTAGTCCAAGAAAGGCTTGGACCTGCCGCTTGGTTCACGGACGGGGCCATCGTATTATGGCTTTTATTTTCAAACACTGTGGTTTTACGGTACCCCGACCCACCAGGTAGCCCAAATATTTAGCTTCTTTCAATCCGAAGAAACATTTCTTAAAATTAATTCAAAGCCCGGCTTTTCCTAGCATCCGTAACACCGCAGTGACCTGCTGTATGTGGTCCTTCCATGTGCTGGAATAGATGACGATGTCATCCAGATAGGCAGCACTGTATGCATTATGGGGGCGGAGCACTCTATCCACCAGACGCTGAAAGGTTTCCGGTGCCCCATGTAACCCGAATGGAAGGACACGATACTGCCAGTGTCCGCTAGGGGTACTAAACATGGTCTTAACCTTCGCAGAGTCCGTTAAAGGAATTTGCCAGTACCCCTTAGTCATATCAAGTGTGGTCAAAAACATCTTGGCTAAGCCTTTCGAGGAGGTCATCCACTCGGGACATCGGGTAAGCATCAAATTGGGATACTTGATTAAGGAGTCGGAAGTCATTGCAAAACCACCAACTCCCATCAGGCTTATTAACCAAGACGATTGGACGGGACCAGGGACTATAACTTTCCTCTATTACTCCTAGTTCTTGATTTCAAGTTCCACTTCTTTTTTCTTTGCCTCGGGAAGTCGATAGGGCTGCTCTCTAATGATAACCCCGGGTGCTGTCACTATGTCATGAGCAATCAGAGAGGTCCTTCCGGGTTTTTCACTCACCACCTCTGGTATGGACAGGATAGCTGTTTCAAGCTCCTGTCTATGTTTGGAGTTTAACTCTGTCCCGAAATTAAGGTTGATTGTGTGAGCAAAGAATGAGCTGGGCTGAGCAGAGGTGGGATCAGGATCCGTTTCCTTCCATGGCTTCAGCAAGTTCACCGAATAGATCCTCTCGCTCGGTCGACCATTGGGTTGTTTCACCAAATAATCGACGAGTCCTTTCCTCTCCTTAATTTCATAAGGTCCTTGCCAGTGGGCAAGTAATTTAGAATGGGAGGTGGAAACCAAGACCATGACATGATCTCCCGGGTGGAATTCTCGGAGGGTCGTACCACGATCATAATAACGGGCCTGTGCTGCTTACGCTTTTTCCAAGTGACTTTTTAGAACAGATCTAATTTTTCCAAATCAATCCGCGATATACTCCAATATATTGGTAAAGGGAAGGGCCTCTCCTTCCCATCCTTCTTTCAAAATATCCAATAATCCCAGACGTTGTCGTCCATATAATAATTCAAAAGGTGAAAATCCCATAGAGGCTTATGGGACTTCCCGATAGGCAAAGAGTACGAGGGGGAGGAGCTGATCCCAGTTCCTCCCGTCATCGCCGACCACCTTGCGAAGCATTTGCTTGAGAGTCTGATTAAATCTCTCCACTAGACCGTCGGTTTGAGAATGATACACCGTGGTCTTTAAGTGCTTTATTTTACTGTAAGTAACTTGGCAGTTTCCCTGAACGTCTCCGAGGTGAATGGCGTCCCTTGATCCGTAAGGACCTCTTTAGGGATGCCACAACGCGCAAAGACCCCTACAAGTTCCCGTGCAATTGCTTTCAGCGTGGCTGAGCGCAGGGGAACAGCCTTGGGATATCGAGTAGCATAATCAACGAGGACTAATATATATTTATGTCCTCAGGCTGAGGGCTCTAAGGGTCCTACAATGTTGAACCCAATTCTCTCAAAGGGAACATCAATCAGGAGAAGGAGAATCAGAGGGGCTCGTCCCTCCTAGGAATTTGCCGTAATTGACAGTCTGGACAAGAGACACAAAAACAGTGAACCTCCTCATTAATTCCTGGCCAAAAAAACCTGAGCTTAATCCGCTCTAGTGTTTTTTCGGTGCCCAAATGGCCTCCTAGGAGGTGGGCGTGTGCTAATTCATAGACTTGCCGCCGGTAAATTCGTGGGATTAACAACAGCTTTCTCACCTCCCCCTCATGCTCAGCTATTTGATATAACAGGTCGTTTTCTATCACAAAGCGAGGACCCTTTGGCATGGGCTGATGAGTTCATTGGCCAGTGACAAGTACTGCTGCATTTTTTGCATGTTTCAGGGAGTCATCATTCCACTGCTCCTTTATGAAAGAAGCTGGCGTTTCTCTGAACTGAAAGTGCATTTCAGAGAGAGGGTCCGGTCTGACCTCAAAGGGCGGGGATTCCTCCCGGCTCGTCGAGGCACAGGGTGATGATGTGTTCGCCTGCGACGGCCCAGGAATCTCCCCGTCTCCCTGTTGGACTTCCTTATCTCTCTCCACTGGCTGATTACACGGTGTGGAGACAGCTGGAGTTGAGTTAGCCCCGTCTATAGCTAGGCCTAAGTTTTGTTCGGGAGTAGTAATTGGTACACCGCTTTTATTATCCAACCAGTCTCACCCTAGAATCACAGCAAAAGATGGACGCTGGAGGACCGCCACGGGGATTTTTTTCAGCGATCCTCCATAGCTAATGAAACATCGGGCAGTTTTATATTTACAGGTTTCCCCATGTACACAGGTAATAGTGGTCATTATTTTTATCCACTGTCGTGGTAGTACATATCAGCAAGCAACAATGAAAATGTTGCTGCTGGAATCGAGGAGTGCTTCGACTTTATATCCATTAACTATTACCACTCCCATATGTGTTAGCGTTAGGGGGTTGACAAGTGCACATAAACCGCCTCTCCCCGTCCACCTGCATCCATCCTCATTCCCCGGCAGTTTGCATGCCCTGAGGCCTGGGAACTTTGGAGCAGGCTCCGGTTTATATGAAAGAAACCTAGTTTGTGTGACGTAATCCTCACGGAATCCACTAGAGGACCGTTCTGCTCCCTCAGATTGTGAGGCTGACTTAGAATTTTCTAGGAGATTTATAAGGTCCACATGGTGTGGAATTCTCCCCAGGCTGGCTGGGCAACATTTTTGGGGAGTCCTTTTAACAAAAGAAAGCAAGCCAACTGCTGCACTATTTGAAAGGCCGTCAGCTCAAATGGCCTTAGCCAATGGGCTGTTTGCTCCCAGAGAGCTTCTGCCTGCCTCCAGGTAGATTGCTCAGGAACTATCTCCCAGTTTTTTAGGATCTTTACCTGCTGGCCTGGGGAAAGCCCATATTTATCGGGGATCATAACCCCAATGGGTGACTCAGCTCTCTCCTCCAAAAGAACATAATGAGTCCCCTTTGTTTCCTCCATAGGAACCAGCGCACATCTGTAAATCTCATCCATATTCTTCCTTTGAGAAAATACTAGCCCGGTTTTGTATTTAGGAAGCGGAGCCCGCACCAAGTTATCTATGCCCGAACCGGAAGTGGCGTCGTCAGAGGTGCCAGAGCCAGAAGTGATGTCATCAGAGGTGCTAAACCTTGCGAGATTTCCCAGGAATGGTCTGCAAGAAACTGAGAGAGACAATCAGCACACTCTGCCACCCACTGGTCTGCTGTAGTATTACATTTACTCAGGCCCTTTATCTGTCTCCTTCTCGCACGTGTGTGACACTAGATTAGTTGAGAGATTTCATGACTGGGAATTGCAGGGGATCACTCCCTCACAGCTTTTCTGAACAGTTTCAAATTGCCCAAGTATTGCAATCTCACCACATTTTGACATCCAGTGAACATGCGGTTGGCTTTACAGATGTTTGCTGACTCGATGACTTCAATTCCAGTCTCAGCCCATCTTCCTTGTTTTCCATTCTCTTGTTGTATAACAAACAAGAGACATTGGAAACACAAGCCTTTCTTCTGCTCATGTGGTCCAAGACCCTAATTTTCCTTCTTTCTTTGTGACGCCATTATATGCATCGTACCTTCATTGTCTCTTTGTGAATTTCCCCTTGGGATTAATAAAGTATCTATCTATCTATCTATCTATCTATCTATCTATCTATCTATCTATCTATCTATCTATCTATCTATCTATCTATCTATCTATCTATCTATCTATCTATCTATCTTCAGCTGAGTGCTCATTTGTTGTCAGCTCTCACACACTTACACAACATAAGACAAAGTGAAACCTTCTCACAGAACACAATGACTAAGTTGGTGGGGATGTCACTATGTACACATTGACTGTCCATGACTTGCTAAGATGATATAAATGAAGGCTACAACTAAAAAAAAAATCGCTGGAAAATCATGTAGTGTGATACTGGCCTTAAAGGATAAATCTGGATAAGTCGAAATTAATTCATTGCAATTATGATATATAGTGATTTGCCACATGAAACTGTGACCTGAAGCAAAGCATTTTTTGCTATTTTAATTGCGGTGAGGCATAGAATAGGGCAAAGGTCTAAAACCACATCTAAAGTGTTGAGTGTTCTCAGCAGCACTATGGCCTCAATAATTGTGAAACAAAAGATGTTTGGAACCTTCATGACTTTTCCTAGACTTGGCCATCTGTTGAACCAGAGTAACTGGGCAAGAAGGGGCCTTGGTCAGGTAGGTTGAGTAAGAACCCAATAGTCACTCTAAAAGAATATGAGAACTCATCTGCTGAGAACACCGTCAACCATCTCAGCAGCACTCCATCAATTACACGTTTATGGTAGAGTGGCTGGTCAAGAAGTCCATCTAGAATAAGTGGCATGTGCCGTTTTAAAGGACTCTGAGAGGACAAGATAAAAGACTCTCTGGCTGGATGAGACAAAATTGAACTCTTCAGTCATATCACATCCCGCATCGATTATTGTAACTCGCTGCTGGCAGGTGCCCCTTCTAATCTTATATCACAGCTCCAGTTGATTCAAAACTCTGGTGCAAGAGTCCTAACATGAACCAGCAACAGCTGGTTCCTTCATTGGCTCCCTGTGTCTTATAGGATTGAATATAAAATTCTTTTAATAACCTACAAAGCTTTAAATAGCCTTGCACCGGACTACATCAGTGACCTTCTAAATCATTATGCTCCTGTTCGCCTACTAAGGTCCTCTGATTCTGGTAATCTTGTTGTGCCTCACACTAACCTGCACTCTATGGGTGACAGGGCCTTCAGCTCCATAGCACCCAGACTTTGGAATGACATCCCAAAATTAATTAGATCAGCTGACTCCATCCATTCTTTTAAAAAACAACTTAAAACTCATCTATTTAGGAAGGCTTTTAACTTAACTTAACATTCTGCCCTTTCTTTCAGTTTACCTCTCTGTCCAGGTGCTCAGGATAATTTGTGTGTCTGTTATATCACAAATTAGGTTATTTGTTAGGTTTTTCTTTTAGTATTGAATTTAATATTTTACTCTTGTTTATTGTCCTTTATTCTATTTAATGCTTTGTTATGTGTTTCATTGTTCCAGTCAAGAAAACATTTGTATCCAATGTTACATATACTCTGCTGGTTTTTTTTTCTAAGACTCTGTGATGCGCCTTGAGCATGGGAAAGGCGCTATATAAATAAAATGTATTATTATTTATTATTATTATTATTATAACTTCAAGCATTGTGTCTAACAAAGACAAGGCAATGCTCATCATGTGCCTAATACCATCCCTCTGGTGAAGTATGGTTGTGGCAACATTATGTTATGGGGTGTTTCTCAGTAGCAAGGAAAGAAAGCTGTAACTGCTGACAAAGCAGCTAATGCAAAGTACCAGAGTGAGGCTCTGAGTACCTACATGAGTAAGAGATTTGAGTTTTTGATTTTTAATAAATTGGGAAACCATTCTAAAAACGTTTTCACTTTGTCATTATGGGTTATTGAGTGTAGATTGATGGACAAAAATGGCAAATTTATCAATTTAAAATGAAATGTACAACACACTAAAGTGTACATAAAGTGATGGGGTGTGAATCCTTTCTGAATGCTTTGTATTACCCTGTTAGACTGACAAACAGGCCTGAGCGGAGTATCCCGTCAGCTTGGGAAATCTGAGTGTAAGTTTTTTTTAGCAGCACAGCTGAAGTAGTGGACTTGTTCAAAGCTCAGCACTCCCACTCAAAAATGATTCAAGTTGCTATGATGTCAGTTGTAAGATGTTTGTGGGTTTTTCTTACACTTACCACCCGCTTCATATCTCCCCTCAACATTTCAATGGAATTCAAATCAGAACTTAGACTGGGCCAGTCCATAACCCTCTATTTCTTCTTTTTGAGCCATTACTTGGTGGATTTGCCAGTGTGCTTCAGAACATGAGCATGTTGAAAGTTTAATTTCTGGTTCAACTTCAACTTTCAGATAGATGGCCTCATATTCTCCTCAAGCGCACATTAATATGATGCAGAATTTCATAGTTGACTCAAAGAATGCAATCTACGCAGGTACAAAGGGGGCATAGCAACTCCAAATCACAACATGCTTCATGGTTGGTATGAAGTTCTTCTGCTGTGCCATACTTGTGTATTGTTACTGTGACCACACAAAACACTACTTTTGATTCATCTGTCCAGAGCACATGGTCTTTGCCAATATGTTCAATAACAAACTATAGTCCTGCTCTATGGACACCTTTATGGACAGTAGATGGTTCTTACTGGCACACCTTGCATGCAGGTCAAACTTGTGAATTGCTTTCTCATTGAAGATACATTAACTTATGACACCAACCTTTGCAAGTGTTACCTGCAGATCCCACAATGAAATTTTGAGGTTCTTGGAGACTTACTTTATCAACTGGTCATCTCTTAGGCTGAATTTGCTGGGCTGCTCAATTAGCATTCATTTGAAAGCCAAACCATTTGTAGATGATTTTCCTTACAGGAGAATGACTGATATTGTTTTTTTTATTATTATTTGTTTAAATCCTTTACCAGACTCAAAGGCTTCCAAAACCATCTATCCGAGGGCCTTGGAGAGCTCCTTTGATCGTGGCATGATCACGCCACACATCACTAGCAAAGAGAACACCAGACCCTTGATGTCTGTGGTTTAAATCACACCAGTTCAACCTGCATATTCTGTTGGGAGGTTCTAATCATTGGCACCTAATCTGGAACATCCAATTCTGCTTTCATGGATTTATTGTTGTGGTAAGTGTACTTACTTTTTCCAAGTGACAAAATTTTGTTAATTTTAATAATTAATAGATTATGAGAACAAATACACCACATCAGTTGTATGCGTCATTCGTTCAAGTATATCACCTTTACCTGTAGACACTATCTGTATGGAGATCTAATGTTTGCCTGGTCAAATATGTTGAAAATGTAGATAATTTCAGTTAGGTGTACTTACATGTTTCAAAGGACTGTATACACTCTACAAGTAGACCTTTCAGAGAAAGAAAGAAAAAATGAAAGAAAGACAGCACACTAGTGGCTGTTGCAAATTGGATATATACTCTCCGTGGCCTCTTTATTAGTTAAACCAATTTGGTAGTGGGTAGGGCCTTCTTTTCATTTGAGCCACGGTTTCAGCAAGTTCTTGGAAACATCCATCCATTTTCCAACCTGCTGAATCCGAACACAGGGTCACAGGGGTCTGCTGGAGCCAATCCCAGCCAACACATGGCACAAGGCAGGAACCAATCCCAGGCAGGGTGCCAACCCATCGCAAGACACACACAAACACACCTACACACCAAGCACACACTAGGGCCAATTCAGAATCGCCAATCCACCTAACCAGCATGTCTGTGGACTGTGGGAGGAAACCCACGCAGACACAGGGAGAACATGCAAACTCCACGCAGGGAGAACCTGGGAAGCGAACCTGGGTCTCCTAACTGCGAGGCAGCAGCGCTGTCTTGGAAACATTCCTTTGGGATATTAGTTTATGTTGATTCAACCACAACACAGTTCCTGGAGTTTTTTCTACCATGGCTCATGTTGCAAACTACACTTTCCAACTCATTCCATAGGTGATCTGATGGACTGAAATCTGGGACTACTGTATATGGGCCACTGGAATAAACTAAATTTACTGCCATGGTTATGGACCGAGCTCGAGTGGATGAATACTTTGGGACACAGTATATGATCCTTCTGGAAGTATCCATTTGAAAAATGGTAAATTGTAGCCATTAAGAGAGACACCTGGTTGGCAACAATGCAGGGGCATTCATATCTTACTCTGCTGGTATGAAGAGAGCAAATGTGTGCCAAGAAAATATTCTCCACAGCATTGGACTACCACCACTTTGGAAAATATTTCAAAGTTAAATATTGCAAATAAATGTACTGTGAAACATGACAGAAAATACACAAAGATATGCGAACATAACTAATGCTTCCTGAAATATTGTGTTATTTCTTTTTATTTTAGTGACACTGCATACCACATTAAGTACACAATGAAATGAAAACTGTCACTTTCACTCATCACAATTGAGAGGGTGAGATCTTGCACATACTGTGTTTAATTGGTGAATCTTCAGCCATTATGGGTGACATTTACAGTGGACACTTTAGATGCAGCCTTCATTTTCTTGCATTTTTTATTACTAATTTATTTTATATATATATATATATATATATATATATATATATATATATATATAAAAATAAACACTTGGGGTCACATGGTGATTAAGTATATCTGGGACGTGTTCACAAGAGTGAGAAGAAAGGAATGACAGATATATAGTTTCTGGGCTCAGCCTTAGAGACAGAGTGAGGTGTAAAGACATGCAGGAGAAGCTCAAAGTAGAGCCGATGCTCCACCACAGTGAAAGGAGCCAGTACAGGCCATTTTAGTCCAGCACATCTGGGACAGACCCTGGATGTGCTGGAGAGAGTGCATCTCTCAGCCCGCCTGGGAACACAACGGTATCGCCTGGAAGAGTTGCAGCCCCCATGACCTGGACTGGGATAAGTGGCAGAAAATGGATGGATGGATAAATAAATAATTCATTGGCTTCCAGTTAAGTTGCACATTCAATACAAAATTCTTCTGTTAACTTTTAAGGCTATCCACAACCTTGCCCCTCCATATCTGTCTGACCTCCTCCATGTTGCCATTCCCTCTCGTACCCTTAGGTCCGCTTCCTCCATCCACTTGACTGTCCCTTTTGTCCATCTTACCACATTCAGTTGCTCTGCTTCCCAGCTTTGGAACTCACTTTCATCTGAGCTTAGAAATATTGAATCGTTTTCACTTTTCAAATCTAAACTTAAAACTCATTTGTTTAAGACTGCTTTTTCTCTTTGATTACAATTGCTCTGTCTGATTTTAAATTTTGTATTTTACTTGTTTATAATCTGTGTTTTATCTATTGTTAGGTGTCCTTGAGTGTTTAGAAAGGTGCCTACAAATAAATAAAAATGTATTATTATAATTACACATACAGCAGTCTTGATTCCCACTTTCACTTCAGAATGTGTAAAATGCAAATGTGTCCCAGAGAAAGAGGCAGGTTAAAATGAAAGTCTGCCCTGACTGTGGCTCCCCATCAACGGAGTTGAGCAGCCACAACCACCTTGTGAAACGAAACTGTGCCACAGCTGTCCAAGAGCCACCACTTTTACTCTGCTAAAGAGATGGAAGTTGCCCGCTGTCTGTAGAAAGCATTTTAATATACTTTTACTCTGTCATGTAAAGCCTAGTGAGACTTAAAATAAATAAAATTTTAAAAATGGGAGCAAAGGTTATGCAAGCAGCTTATTAAAGGCAATCACTCCCTCCCTCCAATAAACTGAACCCATTCAGGTTAGCGGAGAAAACAAACCTAAAATCACAACAATTCCCAAAATGCTCTGGCTTTTAAAGACACACACCTGACCCAAGAAGTGGACACCTCAATATGCAGAAAGCCTGCATTTATCTCAGAAAAAAAGGGGCAAACTACGTTATTGGCCACTTAAATGGAGACACCAAAATCTGCCAATTCTTATCAATGATCAGTTGACAGGCGTGTCACTAGTAGTGAACCAATTTTCATTCATGAGCTTAACACATTAAACCAAATGCAACGACAAGCTTATTAAATATTCAATAAAACACACTAATACACTTTCAGGTTTTAAAGTAAGTACTTTACTGCAGCATATGTAAATCTTAGTCATTAGATAAATAAATTACCAGCTGGACACTAAATATGAAAATATTAAACAATTCAATTTTTAAGTACTTTATAAATAAAAAGAATTTTAAAAAATGTAAACATTAAACAGGGATGGATAGTTCTTACACAAACGTAGAAAAAGTGCAAAAACATGACTTCTCTGTTAAATTAAAGCTCCACAATCGGATCACATATTACTGCCAGAAGTTGTACTCTTTTTGGTAAAAGACTAAACAGTTTTCTGAATCCATCTACCTTCTCTTTAGCTCTGGGGAAACCCTTTGAGCCTCAGATGTAACATAATATTGTCAGATCCTGTACCAATGAGCATCTGAAGACGTCATTGAAGAACATGGCCTCTTCTGGGGTGAAGCAGATCAACTCGTCTCAACCACGTGAGCCTTTTAAATTTCAAACAGACTCGCTCAAATAGAAAAGGCTAATACAAAAATATACAACTGGTGCTCGGCATTTTTTCTCCTTGCTTAAAAAAAAAGAGATGTCCAGTACTGTTGATCACCTTCAAGAAACTTATTCAAACGAGTGGTCTGCACCACCTTATCTTTGAGTCCCAGTATTTTCTCATTCTTCTCTGGTCTTCCATGTTGGGGACTTATTAATCTCCTTTTCAAGTCCCATACATCAGCTATAGATTCTGGCATTGTATTTCTCCACCTCATAAACAACAGTCTAAAAATGCCTTTGTCCATGATCCAATTAGAAACCTAGATACAATAACCTTCAATGAGAGTATTCGGCTGTTAATTTCAAAATATAACACCTTTATAGCAATGCCCCAGCCTTCTAAATCTTCACCCCCTATCCCACCCCCTCCTAAAAAACAGCTATGGCCCATGAGAAACAGAAAACAGCATTGCCATCACAAGTCAAGGCACTGTATGAAAGTATGAAGTCCATCTTTGTCAAATGGCTTCATGTTAGCTTACTCATTCACGTATGGCTTCTGCAAATTTTCTTTAACTGGAATAAGAATGACAGATCAAATCACACCTCTCAATCAGGTTGCAGGCTCAAAGCCAGCTAGCTGCCAGGAACTGCTAAAATGTCATTTGAATTTCTTTTGCCATTGATTTTCCACAGAATATATACGTTGTGTCTTCTTCCCATGTTGCAGTCAGTAAGATATTTCCTGACTACAGCCCAGCCCAGCCCAGCCCTTTACCCCAGAGAATTTCCATAGACAGTTCGATCATAAATGAATGTTCTGGCACTTTATTTTACTGACTTCAATGTCCACTCTCCGGGCTTCTGCAAACACCAGAAATGTAAAGAGTCCAAGTAAATTCAGCACGGACACCAGGGTGAATACTGATGCCCATGACCCTGTTGTGTCTATGAGGTATCCTGAAAAATAGACTAAAACAACACCTGTGGAAATAAACAAAATTAAAATTTACTAAAAACAAATGTGACTCCTTTATCATTAGAAAAAGGCTAAACTTTTAGTAAATCAGACAAAAAAAAAAAAAAAAGAATGATCCTTAATTTTGTTATGGAAATGACCCACAATCTTACATAGATTATCTTTGTTAAAACGTCTTGGCATTAACAGAAGTCTAAATGTCATTGTTCATTCATTTATCTGCTTGTATGTCATAAAAGAACAAACTGAAAAGGTTCAGCACCACTTTAGGTGGGACACTCTTGTCGTACGGCCCTCCAAGTTGGGTGGAGATTGAGTGTGGAGTGTCTTCAGAACACTTCATTGAACTTGGCAGTGTGTGTGTGTGTTTTTCTGACTAAACTGTGCTTTGTTCTTTAAATTTAAAAACAAACTCTTAGGTATTATATACACAGTTACAAATGATACACTTTCATAATATACTTTACTAAACAGTAAGAAATAAAACAAATGTATTGACTGCATATTGAAACTCTAGAAATTAAGTAAATAAATTCTATATACACTGCTTACCATAAATAAGTAGATAACACCTTGACACTCTAGCGCCACATACTGGAGATATTTACTATGACACCAAACACTACATCATGTTTATTCAAAGACAAATATCCATTGTCTCTGAGGTAGCTCTTGTGGGGGGGAAAATGCATTTACTGTACTTAAGTAATTCCCAAATTCTTCCTTTGGGATTAGTTGCGACAGAGAATGCAGGCCTTAACTTTATTAACATGTAATTTTGTGTACTTGTACATGTGGATTCTGCATGTACTTTCTGGTTACTATTTTGTACTTAGAAATATAAGTATGTAGTGTACATCTTCTGAAAAATGTGCCATGCAAGAATGAATTGAATTAAAATGTAATTGCACAAAAGATGTTTTTGTAATGCAATCCCCACCTAAAAAGGACCACTCATCTCATTTTCCAGGTCATTAAATATAAACATGTGTACACATGTGCACCTACGCAAGATTAAGCCCAAAAGGTCAGATTTTACAACACCAAATACAAACAACTGAAATAAATGTATGAACATTTTACCTGACAATGCTCCACCTGTATTCATTACACCTAAAACAAATAAGTAGGACTTATTTATCATAGGTTAAAGTACAGTAAACCCAAATACCTCCATTATCAATAATCATACATTTTTAAAAAAAGTAATCTAACTTTCCCCCGTGGGACATTCAATTTTAAATTTTCTCACCTTCTGACTTCAACCCCTTGAAGAAAGAACAATTGTGAATGGATTTGTTTTGGAAGGACTGGCAATATAATCTCCAAAATAACGACATAGCTAACAAAGACCCAAAAATGTTTGGGTAGTAATTGTTTGAAATTTGAGGATTTTGCATTCTTTAAAGAGGAATCTGCAAAACATTCTATGGTTAGCAATTAGCATAAGCTATCAAATTAGTCTTTGTCAAAAAAAGATGAAGTAAGATTTGTATTAAGAAGCATAACTATCCTCCATTGTACAATAACAAAAATAGCACTGTCAATGTATACTCACTGAGCAAATTAGGACCACTATACTAATCCTGGGTAGGGCCTCCTTTTGGTCTCAAAACACCCTCAATTCTTACTGGAAACATTTCTTTGAGATTTTGGTTCATGTTGATGATTCCATCATGAACAGTAACTTCTGAAGATTTATCAGCATCACACTCATGTTGAGAATCTCCCATTCTACCACATCCCAAAGGTGTTCTGTTGGACTTTGATCTGGTGACTGGGCAGTCCACTGAAGAACACTGAACTCATGGTCATGTTTATGAAACCCGTTTGAGAGGACTTTTACTTTGTGATATAGTGCATTACCATTCTAAAAAGCAGATATTAGGAGATGGGAAAATTGTGGCCACAAAAGAATGTCACAGTGAAAAACATTGTGCAGGGTCAAAGTGTAAAGGGACGATATACTAGTATTAATAGACTAGATTTTAACATTAAATGTACCAGAATGACAAAGATCCAAGTGCCTCTACCATAGGTGTGTTTTTCCATGACAAACAAAAACTTGGCTATGACAACTCTGCTTCTATAACAACGTAGTAGCAGTTAGAAATGTTTTAATAGTACACCTCAATTTTTTAACCTCCAAATTTCTCACTACTACAACTATGCAGTCTCCATCATATGAAACGATGATGTCATGAAACCTAAGCCTAAGCATAATACCTTATTGTTTGGCTCTCATGTGAAACTGAGATGGACCTAGTCAATATAAAAATTCTAATTTCTGTAAGATGTGTGACTGGCAAGTAAAGGATCAGAAAAAGAACAAGACCTTACCATACAAGTATCCAGCGCAGGAAGGTGCCAAATCCTGTACGTTGACAGAAACACCACTGGGGAGTAAAAAAGAAAGGCCAATTCATGCTATAACTTTAGTATCATGCTCTCAATCACAAAAGAAAGTGATGCACCAAAAAAATTACAAACTAGGTTTGAAATGTTTGGAAAATAGCAGCATACAACTTGTTATAAAAGCACTGTAAAATTTCTTATTAAATATATTGAAAGCATTGAAAAAAATCAATTCACAAAAACTTCCTTCATTGGCTGCCTAAAACGGATTAATCATCTAATACAGTTTTAAAAGCCAAAATCTAGTGGCAAATGCAACATAGCACCAGAAACTGTACTTTAAAAACCAATCTTAGAGGCAAAAAAAAATTTCCTTAAATCATTCAGCTGGACCCATCTGACTCTCTAAGTAAGATCGGGGGAGGGGTGATGTTAAAGCGGGTGAGCTCATTCAGTGCTACAGGAACAACGCACGTTGATCTTTTTTCTTCTTTCAGTACATGTGCCTTCCCTGTTTATTTATATATCTCTGCCTGTCTGTCTCCCTATTACGCAGTGCTCGTCTGTCTGAGTGTTATGGATCTTAAAAATAACAGTTATAAGGACAGTTGTTCCTGTTAATTGCAGTTTCAATTGTTAAAAAAATATTTTAAAAGGAGCATCCCACATGAAAATATAACGATCTCATTAACTGACAGTGCATACCAATTTATAAATTTTATGTCCGTTTGAGGTTAAAAAGAAAAAAAAAATAAAGCAACATTTTATCCCTAGCGGGGAATCGAACTCAGGTCTTAGAGGGGGCATAGCTGTTGTGCTCTAAGAGGCAAATCTTAACGCGCTACGCCACGGAGGCTGTTGTATTCTCCTTGAAGCTTTTGTGAAAGTGTTTATTTGATCTTTGGAACTCGGGCTTTACACATTCTATAGTTTATGCCTACTACATTTTGTAACATTTATTACTAAAATATGACAAAGTTTCTGTTTTAACAATGTGTTTACACAGATTACTTTAGAATAATGATCTCTTATTTCCACTGTAAAACTCCACTTCACTCCCACATAATCAATCAAGGCGTGAGCTGGGAAAAGTTCGCTCACGTTCTAAGTCGGTGGGGGGATGGAATAGCCGGCTGCTGGCAGCTTGTCTTTTATCAGCACATTTAGAGGACAAAGGATGCTGGCGGAGAGGTGTGAACGGATTTAAGAAGCGATTTAAGGTGGGCCGGATATACGAGTTTTTTCGTAGGCTCTGGTAATTCTAGTGTTAAAGGACTGCTTCCAGCAACGTTTTAACCTCATCTTCTTTTAAAGGATTGTTTTTGTTCTATTTATTGATTTTTAAACCTCCACGTTTGTTTTAATGGATTATTTATTTAATGACTCTTTTGGGAAGCACTGCACTTATTTATTTGGACTTTGTTTTGTTTTTGTTTTGTTGCGGTTTTTAAATAAAAGCACTTTGCACTTTTATACACCATCCCCTTGCTCCATTGTTATTGCCTCACTGTCTAGCTCATCGATAACATTACCGACGTTGTAGGGTTCAAGGGCTCCCGGACAGCAGATGGGAGCATGGAGCCGAACCCGCATTGTCACATGGGGATGTAACAGTTAGTGGATGGTAGTTAATAAATGAGCTATTGTTGGACAAGACTACTGACCAATGAATGAGGGAGCAGGGTGGTCTTCAATTCAAAAGCTCATTTTTGTTTCAACCCATTTTGCTATTTTCCCCCCACAAGAGGATTTTCTGGAAAATAATTACAAATATTTTTTGCAAAAATACATATTTTTGCACATTGTGTACACGACTGGATACCCAACATAGATTATGCAACATGAGTTCTCCACATTTTTTCATATTGTTTGCTCTTGTTCTGCATTGATCTTCATTAATGCCTACTAATTTGTACATTTGTTACCTTTATTTTCTATAAAAACATGATTACATTTTTCTTAGCCATAGCTACAAACACTGGGTACATGAAAGACATGTAAATTATAATTTCTGTGTGGAGTATTCCATTAACCATTGTTCTTATTTGTTTATCCGGCAATCACTCATCTAACACAACTTCAAAAACTGTTGTAACAAATTCTCCATCCTGCTTATTCCAAAAATGCTGTCACATGAGGTCAGAGCCTATCTGCGTAGCATCAGAAGCAATTCAGACACTAGCACTAGACAGAACTGTAGTCCACTGCAGGGACCACTCACATGAGCACTCACACAATGTCAATTAGTCCAACATTCAGATTTTTTGTGCTGTGAAAGAAAAACTGGAGTATTACAGGAAATTGCACATAGAAATGAGAAGAACATGTAAACATTACACAGACAAACACAAAGTGTGAAACTCAAATGCTGGGTGGTGGATTTGTAAAGCCAGCAGTCTTCACTACTGTGCCACAATGTTACCTCCGTTAAAAACATTCACTCTTATTAAAAACTTCAAAAGAAATATTTAACATGACTTCTGAGGTAAACAGCAAAAAAAAAAAAAGTTTTAAACTTACCTGTGACTAAAGGTCTGCAGCCCCATAGTTGCAGCTACTAAAGTGATGGCCATGGAAAATGTTGTTGTCCGACACAATAGGAGTGTAAAAAAGCTAGACACCCCCATGGCAAAAAACTACAAAAAGAAGGAGAATTATATTTCACAAAAGGCCAGTAAAACACAGACATTCTAATTACTTTGTGCACAATAAAATAAAAAAAGGCACAACTGTGCTGAAAAAAATATTTTGTAACAGACGTTTTTCTGTGATTGAAGTACCAGTACACATCTTCATTACATTAGGGGAAAGTATTAGCATTTGTAGTGAAGCCAAGTTGCAAACATTAAAGAAACAAAGAAAACTACTCTCTTTTTGTGTTCCAATTAGAACTGGACAGCAAAAAGGGGGGGGGGGAAAAAAAAAAAACAACAACTAACCTGCATTAGCTTTCTCACAGCAGCGATGTCAAACCCTGCAGGACAGAATGGCAACTACGTTTTAATAACCAGCAGCTTTACATTGTTACTACAGTTAAAAGCCATGCTTGTCTTTACAACACTGGAAATTCTGGTCATTAATATGGCTGCAAAGTTTCATTTCAGATGTGACCCACAGACATTAATACAATACTATTTTATTAACTGTGCTCAAAAACTCGTTCATCTAAGGTGTTACACAAGTAGGAAAAGGACTCTAAGAAAGTTGGGAGAGTATCTGAATTCTCCTTTCAAAAGACCATCCATTCTGAAGTGATAGAGAGGTATGTCTATTTTTCTATTGTGTTTTTAATTACTACTGATTTTATATTTAAGTAGGGTTATCAAGACAAATAAATAATGCTTACCATACTGGCAGAAAATTGGGGCTTGATTGTTAGGATTAGTAAAAAGTAATAAAATATCATTTTCAGCTAAGCAAAAGTTGGTTTATTTACCAAGAGTCCATCTCCAATCTGTGCAACTTTAGAAATTAGGCAGAAACAAGAGAAAAAGAACAGGACTCAAAACATCAGACAGCTGCATATCTGGGGCCTCATGTATAACACCGTGTGTAGAACTCACACTATAACATGGCGTAAGCACAAAAGCGGAAATGTGCGTACGCACAGAAAAATCCAGATGCAGGAATCTGTGCGCATGCAAACTTTCACGTTCTTCCACTACATAAATCCCGATCAGCGTTAAAAGTAACGCACGTGCACGCGCCTTCTGTCCCGCCCCAACTCCTCCCAGAATTACGCCTCTTTGAATATGCAAATCGATATAAATAGCCTTCTGTGAAAAGCACGGGGGAAAATATAAGAATTTCAGCGAATACCAAGTGGAGGCAAAGGAAAAACGTACTATTTGTTGGTTTAAACAGTGGTATAATCAACAAAAGGAAGTTGATTGAGTGACAGAGTGTCGGAGAAACTCGAAAGCTCAAGTTCACAAAGTCGCACAGTGCCCGAAATAAAAAAGAAGTCACATATCAAAGTCGGCGTGAAAAGGCGACTCGTAGCCCACCGTCTGAGTGTCATATGAAAGCTTATTAGGGTACAGAGTGGGAAAAAAGCACGAAATGTCAACTTTAATCTTGAAATTTCCACTTTAATCACGTAGTTTATTTTGTCATTAAAGTAGAACATCATAAACTTCATCTTAAAATCGTTTATTTTACTAGTTCTCAAGTAGCACGTTAAATGCTTTGTTCTGTATTTGATCTTCTATGTGCTGTGTGTGTGTGAATCACTACGTGCTTCCGTTCTTTCTCTTTCTCCGATAGGACACAGAATCCATTGCATTTGTGATATTACAGCTCTCTGAATAATTAAAATACCGAGATGTATACGTGATATCTTTTTCATGATGATAGGAATGAAAGCATGTTATTAAACATGGGAACACGGTGGCGCAGTGATTGTTCATATCTCACGCAAGAGGCTTGCTGCGCCATGTGCGACCTTCGATGAAATAATTTATTACAGAAGTACTGTCTCTTTCAAACATACTAACCTCCAATTCCTGTCCTTACTTTTCTTTCTCCAAATACCCAATCGCCACACAATCAGCTCTGTAGACGTTAAGCCATCTGTAAGCTTAGAACGACGATTCTTCAAAATGTTTAAGAAACATTGAAATATCTTCGTAGTACATGTTTAATTATTCTATCCATCTATCCTTCTAGTGTCGTGCCAGCCCCAGGAAGAATACAGTGCGAGGCAGGAACAATCTGTGAACAGAGCGCCAGCACCTTGCTAGTGCCCTCACATGTTTAATTATTAACAATACAGATTATTTAAATAAAGTTAAAGTTTTATCTGTATACTATAAGCAACATATTTTGCTGCATTTCATCTTAAAAATGATATCGTCATCATACGCGCTTTATAAAGTGGCGCAGGTTGTGCAATATTATAACTGTAGTGAAAGTTTACAGTGGGGTACCGGTAATTGTACTTATAAGTACAAACAGTTCTACAAGGAGCACTTGATGGACTGATTGAGTGCGTTTATAGTTCTTGGGATGAAACTGTTTCTGAAACGCGAGGCCCGTACAGGAATGGCTTTGACGCGTTTTGCCGTGGTTGAGGTAGTGTGTGCTTGAAACTGTATACCAATAATTCTCTTTCCGATCAGCTGCTGCTGTGATTCCCCACTCAGATACAGTGATATAAATAATCTGAGTGGTGCAGTGAGAGTAATATGGAAAAAGATGATCCGCTGTGGCAACCCTTAACGGAAGCAGCTGAAAGAAGAAGACGATGCAGTGAGCGTAACAACGCTAAAGCAGTTATGGTATTTGGAATACTATGGCTATTCCTTGGACCATTATATTGCTACAGGTTAATTACAATCAGATGCATTACACTAATAAACAATATGTAGTTAATTTCAGTGTATTTATGAAGCCGCGTCAGGAATGTGGGTCTAAGAAAGAAAGGGTGACCACACAGGAACAGTAGCACTGCTTTGACGCTGGGTGCCGCCAGTCTGCAAAACGGAGAAATTGAGTACGCCAGGGCATGAGGTACCGTGGAAATGTGCGTGGCTTTACGCCAAGTTTAGGTTTTATACATCACGATTTGAGCGTGGAAACGTTCGTACGCAACATTTCTGTGCGTACGCACCATTTATACATGAGGCCCCTGGTCTTTTTTTAAATTACGCAATTATTTAAAAAAAATCAAAAACAGCTGTATACTGTTTTGGAAAAGCAAAATAGCCTTGAGGTAGATAAACCAACTTCTCTAGCTCACAGTGGTGTCATTAGCAAAGTCAAAAATAAATAAAATGAGAGTGGACAGCCAATTCAATTTAAGGCTGATTCAGCCCTGACTTATCGCTATACATCATAAGGCCATGGTTAGGCACTAAAAGCTTAACCACACCTTCAACTTGAGGCTTTTTGATCTGGAATATGAAGCACTGTTTGCTATATTCAAAATCCCAAAGCCCAGATTAAACACAGATTTAAATGCTAAATTACAGATGGATAAAAAAAATCTCTTTCTACCCAGACTAATAAGGTGATCCGACAAGTAGCCACCGAAGAGGGACGATGGAATTGCAACAAGCCAAGGGACAACATTGAACACCCAGCCCTGTGAAGAAAACAAAACAGCACTTAATCATTAGGAGTGGAAAACTTAATTTGGCAAAGAGGTCAAAAACCTAGCAGAATTATAGCAGCTTAGAAATACTCTGTTGTCTTGACTGCTCATGGTCAGGTGTTGGATAACTGCAGAGTTAGCTACTAGGGGAACCTGTTGAAACATTCATCCATCCATCTACTTTTGAGCCTAGTGATCCAGTCTAGGGTTAAAAGAGAGCTGGAACTAAAACCTGGACAGGGCTTCAGCCCACTATACACATACATACTGTACATCTTTCTTCAGTCATATAAGGAAACTGAACCAAACATTCATGTCTTTTGGGAAGTGCAAATAAAATCAAAACACCTGGAGGAATTGTTATATAGAAACTCTGGACATCAGAGGCAGGGCTTGTATTTTAGTGGAGGATTAAAAGGGCACCACCCATTTGGATAGGATTTTAATGGCACACAAGGCCTGCTACGACAGCAGATTTAACAGGGATGCAGAAATCCAGCTTCACCTTCCCCCAACCTATATATCAGAATGAATTGCTACACTCATACAGCTCATACAAACACTTCAGAATGCAGCCTTTGCACCTTATCTGATAATTTGACCACTCCCAGACCAAGTTACATAGCAGAGACATCTCGTACGGTTACCAGCTGGACACCCAAGTTTGAACAAAGAGCTATAATTCTACAAGCTGCAACCTTGATGGACAAAACACCACGTCTATGACCAGGCACTGGTTTTGTAACTGAAAGGGTCTATAGTCCAATCACTAGAGGTTACTCCTACCTTTAAAACTATCTGTATTCATCTCCACTCTCTCTCTCTCTCTGAAACCTAAAAGCTGATGAACTGCTCTCGTTAGGGAGCTGAAACTCCCCTTCTCTTTGGGGAGTCAAAAAGCAGGCAATGCACGCTCTCTTGGAACTGGACACCGAGAACTAGCTCTAAGTCTCACTCTGCCACGCTAAGCTCTGTGCCAGTGACTTAGTCAAAGAAGCAGCTATTACTTCTAGAAGAGAACTTCTGAGCCTAAACTCTTGTGTCTGAAAGACTAATGCTTTTCCCCTATGAAGATGCACAGGACAAAGCAAAGAGCCTGGAAGAGAGCTGAGAAAACCTGTATCACATTACATGCTGGACAAAGGACAGCATAGCAAAAGCAAAGTGCACTTCAATGCAAGAAAAGTCCTCCACTTGAACCTGGAGTAATAACAGCAACAATTCCACACAACACTGATCATCATCATCTTTAAAGGCTTGATATCGCAAGGCTTCAGTTACCTTGATATATCTAATGACCATAAACCCCCTCCTACAGGGAAAGGCAAAGTAAATAAACCAAGGACTTTACTAAATTATTTAAATGCTTACAATGCCAAAGGCAAAACTGAGGATTAATTAATGGAGCTAAAATCTCTTTCCTATAAAGGGTTGATAAAGAATAAAAACAAACAAGTGATAACTTTACTTTTCAAAGCCTTTTCTGCTTTTATAAGTTTAATAAACCTCCTGGCATGGCAAGAAATCTTTGCTTCCATTTGGGAGACAGGCATCATCCCAACTGTCTGGAAAACAGGACTTGTCTTCCCTATCTGTAAAGGGTTTGGGGGCACCTGGATTGTGGCAACTGCAGGGGCATAACACTGCTCTCTGTGCCGGGTAAGGTCCTTGCTAGGGTCATCCTCAATAGGATCCGTGATCACTTGCTCACCTACCAGTGACCAGAGCAGTCTGGTTTTACGCTTAAGAAGTCTACCATCGACCACATCCTGGCATTGAGGGCTCTCATCAAGTGCCAGCGCAAATATCAGCAGAGTTTTTTTGTAGCCTTTCTCAATTTTCATAAAGCGTTTGACTCAGTTGATTGAGCTGCCCTGTGGGGACATCCAGAGACTTTGTGGGATTCTCCCGTACCCCCCCCCCCCCCCAAGTTGCTCAATATCATGGCTAGCCTGTATACTGGTACTGTGAGGGCTAGGGAGAACCTTTTTAAAATGACCTCTTGAGCATAGCCGGTGTGTCTGTCTGCAGGGGGACTGTTTGGGTTCATGTGATCACTGGAAAGGGTTGTGTGGCACTCGCAATATCTCTGCAAAAGGACAAATGTCCAAGTCTTTAGAGTCCTGGTGCTTCCTATATGGTTGCAAGATATGAATACTATCCAGTGACCCGAGACGAACACTGGGTTCTTTCACTACTCTGTCTCTTTGGAGAATCTTTGGGTACTGCTGGTTTGACTGTGTCCATAGAGTGGTTGCTCACTGAGTCCAGCACGAGGCACATTACCTGCACTGTCAGGGAGCATCGGTTACAGCACTATGGCCATGTGGCGTAATTTCCCCAAGGGTGATCCGATTCACAGGATCCTCATTGTTGAGGACCCAAGTGGCTGGACCAGCCAAGGGGACACCCACGCAACACCTGGCTGTGGCAGATAGATGGTCATTTCCGGAGGATGGGACTGAACCGCAGGTTTGCCTGGGGGTTGCCAACCAGGCTCAAGAGCCGTTTCGTCATGAGGTGGGTGCAAATCTTACAACACTAAATATTTCAAATGTGTAGACAAATGTGTGCAAGGTTATCATCCCATCTAAGGTTGGATCCTATCTTGCACCCAGACTAACCAGGATAGGCACCGACTCCCAGTGACTCTGAACTGGAAATACTGGTCACAAAATGGAGGGTTAGATGTACAGACTGTGTTCATAACAACCCAAAAATAAACGTGCATACTTTTATTGCAGCTGTGTATGTGAATGTATTAGAAAGCAAATACACTCCCCACTCACTTATCTGACAGTTAATTGGTCACATCATAGTAATTTCAAAAGCATGCATGAATCATCTAGTTGTATTTCTCAACTTATTATATAGTGACAAAAGTGGCATAAATGAAAAGCCTTTTTTGCCTTAAAAGTGCAGCAGAGCTTTCTCAGTTTATTAAAAATCAATTTTTAAATATATTTTTAAATAAAAGGAGGGCTACCCAGAGTGCACAGAAATTCTGGACATGCAAGTAGCATAGTCGTACTGTAGCTGGACGCTGGGAGCCGAGTAAGAGAGCTCAGCTGATGTCACCAGGAAGCACTAATTGTTCGGCCAAACTGGGAGCCTCCTTTACCTCAGGCTGATAAGACACTACCTTTGAGAGCTATTGTAATCCAGACATTGTGGGTGTGCAGCTGGTAGTTACAGTTCAGTACAAATCTGCAAAGAGATGGTTCATGATGGGATTCCACGCCATGCCTCATACTTTCTCATAATTTGTGAAGCTATTTTGTAGTTAAATAAGAATGGGCCATACTTTGGGACCAGATAAAATTTTAAAAACCTCTATAAACTAACATAAGAAATATAACAAAGTCTTACAGATTAAACAGGACAATGGAAAACAAACACCTTCAAAATGAACATCAAATGCATCCCTTTGAGCCAAATATAATGTATAACTTCTGAATTTCAATCTCATTTGGGTGCTTTAGTTCTAAAGATTACAAAGCTGTTGCCCACTGAGCAGGAGAAAAAAAGACAATGCCTGAATTCTTTTATTCAAGAAACAGCACATTTACAGTAACTGCTGGATTTGTCGCCCTCTAGTGGCCTTCCTTTTTCAGCATACAGAAGGTAGGAATCATATAAAATGTGAGCCATAACATCCCTTCCCCTCCATTTTCTGAACTCACTTTTTCCTACTACCTGATAGTAACAGCATCATGCACAAGGCACAGACCAAACTTTAAGCATAACACTAATTCACCACTGAATCCCCACTCACTTATCCTGGGTCAGTTTAGCAGTGGCAATTGGCCTAACAAGTATCTTTGAAATGTGAGAGAAAGCTGAAATGTGTAGGAAACCTGAAGAGATGAGGACATGCGAGCTCCATCCATAAACGGACTTGACTGGGAAGTGAACCCAGGTCCCTAGACCCATGAAACAACAGCCATGCAAGTACCATGAAAAAATGTAATGCTTACATAAGGGATTGATGCACCTCTAAACAGAATTTCAAATGACCTTAGAAAAACATTTAAAAAAAGACATTAGCTGTAAAATAAAATAAAAAAAATTGCTTTGCAGGTTTTCATTCTGTTCTATACTTTAAAATGTAATATATTACTATGTAGTGACACCCAGTGGTACATTTTAGCAATAACTCCAAATAACCAAACTAATATTCCTAAATCTGTCCAATTAATTTTGGCTCACATCCTGGCCATTGTTCATTTGTATCAAGTCCTCCCAGCTTTAACCTCAGCTCAATATTACTATCGTGTTACGTCTTCAGATTCCATACTACTTAAAACTGCTGCCGCCCTGTGCAGAGATAGATAGAGATATATAGTGCCTTTCATATCTATCTAATAGATAAGAAAGTCATTATAAGACAGACAGATAGATACTTTATTAATCCCAAGGGCAAATTCACATACTCCAGCAGCAGTATACGGATAAAAAAAAAAAAAAAAAAAACACATCACAAGGCATCAGTCCACTGCAGGTCACATACACAAACTGACATTGACACAAGCTCAATTTAGAAGATCTTTGGTGATATGAGGAGACAGCTAGACCTCTTAAGAAAAACCCCACACAGACAACCACCAGACATGGGATTGGAACTCAGGAAGTTTGATCCACGAGGCAGCAGTGTAGATGTTCTGTGTGTCAGTTGCTAGAAACAAAGTATTGGGTTGCTGCACCACCTTGTCACCCGTACTTTCCAAGATCACCCCCTCAGATTCATTAATGTGAATGAAACAAAAAATATTAATGAGTTACTGGAGTCAGTTTTGACAACATTTGACACAAGACAAGAATCAAACAACCAACCCATTGAGAGTGCTCACTGAACCACAACTTTGACAAATTTGAAATTGTTCGAATGACAAAAATAAAACTTCTAATTCTTCTAATATAAATCACACTACAAGAAAAAAATATCACTTCCCAGTGACCAAAAAACAGCATACTATATGCATACTTACTAAAAAGTTTCAAAACTTCATAATGGAATAAATTAATAAAATTGGCTATGGAACAAACTCAAATTCACTTGCACAAAGACACCTGCATCTTATCTAATTATACCGATGTGGAATGGAACAGTAATTCCTGCTGATGCCTCAATCGTGTAATAACAGGTTTCCACGCAGTAAAACTTAAAGATCATCAAATCATCTGTTTTACAGACATGTCAGCATTTTAAGTTTCAATTACTAAATGTAAAATTACTGCTTAATGGAGTAATATTTTAAGCAATACAAAAAATAATTAGAATAAAAAATATAATTGTTATTTTTGGAAGTAAATCTTGTAATGTAGAAAAGCAGCTTTGAATGCATTTATCCGATTAGTAGCATGAACAAGAAAAAAAAAAAAAAATAAGTAGCATGTCATAAACTGAGCTAATTGGCAATAAGGCTTGGAGTTTAAAGGTTACAGTAAACAAACATGTTGCAGTGTTGTAATTTTATATGCTTTGTACAAATTAGCAGTCAAAAGAAATTAAACAAGAAAGCTACCCAAGTACTATCCAATTTTTTCTTACTCTTTCAGCCACAAGCTAAGTCCTAAAAATGAATACTAAATTTCAAAACACACACTCTGCAATAATATTCCTATATAAATATGTATTTCTAAAACACTTTATGGCAAAAATAAATTAAGTACATTTCCCAACTATCAGGAGTTCAATTAAAGTGTTTGACAAGTTAGTTGATCATATCTAATATGAATTTGAAAACTACCTGCAGAGAGTGTGCTTTGAAATTCTTTCTGAACAATATGCACCTTTGACATGAAGGACTGTCTAGAGATTTTAATCACAGAAATATGGCATATGCAACATTTTTACAAAAACACACCACACACAACAAATCAGTGACACAGCACTCACCCAAATATATGTAAAATTAAATGCAGAAAATAGCCCAGAAGGCAACAGCATTTAAGGGCTGTTTATTGAAGCTCTTTACATCTACATGACAGACAGCATTGGTCAGATATATTGAAGATATGCAGCAGAAAATGTAAGCCTCACTTTATAATTTGGCTATGTACCCGAATCAACAATGGGTATAAAGGCATTAAAAGGACAAATGTTTTGTATTTTCAGGACTAAAAACATTATTATGAAGAAGTGTACAACTAAAATAAAATATTTAAAAAAATTTTTTAGATTGTAATATTTTGAGTGGCATGTCTGCCTTAAATTCCTGATATATTTACAATGTTTCTCCACAGCATAAAGCCAATTGCTCATGAGTGTTTGTGTGCCAAGGTAATGCAGTTGAACAGCATTATTTCTACCCATCAACAACTATGCACGCGCACACACACATAGACAGAGATAATATGCACATACATACTGCCCACAAACACATTTAAAAAAACCTTAAGTACTGCATGCTGAGCTTCTGCATAAAATAGACAAACATTTTAACTTCTACAGTTTTCAGAAAAATAAAGGAGTAAATATCAAATGAGGAAAAAAAAGTTACCTTTGAGTCAGGAAAGCAGTCTTTGAAGAAAGTTGGTAACCAAGACAACAGTACAAAAAAAGTACTTCCCGTGCAGAGGTGAGCAATTATCACTGCCCTGGAGGGGAAAAAGAGTTGTGAGCATTTTACACTTGCCCAAGGAGGCCTGTCTTTATGTCAGTTAAAGAATAACATTACAAGTACTGGTTGTGCCAACATCAAAATCAAAGAAAAAAAAATACTTTACAAGAACAGCATAAATAAACTGGATTAAGTTATTAATGGCCTGTGTTTCTGCAAAAGGAAGAAGGTAAAGGTTATTCCCACAGTGAAAAGAAAAGGAAGTACACACCTAAAATGTTGCAGTTCTTTCCTTCTTTTCAAGAGGAATATAAACAGAGACAAAAAGACTCAATCTTTTGAAAAATGAAAAATTAAGACCTTGAGCAGTATAATGTTACCATCAATTCATTTTCTAACCCCATTATTTACATCATAGCATTACATCAAGCCAGTGCCTATTTCAGAGTTATCACATGAAAGGTTGAAAGCAATCCTGGGTGGAACACTAGCTAATAAGCACACAAAAATATAATAGGCCAAAAAAGTTATCAATTATTTAAAAAAAAAACAAAAAACAAAAAAAAAAACCAGACATCTCTTTGGAATGGCATCCCATCCAGAATTAGCTCTTTCCCCCTTATCCTACTACAGCTCTTTTTTGGCTTTATGTCTAAATAAGTACCCTGGGCAAGTGCCAACATGAGAGGGATGTCATCAAGTGTTTGCATTGCTAAATCACATGTTCAGGGAATGTTCTACACTTTCACTGGTATTTTTAACCCAAAATATTTTATCTTTTGGTTAATCTTACATTTATATTCACTCTAAAACCTTAACAGTAATATCTACCTTAATACTAGATGTGATAAAAGTATACTTTTTAATCAGGGAAAAATTGCAAATGCAAATCCAAAAAGTGAACTTTGAGACCCACGTTGCAACCCAATTCCTTAAGCTTATCTAATATATTCTTCACAATTTCTTTAAAATTTGGATCTTTGATACCTAAACAATTTGACATTACTTCTTTGAATGATACACAAGCCTTTCATTCCAGACCATTTATCGTATCATCACATTCTGCTTCAGAAATCAATCTGATATCAGACAAGACAAAAATTACCTCATTAAATTTAGACTTGGGAAAGCACAAACTTTCAACTCAAATACACACAACAGGCTCAATTTTCCTGTGGGGCTTTGACAAACTACTTCATTTAACCAAGCTTAATATAGAGTGGTGGTAGCAGCCCTTTATCTAGATCAGGGGTGACCACACTTTTTCGGCTTGCGAGCTACTTTTTAAATGACCGGGTCAAAATGATCTACCTACATTAAAAATCATATATAAATATCTATATATATAATTCACTAAGCCAGGAGACAAGTAGCCGACCATGGAAAGCACGCCACAAGGGGTGTGGATTATATAATTCACTAAACCGCCGACAAGTAAGACGCCAATGGCGCACGCAGGAAGGAGCCACGCCCACCAACTCTTAGACCATTGGATACGACGAAAAAATCACAGTCACGCCCACCAACTCGGACGCGACGCCTCGAAAAACATGCCGTCATTTCTGTTTGTCTGTGCCACATTCCACTTGCAGCTCTGAGCTACGTTGACTTTTCATTAGTCAACCTCAGTGGAATCTTGGTTCACACAGAGGCAGCGCGAGAGAGAGAGCCGCGCACACACACACACACACACACACACACACACACACACACACACACACACACACACACAGAGGCAACGCCAGAGAGAGAGACAAGCGCACACACAGGCAGCGCGTGAGAGAGAGCCACGCACACACACACACACACACACACACACACAGGCAGCGCCACAGAGAGACAGAGGCACACACAGGCAGCGCAAGAGAGAGCCACGCAATCCTTTAAAACTGAAGTTAAAACACAATGAAGGAAGCAGTCTTTAAAAATCAATAAGCCCTGTGCCTCTTTTTCATTAGCGTCTCACCTACTTCAGGCCCTGCAACAGTCGAGACGCTCTCTCTGCCTGACTCCACTACTGTCAGTCACCTGATTAAAAATGGCCTTTTGAATGTGAGCTATGGACCCGCTATACCACAGGAACACATTGCCTTCGAGCCTGCTCTCGCTCACTCTAACGTACCGGCTTTCTCTCTCTCCTCACTCGCTCACACACTGCACAGGGGAGAAATGCCCGAAGCACGAGTCTACACTGTGAATGCGATGATTATTTATTTAAAAATGGGCTTTTGAAGGGGAGCTGTGGACCCGCTATACCACAGGATCACCTGTGACATTGCCTTGACATTGTTTTCCTTTTATTTATAATCCTGTTGAGCAGATCAGACACCCAGGCAAACAACACTGAATAATCAATAGCTCCAACTACTTTCCCCGCCCCCACTCCTCACCTGAGTCGGTTTCGTCTCTGTTCAGCAGTGTTTGCCAAACTCGGTCCTGGTGAACCCCTGTGGCTGCAGGGTTTTGTTCCAACCAGATTCCTAATCATTAATGCCGGTTAAACTCATCCGGGATAAGTCGGTTTTTCAAACGCAGCCGTGTAGCAGATTAGTCTAGCAAGATGTAATAATCCGAGATGAATGCGCGCCCTCACGCTGAGTGAAAAGCCAATATATATTGAGTCTACAAAACATGATCACCAAGTCTGATAGGCTGCAACAAAATGATGAAAGAACGGGCGCATTTTTTTCACACAAGCTGAGTGGGTGGGTGTTAGTTAGTTAATTAGCAACTCGAAGGATTAAAAAACATTGAAAAAGCGGCGTGGATTGGTTTGCAGCGTGTAAAACTGTTTGTTTGTCGCGGATAATTTGCTATCCACACAGGGACGAACCGGGAAGCGAACCCACAATCTTCCACTGTCTCCTTACTGCAAAGCAGCCGTACTACTACAGCGCCACAAGGCAGTTAAAGAATGCACCGGGCCACATGTTCATTTTTTCCCCTGTGCTTAAAAGACATTAAAAAACTGTTTCTCAACTGTGACTCCCGAACAACTCAGTACGCGAAAAGCGGCCAGAATCGCAAACAACAATGAAAACTCTACGTGACTCACAGGTAGTGATGGGCCGTTCTATACTAAGGTTTCGACACTGTGTTGAGCTTTCGAAGCACTGCAGATTTTAATACTTGATCGAATAATGACATCTGTGATTTAAGGATTTCACATGTTCTTTCTCAAATGTGCTTACCTATATCATGGCAAAGTACAGGGATAAACCTTTATTTTCTGTCTACTCCGTTTTAATTAAGACAGACCAAACAAAACATTTAAGGCTATTAAATGTGATCTCAAGAAAAGATCAGGGTTAATTATAATACTAATAACAGGAGCGATTATAATGATACAGTGCAAAAGTAAATACTAATTGAAAGAGCTGGGAATGCATGAGGTGAGGCGTCTTATTTTGTTTAACTCTTGCTATCGTATAGTGCATTCTGCCTGTCGGCATTAGTTGTATTTATATTTTTTAGACATCAGACACTAGAAGCTGCTGACGAACCCTTCTCTTCGTTGTCAGTCTGTAGCTACGAAAAAATAAAAGCAATACGACTTTTAACAGACGTCATTGAAGTGTATCATAAGTTTCTGTAACATTAATGAAAATGGCCAGGAGGTGTCACGAGAGAGGTGAGTGTCAAATGCTTTGATGCTTCGATACGATTTCCGACACAATTGCTTCAAACGTGTTGATGCTTCGCGAGGCTTCACCCCGCCCATCACTACTCACAGGTTACTGAACGAGAAATCAGCAGACTAGCATGACGGATGGGGCGTAATGGGCGTCCTTCCCCTCTCCTCCGGATTTTTCAAATGTTAATTTTTTCCCTGTGCTTAAAAATCATTAAAAAAGCGGCCTGATTATGCGGCGTATGGTACGCCGCGGGTTGGCTAGTATATTATACTATTATATATTATACTATATATATATATATAATAAATAAATAAATAAATAAAATATATGAGTATACTTTATACATAAAATATATGTTGCTGTACCTTGCATAACTGAATAACCTTTATGGCACAATAACAATTCAATATTTATTTTCATGTTGGAAAAAGCTGACTCGCATAAACAAGCAGAGTCGAATAATGCAGTCAAGGAGGCAGCACATTTCATGTTTGGGTACTTTTCTTCTGAGTAAGTTCCAAAACTGTCCATGAGCCCCAGACTTCAGCTGAATGTCATCCTGTAGTGTCAAAATCTCATCCTCCACTGTTAGAGGAGTTTTAGGTGAAACTCACCTGCATCAAAAATTGCAACAATCATCTTCAACATCTTCTCTAAATGGATAGCACTTAAATGCAGCAATTGACTCAAGTAAAGCTGAGTCTTGAAACCGTCTGTCAAAGTCTGACAGACAATTTTCAATCTGCTCTGTGTAGCGTATGCTGTCAAGGTGCGCACACTCCTTCCATTGCGTCTCCAGCTCCGACACAAGGTTTTGGATGTTCCCCAAATCAAGGCGCTGCAGATTTGAGGAAAGATGTTGCATTTTTCGTTTGAAAGCATTAGGTGAGCTAATCATATTGACCATGGTTTTGTCTTTTCCTTGCAGCTGTAAATTAAGCTCATTCAACATGTTGGTCAGATCGGAAAAAAAATACCAAGTCTAGCAGCTCGTTAAGTTGCTTGTATTCTGCATGTTTAAAGACAAGGAGAACCTCCTTTTTCTCCGGCCAGGGGTATCGAAATCTCAGCAGGAATTTCTCCCTAGCCATCTGCCTCAACAAAGGACTCTTATCTCTCCATCTTGGAAGGACTTCTTATGCTTAATGATTGAGTGACTCACCCGGAACGATGCTTCGGTGAGTCTGCCTTTGTTTTTGAATTCAGCCAAGTGAAAAATGACGGCTGTTTGATTAACTTCGATTTTAGTTCCATTTCCTTTCTAGTTTTTATGAACAGTTTGAAAGTGCCTTTCCACATTTTCCTTCTTTGGAATAGCAATGATAGATTGACAGATCAGACAAACACACTTGTGAGAAAAAAAAAAAAAAGAATCCTCTTTCAATTCCACATCCAGCCCATACCCCCCCAAAATAACTTTTTTTTTTTTTTTAAATCCCTTCTTTAGTCAATAATAATAATAAAATAATTCATTACATTTATATAGCGCTTTTCTCAGTACTCAAAGCGCTATCCACACAGGGAGGAATCGGGAAGCGAACCCACAATCTTCCACAGTCTCCTTACTGCAAAGCAGCAGCACTACCACTGCGCAATATAAATTGGAAGGCTAACTAGATCACTTAGATTGCCGGAGTTTTGCAGTAGCTCGCGTGTTTGATCGTGCGTGCGGGATGACCAGTGTGTTAGAAGAAAACAGATCTCAGACTGGCCACCATGTATGTCAATCAAGTGGCAAATGCCATAGGGAAAATATATGACGAGTAACATTTAAAAAAAACAAAACATTTTTTTTCATGCAACGCGATCGACGTATTGGGCACCCCTGATCTAGATATACCAAATGAAGTCCGATGATGATTTTGGCACCAAGCTGTAGCTTTTTCCTAGCTGGCCATTTCTTCTCAACCCAATGTAAAATCACTGACTTTTGTCCCACTCCCAGAGGAAACATGGGAATTTTTATGCCCTGACTGCTTACCCCACAAGATGCACAGAACTTTCAGGTCCCCACATAGCAATAAACAGTTAATTGTAGTTCATTTTCTTGAGAAAATGTGCAAGTTTTTAAACATAGATTACAATATTAGAAGATATTAAATTCAAACAAAATTTAACAAAAATCCGTTACAATATACCATTATATGCTTAAATGCATTAAGACTTATTTTGGAAGAGCACCAATCCACCTTCTATAACTCAGTAGAAAGCCAACGTTCTATATTATCTAAAACTGCTGTTTTTTTATCAAATTTTTCTTTACAAGGACCTGTTCATAATTTTTCCAGAAACTGTCAAGAACTCATTAACGTAACTGTAAAATAAACATGCCTGGCCTCTGCTCAACCTTCGCATTTTACATGGCCATTTTATCCAATACAAGGAACCATTTTGGATGGGCCTCTCTAGCAGTATAGTTACTGCTAGAGAGTAGCAGTAGGTGTTGAACACAGAGTTTCAAGGATTGTTTTTTTAAGCATATTGTTGTACTTGTTCGGTTATTTTCATTGGTTTGATTTTGTTATGTTTTGTTACACTGTTTGGTTCTTAAATAAAAGTATTAAAAGAACACACAGACATCACACAAATAATCTTCAGGTATCAATGAAATACCTACTTTTTAGTTTCTACTCTAAATTCAAATGAAATCTTCCCAGAACAATTTCAAAACTACAATAAGGAGACAAAAATAAACATCAGCTAATGGGCCATGCTTTGTACTTACCACACTGGAGCTTTCTTAAACAGCTTATTCCAGGGAACTTTGGTATTTTTACTTTGTACTGAGCTACTGCCAAGAGTCTCCAGGGAAATAATGGGACCTAAATGTTAAAAACATTCAGAATGTTAACTCTAGTAAGAATAAAGATTTAATTACTGGTCAAATGAAGTTCTAAGCATTTATCTGTTTTATACACAGTCATATGATAAAGTTTGGGAACCCCTCTTAATTCTTTGGATTTTTTTTATCATTGGCTGAGCTTTCAAAGTAGCAACTTCCTTTTAATATATGCCATGCCTTATGGAAACAGTAGTATTTCAGCAGTGACATTAAGTTTATTGGATTAACAGAAAATATGTAATATGCATCATAACAAAATTAGACAGGGGCATTAATTTGGGCACCCCAACATCATCAATACTTAGTTGAGCTTCCTTTTGCAAATATAACAGCCACTAGACACTGTCCTCCTATGGCCTCTGATGAGTGTCTGGATTCTGGATGGAGGTATTTTTGACCATTCTTCCATACAAAATATCTCCGGTTCAGTTCAATTTGATGGCTGCCAAGCATGGAGAGCCTGCTTCAAATCATCCCATAGATTTTTGATGATATTCAAGTCAGGGGACTGTGATGGCCATTCCAGAACATTGTACTTCTCCCTCTGCATGAATGCCTTTGTAGATTTCGAACTGTGTTTTAGGTCATTGTCTTGTTGGAATATCCAACCCCTGCGTAACTTCAACTTTGTGACTGATGCTTGAACATTTACCTGAAGAATTTGTTGATATTGGGTTGAATTCATCCAACCCTCGACTTTAACAAGGGCCCCAGTCCCTGAACTAGCCACACAGCCCCACGGCATGATGGAACCTCCACCAAATTTGACAGTAGGTAGCAGGTGTTTTTCTTGGAATGCGGTGTTTTTCTTCCACCATGCAAAGCGCTTTTTGTTATGATCTTCAGGCAAGATGAAGGGGCCCGAGTTACCTCGAAAGCTTGCAGATTGTAATCTTTTTAGTTAGCCAATAAAAGGTGTCATTTTGCTTGACTTTTCATGTTATTTCACCAAGTAATAATTTGTTAGCGCTAATGTGATCTTTACTCAGTTTTTTGAGACTTTCGAATTTTAGTACTTTCATAATCTCTAAACTGCTCTGCTTGTGTATTGCGCCAATGTTTTTGAACCTCTTTACGATGTTCTACTTTGTCTTCTACTCTGTCGTTTATTTCCGTCCCTGCTTGGACCGCGGTTAGGTTTTCAATTCCACTTGGTCCGGGCTGAATATAACTTTCCTTATTTTCCGAATTTGCACAGATTATTATTGTTCTTTTTTCATTCACACAAATGAGATGTGACATATACACATATACACACACACACACACACACACAATGCTACTTACAAATAACTTTCTGCATTTCTTCATGTCATAAAAATAAAGACACTTGAAATATGTCTAGTAAAACCTTATGACTGGTTGATCAGGAGAAACTAGAAAACCACTAAACACAAACACTTAAGAGATGGCAGTGGTCATTTAAAATCATAACAGAAATATTTTTGCTGAGGAAAAAAAAAAAAGTTTGATAAATTTGATGTGTCCCCATCCCAAAACACACCTCAAATCATAAAAATGCATGCCATTGGTCCTTTACCTTGGCCTTGTAACAAGTGCTTCCACAAGAAGAAAGCCCACACAACAGACAGAAATCCAGAGAAATAGAACACACTCTCCCAGCCATACCATTCAAGTAGCAATGACCCAGCACCTCCGATCACAAGGGTTCTGAAAGAGCAAAGAAAAGTATTTTAGAAAACTGTCTGAATTTTCAAAAAAAAAAAAATTTACATTAGAAATATTTACACTGCACATGTACCCTCCACAAATAAATTCATCACCCCATATTTGATTTATTTATTACCTATTTTTGAAAGCCAGTCACCTAGGACTGATATTCAGATGAAATGCTGTGTGTTAGTCTTCATGTTACTCACTGAAATAATTTTAAAACCAAAAACTTTCACAAAATAAAATGGTAGTAAAGGCAAGAATAACCAAGTCACTTGCATAGTGTGCAGTTCTGCATGAGTTAAAAACCAAGACCAAAGAGGAAGTCAAGCAAATGGAGGCATTCGAAGTAGGTGTACTGCAGGCAATAGAAAAAAAAATCTGCTGGCTGGTACACTACAAATAAACATGTAGGAGAGGTTGGAGAATATGTATTAGTTCTAACATAATTAAGTAGGAAATGTGAACTTAGCAAACTGAAGAGAATAAATCCATCTTCAGGCACATTTAATTAAATTCACAGTTTGTGGGGGCTAAACGGTCTGAACCATGATGTCCCACTACCCAGAATGCCATCTCATAAACATACAGTAATTCCTGCAAGCCTTCCTAGGCTGCTAGAGTATACTTCAGCTTCCTACAATAATATGGAGAAAAAGTGGAAACACAAAATGGATGGATTTCTTAACCTATGCGTTTACTGTAATTCTTGTATATTCAGTTAACCATACTCTAGAGTTAATTTAGATGAACTGATTTAATCACTGCTGGGGGAACCAGCTTAGTAATGATAGATTTTGCATAAATACAGTATATTTTTGTTAATATTAATTGGGTCTTACAGTATATCATCTACAATAGAGTTTGAGTATCATTTCAGAATCAAGGTATGTCAATTTTGGGAATGCTTTGCTGCCTAGTCTGCATCACTCCCAAGCTCTAATTCAAAAGAACACAGTATATTTAAAAAAAAAAAAAAAATCAGTTGATGTTTTTGGCATATGCCATTCAGAATACAAGACTGGTTAATCTTTTATAAATTAAAAGGATAAAATTCTCCAGATGATGTACAAATACATGGTTACAACTACACATTCTGTTACATTTCTTACAATACAGACAAAAGTAAACCTGAAAAACATGTATGAATAAGGATGTCATTAACGGGTGAAACCCTCCTTCAGTTATGCTAGCTATTCATGCCATACACCATAATCATAAGTGAATCAAGTTGTCCACAGTTTAAATCAGTTGTGTAAAAAGAACAATCAACATTCTATTTGATTTATGTCAGCAATCTCTTAAACAAAACCTAAATTTATTTTTTCTTCTATTCACCTTACTGCTTTAACCCACTCTTTCCACAGACAGAACTACATGTCAAGTCAAATCACAATTTACTTAGAGAGTACATTTAAGGCCACAGAAATGGTTTCCAAAGTGCTGTACATGAAAACAGATAAATAAAACTAAAGATTAATAGATAAATTATTGAAAAGAACTAAATGGAAACAATAAACAATTGACAAACAACAAATCAGCAGTACATAAAAACACATCATGAATGACTAAAAATCCAGGGAGAAAAAGAAAAAAAAAGTGTTTTCAGCAAAAACACAGAGAGAGAGACAGACAGACAGACAGAGACAGACAGACAGTGTATAAACACAAGAGATGAATGACGCAACACATTTTATGAATCCAGAATGACATCAACAGCCAGTCCTTGGCATGGTTAAATACATTTCTGTGACCCTGGAGATTGCTAATGAGATGAACGTCAAGGAGGATATCAGTTCCAATGCTTAGCCCAATTAGTCTGGAGTGCCTGGAACATGTTTAGTTTGTTTTCTTCTCCAGAGCTGTGAATTCCTGGGATACTTAGCCATATTCCAACAAAATCCAGTATAAGGCAGGAATAAACCCTAACACACAGGAATCCAGTCCATCACAGGGCAGGCCAGGGAACTTGTACTCCAAATCTACTAGCTCAGCTTAATAATAAAAAGCAAGTTACAGGAAATAAGTACAGTAGAGGTGTCTGGGATATATTTTGAACAACATACTTCATAGGTTCTGCAAGTGTTATGATGGACCCTTTCCCAGCCGGGATGGCATAATAGGACAGTATGAAAGGAGACATAACCCGGCCGGAATGAGACTGAAGCAATATCCCATACAAAAGGATAAATTAATGAATAATGTAGGTGATTAGGTGCATCAAGGGCAGTTCCTCCCCCTGTAAGGTAGATGGCAGTTCTCCGCTGGTATGGACCCAGTAAGGATGCCCACAGGTATGTATCACAGTCATAGTTCCGAGAGACAATTCTGTCAGGGTCCTTGGGTGCTGCCAGAGGATGCTGCAGGGAGAAGGACTTCCTGCTTCAAGAGGCTTCCGTCTGACCTGGAAATGCTTCCACTGGGCTAAGCCCCAGTACTGGAAGTACTTCCAGGTCTGACATAAAAATGAGCCGTTCAGCCTCCTCCAGTAATTCAGAGTTGGGAGGCAAAAGGCAAAGCTCACCTGGAGGAGGGAAAAAAAAGAGGAGTGTGCATTGGAAGATTGTGGAACCGATCTGTAAAAGAGGTACTTTGTGATATAAAAACCTCTCTTTTGCACCTGGGACTGTTTAGTGTGTTGTGTCGGGTTTTGGGCTCAGTGGTGCTCCTTGTCTTTTACAGTTCATATCATTAGAAGGAGAATGTGAACTAAGAAGTACAGGCTATGAGTTACATTTAAAGTTCAAACATCTGTCTCCCATTGGAATTTCTGTTTCAATATGATCCCTCCAGTGAGCCACCTTTAAATAAAAAATTATCCACCACTGAGGAATAAAAAAAAAAGCTGTCATCCGTTTTTTATGCAAGCATTCTGTCAGAAGTACTCCGTTTACCAGTTTTTTCATATGCACATTTTTTTCCACAAGGGACAAGTACGGCACAAGTATTAATATCTATCGCACAAATATGCACCCTAATGAAACTTTCAAAACAAAAGCATCATTTTCAACTGGATCCCCCTTTTTTTTTTTTTTTTTAAGTCACAGGAGCAGTCTCTCCTCACTGTCAAGCAGCCAATAACCAACAAAGGAGCAACATCATACACTCTCTTCCACCTAGTACCTGGGTGTGCCTCCTTATTTTGGCTGCCATGCCAGATTCCACCCTGTCCTCCCCTGACTTGAGTTGATGCTTGCCAAAATTGATGGGTCAAACAACATTATTCCAGCAGGTCTTAATGAATGAGCAATAGTTTTATTTTCAGACTAATGTCTTTAGCAACACATTTATACATGTAATGAGCATAGAACAGAACTATATTCAGCATTTTTGGTGCTGTAAACTTCTCAATACCATCAGTTCATCTATAACCTGGTATTTAAAGAGGTGTCCACGTGTGATTTTCACCACATACTTCAGAGTTTGATCACATCCCACAGATGTGTGTTATGTCATTTGGCAATGTTGATTTGGCCAGGTTGGTGCAGCCCTGCCCAGGAACAATCCCTGGCTTAAGGGACTCACTGACCTTCAACTGCATGAGGTAAACATGAAAAGAAGTAGATGGACACAAAATCTTGTTGAGTTCTGTATGTCTTATTAATTTATTTGGAAGAGTGTAAGTCTTAATAAAATAAAAATGCACTATATTTCAAATCACTCAAGCAGTCACAAATATGCACAAATAAACTAAGCTCACTCCACTGATACTTTACAAAAAGCTGACCACTTTGTGATTGATATTGATGAAACTGTAGATTTGCAAGTCAACTAACTGTGCGTTTATGCACAGTCTGCCTGAAGCAACAAGCTTGTTTAAGCATAAACATCTGTATTACTGCAACTCCACTGAACAGGACGTTAAATCAGATAATAAATATGGATCTCTATCAACTAAGTTGTGATAAGCAAGTACAGACATTAGGTTTACTGTTTGCAAAAAATACGGCATGAGTTTGGCTGTCCTAGCCAGCATATTTACATAGGGTGCCTTCTACTTACACAGTTATAACAAACTTGTAGTAGCTTATATTGTCTCACACAACAATGACATTAATTCTCAGAGTAACATAACATAATATGCAACATAACATTCTCAAAATTCAATAAAGGTCACAGGGATTCAGAGCCAACAGTGTCGGTATCAGGCATAACACAGGTACCAATCCACACTATCATTGGGTTCTGTTACATGCAAATATCCAACCTCCAGTTCTTGAGGCCTATCAATCCAACACAGGATGTCAGAGGGGAAAAAAAATGTATACAAGAACAACATTAAAAATAAAACATTTCAGGGAGAAATTTCTTAGGATTTGCTTGTTTCATACAAAAAACAACTTATTGGCACTATTTTAAACTCCATTTTTCCATTAATGAATTCTTAATCCAGTGTCATACATCACTGAACCTCTCCAGGGATTGTCAAGTGAAAGGCAGGAAACTTGTCCTGAAGGAGATGCCAGAAGAAGTTTTAAAAAAAAATACTACAAAGCAAGCAGTGCCGCCGTTTCATTAAACACTGTTAAAGATTTGCATTCTGTAGTATTTCCACCCTCCTATAGAACAAATATTCCAAACAGAAGGTGTGTCTGTTATATATATGTTTTTTTAATAAAATGTGTTTCTGTATTCTGATACGACTTCTTAATTTCCTGTACACTTATTATATAATTGGCCATTTCATTTTCTTTATATTCAATATTTCCTCCACAAATCCCTTGAAAAGCTGAAGTTTACTAACAATTGTCAATTTAATCTCAATTGTCTTCTTATTTTAAGCTCTCCCAGACCTGCCTATATACAAAGCATGGTAAAATGAAAACCAACGGAAGTCTAACATTTTACTCTTCCTTCGAATGTTTCGATTCACTTGAAGGCTTAAATGCATCTGCCAGTTGAGGTAATAGGGATACTTGGAAGTTGTGGAGATGGCATTTGGCTTTTTATGAGATACCCTGAATGCAAGTACCGTACTTTGCTGCAAAAGTTTGTTCTTAAAAGGATGCAATTAACTAAATTTTCATCATGCTTGATGAATCATCATAGTCTTTTCTTTTTCCCCCTAGTTCTTACAGCAAAATTAATGAAATACTTCCCACACAATACTCTTGTCGCCTTTTTCACTTCAAACAAGGAATTTGCAGGAATCTTTGAATAAATTAAAAAAAAAAAAAAAAATCAGAACAGATTTTACTAAGAACAGTGAGATGGTTCACAAGTTATTTTCCGCCACTTTTATTGTAACTTGCTTTAGCTCTGATGCCTAAGTGCATCAAAAACCATCAATGTTAATTCATAAAATCTCCCTTTTGCACACATACACAATATATTGCATTTCAAAATAGTATAGAGTCTCATATCTAAACAGAGGTTTCTTTTCAGACTAAAAGGCTAATTCATTCTCTATACCACCCTCTATTTGTAAAGAAAAAGACAACATATCCATATGCATAAGGAATGAGCTTCCAATGCACTAAGCAAAATGCATACCCTGCACCCCCTACATAAATCTATTTACAGCATTAGCAGTGTCTCTCACCCCTTTCTAACATTGCTCAAGGACAAGTCTTTTGATGGACACACCATACTCTACAGCAGTGCTCCGCAACCTTTTCTCACCTACGACACACCAACGTTCTTCCTAGAATTCCGCAGCACATCAAAAGCCAAAATATATAGCAGTGACGTAGCAGGGGGGTGGCGGGGTTTTGTCCGGTCCGAGCGCAAGCTATTTAGAGGCGTCCAAACTACTGTTGTTTCCTTTTTTTTTTGTTACTTTTAGGAGGCGCAAAAAAAATTTCTTTCAGCTTTGGGGCGTCACATTTTTCACCGCCCTGGGCAACATGATCTCCAGCTACGCCACTGATACTGTATATAGATATTAATTTAATACACAAATTTTACAATAAATTTTCATTTTTTATTATAAGTATACATTTATTATAAGT
This sequence comes from Erpetoichthys calabaricus, assembly GCF_900747795.2. NCBI lineage: Eukaryota > Metazoa > Chordata > Cladistia > Polypteriformes > Polypteridae > Erpetoichthys > Erpetoichthys calabaricus. The sequence continues at coordinate 108,172,869 of NC_041403.2, forward strand.
ATACATACATAAAAACTATACTATTTTTACTTTTATGCAATCTTAATAATTATTATAACATAATGACTGATTAATGTGATACCTGCGCTTGTTTCAATGAACACAAAAGTTTTATATTCGGCTCAATATTTGACAGCGCAACCCGAAGTTCTTGGTCAAGATCTTTTAAGCATGACCGCTTATCATTTTTAATTAACACAAGAGTTGAAAAACTTTGCTCACATGAATATGTCGTCGAAAATGGAAGTAGTGTTAGGATGGCCTTGTCAGAAATGCGAGGATATTCTTTCTTAACGGAAATCCAGAAAACATCTAATGGAACTTCGGTGAAATGAAGTTTTAACGTCCCGTCATTACTTAATTCTATAAATTCCTCTCGAATTTGCAGTGACAGTGCTTCCGTAGAATTTATTGCATTGGTTGCAAAAGGATTTCGAATCCAATCGTATTGTTCCGTATTAATAGAATAAAAATAGTGATCAAATTTCTGCTGAAGCATACTTAAATGTTGTTGGGCCAAATCCACAATTAATTGCTTGTTTTCAGTCGTACTATGGTTGGTCCTTTGGTACATTTCTAAACATCCTTTTTGCAACTCTTCCTGCCAAAGTTCGAGTTTTTTTTTGAACCCCTGTAATTTATCGGAGCACATCAATATATTCTCATTCCGTCCTTGCATTTTTTTATTAAGTTCATTCAGATGCTCGAATATATCAGCCATGTATGCAAGTTTGGCTATCCAGTAATCATCATCGAGGCGCTGGTATAGTTCGGGCATATTTTGATCTAAAAGAAACTCACGCACCTCGTAGCGAAGCTCAAACAATCTAGCCAAAACTTTGCCTCGGGATAGCCAACGAACTTCAGTATAAAACAATAAGGATTCATATTCAGCTCCCATTTCTGCACAGAGTATTCCAAAGATTCGCGAATTTAGGGCTCTCGATTTAATTATGTTTATGATTTTAATGCATTCATTCATCGTGTTCAAAAGTTCCTCTGGCAAATTCTTGACCATCAATGCTTCTCGATGTATGCAGCAGTGTGTAATTTGTATTATAGGATTTTTTTGTTTTACACAAGAGACAAAACCTTTTTTACTACCCGTCATTGCCACAGCGCCATCCGTGCAAATAGCAATGCAATTGCTCCATTGAATATTATATATTTTGAAGAAATCATCGGTTACTCGGAAAATTTCTTCACCGGTAGTTCGCTCTGGAACCTCCTTACAAAATAAATAATGTTCTTTAATAAAGTCCTCGTCAACGAAACGTACAATAGCTATCAGTTGTGCTTTATTTTTAATATCGGTTGATTCGTCGATTTGAAGCGCAAATTTTTCAGCCAATATCAGTTTTCTAATCAGTGTTCCTAAAATATCGCTTGACATGTCGTGAATACGTCTTTTAACAGTATCGGCAGACAACGAAACTTTATTCACTTCCTTAACTTCATTGGGCCCAAGCATAAGTCGAACAATTTCCATGCATGCTGGTTTAATAAGTGTTTCCCCGATAGTATGTGGTCTTTTCTGACGTGCAATTAATTTTGCAACATGGTAGCTAGCTTCTAAGGCCTTTTCAGAAACCGTAACGGCCGATTTCATAAATTGCTTCTGTTTTTGATTTTGTTTTAAGAGCCTCTGAAAATATTGTTTGTCTTTTTTGGCGTAACTGGGATGGTTTGAATTTAGATGGCGATTTAGTTTACTGGGTGCCATTGCCTCGTTTGATAGCTGATCGCCGCAAATGATGCATTGTGGCTTTGGTGCCGTTTCGTCACCACACCACGAGAATCCATATCGAATGTAGTCTTCGTTGTACTTCCTTTTCACAATCTTCTTTGTTTTTTTTGCAACACTTGTGCTGGGTTCTTCATCATCTGTACGTGAAGACGAATCTTTTCCACGTAAAAATTTATCCATATTTAAAGGGGTATAAAACTAAATATGAATCACACGAAGAACGTTAACCATACACAATTCAGCAACACAACTAATAGTAAAGAATGATAACTACTGTCGCAAGACGAGTGAATGCCACGTAGCACGACTAATACGTCGGCTTGAATTGAATCTACGTGAGGGCACAGAGCGCTCTGCCTATCAAAGCATACTACGGAGTTGTCTGGCGACTACGTAGGGCCTACGTCGTAGGCGACAGGCGCCAGGCGATGGGATTTATTATTTCAGAGAAATGACACATAAAATTATGAAACCTTTAAAAGGTTATTTACGAAAATATTTCATTGCACGTATTCTCGTTATTGTGTTTCTAAGGAGGACCGTTGAAATATTATTTAGTTAGAAAATTGTCTTATTTGACCGCGGCACACCTGTATCGGCTCAAGGCACACCAGTGTGCCGTGGCACACCGGTTGCGGAGCACTGCTCTACAGTATAACAATACTAGGTCATCACCAAAAAAAAAATTATTTAAAAATTGCTAAACCAGAAATATGTAGCAATATCTTGGTGACTGTTCATGAGCATTGTTAGATTAGTTGCAGGGTGGCATTGCAATTAGCATTACTACCTTACAGTCCAGAGTCCCAAGTCTGAATACTGACCCAAGCACCCTATGTGAAAATAATGTACGTTCTCCTCCAGTATTCCATGTATCCTCCAACGTACTACAGATGTTCGATTTGCTATTACATCCTGTGTTAATAAGGCTGTGCAAGTGTACTTGAGGTAGCAACGTGATTAGTAGCAACCCTTCTAGGATTGGATTTCTGCTTTACAGTTTATGCTGCTGGGATAAGTTCTAGTTGCCACAAGTCTGCACTGGACTGAGTTTAAAGGGATGGGTGGCATTTAATGCCTAAAATTCGTATCTGACTATGCCACTGCTTGAACAGCTACTGACATTTCATCCATTAAGAATTCTTGAGGTATGACATTTTAACATATAAACAGCACACCTGAAATGGATAATTTGTTAACCACGAACTAAGAGTGAACAAGACATGGAATGGCAGTGAGGTGGTAGACATTGATGTCACCTGGATTGATTGAAAACTGTGATCCTGACTTAAGACAACTGGTTCACTCAAAAGCTACCTGAAACATAAGATCCCAAAACTTATGAAAATTGCCCGTGCATTTATAATGGGAACCCAATGGCTGAACCTTGAATGCCCAACTTGGGACTGCAGTAATGTGCTACAAATATAGCAAATCATCCCTTCTGCTTCTCTAATGATGGCAATACTTGAAGCACAATAATAGTATTTGCACATTATCTAAACTTAACGAAGAGAATTTAAAATTATCTGAATATGAAAGGATCATTATAAAAACAAATCATTACTTGGCTGGGACGCTAATGAAATAGAAGGATGGGAGACAGAGGATTGCCGAGGTAATACCTCATCTGGGACGCTAGAGGGCAGCCCTCCTGGGCGGCTCTGACACCACGGATTCCCACGGGGCATGCTGGGAACTGGAGTTTGCTACAGCCCTGCTGGGGTTCCGTGAGTGCCACCAGGGGGAACTACAGAGCCCTAAAGAGGATTTCCTGATGAATCACCTGGAGCACTCCCAGGTGATGAATAAAAGGAGCCACCTCATTCCATTTGAGGAGCCACAGTCGGGAGGAGGAAGGTGAAGCTTACTGGGAGAGGAGTGGGGGTGGGGAAAAAAAAAAAAAAAAAAAAAAAAAAAAAAAAAAGAGAGGAAGGACCATGTTTGTAGTACTTTGTTTTACATGCTGTGCTGTGGGGAGAAAAGAAAAAGTGCTCCACCACGAGAATAAGTGTGTGTGGCAAACTTGTGCCTCTGGGTTTGGGGAGCTGTATGCGCCCTGGTGGTCCACAGAAGTTATAAACATGGTCAATCTAAAAATTATTAATTTTGTGGGTGTCTTGCCTGTAACTGACTTGATACAGGAAAAAAAAAAAATTGTAAATTTAAAAAACAAAGAAATTAAATCAACAGAATTCAGGCTAGGCCTTTTTTCAAGGTCTATAAAAGGCAGAACATATGTTGCATTTAAAAATTTGTACACATAACAAAACGTGAGGCTAAGAAAATCTTAAGGATTCACGTATAAGCAGAACCTCCTGCTTTCCTGAATAACTTTATCAATATGTATTCCTGCTTAATTGTGCACTATTCTGAAATATCATTTAAGTGAATAATTAAAAAACCATGAATAAGACAAAGGACAAGTCAAGTTGCCACTAGGAAAGTCTCACTTACCCAAACTGAGAGCCTGTCCCAACAGTGCTAGATATGAAGGCTCTCTCATTTTCCCTCACCTTCTGAGAGAAAAGGCTTGCTAAAGATGGAAAATGTACACCTGTAAGAAGAAGGAAAAAAAAAAAAAGAATGTCTGGTCAAATTAAAGAATGTTCTCACATCCATAATATTTTCAAGTTGATCAGACTATCAAGACAAGAAATATTTCTGACTTGTCAAGAATGATTGCCTATTTTCCAAAAGTTGACATTTGCCTTTTATGCACTGCCATCTTTAAATGTTCAGATGATCGCTCATTTCCTTCACATGAGAGAATTAAATCCTATCTACCATGAATGACAGAAATTCATATTTTATCAGTTCTCGTCCAAGAATTTATCAATGAATGTGCTACTTCCAAGGCTAGACATAAAAGACTGATTAAATGAACCAACACCCGTTCCATGTACTTTCATTCAAACAAAATAAATAAAACACTTGTTTTAAGTTGTGATTCAAAATTGAATAATATTAAAATTATAATATACAGCTTCCCCAACCAAATCCCAGATCAATGTCATCTCCCCAGGGTGACACAGTAGAGCAGAGGTTAGAATTGCTGCCTTACAAATCCAGCAACCCAAGTTAAAATCTGACATTGTCACCTGTATGGCATTTACTGTACATGTTCTCCCTGTGGTTGAGAGTTTTTAATTGAATATGCCCAAATATGGGCAGGTGGAATTGTTAGGAACTTGCCCCCAGTATGAGTGGGGTCTGTGATGAACGTACCCTCTATGACCCCAAGATTAAGCATGTTAGTGTATATTATATGAAGAGTATTCTGTGGAGCAGATGAATAAAGAATAGACAGGAAGAATAAACATTTCCATAAACTAGCCAAGTTCTTAATCGAACATTCTAACTGGTCTTTCACCAAAACAAAATATAGAACATTAAGTTTCAGAGTTTATTGAAATCGTGAATTATCCAGAACATTGAAGGGGACTTTAAGATGTCACATTGATGACCTGAAATAACCTGAATTACCTTAAGTTACCTGAAAATGTCATTATAAAAAAAGGAGTTCACCGAACCCAAAAACCATAATTACAATGTGCAAAATACCAAGGAAAATGAAAGAAATTTTAATTAAGAAAAAAGATCATAACAAAGGGAAGTTTTATACTCTCTATACTGTACTATAATAGCTTTGGTATTACAAAAGAATGAACTTTAAACATTTTACCTGGTACCAGAAAAGCAGGTTTGTCTATACCGTATACTGTAGCTAAACTGCAATTATTTCTGAGTATTCATCAGTTTGTTTTATACAACAGAGGGAGTGACAACATAATAATTACTCTAAACAGGTATGGTTGCAAATTTCAAATTCTTGTTATGCTTCAGATTGTATCTGTGTGTACTAACTCCAATATCTACTGCAATTCATTTTACAAGGATCAAAAGTAACCAGAGCGTAATTTACAGCTTAGCCAAGGCAGCATGACAAAATGTGACACAGCAACAGCTGGGGGCTCATGTATAAATGGTGCGTGCGCACAGAAATTTTGCATACAAACGTTTCCACGCTCAAATCACGATGTACAGTTAGGTCCATAAATATTTGGACAGAGACAATTTTTTTCTAATTTTGGTTCTGTACATTACCACAATGAATTTTAAATGAAAAAACTCAGATGCAGTTGAAGTGCAGACTTTCAGCTTTAATTCAGTGGGGTGAACAAAACGATAGCATAAAAATGTGAGGCAACTGAAGCATTTTTTCTTTTTTTTATATAAACACAATCCCTTCATTTCAGGGGCTCAAAAGTAATTGGACAAATTAAATACCTGGAAATAAAATGTTCATTTCTAATACTTGGTTGAAAACCTTTTGCTGGCAATGACAGCCTGAAGTCTTGAACTCATGGACATCACCAGATGCTGGGTTTCCTCCTTTTTAATGCTCTGCCAGGCCTTTACTGCAGCGGCTTTCAGTTGCTGTTTGTTTGTGGGCCTTTCTGTCCGAAGTTTAGTCTTCAACAAGTGAAATGCATGCTCAATTGGGTTAAGATCAGGTGACTGACTTGGCCATTCAAGAATTTTCCACTTCTTTGCTTTAATAAATTCCTGGGTTGCTTTGGCTATAGTTTTGGGTCATTGTCCATCTGTATCATGAAACGCTGCCCAATCAAATTGACTGCATTTAGCTGGATTTGAGCAGACAGTATGTCTCTGAACACCTCAGAATTCATTTGGCTGCTTCTGTCCTGTGTCACATCATCAATAAACACTAGTGTCCCAGTGCCACTGGCAGCCATGCACGCCCAAGCCATCACACTGCCTCCACCGTGTTTTACAGATGATGTGGTATGCTTTGTATAATAAGCTGTTCCACGCCTTCTCCATACTTTTTTCTTGCCATCATTCTGGTAGAGGTTGATCTTGGTTTCGTCTGTCCAAAGAATGTTTTTCCAGAACTGTGCTGGCTTTTTTAGATGTTCTTTAGCAAAGTCCAATCTAGCCTTTCTATTCTTGAGGCTTATGAGTGGCTTGCACCCTGCAGTGCATCCTCTGTATTTACTTTTATGCAGTCTTCTCTTTATGGTAGACTTGGATATCGATACGCCAACCCCCTGGAGAGTGTTGTTCACTTGGTTGGCTGTTGTGAAGGGGTTTCTCTTCACCATGGAAATGATTCTGCGATCATCCACCACTGTTGTCTTCCATGGACGTCCAGGGGCCTCATGTATAAATGGTGCGTACGAACGTTTCCACGCTCAAATCACAATATATAAAACCTGAACTTGGCGTAAAACCACGCATATTTCCACGGTTACTCATACCCTGGCGTACGCAATTTCTCCGCTCAGTTTTGCAGACTGGTGGCACCCAGCGTCAAAGCAGTGCTACTGTTCCTGTGTAGTTACCCTTTCTTTCTTAGACTCACATTCCTGACACGGCTTTATAAATACACTGAAATTAACTGCAAATTGTTTATTAGTGTAATTCATCCGATTGTAATTAACCTGTAGCAATATAATGGTCCAGGGAATAGCCATAGTACTGTATTAAAAATACCATAACTGCTTTAGCGTGGTTACTCTCACTGCACCTTCTTCTTCTGTCAGCTGCTCCCGTTAGGGGTTGCCACATCGGATCATCTTTTCCATATTACTCTCACTGCACCACTCGGAGTATTTATATCACTGCATCTGAGTGGGGAATCACAACAGCAGCTGATCGGAAAGAGAATTATCGGTATACAGCGTCAAGCACGCTGCCTCAGCCATGGCAAAACGGTTCAAAGCCTTTCCTGTACGGAACTCGCGGTTCAGAAACAGTTTCATCCCAAGAACTATAAACGCACTCAAGTGCTCCTTGTAGAACTGTTTGTACTTATAAGTACAATAACCCCACTGTAAACTTGCACTACAGTTATAAAATTGCACAACCTGCGCCACTTTATAAAGCGCGTATGATGACGATATCATTTTTAAGATGAAATGCAGCAAAATATGTTGATTATAGTATACAGATAAAACTTTAACTTCATTTAAATAATCTGTATCGTGAATAATTAAACAAGTGAGGACACGGTGCCGCAGCGCTAGCTAGTTCACGGATTGCTCCTGCCTTGCGCTGTATTCTTGCTGGTGCTGACGCGACACTGGAAGGATAGACGGATAGAATAATTAAACATGTACTATAAAGATATTTCTATGTTCCTTAAACATTTTGAAGAATCGGCGTTCTAAGCTTACAGATGGCTTAACGTCTATTACAGAGCTGATTGTGTGTCGATAGGGTATTTGGAGAAAGAAAAGTAAGGACAGGAATTGGAGGTTAGTACGTATGAAAGACATTACTTCTGTAATAAATTTCATCGAAGGTCGTGCATGGCGCAGCAAGCCTCTTGCGTGAGATATGAACAGTCACTGCGCCACCGTGTTCCCATGTTTAATAACATGCTTTCATTCCGATCATCATGAAAAAGATATCACGTATACATCTCAGTATTTTAATTATTCAGACAGCTGTAATATTACGAATGTAATGGATTCTTTGTCCTGTCGGAGAAAGAGAAAGAACGGAAACACGTAGTGATTCACACACGTAGAGCACATAGAAGATCAAACACAGAACAAAGCATTTAACGTGCTACTTTAGTTACGATGGGATTTGAGAAACTACTAAATAAACGATTTTAAGATGAAGTTTATGATGTTCTACTTTAATGACAAAATAAACTACGTCATTAAAGTGGAAATTTCGAGATTAAAGTTGACATTTCGTGCTTTTTTCCCCCACTGTGTGCCTATTTTTTTCTCTGTACCCTAATAAGCTTTCATATGACACTCAGACGGTGGACTACGAGTCGCCTTTTCACGCCGACTTTGATATGTGACAACTTTTTTATTTCGGGCACTGTGCGACTTTGTGAACTTGAGCTTTCGAGTTTCTCCGACACTATGTCACTCGATCAACTTCTTTTTGTTGATTATACCACTGTTTAAACCAACAAATAGTACGTTTTTCCTTTGCCTCCACTTGGTATTCACTGAAATTCTTATTTTCCCCAGTGTTTTTTCCATTGTCTTTTCACAGAAGGCGGAGCTTAAGGGCTATTTATATTGATTTGCATATTCAAAGAGGCGTAATTCAGGGAGGAGTTGGGGCGGGATAGAAAGCAGGTGCACGTGCGTTACTTTTCATGCTAATCGGGATTTATGTAGCGGAATAACGTGGAAGTTTGTATACACACATTCCCGCTTTTGTGCTTACGCCATGTTATAGTGGGAGTTCTACGCACAGCGTTATACATGAGGCCCCAGGTCTTTTTGCGTTGCCGAGTTCACCAGTGCTTGCTTTCTTTCTCAGGATGTACCAAACTGTAGATTTTGCCACTCGTAATATTGTAGCAATTTCTCAGATGGGTTTTTTCTGTTTTCGCAGCTTAAGGATGGCTTCTTTGGCTTCTTTCACCTGCATGGAGAGCTGCTTTGACCGCATGTTGTCTGTTCACAGCAAAATCTTCCACATGCAAGCACCACACCTCAAATCAACTCCAGGCCTTTTATGTGCTTAATTGATAATGACATAACGACGGACTTGCCCACACCTGCCCATGAAATAGCCTTTGAGTCAATTGTCCAATTACTTTTGAGCCCCTGAAATGAAGGGATTGTGTTTTAAAAAAATGCTTTAGTTGCCTCACATTTTTATGCAATCGTTTTGTTCACCCCACTGAATTTAAGCTGAAAGTCTGCACTTCAACTGCATCGGAGTTGTTTCATTTAAAATTCATTGTGGTAATGTACAGAACCAAAATTAGAAAAAAGTTGTCTCTGTCCAAATATTTATGGACCTAACTGTATAAAACCTAAACTTGGCGTAAAGCCACGCACACTTCCACGGTACCTCATACCCTGGCATACGCAAGTTCTCCGCTCGGTTTTGCAGACTGGTGGCACCCAGCGTCAAAGCAGTGCTACTGCTGCTGTATGGTTACGCTTTCTTTCTTAGATCCACATTCCTGACGCGGCTTTATAAATACATTGAAACTAATTGCATATTGTTTATTAGTGTAATGCATCCGATTGTAAGTAACCTGTAACAATAGAATGGTCCAGGGAATAGCCATAGTATTCCAAATACCATAACTGATTTAGTGTTGTTAATCTCATTGCACCTTCTTTTTCTTCTTTCAGCTGCTCCCGTTAAGGGTTGCCACAGCGGATCATCTTTTTCCATATTAGTCTCACTGCACCACTTGGAGTATTTATATCACTGTATCCGAGTTTGGAATCACAGCAGCAGCTGATCGGAAAGAGAATTATCAGTATACAGTATATCAAGCACACGCTGCCTCAGCCACGGCAAAACACTGCAGGGCCTTTCCTTTACGGACCTCGCGGTTCAGAAACAGTTTCATCCAAAGAACTTTCAACGCAATCAGTCAGTCCATCAAGTGCTCCTTGTAGAACTGTCTGTACTTATAAATTCAATCACCTCACTGTAAACTTTCACTATCTATATATATAATTCACTAAGCCAGGAGACAAGTAGCCGACCATGGAAAGCACGCCGGAAGGGGCGTGGATTCACTAAACCGACAAGTAGCCGACCATGGAAAGCATGCCGGAAGGGGCGTGGATTCACTAAACCGCCGACAAGTAAGACGCCAATGGCGCACGCAGGAAGGAGCCACGCCCACCAACTCTTAGACCATTGGATACGACGAAAAAATCAGTCGCGCCCAACAACTCGGACGCGACGCCTCGAAAAACATGCCGTCATTTCTGTTTGTCTGTGCCACATTCCACTTGCAGCTCTGAGCTACGTTGACTTTTCATTAGTCAACCTCAGTGGAATCTTGGTTCACACAGAGGCAGCGAGAGAGAGAGAGCTGCACGCACACGCACGCACGCACGCACGCACGCACGCACGCACACACACACACGCAACGCCAGAGAGAAAGACAAGCGCACACACAGGCAGCGCGTGAGATAGACCCACGCACACACACACAGACAGCGCCACAGAGAGACAGAGGCACACACAGGCAGCGCAAGAGAGAGCCGCGCAATCCTTTAAAACTGAAGTTAAAACACAATGAAGGAAGCAGTCTTTAAAAATCAATAAGCCCTGTGCCTCTTTTTCATTAGCGTCTCACCTGCTTCAGGTCCTGCAACAGTCGAGACGCTCTCTCTGCAGCTGACCTTCTCTGTGCCTGACTCCACTACTGTCAGTCACCTGATTAAAAATGGCCTTTTGAATGTGACATATGGACCCGCTATACCACAGGAACACATTGCCTTCGAGCCTGCTCTCGCTCACTCTAACGTACCGGCTTTCTCTCTCTCTCCTCAGTCGCTCACACACTGCACAGGGGAAAAATGCCCGAAGCACGAGTCTACCCTGAAACCGTTTCAGCCACACTTCCACGCCCCTCGCTACACTGTGAGTGCGATGATTATTTATTTAAAATGGGCTTTTGAAGGGGAGCTGTGGACCCGCTATACCACAGGATCACCTATGACATTGCCTTCACATTGTTTTCCTTTTATTTATAATCCTGTTGAGCAGATCAGACACCCAGGCAAACAACACTGAATAATCAATAGCTGCAACTACTTTCCCCGCCCCCACTCCTCACCTGAGTCGGTTTCTGTGAACCCCTATGGCTGCAGGGTTTTGTTCCAACCAGATTCCTAATCATTAATGCCGGTGAAACTCATCCGGGATAAGTCGGTTTTTCAAACGCAGCCGTGTAGCAGATTAGTCTAGCAAGATGTAATAATCCGAGATGAATGCGCGCCCTCGCGCTGAGTGAAAAGCCAATATATATTGAGTCTACAAAACATGATCACCAAGTCTTTGATAGGCTGCAACAAAATGATAAAAGAACGGGCACATTTTTTTCACACAAGCTGAGTGGGTGGGTGTTAGTTAGTTAATTAGCAACTCGAAGGATTAAAAAAACATTGAAAAAGCGGCGCAGATTGGTTTGCAGTGTGTAAAACAGTTTGTTTGTCGCGGATAATTTGCTATCCACACAGGGACAAACCGGGAAGCAAACCCACAATCTTCCACTGTCTACTTACTGCAAAGTAGCCGTACTACTACAGCGCCACAAGGCAGTTAAAGAATGCACCGGGCCACATGTTCATTTTTTTCCCCTGTGCTTAAAAGACATTAAAAAACTGTTTCTCAACTGTGACTCCCGAACAACTCAGTACGCGAAAAGCGGCCAGAATCGCAAACAACAATGAAAACTCTACGTGACTCACAGGTAGTGATGGGCCGCTCGATACTCAGGTTTCGACACTGTGTCGAGCTTTCGAAGCACTGCAGATTTTAATACTTGATCGAATAATGACATCTGTGATTTAAGGATTTCACATTTTCTTTCTCAAATGTGCTTACCTATATCATGGCAAAGTACAGGGATAAACCTTTATTTTCTGTCTACTCCGTTTTAATTAAGACAGACCAAACAAAACATTTAAGGCTATTAAATGTGATCTCAACAAAAGATCAGGGTTAATTATAATACTAATAACAGGAGCGATTATAATGATACAGTGCAAAAGTAAATACTAATTGAAAGAGCTGGGAATGCATGAGGTGAGGCGTCTTATTTTGTTTAACTCTTGCTATCGTATAGTGCATTCTGCATGTCGGCGTTAGTTATATTTATATTTTTTAGACATCAGACACTAGAAGCTGCTGACGAACCCTTCTCTTCGTTGTCAGTCTGTAGCTACGAAAAAATAAAAGCAATAAGAGTTTTAACAGACGTCATTAAAGTGTATCATAAGTTTCTGTAACGTTAATGAAAATGGCCAGGAGATGTCACGAGAGAGGTGAGTGTCAAATGCTTCGAAGCTTCGATACGATTTCCGACACAATTGCTTCAAACGTGTTGATGCTTCGCGAGGCTTCACCCCGCCCATCACTACTCACAAGTTACTGAATGAGAAATCAGCAGACTAGCATGACGGATGGGGCGTAATGGGTGTCCTTCCCCTCTCCTCCGGATTTTTCAAATGTTAATTTTTTCCCTGTGCTTAAAAATCATTAAAAAAGCGGCCTGATTATGCGGCGTATGGTACGCCGCGGGCTGGCTAGTAGTTATAATATTGCACAACCTGCGCCACTTTATAAAGCTCGTATTTACATATGATGACGATATCATTTTTAAGAGGAAATACAGCAAAATATGTTGATTATATTATACAGATAAAACTAACTTCATTTAAATAATCTATATTGTTAATAATTAAACATGTGAGGACACGGTGCCGCAGCACTAGATAGTTCACGGATTGTTCCTACCTCGTGCTGTATTCTTGCTGGTGCTGGCGCGTCACTGGAAGGATAGACGGATAGAATAATTAAACATGTACTATAAAGATATTTCAATGTTCCTTAAACGTTTTGAAGAATCGTCGTTCTAAGCTTACAGATGGCTTATCGTCGATTACAGAGCCGATTATGTGGCGATTGGGTATTTGGAGAAAGAAAAGTAAGGACAGGAATTGGAGGTTAGTACGTTTGAAAGAGACAGTACTGCGACAATAAATTATTTCATCGAAGGTCGCGCATGACGCAGCAAGCATCTTGCGTGAGACATGAACAATCACTGCGCCGTGTTCCCGTGTTTAATAACATGCTTTCATTCCTATCATCATGAAAAAGATATCACGTATACATTCTCAGTATTTTAATTATTCAGAGAGCTGTAATATTACGAATGTAATGGATTCTGTGTCCTGTCGGAGGAAGAGAAAGCCCAGAAGCACGTAGTGATTCACACACAGAGCACATAGAAGATCAAATACAAAACAAAGCATTTAACGTGCTACTTTAGTTACGATGGGATTTGAGAAACTACCAAATTAAACGATTTTAAGATGAAGTTTATGATGTTCTACTTTAATGACAAAATAAACTACGTGATTAAAGTGGAAATTTCGAGATTAAAGTTGACATTTCGAGCTTTTTCCCCCCACTGTGTGCCTATTTTTTTTCTCTGTACCCTAATAAGCTTTCATATGATACTCAGACGGTGGGCTACAACTCATCTTTTCAAAGCGACTTTGATATGTGACAACTTCTTTTTTATTTCGGGCACTGTGCGACTTTGTGAACTTGAGCTTTCGAGTTTCTCCGACACGCTATGTCACTCGATCAACGTCCTTTTGTTGATTATATCACTGTTTAAACCAATGAATAGTAAGTTTTTCCTTGCCTCCACTTGGTATTCACTGAAATTGTTCTATTTTCCCCATTGTCTTTTTACAGAATGCTGAGCTTAAGGGCCATTTATATTGATTTGCATATTCAAAGAGGTGTAATTCTGGGAGGAGTTGGGGTGGGGCAGGAGGCGCGTGCATGTGCGTTACTTTTCACGCTGATCGGGATTTATGTAGCGGAAGAACGTGGAAGTTGGCAAACGCACAGATTTATGCATCTGGATTTTTCTGTGTGTACGCAAATTCCCGCTTTTGTGCTTACGCCATGTTATAGTGCGAGTTCTATGCATAGCGTTATACATGAGGCCCCTGCTGTTAAGGAATCTTAGTACCTGTTACAATGTGGTATTTAATTGCCTTTAAAAAATGCAATATATTTCTATTAAAATGGCACTTCTCTAACTCTACAGAGATCATCTATAGTTACAAAAACTTACAATTACTTAATAAATAAAAAAAAAAAAAAAAAAATGTGCGTGTGTGCTACATAATGGAGTATGGCCGAGATGGACTGCTATAAATCTGAGCTTACCGAGATGTGGCTCTTCAGTTTGTATGCTTGGCAATAGCATACACAGCTGGTAGCCATCTTTGCAAGAGCACCAGAGGTCACAGTATAATTCCACTCATTTATAACATTAAGAGTTAATTGGAGGGCAGCAAGCCAGGAGGAAATGTGTCTCCTGGAAAGTGGAAATTATAATGAAGGTAGATGAATTACGCAACCAGCACAGAACTGAAGGCAGAACATTTTGGCCAGACTATATGATTCTGTATAATTAGGCAAAGCTCATAAGCCTACTGAAAACAGGTAAAAAGATCATGTTGATTTGTACAGGTAGATGCATCTGTTATTGAACTTGGTCAATGCAGGTTGGTATCATGGAATCAGACCATAGCTCAGCAGAAGCATCGTGGCAAGGAGGGAACAAACCCAGGATAAGGTACCAGTCCTTCTCACAGCACTCTCACTTCTATAGGACCAGTTTAGAAATGACAATTAACCTAATATACACATCTAGTATATTATAAAGTTGAAGGATTCAACATATTCCCATGCAAGATTATTTAAAATGTATCCTTCACATGATTAGAAGACAAAATGTAGAAAGAATGGGCAATGAGACAGTAAAACTGGCTGCTCAAAATTAATTTACCATATTTTCATGGCCTTTTGTCAAAATCTGGCTTTATCCACTGCTTACGTGCAGCTAACATATATGCATATTTTCCTTACCTTGCAGCAATCCCGTTAAAAATCTAGACAGTGTCAATGAGAGTAGAGGTACAGAGCTGATGTGAGCAATCATTGGGGTGAAAGCCGTCAAACAGCCCCAGGCAGTGGCAGACAGCAGCAGCACTTTCTCTCCACCTACCCTATAAAATAAATAAATAAATGCCAATGGTTTACTTACTTTAGGGCTTCCCCAAGCATCCAGATATATAAATATACAATAACAAAAAAAAAAAAAAAAAAAAAAAAAAACTTAAAATCTGGAAAAAAAACAAATGTTATTGGTAAATAAGTTTGCCTTTGGTTACTACTGGATGTCTAAGAGTATATAAATACAACAAAATATGTCAATGTGCCATTTTAATGTTGCATGTATAAATACTCTACTTGAATTTAAGCAGTCCCTAATAAAGTGTTTTGTACCTTTAAATTAGGAACCTGCTTATCCCATTATAGGGCTAGAGCTGTCAGATAGGAAATATACACAAGATAGGAACCAGCTCTGAATAGGGCACACTTACTCAGGCCAATTTAGATTTTAACTTGAACTTTTATTGTCAGGCAACATACAGTAGTTGCAAGAAACTTCTCTTGGAGTTACATCCATACATATAACAAGGTAAATACAATTAAACAATACACGACACCATCACAACATATTATAGTAATAGTGACACTCCAATTGACCTAATGTGTACACATTTGGCATGTGGGAGGAAACAAATGCAAATAATGGGAGAACACATCAACTTCACAGAGAGAGAGAGAAACAGAGGGAGAAGGATCACGTGATCAGGCTCAGGAGCTCCGAGACAGATTCTCCTTCTTTCGGCTGTTCCCTTTATGGGTTGCCACAGCAGATCATCTTCTTCCATATCTTTGTCCTCTGCATCTTGCTCTATTACACACACCCATCACCTGCATGTCCTCTCTCACCACATCCATAAACCTTCACATTAGGCCTTCCATTTTTCCCCCTTCTTCCCCTGCATATACTGTATATACCCAGCAACTCTCCTCTGCACATGTCCAAACCAATGCAATCTCGCCTCTCTGACTTTGTCTCCCAACTGTCCAACTTGAGCTGACCCTCTAATGTACTCATTTCTAATCCTATCCATCCTCGTCACACCCAATGCAAATCATAGCATCTTGAACTCTGCCACCTCCAGCTCTGTCTCCTGCTTTCTGGTCAGTGCCACCGTCTCCAACCCATATAACATAGCTGGTCTCACTACTGTCCTGTAGACCTTCCCATTCACTCTTGCTGTTACCGGTCTGTCACAAATTACTCCTGACACTCCTCTTCACCCATTCCACCCTGCCTGCACTCTCTTTTTCACCTCTCTTTCACAATCCCCATTACTCTGTACTGTTGATCCCAAGTATTTAAACTCATCACCTTCGCCAACTCTACTCCCTGCATCCTCACCATTCCACTGACCTCCCTCTCATTTACACACATGTATTCTGTCTTGTTCCCATTGACCTTCATTCCTCTCCAGGGTCTCCTCAACCTGCTCCCTACTATCGCTACAGATCGCAATGTCATCAGCAAACATCATAGTCCACAGGGAATCCTGTCTAATATCATCTGTCAACCTGTCCATCACCATTGCAAATAAGAAAGGGCTCAGAGCCGATCCCTGATGTAATCCCACCGCCAACTTGAATGCATCCGTCACTCCTACCGCAGACCTCACCACTGTCACACTTCCCTCGTACATATCCTGTACAACTCTTACGTACTTCTCTGCCACTCCCGATTTCCTCATACAATACCACAGCTCCTCTTGAGGCACCCTGTCATACGCTTTCTCCAGGTCCACAAAAACGCAATGCAACTCCTTCAGGCCTTCTCTAAACATCTCCATCAACATCCTCAGAGCAAACATTGCATCTGTGGTGCTCTTTCTTGGCATGAAACCATACTGCTGCTCACTAATCATCACCTCACTTCTTAACCTAGCTTCCACTACTCTTTCCCATAGCTTCATGCTGTGGCTCATCAATTTTATTCCCCTGTAGTTACTGAAGTCCTGCACATCCCCCTTTTTCTTAAATATCAGCACCAGTACACTTCTCCACTCCTCAGGCATCCTCTCACTTTCCAAGATTCCATTAAACAATCTTGTTAAAAACTCCACTGCCATCTCTCCTAAACACATCCATGCTTCCATAGGTATGTCATCTGGACCAACGGCCTTTCCATTTTTCATCCTCTTCATAGCTGTCCTTGCTTCCTCCTTGCTAATCCGTTGCACTTCCTGATTCACTATCTCCTCATCATTCAACCTCTTCTCTTTCTTCATTCATCAGCCTCTCAAAGTACTCTTTTATTCTGCTCAACACACTCTCCTTGCTTGTGAGTACATTTCCATCTTTATCACTCTAACCTGCTGCACATCTTTCCCAGCTCGGTCCCTTTGCCAATCGGTACAGATCCTTTTCTCCCTCCTTAATGTCCAACCTCTCATACAACTTATCATACGCCTTTTCTTTAGCCTTCGCCACCTCTCTCTTTACCTTGCGCCTTATCTCCTTGTACTCTTGTCTACTTTCTGCATCTCTCTGACTATCCCACTTCTTTGCCATCCTCTTCCTCTGTATACTCTCCTGTATTTCCTCATTCCACCACTAGGTTTCCTTTTCCTCCTTCTTGCTGTCACCCTTACTACATCTGCTGTAGTTTCCTAGCTGTCTGGTAGCTCTTCACTGACGCCCAGTGCCTGTCTCACCTCCTCCCTAAAATAAACCTTGCAGAATCTCCAAACAATGAAATTGCTTAATTTAGGCCAGGTAATACCTAAGAAGTAGCGCTGGGCATGCCGACATGAAGAAAAACACTAAATTTGTTCCAAACTTACTATCCATCCATCCATTTTCCAACCCGCTGAATCCGAACACAGGGTCACGGGGGTCTACTGGAGCCAATCCCATCCAACACAGGGCACAAGGCAGGAACCAATCCCGAGCAGGGTGCCGACCCACCGCAGGGCACACACAAACACACACACTAGGGCCAATTTAGAATCGCCAATCCACCTAACCTTAAAGTCTTTGGACTGTGGGAGGAAACTGGAGCGCCCGGAGGAAACCCACGCAGACACGGGGAGAACATGCAAACTCCACGCATGGAGGACCCGGGAAGTGAACCCAGGTCCCCAGGTCTCCCAACTGCAAGGCAGCAGCGCTACCCACTGCGCCACCCAAACTTACTACCATACCATAAATATATTAAAGTTAAGACTTTGTCATACGATGTTAATTAAAAACAAAAAAAAAACACACACTCTCACATCCCTCACAATGAAGAGTATTGCCCTGTGTCCTAGTAATAGTAATCCACATATTAGGGGTGGGCGGTATGACCAAAATTCTATATCACGGTATTTTTATGAATTATCCCAGTTTCACGGTATTCAACGGTATTTTTTTCCCCCATGCATGAGTGGATGTTAACCACATTTTCCACTGCAATTACTGGCTAAGAATAACCTATTCCACTGTCAAGAGTATTGTACAAAAAAAAAAAAAATTTTAATGTGCACACAAGTATTAATACAGTTTTGCATTGCCCCATAAAGTGATAGTTTTCAAGGGGGTGGCACTAATGGAGAAGGTATCACATTGCATGACAGATGCAGTCAAAATATAGAACCTTTTTATTGAACAAATTTTGCAAAAACAAACTATAATTTTGACAATATATTTTCAACCATACAAAGAGGCATTTAGACTTAGTAAAATATCCAGAAGTGCTTGTCAAAAATTGTATTGCACCGAATATGTCTTAGAAAAGGAATAAATAGTAAATATTTTTTGTAAACCAACTACACTTTGTTAATGTTAACAATCTCTGTCCACTGACACGTTAAAGTGACTTTTTAAACAACTTTATCATCATTAAACTGCATAATATTTAAACTAATAAATAATAACAATAAAATAAATAATAGTATTATTACTGATAGTTGCACTATTACTTCAAGCCCAGGTGCATTACACAGTATTCACCAAATTAAAATAAAATACAACAAGTGCAACTTGGTGATGACATCTTTACCAGCTGAACCATCATTTACGCAAACTGCATTAATATGGACATTGCTTCAAGCTAAGCTATACTGGGAAGAAAAAAACAAACTATATGTCGAGAACAAAGTCAACATTTCCACTTTATTCTCATAGTTTACTTCATAATTAAAGTAGAATGTCGTAAACTAAACTTCTTCCTAAAATCAATGTTTAATCAATTACTTAATTTACCCCGTCATAAATTAATGCAGCACATTAAATGCTTTGTGTTACGTTCCCCGACCCAGTGGTTAATCACTACGCTTCTTAAGCGATCACCATACAGAATCCATTCACTTCATGATATTCCTGCTTTCTGAAAATTTAGAATGCTAAGATAAATACTTGATATCATTTTCATGATGAAATGCATTAAAGAAGGTATTACACATGCACGGTAGTGAGGCGGTAGTGCTGCTCCCTCGCAGTAAGGGGTCCCCAGGTGTATGTTCAGTGTAGAGAACTTTATGGCAGGTGTGACGAGGCTCCAAAAAACTGGATGTATGAATAGCTATCGCACAGGTTTAACTTAAATATTGTGTAAATGTTGGGTTTGTGATCTGCTGGTCGGAGACACGAACACAGAATTCAATGCATGTTCTTCTGAGCAGGCTATCTTTATTGCATGCATGCTGTCTCAATCTGACGTAGGCTACCAAAACCCCAGTTCCTATCCTTCCTTTTTCTTTAACCACATAACCAATCACCACACGATAAACGTCTTTGTGAAATTAAAACTAGTTATAAACTTAGCCCACGGAGTGTTCAGAACTTTAAAAATATCTTCATAATACATGTTTAATTATGCCATCCATTCAGAGTTGCGCCCATCTCTGAACGAATCACTTAACACAAAGCATTTAATGTGCTATATAACTTATGACGGGGTTTGAGAAAATCTAGTAAATTAAATATTTATTTTATGATGAAGTTTAGTTTACAATGTTCTACTTTAATGACAAATTACGAGAATAAAGTCAAAAGAATATATTCTCGTCATAAGCGTCAAGATTAAAGTGGAAATGTCGAGAATAAAGTCAAAATGTCGTCACACTATTACACAGTACCCAGGTACATTACACTGTATTGAAAACAAATAAAACAAGTACAACTTGGCTTGCAGTATTATCCAGTAGTATAGAAACAGTATTTACACATCTGACCTTTTAAAACTAAAGCATCTCCAGGCGACAGATGTGACTGCTTTTTTTCGGCTCTCTGTCCATTTTCACCGCGCGGCATACCTATGCTACCGCCCACTATTTGGTGGTGTAGCAGTGAAAAAGAGCCCTAGTGCAACAAATCTGTGTTTAGCGGTGTAACAGTGAAAAAGGTCCCCACTTGAACAGTTTCCCGCTGCGCCATGTTCCGAACGTCGTTAAGGCAATTTAATCCGGTGTTGTGGTATAAGAAAAATCCATATCATAAAAAAAATAAAAAACGGTTTTCAGTATGAACCGGTATACCGCCCAGCACTACCACATATAACCGATTAAGACAATGCACATTTTAAGAAACTAGCCTTATGTGGCCTATGCATTTATATATGTTTAACAATCACCCCAGACCCTTTCTCACTTTTTTGTTCCTGTAGCACACATTCTGAAGTAGACTCAGCCAAAGGAATATCTATAGCTCAAGCAAACACAAGTCTACTTTCTTGTACCTGACTTGACTTTTTAACTGTTACTTATACTACCACAGGATTTGTAGTAAATCTTTTTAGTCGACAACGTTCCAGATTTAATTTCACAAGTAAACATGGCTGACAGAATGTCTTTCAAAGTATACATGTTCATCAAGTTAGGCCCAGTTCCAAATTATACAGTCTAAAACTTCAAAGGAACTACCATCTAAGAAATCACTAGCAATTCATAAAAAAAAGCTAACTGAATAATAATTATAATTCAGTCGTTAAAAGCAAACCACATTCCTGTTTCTCACCAGCATATGAATAAGCATTTGCTTCTCAGCTTTCAAAAGGCACATTTGGAAAGGTCCACAAGAAGCTTAAGGTATACTTGGGCACCTGGCCGAAACCCATTAGCATTTTAAGGGTTGATGAGCTGTAAAAAGGTTAAAGGAGTTAATTATTAAAACTAGTTTGGTTAAAGTTCCCTTGCAGTGGGACAAATGGGGGAAGGGGCTTTAAACAACTGACAACTTAATTGCTTCTGTGTGTTCTGATTCACAGTTGCAGTTTTAACTTACCAGAAAGACTAGAGGACTCCAGTGCCCTGTGGAACATCTGATAGTGCATCCGCACAGTTTTCTTCGTTCGCTTGCTTTACAGTGAGCCTCTCTAATGTTTATAATGGTAGATTAATTTGACAAGAAGTCACATTACCGTTTGGACATACCTATCACTGATATATCCTCCAAGGACCTGTGTCAAGCAATACCCCCAGAAGAAGCTGCCGAGAGCAATGCCAGACTCCTTTTTGCTCCACTTGAACTGATCCGCCATAGCAACTGCACATATTGGCATAGCCACTCGAGCACAGTAAAGAAGACATGTCCCTATCAGAAGCACCAATGTCCAGATCCGAGCAACTGGCCTGCAAGTGTGAGAAAAAAGGAATGCTTAAATAAATACACACAGTTATTATTGTAAATGACAAATGTGTAAAAAAAAAAAATATATATATATATATACACATACACACACACACACTATATACTGTATGTTCCAAAAAAGAGTGACTTGTTGCCTAATTTATGCATTCTTTTTTCACTTTGTAACAATTTAACAGAAGGAAATCAATCTGCGATTGTATATATTTTTTTTATTTAATTTTATTTTATTACACTTTATTAATCCCGAAGGAAATTACTTTAAGCAATAAAGACTACTTGCTACATGAAAGGTTTGGAATTTGACCCCTTCCATTCCCAATCACTACCCCATTATGGCCAGATGGTCAACTAGTAAATTGACAAGGAAACAAAACGAAAGGGGAACTCTTCTCGAGCCATTTGTGGCCAAATAATGCATTGTTTCTGACTAAAACCTTAAAGGGAACAGTGGAAATATGATTTCTTACTAACACTGTAGTGGCCATACACCACTTACCATTGTGGTATGTTCTGCCAATGAGATTGAGGAAGAGAAACAAAAAAAAAAGTGAAAAACGTGGAAAGAAAAGAAAAGGAAATTTCTGATTCCCTATTCTTAAGGTGTCAGTTGCGATTTAGTCTCTATGCAAATTTCTTCTACCCTAGGTATTCCATTATAATTTTAATATTGCATCCCACAAAACAAACAGAATAAAGGTGTTGAACAAAAAACTGTTCGTATATGTTCAACATCTCCACCCATTCCATCAAACCTATATACATACATACATATATACACACACACAGAGATATAAAGAGAGTTCTTATTATTAAACACATACAGTGATGTTTGTATAAGGAGTACTTATTTTAAGAACTTGATTTTTTAAATCTGGTCAATAATGTTATCTAAGGGTGGCCTTTCAAAATGCTTCCCATTAGTTGTTGTCAATCACTTGTGTCTTATTCAGTATGGCACATTGCATATTCCTGCTGACCTGGAACTTGATAACTGGGTTAAGAAATAAAGGCATGGACCATTTTAAGGTGAACACAAAATGCTTTTTAGAAAGGCAGAGTAAACGGTCCACTTAATTGAAAGCATGAAGTCAATTAAAATTGAACATCCTGTGATTTTCAAGGCACTGGAGGAAAAGCAGTCCATTTCAGCCAAGAGCCTTACACCAAGCAAATGACTGTTACAGTAATTCTGTTTTATATGGGGTGATAAGTGGGTAAGTCAGAATTAACACTACTGAACAGCATAAAATAAAACAAGTTCCTCTAGGTATTCTATAATAAGATAACATTGTAATGAACACACTAGTGGTAAGTGGTCAACTCTTCAACCATTGTCATAAACAAGAATGTCAATTTAGGCTTGGTGTGAAAGTTCATTTAATTTGTATTTTAAAAAGTAAAGTGAGTTTGTACACCAGAAAAGGTGCATCCCTTTATTTACAATCCTTCTGAACTCAAGTTTTGAGTTGCAGGGGCCTACAGCCAATCTCAGGAGGGAGGCAGTGCTAGTTAATCCAAGAGCACATGGCCAAATCAAAGTCACCTAGTAACTTTACACAGGCGCACACACATCATTACGATGTAGTCGGGAAGCAGGCGAAAAATAACCCAGACAGACAATGCGTGGGTGTGGCGGAAACCATAAAACGAAATGCTAACTTAAAAAAAAAAAGATTTATATTAACGTGTTGGAGAATGTATTCCTTTGATTCCAAGTACATCCTACACTTTTTAACACCATATACTACATATCACTTACTCCACTCGACAGGACTCGCTGTTCCACATAAGATGAGTTAATCGTGAACCCCGCGACTGACTGGCATCCCGTCCAGGACAGCAACCGGCGCCTGCTTGGCTAGACTGTGCCTCAGAAACACTTTTTTGATGAAAGTCAAAATTAACGTCTATACATGATTATTTTATACCAGATGACATTGCGCAGTCTGGCGTTCATCTTCAAATACATACGTTTGACTTTTACTTATCTTCGCCAGTTTTTCTTTTGAAAAGTCTTCCAGCATAAACCTACGAGAAGCCCTAACCTTAACTCAACTAAGAGATTTCGTGCCCCAATCGGAGGTCGGAGATTTAGCTCCGTTGTACGGTTTGTTTACCATGGCAAGCGTGATTATATTGTAAGGGTTGTACTTGGCTGTAAGTACTCTTCTTAAAACTTGCTGTCTCTGTTAAAGGTTCTCTTTTAACCATCTCCCTGTCATTCCTTTTTCCGACGACCTCTTTAAATTAATTTTATTTCAATATTTTAAGCGTTGTAAGGGTGCCTAACCTATGAATGCTTCCTTAACTGTACAGTATATGTGCAAGTGTTTTTATCCTGGAAAGTAGTCCGATGAATATTTTAAAAGTTACTTTTACTTTTAAAATGCGAAGACTAATAAAATACAGGTTGTGAAAAATGTGGAGATTTGCCGTCAGTTATTGCTTTCCGAAAATGAACTGTACGGCAGGTTAAATATATTATTATTAAGAGTACTGTAGTGCGTTTCCGTCCACATTGTTCTGAGGAAGATGAAACCTTTGCACATTTTCTTGAATTCGCATGATCGTACACCGCAACCCTGTTTACGAAATGTCTAAAAATAAAACGTGGGTAGGGAGACTTATACACGTTTGCATAGATCTAAAACTGCACTCCTGCGATACAGATATACCGGTAGCACTAATACAGAGGAAGCGCATCGATTCTGATAGGTGTCCAATACAATTTACCATGTAACTAAACCTTCTTTAAAATAACTCCAAGGCAGCCCAGAATTAACCCATCCACAACTAAGAACTTTCTCCGCTCGTGGCTAATACGAACGGTCTATGTTCTTCCTATCTGCTCAAAACCAAGTTGCGTTTCACCCGGTATTCCATTCAAACTTTAGCGGGGGTCATAGATGTCTAACAAAGTAAGCAGCCCACTCACCTGGACCAAAATGGATCACCAGTTTCGCCCGTCTTGTTTTGCGGTCCCACTTCACTCAAGACCAGTAGCGAAGCGTCCTCCACTAATTCCAAATTGGAGTGCTTAATGTGTTTCTGCAGAATGGCCATTCAACGACCCAAACGAGTTCCTCGAGTCTTTTATTTTTTTTTCTTGGATTTTATTCTGTCGTAACTCCTGCAGTTTAGCAGTGCTTTCTAGTCGCCGTAAATGCTCTTTTCAATTGGCATGTTTAGCAGATAAAGCGACTCGCACCCTTCCCACAGCCGCTCCCTGCAACTGAAGGAAGTAAAGAGTGGCGCGCGTCACAAAGCAGTTCACTTTTGGCCATTTTAAAGTGGGCAGATTTCTCAATCCACGTGTCGTTCGTAGTGCCACGCAACTCTTCCTGCTTGCCTGTCGAGCGCATCAGGAAGTGCAGCCGCAAGCTCGGCCTCTTCGCTGCGAACGTCAAGGTCTAAAAACACTTTAAAATCGATTCTTTCTTGCTTGCTTAGCTTAGAGAATGGCGCGAAACCCCTTTCAAAAATCCAATTTTGTTCCCTTATTTATACGTCATCTTCAATGCCAAAACGATAAAAAATTTCCTCAAGCCAAATACAGCACAGCCCAACCCACCTCCTCTTAGTCCGCTGTCGTATGATAAAATTTAATTGCTTGGTTTTGTAACGGATAAAGCAGCTGCTTCTTAACGCCAGTGTCCGTCCCTGGCGCTGTCTATGTGGAGTTTGCACGGTCTCCCCGTGTGTCGTGGGTGTTCATCGGGATACTCAAGTCGTGGGTTTATTGGGCACGCACTGTACTGTATATAGGACTGTGCCCTGATGCTCAGGCGTTTAGGGTCTCACTGCAAATGCTGACTGGATAGACGTAGCCCCTACTATCATGAACTGGACAAATAGAAATTGGATGGATGTTTAAACAGCATTTATTCTAGGAGTCTGGCATTCTAACACCATACACCTGGTTGTTACTGTATAGAGCAATTATAAAATTAGCCAAACTAATGTGGTCTAGCAATTAAGGCACTGGAAAAATGAAGCCACTTGGCCCACAATATTCAAACCTCACCTCTCTCTGACTTCATGACACTAAGAAAATCAATTTACCTGCCATTTTGCACCACTGCCACCTGACTAGGGCACTGTGCAGTCACCTGCGATGCAATGCCAGGAGACCGTCTGCGTCAAATCCTCTGGGACAAAGCCTGGAAACAATGAGGAATGACTGAAGAATATTTATGTTACGTTGAATGCCCAGTGTTTTTTTTTTTTGTTTATTACTTTTTTCTTTTTTAGAATACGATATTATACAGACATGGACACATTTGTTGTTAACCTTACACTTCATTGAAAAAGTGTCATATGCATCCTGAAAAGTGATTAAATGAAAAGCAATTATCCCACGAATACCTGCAAGCCTTTGAAATGTCTTTGAGTAAAGCAAAGCAAGGGAAATATTGGAAAAAATATTGCTTATTCTACAAAGATATTCTAAAATTCCCTGGATATATTTGTTGATACCTCTAGAAAAGATCCTAAATAACTGGATTAGAGTGATTTTTTTTTCAGTTTGCTTTAATTAGTATCACATGAGTCTCCAATTGTTCATCAGTAATTTAGCCTATTTAAACAGAGAAAAGTAGTCACTCTGTTGTTTGGTATCTTCGTGTGTCCCACACTGAACATGGCCCACAAAAAAAGCAAAGGAGAGAATTGTCTGAGGAGATCAGAAAGAAAATGATAGGACAAGCATGCTAAGGCAGAGGCCGTAAGACCATTTCCAAGCAGCTTGATGGACCTGTGAAAACAGTTGCAAATGTCATTAAGAGGTCTAAGGGTCCATGGGACTGCAGCCAGCCTCTATGGATACAGTCACAAGAGGGAAATCAACCCTAGAATGGGAAGAAGGATAGTGAGAATAGTAGACAAAAATCCAAGGACATCTTCCAAAGAGATACAAGCTGAACTCCAAGGTCAGCGTCCAATAGTGTCTGACTGCAAAGAATAGCTGTTGAAAGAAAAAACTAAATAGACAGACTGGAATTTGCTAAAATTTATATTAACAAGCTACAGTGCTTCTGGGAGAATGTCCTTTGGACTGATGAGGAAAAACTGGACTTTTTTGACAAGTCAACAGCTCTATGTCCACAGATGAAAAAATGAAGCTTTCATCAAACCTACTGTGAAACCTGGAGGAGGCTCAGTTATGTTTTGGGCCTGCTGTGTTTCGTCTGGTATGAGGTGCCTTGAACCTGTGCAGGAACAATAAAATCTCAAGATTATCAAGACATTCTGGAGTGAAATATATTGCCCAGTGACAGAAAGCTCTGTCTCAGGCACAGGTCATGGATCCTCCCACAGGATAAAGACCCAAAAGCACACAAGAATGGCTAAGAATAAAATATTGGACTATTCTGAAGTGTCCTTCTATGAGCCCTGATTTGAATCCTATGGAACATCTATGAAAAGAACTGAAACGTGCAGTCTGGAGAAGGCACCCTTCAAACATGACACAGCTAGAGCAGTTTTCTCAGGAAGAGGGGGCCAGACTACCTGATGACAAGTTCAGGGGGCTCACTGAGATCTACAGGAATCACTTGCTTGTGGGGATTGCCTCTAAACATTGTGCAACAAAATATAAGGGTTAAGGGTCCCACCATTTTTGTCTATGCCATTTTCTTTTGTATTACTAGGGGGCTCCACCCCCTGCTTGCTTCACTCGCCGACCCGTGGTGTTTGGTTTACCGGATATACAATACAATTTATTTTTTGTATAGCCCAAAATCACACAAGAAGTGCCGCAATGGGCTTTAACAGGCCCTGCCTCTTGACAGCCCCCCAGCCTTGACCCTCTAAGAAGACCAGAAAAAACGGAATGGAAGAAACCTTGGGAAAGACAGTACAAAGAGAGACCGCTTTCCAGGTAGGTTGGGTGTGCAGTGGGTGTCCAAAAGAAGGGGGTCAATACAATACAGTACAATACATAGAACAGAATAAATCCTCAATACAGTATAAAAATAAACATTCTAGAAGTACAGAGTAGAATTTCACATTAGATGATATCACATAATATGGATTTGTTTTAAGTCCTGGAGACCTCATTCATCAAGCTGCTGCCCCCATTTTGCCATTCCACATCTGAAATAGCGCTATTCTTATGAAAGGACCCCACATTCCCACGTCCCCATTCATCAGGGATGACTTTACCTTAGGCAGGCAATCTACAATTTAAAGAGATTGTTATTTTCTTGTGAATTGTTACATATGCATTATTTTCACTAGTACTTTAAAACCTTTTGTAAAAACAATACTTGTTTCTTTATTTCCTGCCCCTCGCGTGGTTGCATCTCTTTCTTCCCAGACGTATAATACTGCTCGTGTTGTGAAGGGTGTTGCGGCTGAACGTACGCTAAGGATATGCCTTTGGATCATTTGCTGTCTTTTTGCTGCTTGCTAGCTGCCTTTTCTGCCTGTCGCATGTCATTCTTTTAAGAGCTCGAAGCACATGATGCTTGCCTGCCAAAAGCAATCCAACAACTGCTAGCTTAGAGGTCTGTTGACTTGTTTTAAATGATGGCTCACTGCCATATCGTAAAAGCAATACCTGTCTTTTATTTATGGCCCCGGGCGTGTTTGAATTCTTTCTTGCAGGATGTATAACACTGCTAGCGTTCGATTGGGGTAGCTGCTGTTGCGCTGCCCTTTCAATCTTTTTAAAGCCTGTACAGCCGCAGTCCTTTTTGCTACGGCCCTGGGACAATCTCTTGGCACCAAGTCTCATGTTTATGGTCCCCCCGTGGCAAGTCTCCTTGGTCTCGCGGGTCTTTAGAATGTCTTTCGAGATTATCATGTATCGTAGCCTTGCATTTGCTTTCCATTCCAGGATTTTCTTTTATATATAGAGAGATTATGTGAAATATTCGTTTGAATCAAAACTCTAAAGCAAAGTCTGTTTTTTATGAAATAAACTATGATGGGTGCAAATTACTTTTGTCAGTTTCAAGTTATTTCAGAGAAAATTGTGGGTCCTTCTTTTATTGTGTTTGGGTACCAACAAATTTTTCTACATTTAACGAAATATTAGGACTCTGCTTTTCTACTAATATCTATTTTTTGTAAGCTCATATGGATTTAGCTTTGTATTACTTATTATTCTTGCCTAATTTAACTTGTCTTTCTTTTCTTGTAACTATTTCTTTGACATCTTGTAAAGCACTTTGAGCTACATACTGTGTATGAAAATTTGCTATAGAAATAAATGTTGTTGTTATTGTAAACAGGAGTCCTGCATCTCTGTAACTGGGAGGCATCATGGAATGGGGTTCAGTCCACATGCTCAATGCTGGCATTTAATAACTTTATTTTCCAGAGGTTAATGCCGCTGCTGCACAGCTTATGAAGCACTTATAAAATCATCTTTAATTCACATAGGTTTAGAAGATCAATACAGTTAATTAAGCAAATTAACAAACAAATGATACACATCCCCAAAGCCACATTTCCAAAGTTTCTATAATACAGTCATAGTCGGTATAACACTGTGCACCAAGGTGCTGTATAGAGTAGATGAGAATTCAA